>NW_028257173.1:2517840-3147300 GCF_035046125.1 Drosophila serrata | reverse complement strand
TGGTGACTGGGGACTGGGCTCTGGTCTCGGGATCTTAATTTATGCGTTTCAAGCGTTCGATATGCAATTTTGTTGCCGCTGCCTGCCGACCAGCGATGGTTTCTAATGACGCGTCTTGTGGCTGGGTTTCCATTTCCCGCGATCCGCAAGCTGCTTTCCTGTTTGGTCCTCGGTTGGTCCCGCCGGTTGCCCGTTTATCTTGTAATGTTTAACTCTTAACTTAATGAAAGACAAATAATTACATGAAATGCATTTAAAATGAAATGATTATCATATTATGGAGCAGATCGATAAGAGTTTGCAAAACATGGGAACATGAAAATTAATAATTAATTAACATTGATTCAACAGATAAATACATATAATTATGGGTTAACGTTGAAGCTCATTAATAAGATATTAAACTAATAGGTTTTGTAATGTTTTAATGTTAAAAAGCATTAAAGTTGCAATATGTCTATGAACAGGGAGGAGATTAAGATAGAAACCATAAAAGCATATATTTTTTATTATTTATTTTTGATTTAGGAATCATATTTCTTGACTAAAATTGATATAGAAATTGAAATTGAATCCTTGAAAATATTTTCAAAAAGTTGTCTGAAACTTGTTTATTTATTGCAATTTCTTTTCACACGATTTGTTTTGTTAGTTTTCCCATAGAATTAATTTCACATTATAATAACTATGATTGACCATAAAAATCTGCCAAAAAAATGATTTGCATTTTGAACATTCGTTTTGCCCAAAAAACTAATATTCCCAAGAGGGTGAACCTTGGGTGGATTGACAAATTTCGTCATCATTACCGTGAAATTTTCATGCAAAAACCTTCAGGGATGACCCTGCCCACGATTTGGGTTCGGATTGAAAGCAACCCTGAATTTGGGCGCCCTATCAAAATAGAGAGAAATAGAAAAAAGGGGTGGCGCAAGTCGGTAAAAAATAGAATAAAACAAAATCCACGACAATCATTGAATCCTTATTACTGTCATTATCGATGCGCGTTCTTGTGGTCGTCGTGCGGTTGCCTTTTTGTCCATCCCCTTTCCTTCCTTCCTATACATATATGTTGTTTTTTTTTCTGTGCCCGCGTTAAGTTTCATTTTTTATCTGTTTTTTATCAGTCGTCAGAGGGGGTGGAGTCGCATCGTTTACCGGCTAATTTCAGTTTAGTTGCGCAAACGAGCGCGACGCGTGTCCTGCGGCAATTTTCAGCCTGCTAGGCGTGCTCCTTACCCCGGCCATTATTTTCTTTTTTTTTAGCCTCCTACCGCTTTGTGAACGGTATATATATATATCTATATATCCGAACCAGTCCGGTGAGAAATTTTTGTCCTTGTATGTACACTGAAATCAAAGTCCCCTTGGGATTACTATTACGAATTTTAGGATAAAGGAAAAACAAACCTGAAGTTAATAATCTCAGAAAATTATAAATTGTATGAAAGTAAACATTTTATTTTTGCCTAGCATAACATAAGTAAAACAAAAATAACTTTAAAATTGTTTCAGTCGATTTCTCATCAATTTTTAAGCATATTTTGAATCTCTGTAAATTTTTAATTGAGAAGTTTTAGTTTCAAAATGATTTGAGATTAATTAAACTATTAATACATTTTTGAGTATTACTACAACAATTTTAAAATATTTCTTTATTTCCAAACTATTTACCATTAAGAAAAGTCTTTATTTCCAAACTATTTACCATTAAGAAATATCATTTTCATTATGGCAATTTACTTATTATTATATTTTTGAAAGTAAAAATCATAATTTTCTTATCTGAATTTTAACTAAAAGTACCCTTTTCTGAACTGAATTCCCTCAAATCTTGATAGAATCATCTTTTAGGTAAAATATTTAATAAACATATAACATTTGTCATTTTTTGTAGTGTAATCTTTCCTTTGACCCTGTGTTTCATCCATCGTTTAGCGTATTAATTGTCACAAAGTATCGCATGGCCAGGACCTGCTGCGGGTAAAAAATTTCGGTTTAAGGATCTCTGTCTCTCTAGGGGTGTGGTTTTTTCATTCTTTTCTTTATTTTGTTGTCCACCTTTGATTGCAACGCGCTTATCGCATTCCAATTTATTTGTATTCGAATTGTAGTCGCCCCGGTATCCATTTATTTGCTTCGCTCATCATATTGAATTTCAATTTCAGATCTCGCACTCCCATTAATCGCGCCCTTCCTCCTCCACGGCGATAGAACTCGTTTATTCCATTTGGCTTTTTAGTTAATTTGCTAAGTAAATATGTGGGTACGGAATGCATAGGTTGTATAACTCGTAGGGGATTCGATATATGTGTCATCTGGGTGTGTTCCAAGTTGGCTGATGGTGATGGAATGACTTTGGGAACCAAAGGACTATCGGTTTATAGAGTTTATTGACCAATGAGTAGGGGAAGGAAAATCTATACAAATGTGTGATAGGTTGGGAAGAGCAGAGCTATTGTTTAAAGCAAGAATATTAAAATTTAAACACAAAAAAATATAAAAATAGATAAATAAAATAAAAAAAATAGATAAAAATATCTTTTTGTAAAAAAGTTTATTTTTACAAAAGTAAAACTAACTAAAGAGAAAATCATTATAATATATATTATGAAATACTTTAGATAAATGTCAAAATATGTATTATACATTTATTAAACACTTCTGGTGTCTTATTTTATTATTCATTATTATATATTTACTTTTGACAAGGAGTACTGTGATTTTTTGTCATTTTTCTTACAATTCACTAATGACAATGTCATTAAAAACTCTTCACACTTTTCCCCACATTCATATTCAAATTAGCTTCACTGAAAAAAGCGTGTAATGAGACCTACCTCCATTTAATTAAATCAAAGCAACTTTTTCACATAACAAATATTCAAATGAAAAATCACCATGAAGAAAGTCACTCAATTGTGAATCTTGTTAGTCACAGACAGTTGAATACGACAAAGAAATAAAAAGGAACACCACTCCACCATGACTATGAACTATTTTCCCTACTCTTCCATCATAAATGCAATTAATCAAATCAAAAAGTTTTTGTAGATTTGAAAGCAGACATTTAACTGCTGAAATTCGGAATTCAATTGAGCATTTAATGGTAGATAATACAGATAATGCGGAAATGTTTAGGGAGTATGGGAAATGATTTGCATTTTTCGTAAGTAAATAAAGGAGGAAGAAGTTTCCTGAAGGAATATCTGAAAAGGAGGATATGTCTGAATGAAATAGAAGTATAAATCATTGATGAAAACGAATAAATAAAACGGATATTTGATTTGGAATTTGTACAACAACATTCCCTTTAGTTAAATTATATTTCTTACCAAAGAAGTTGTAAGGATAAATCCTTGTTATGACCATGTACTCTCTCATACCTTAATTATTCACTTCCACTGAAGCAATTTTCAACAAATTTTCACAACACTTTGCGTGACTCTACGTAACGGAAATATCTATTACAGGGAAAAGTGGTAAAGGAAAAGTTTCCCATTACCAAACGGTTACGACCACCCTCAAAAACCGCGACAGCTGACGCGACTTTTTGTGTGTTTCGATTCATTGGAACAATATGAATAATTGGGCATAGCCAATGAGAATAGTTAGTGGAACACCCGAAAATGATTGACAGTTTGTGTGTGTGCCAGCGGTTGTCAATTCAAACGTCAACACGTCCACGTAATGACCAGAGAAACCCCCATTGACGGAGAACTTGGCCAGAAAATTAATTTCCTTCGAGTGGAAATATGTTTATGAATTATTACTCAATTGCCGTGGGTTCTACACCTGATCGATTACGTCTGTTAGGGGGACTGAGTTGGCAAGGTGAGGCGATCGAAAAACAATAAATATTATGACATATTGCATGTTTGTACATAATTTTTTATTATTTGTGGTCAACAGGACAGGCGATGCAGTAAGTTGGCTATTGTAACGATTAACCCATATAGTTAGGAACTATTTCAGGGGTTTTTTTTTTTTAAATAATGGAGTTTATTTCTTATGCTTTAGAAATAAATAGTTTTAACATTTTAAATATGATTTTAAAGAATCGTTTTTTAAGAATTATATTGGGTTCTTTTAGAATTTTACCAAAAAACTAGTTCTAGTTTGGTATTTAAAATATGTAAGTTTATTTTATAACACTTTTATATAATTTTCAGTTTCAAGAAGAGTTTCTATTCATTTTTCTATAATATATCCTTTTAAATTAAAATTCCCTTGATAAATATATGCATTTCTTGACTCTTTCTGATCCCCAATGGGTTAATAATCATAACCATTTTGCCCTGTCTTCGCTTTGGATTAACCAAATACCACAATTTTTTATTCGAAAACCAGTTTGGGGCGCCACTTTATCCAATTGAAATGCCAAACGACTGCCACGCCCACCTCCTTGGAAGATTCTACCGGATCGTTGCCGCCCCCGGGGCCTCTTTGTCGTCTTGGCCAGCTTTATGCGATTATTAATTCTTTGCATATTGGCGCATATTGGAGAGTCTGTCTTAGTTGTATTGTATAAATTAAATTTGCTTACACTGGTACACACGCCCCTTGCATGTTGTTTAGCATATGCCACGCCCACCGATCAATAGGGGGCCCCAGCAGCATTTCGCATCCTTTATCGGTCTGGCTGCTTAATTATAGCTTATCACATTTCCATAGTCGCGGATCGAGCTCGTTTTTCATTTGTGTCATTCTGTAATTGCCGGTCTTCGATATTTTCACAGTCGCATAAATCATCATGTTTTGGGGAGTTAACTTGGCGAAAACGGTTGCTTATTTTTCTCCATCTCCTTGCTGACCTTGACATTCAGCGGGTTTTTGGGATATATATATATCAATACTAAAGTATTTCTTATACCGTTAGACTTGAGCACAAAAACTAATTGCAAAACAAAGGCATTCACCAAAAATTCCACAACAAAGCAAAGGTCTCTTTAGAAAAAAGAAAACTTTAAAAAAACTAAGTGAAAGAGTAGAGGAAAAGGCAGATGCAGAGGCAAAAAGCTAAAAAACTGGTCACAAAAAAATGTCGCAGACTGAAGGGAATGCAGTGGGGTTTTTTTCTTTTTGGTTCCCCACCTTCATTGTTTTGCTATTTAAATTTTGATGGCATTGTGAACACCAACAACGATCGATGGGCTTCAAAGCGATGCCGAAATGTATCGAAATCCGGTGCGGAATACGGTAGCTATATAGGGACCCGACAGCATTAGCATCGATTTGGGTTTGAAGGATTGTATCTTTGTATCTCGGCTCTTTTGGCATTTCGTCAGCGTTGAGGAGTTGCAGATACTAGCGGTATTTTTCAGGGTTGCCAGGATGATAAATGAATCTTTAAATAGTTGTCATACTTTATATTAAAATATTTTTGTGTTTAGATATTTATTACCTACTTAGAATTATTGTAGACTTGGTGCTGAGTTAACTTTTGTAATTGGGTTTACCCTAGGAATTAAAGCAAATTTAACAAAAATAAATGAAGAACTAATTTCTGAAATCCAAAGATTATATATCTCTCCAGTTTGAATTTTAATTATTGGATGGAATCGGAAATCGATTTTATTGAATCGATATTTATCAATATTTTAATATGACAATTATTTCGATAAATCAAAAGTTTAAAAAACTCATAACTAAGCCAAAATGCATTAATTTTAATTTGGAAAGCTGTCCTAAGTTAGTTTTTATTAGGTTAATAAATCTGCATACTAAACTAAAAATTAAAAAAAAAAATTTTTTCAATTTTGTTGCCAACAATCCTTAAAATTTTCGAAAAAAATTGTAAAAAAATTTTTCTACCTGAGATGCCTAGATCGATTCGCCTGTTCATGCTGATCAAGAATATATATGATTTATAGGGTCGGAAATAACTCCTTCACTTAGTTTTAAGCTTCTGACGGAAATTATAATACCTTGGGTAAATTAAAGATAAAATTAAAAAAGTTTAAAATTTAAAATGCATTAATATTTGAATATATTTTTGATATCAGGGAACATATTACTCTATTACTTCTTTAAATTTCTTAATAAAAATAATAGAAGGAAACTCATTTAACTCTCCTAAGACCTTACAACCCTGTCCACCCTGTAGACAAAATGTTGCCGATTTAAATTTCCGACCAAACCCACAGTTAAGAAACGGCTGCCGAAAACCAAAAGCGAAAACAAACAATCGGCAACAATCAACTACCAATTCAATCTATAAACCGAAAAGCCCGAAAACCGAAAGCCCCAAAATATTTATGCATTTTGATGCGGCAAAATGAATGATTTGACTTTGACGAAAAGATGTCAATGCCATGAAAAGAAGTCGCAAAAAACCCAAAGGAAAAAGCAAAAAGCCAAGCTGCAAAAGCAGAGTAAGGAATGCATTGGGGACAAGGACTGGGCCCGCTTTTGGTAGATATTAGTGCAAAACGCTTGGATCCTGCCGACAATTTAAATGCGCGAGCCGAGGGAAGCCAATGGAGCAACTGAATCCGGTCCACACAGTGGCAACAATAATCAGAACAGAACATGGCCTCTGCTCCACCGCTCCTTGGCTTTCCTTTGTGGCAAATGTCGTTGTCGTCATCGTCATCCTCATCCTCATCCTCGTCGTCGTCGTCGCCGCTTGATGAAAGCGTCAGAAATTGATGGATGTGAATGCTGGCTGAATGTTTGCAAAAGGGGGTTCTGGCCAGGGACTTTGGCTTGAGCCGCAACGCAAATCTTTTCGGGCCACATTGGCTACTGTTGGGCCAAAAGCCGACTTTGAGTTCGGCTTTCGGGCCTTTTGAAGTCACTCGTTGCGGTAGCAATTTGTGCTTTAATTTGAGTTTAAAAACTATGCACAACTCTTGGCCCAAAAGCACCATTGTTGTTGTCAAGGCGTAGCGAAAAAATTGACAGACGCAGTGGGTCTATGGGAAATGTCTTTTTGGGGAGCGGCAATGCCTACACAAGGGGCTTAATTTATCTGCTTTTGTATAATATTTTAAATAAATAATACAATATGCCGAGTAACAAAATCATAGAATATGTTTTCCTATGATCAGAATTTACACTAGACCTACAAAAACATATATTTCCCTTGCAATGTCTTATATTTTATATATCTCAAGCAAATATTTACAATTCTATTTAATAATAAAACCCTTAAAATTCAGAAATAAATCCCATAAATTGCCTATAATTTCCATATGAAAGCTCCAGCAGCTGTGGAATCAGTAAAAAATGGCATAACCCAAGGCCAAAACATTTAAATCTGTTGTAATAAATTTTGCGGCCATCGAAAATCGCAAATGCAACAACAAAGCGTGACCGACAACCGAGAAGCAAAAAAAAAAGACAAAAACGAGTCAGAAATCCAGAGACATTGCGGCTGAGATGATTGCAGTTCATAAGATTCAACCACTCGCCTTCTGAATATATGCGTGTAATGGCTTCCTTAAAGCCCAAAACACACAGAAAACCCGCCAAAAGGCAGCACTCAGGTATGATCAAAAAGTCAAGAAAGGCAAAAGCCGCTCTCAACAGCAGCAGCAGCAGCCGATGGCCAACATCATGATGATGAGGTTGTCAACGTGGCCATAACCGAGGATCACAATTGGAAACGGAATTATCAGACAGTGTCAAGGATGGAGTCCATGGATTAGCTGTGATATTTTACCTAAAAATGGAAGGTGGCTTAGTGGTGTGATTAGCACTAATTAACGGGTTTACACTTGGACATTTATGGGAATGGTTTGTAGTTATTATAAACAGTTTTCTAAGGTTTTCTACTTTAGAAATAATACCATTTTCTATATAGTATAATGCTCACATTTAATAAATAAAAGGCCATAAATATTACAGTGCCAATTCAATGTACTTTTTAAGAATTAAAACCTTTTTCATAATTGAACTGGTATTTAATAATGTCCAAGATAGTTCTGCGAACTCCTTTCCTTTGCGTCCAAGGAATCTAATCTATATTTGGCAAGTGCCAAGAGCCACAGGGAGAGCAACTTAATCCAACGCCTTGGCACCACAAATTCCATCTGCCATAATAATTTCCGCGAAAACCCAACTATATACACCCTTCAAACCATCTTTGAGTATAGGGTATATATAACTGCCAAGACCTGAGCTGCCTCACAAATTGTTTTGTCACTCGAAGAAGTTAACTTTTTCTTAGACTATCATTAAAATGATGAAATGCTTTGGCTTACACTTAGGCATAGCCAAGTAGGAACAGGAGAGGAATGGGAGGGAGTTGGTTGTGCTGCTGCTGCTGCTGCTGCTGCCTGGTACAAACAAAGTAATCCAATAATTTTTAATTAAAACTCAACACTCGGGGCAAACAATTTTTTCCAGATAAACTGTCATTATGCGCCGTCAATTAATTTTTGCTCCCCTCCCCAACGTTTAATGATCATCATCAGAGGAGCTCAGAGTAGCAACAATAAGAACAACTTGACGACGACGATGCCAAATGAATATTGATAAATGGGGCGGTGCTCCAGAAAAGTGGGCGTCGGTGTGTGAAGAACTCAAAAAAAAAGTACAGAAAAAATGGTAAGAGCCCAGCTATAGAAAAAGTTGGCAAGTGGAAAACCAATTGTAAGTAAGACAACTTCACTTGCCGTTGGCTTAAAGATTTACTTTGACAATTAATAATTTTCGTTGGCCATGGGAAGATCTCTTTCAAATAGGTAAATGGTGTAAAAATGGGCTGAAAGAGTTCTCAATGAAGATCAATTACAGATTGGGTAGAACAAAATTATTAATAAGGAATGTTATAAAATAATTTAAAGGAATTTATAGTAAAAATTATATTTTTTAAAAAGAGTTTTGGTTAAAAGAGGATTTTTTATAATCTTAAATTACTATCAAAATATTATTACATTTTTTAAAGGGTATTTTGATCGATCTCTAGTTAAAACAACTCCAGATCAAGTAATTATTAGAATACATATGACTTTTATGAAGTATGATTTGTTATATGCTATTCTATAGGATTCTTCCACTTTCTTAAATTTAAATTATACTATTATTCCTCATATAACAAGGATGTAAAATTATATTATTGTAATAATAACTATTGACATTTTCATTATATTTTAATTATTTTAATAAAAGTATACCAACATTTATTTGATCTTCACCCACCACATAGTCACACTCCTTATCAACAATGTAAAATAAATTTATATTAAAGTGTTTATTTTTATAACTATTAATATTAATTTCGTAATAATTTTACAAACTTTTATAATTTCCATAAAAATAGTAGCATTTATTATTGGAAAGACTCAATTTTCTCCACAACATTTTATTATAATTTCCCCATTAAAGATAACTGCCACACTTTAATCGATCTTCACCCACCACATGGTCACAGCTCCAGATCTTGCCGCATTCTTGAAAAACCTTTCAACACGCGCCGAGTGTCATAATAAATTTTGGAGTGAATAAAAGCGAAGGTATATTATTGTACCCTATGGCACAACAAGGAGAAATACGTAATCGAGGGGCCAGAAACACCCTCGCATACCTTGGTTAGGGATTCATATTCCCTCCCTCGCTGTCTCGTGGGGATCCCTCGCGGAATGACAAAGCACTTTCGATAAATGTTACACAATAAACACACACAATAAGGGCAATCGCGATAAGGATCGACCTGAAAAGCAGTCAAGGTTAATGCCACGCCACTCGAGAAATTGAGGGCAGTCTAAACGGAGCGTTTAGATGGGATCATCATCATATAGGGGGAGTGGAAAGGGATCTCTTCGGACAGGGTTAGTTACTGGATGTAGTAGGGTATGATATGGTATAGGGGCTCTCTAGAGGGAAGTGTGCCGTAAGTGCGTTTGGTCAAACAGAATGCATTGTATCCGAAATCTAGATGAGGGATGGGGATGATATTGCCAAGAGGAACGGATGATGACCACAGGATGGGTCCAGCCATCGAATGCTCTGTTTGGACGCCTACACAAAGTCCAGCAAAGGCAGTTGGTTTTAAGGGAATTTTTCCGTAGAATGCGAGACAAAACGCACCATAAATCACATGACACGAGTGAAATACAGAGATACAAGCTGCCATTGGGATTTTTGCACCTGGAAGCGTTTTGTGGGTGAAACACACACAAACTCACACATTGAAGGGCAGGTCAGAGTTCATCTGCAGTTGAACTAAATTACTCAACAGCCTCGGAACTCGGCGACTGCCGTTCCATCTCTCCATTTAACAATGGCTTTTTGTTTCGCCTTGAATGAAACGATTTCGAAAAATTGTAAATAGTCCTGATGACTTTATTTAATTTTTATTGCATTCAGTCAGCGAATTTACAACGCTCCTTTTGTTCATTTTCAAGTATTGTTTGGTTTAAACAAAATCACTGGATTTTGGTAGCTACTCGAACCCAACGCCTGCAATTTTCAAGGGCTAAAAGTAAGAGAGAAGGTTGGAGAAAGGATATGGCTTCTGATGGTTTCATTGTGGTCCTGGCAATACAAAGGACTTGTCAATGGGTTCTATAAAAAAATTGTTAGGCAATAAAACACTGTGATAAGTAGACCACAGAAGTCGGGAAGAAGCTAACTAATGACATATGATTTTTTAAAAATTAACTCTCAATTACGTGTTTAATTTAAATACTATCATTTATTGAGCTATGAATTCATCAATGAAATGGTATATTATACAGACAACAAATCATCAAATGAAGGCTTTACTTCCTCAGCTCTCATACACACTTACTTTGAACGCTTCGGTCGCACTTGACAATTAAAAACGCAAATTTTTGCCATTGCCTTAATTTAAATAAATTAAATTTTATGACACTCGCAAGCTGCAAGTGCAGTTTGCAGTCTTAATTGGCTTCATGTCGGCCGACACGAGATGAGAACGAACCAAAAAAATATAAAGAAAAACCCAACCCCAATCAAGGGGGTTTTCTCTGTGTGAGAATCCCTTAATCGCACTCGGTTGACAGGCAAAGAAAAAAACACCCACCAAAGGCAATTTGCATGGAAGAACTGACGTTACAAGGAAATACAATTAACATTGGGTTTAATGTGCATTTAATGAGAAATATAAAACAAAAAGAATATTACGTTACGTTGGGATTGCGTGTGAGCTTCTCTTTCCCTCATTGTAAGATTGCAATTTGCTGATTTTAGCCCGATTTTATGTCTTTGCATGGTCGGTGTCTATTTCTAATGTGAGGCGGTAGCAAATGATATTTACTAATTAGTTATATGTATTATAATTCTTTCATTGCAAGCCACTGACCATGGCCAAAACGTGCATTTCTTTGTGTGTCTCTGTAGATTATCGCAATCATAAAATGTATATTTGTTCGCAATGATGATGTTTTCTATTAACGCGTTCCGGAATGAGCCTCAGGGGATTGGCTTTTACATTGTTATTTAATAAGATTTTGATAGTTCTTGGCATAATGCACTGGACTTGATTTGTTAAAGGACAGTGGGACTAAGTCATTGGGTTTTTATAATGATGCTGAGAGTAGTTTAACATTAATATAATAAAGAGATAAATCATTTTTAAACTCCTCAAATGCTGATTTTTAGATGATTAACAAATATCAGATATAATTTCTGGGTTTTTTGACATATTATAATCCTAAAATTGGGAGAAAATTCCACCAATTGAACCAAGAAACTTAGAGACTACTTAAATTTTTAATGATATATCTTTAATTTAATTTTGTGCCCAATTTTCCCTTTCTTCGCCACACTGTTCCTGTTCAAAAGAACTCCTCAAAGAGCCATGAAATCATGTTGCATTATATTTGTGCAACCTGTAATGAAGTAGGTGTTGTTGCCACAGACCGACATTAACATACCCAGCCAAGAGAGTCGAAATGGAGGCAGACGGATCTCGGACTCCCTCCAAGATCTCTTATCCCGAAGCTCCCCATTTCCCTGGGCAATCACAAGCCGAGCATCAGAGACATTCTATGGCCACGAGAGAGAAGAGAGATATAGAGCTTTAATGAGCCCCGAGGACCGTAAATTAAATTCAGAAATAATATAATCTTGGACGCCTATGCCACCGCCCCCTCTGTTGCAATTGCATGATCACATGCAAAGTGCCGGGAAGTTGGCTTAAATATTTACCCCCTCGGACGAGGGCTGGGACTCGGCGCCACTTTTGCGCTTCGCAAGCCACAGACACTTCGTTATAAAACAATTTAATTTCAAAAAGCAAGCACCAGAAGCTAAAGAAGGCTAAGACCAAATTGCGCCAAGTATTTACAAAACTAATTCTTAATTAATGACCACATCAAGGAACGGGAAGTGGCGGTTAACTTGCATGCTCGACCTTTTCATATAATTTACAAATTGGCCCGCCGTCCCTTTTTTTGCATTTTCCAAATGCTAATTAAGCTTCTTTGTTTCACATTTTTCATATATATATGTTGTTTGTCGAAGGCAAATTAAAGTTGCATAATTTGTTGTTCTTTCCACACTACACAATTGGTAAAGAACACCTGCACCGTAGAGTTTTGGCATTCGATTGGTATTTCTTGGTGCTTTTGTGGTCTGCGCTTGCATTCATTAAGTACACGCAAATGCAATAATTCCAAGTTCTTTGTATGATTTTAAGGTCAGTATTGGTAAATAATGGGTTAGTTATTGATTGGATAGGGGTGAGATGGAAGTTATGACTCACACTTAGTGAGGTTATTGAAGCCGAACGGAAAGGATTTTCATTAAGTCAGTTTTCAGAGTGCATTGAAAATAGTAATTGAGTTTGCATAATTTACATTTAATGCTTATGGCTATTAATTTGTTATAACGAATCGTTTTAATTAAAGTCTTAGTGGGAATATTTTAATTTTAAAAGGTATTTGCAAGGGTAGAAATAAGGATATCAGCCTAAAAGTGACCAGAGAAGAACATATTCAGTGACAAAGAATGTATTATGTATATTTCAGTTATTTGCTGAGGCCTTTTAATGCTTAAATTCTTATATTAAATAGGTATAATGGCAACACTTGTTCTGTAATCTGATTTTCCCCATTGGACAAGTGACTTTCTGAATAAATCGAAACTTCAAGTGAATCATAATACTAGGTAATTGTTAACTCGTTTAGTGGCATTCCCCATCACCTCTTCCCCCCTGATAATTCCCAGTAACAAATACTGGACTGAAGGCCTCCTTTGTAAGTAAAGTAAAAAAAATAGTTAACAACAGTATAAATCTATATATGCAGCAATGAAATAAAATGTCTAACTAAAAGTATGTGGCAGAGAGGCAAGTTCCTCGATGCATATTCATAAGCTCCGTGCTTCGCCGGCCTCCCGCTTTTCCCCTCCCTTACTCGATTTTCCGGGGCGGGAAATGCCAACTGTGTGCTGAACTGATAAATTAAGCAATTCCAACTAAAATGCAATGCATTGCAAATTTTTTCTCTTTACTTTTTACTAGAAAGTTGGCGAAGAGTCGGTTGAAATTTATGCCTCATTCAGGTTTGTTTTTTTGATGTCTTTGATGCCACTGCATGACAAGGAGATTTTCTTTCAGGTGTTAAGCTCATCATATCGGTGATTTAAATGGAAAATATAAAAGAGAAGAGTAGAAAAGAAGAAGGAGTGCCTCCTAGACGACCCGTCACCTTAAAGCTATAATTCCCTGGCACCATCTTCAGTAATTAAATGTGCTTTAATTTGTATAAATTCAGTTGATTTCGAAGCACGTAGAACTTTGGCCGCTCTCTTTCTCTCCCTCTGGGATAATGAATATTCCGCGAATATTCCAAGCTTAGAAAGTCGCCTGGGAAATGCCAATTGGGGGTCTCGATCTCAGACTCAAGCTCGTGGTTCGCACTTGCCCGTAGGGGCCAAAAAGATTTATCGCAATCCATCTCCAACAATGTTTGCTGTACACTCTAATGGGGTTTACGAGCTCCAATTTTCTCATATGCAAATTTTACACTTTTCACGTGGCAGGAGGAAGGAAATGAAAATGTGAATGAGCATAAAGATTTCCCTGTTGCTTGGGGGGTGGAGTTGCAGAATTCCTGTGAAATCGTCGCCGCTTGTCTCGTAATTACTGGCAATTTTCCATGAATTTATTAAAATTAAAAGCAAAGAAGACAAAAGCCCAGGCTTCGCTCGGTTTAAGTATTGCCCAGAGGGCTAACATCTCATGCCCAACCAACAACACCAAAGCCCCCAGAGCTTCCATATATATTCCCATTCCATTTGATTCCATCTGACTACAAACAAACAGACCATAAATAGTATAAATTTCCACATGACACGCGATGATTATGCGCTTTCCATGCAAACAAGTGTCTGCGGAATGGAGGAGGCACGGTTTCTAGTACCAGGGAGGTCGATGGGAGGGCATCTGCATCTGCTTTCAACATCATTTGCGTATGTGTCGAGCCTCTGCCCTGCTAATGAATACAGTGAGCACTCCTCTATGAAGAATTTTGGAAGAAATTCATTTTCCATCATTCCAATTTTGTGGGCCATATAAAGAAAGCTTGTGGTTTTTCAATGTAGCTTTTTTAGAACGAATTTACTTACAAATAAATGATTTACAATTATATATCCTATTTTGTTTAAAATAAATTTTGTGGAAATTTTGATGGGAATTTGTTATTATGCGTAATTCTACCATAAATTGTATTAGTTGATTTGATCGTAGTAATCTCTGGCTATTAATTGTTTTGCCTTTGGATTTGTATAAGATGAATATAATTACAAAGTTGTTTAAATAAAAATATATTTCAAATTGATTTTAAAGTATATTGCATTGCATTGTATACTAAATTATATATACAAAATCTTCAAATTCAAACTGTCTTAATCCTGTCTTAAATCTTACTATAATGTTAGTCAGGAGCTTGTAATTTGTGAAGGAGTAATTTCCGACAGCAATTAATGCGTTTTTGGCTGAGTTATGATATTTTTAATATTTAATTTCTGGAAAAAATGTAATTTAATATATTGACTTAAAAAATTGTATTATAATTTAAGTGAGAAGCTTGTAAAACTGTGAAGGAGTTATTTCCGATCCTATAAATCATATACATTCCTGAGCAGCATCATCAGCTGAGTCGACATAGCTAGATATGTCCGGTTGAAAAAAATTTTCGAAATTTTTTTTTCAAAAAAAAAATAAAACATTGTTTACATGGTGAAAAATTGGGAAAAATTTAAACTTTTAAAATTTTAAAACTTGGTATGTAGATTTTTTAACGCTCTAAAAACTAGCACAAAACAGCTATCTAAATTAAAATTAAGTCACTTTTGCCTTAGTTATTATAATTAAAAAACTTTGATTTACCCACAGAATTAGCATATTAAAATATAGATATTTTTACATATTTTAGGTTTTCTTTAAGGTTTACGAATACCAAAAAGGCAATAACTGCTAAAAGTAATATATATACCTTATCGACTGAATACTATAGAATTCCCATCATTTTTTCAAATGCTTGAATTTATTGTTATTTCTCTATAATTAAATACAAAGTTCTTACCTTGTTCTATATACCTTTTTAGCGACTTTTCACTGTAGCAACTCACAGCGCTAGTGAACAAATTTTTAATTGCTCAAAGCTGGAGCGACAATGACAGCAAATGACTTTGCCCCGACCGTCCCTCGAAATCGCAGTGAATTCATTTTGTTGGGGCGGCTTCCCATTGATAGTATATATGCTCTAGAAGTGACCCAGGTTCGGCCCCCTGGAAGTGCGGTTTCATGATCGTTGGCCTCATCTGCATGTTGATATCTTGGTCATGAGATCGAATCGGTCCAGTTGTGTCGTTCTGCGGGTGTCTGGTTCTTATTAGCTCTGCACGCGCTTCCGCGCTCACTTGAATTCCATGAATTAATTTCAGTTTTGCATGTTGTTATTTATTAAAATTTTACTTTAACTCAGACACTTGCGATTCTTGGTTTTATTCCCTTTTAAATGAGCCGCAGAAATACAGAAAATTCCTTCTGCCTCTCGTGATTGATATCTTTGAGATACATCCACAAAGTAAGAAAAAATTCGCAATTATTTTGTATGATAATTATTTTTATTTCATTGTGTTTTTTTGCTGGCTCCTCTGGCCCTCTCTTTGTAGTTATACATTTAAAAATTCTAGTGGGTTTTTCACATTTTACAATTATATAAATGGTTTTTGGGTTTCATTTTTCATAAATTCAATTTGTTTTTTTACACATAAATACGCTGAATTAAGTTTAAATTAATGTTTTCTTGTTTACTTGTTTTGTTAGTTTACTTGCCCATAACATACAAACATACAACTAGGTTCTTATTTTTGCTTTCTTTTCTTGTTTTTTCTTTAATTAAAATTAAAATCATTCAAATTGATTATCACAGTATTCACGCGAAAAATAAATATGCTTAGATACTAAACTACTTCTTTTTGTTTTTTAGTTTTTTTTGTGTTAAATTATTCGCTAGGAATTCATTAGGTTTGACTTTGAAAATTGTGCAGAGACTGTACTTAAATATTAATAATACACATACGCTATGTAGTACGGATCCATAAGGAAATGGAATTTATAAGCCTATCAAAGGCTATACAAGCACCATTTCCTTAAAGGATTACAAAATACAGGTGATCAAGTGAACACTTGATAAATGTTGACTTGATTAGCTATATTTTGGTTAAAGTTTATATTACAATTATACGTTACAATAAATACCATTAATAGTTAACATAAGCAAACCCCAATTTTCTTCTGTGTGAATTGTCTTTTTTTAGGATTTGATACCTAATTTAAGGACAGAATTAAGCTAGTATTTGATGTGTTTGCGTCTTTGAACCTACAAGGAAATAAGCAAAGAAAGAAATTAATTAGTAAGAGTTTCAATATATTAAGAAGCATATTTATTAAGATTTTAGTAAAATAAATTAAAGGGAATAGGAAATAATTCAGGTGAAATCAATAATATAAATCAAAGGCTTAGTTTATTAAGTTTTTAAAAGCGTGGAAAAAAGGTTTCGTAATAAATGAAAAATAATAATTACCTGCACATAGTGTTGCTTAGCATTCTCTCTCTGATTCCTCCTCTGCACATTGCACTGTCTTTGTCCCTAAAATGTGGTGACCTCCACTTCACTCTTAGTGCATCATGTAGGACGACTCCTCGTCATCGGCTCCCGTTGGACTGTCCAGGGAGGGATTAATGCGCTTCTCCTTCTGACGGCGATTACAGAACCACACACGCACCACCTCCTTCTCCATACCCAGACGATCCGCCAGTTGGCTGATCTCCTCGGAGGTGGGTTTCTGATTGGCCATAAAAGCCTTCTCAAGGGCACCACGTATGGTGGTCTCAATGGAGGTACGCTTCTTGCGCCGGCGACCAATAATCTCGGGCGTACTCACGGTGGCCTGGAGGGCAGCGGGATCGAAGACACCTCCGGTGGCTTGGATGGTGCGATCGGCATCGTCTAGCCACTTCTGAAGCAGCGGCTTCAGTTTGCACATATTCTTGAAGCTCAGATTGAGGGCCTCAAAGCGTGAAATGGTGGTCTGCGAGAAATCATTGCCATAGAGTTTACCCATGGCCAATCCAACATCACCCTGGGTGAATCCCAGCTTGATTCTACGCTGCTTGAAGGTCTTGGCAAACTGTTCCAGTTCCTCCAGATCGGTGGTCTCTTCCGGCGAGGGTTCACCCGCCGCTCGGGCAGCCGCTGCACTGGCCACTGTCTTGGGCTGCGGGGTGCTGGGTGTATTTTGCATTTGGGTGCCACTGGTGGGAGTACTGGGTGTCAGCATGCCACTCAATTTGAGGCTGGCTGCCGAACTGGGCGGTGTGATCTGGAGGGGATGATGGTGTCCCATCTGGTGGGGTGAACTGGCGGGACTACGGATTGCAATGGGACTACGCAATGCGGAGTGTGGAGTGGAGCTGCGGGGTTGCTGGAGCTGCTGCTGTTGCTGCCCCATCTTGTGGTGTTGATTCAGCTGCAGTGGCTCCTCCTGCTGACGCTGTTGCTGCTTCTGCAGAGCCTGCAACTGCTGGGAGGCTTGACTCAAGGCCTGGAGCTGACTTTGCATTAGGAACTGGGCGGCGGCCACCTGAGCGGTTAGTGCGGGATCATCCTGGGACAAACCCAGTGATCCACTCCTCAAGAGCTCCATGTAGCTATTAAACTGCTGGGTCAGAGCCAGTTGGCGCTGCTGCAGCAATTGCTGGAACTGGGCAAAGTCCTGTGGCGATAGGGAACCCGTCAGCAGGGGATTGTTTAGACCAAGACCAGCGGCCGCTAGTTGAGCCTGTGGCGAGGACATGCCCGGTAGGGCTAAAAGTGGGGAAATACCACCACCAGAAGCCATCGAAGTGGCCACGGCGGCAGCGGCTGCTGCTGCGGCAGCTGCCATTGAAGTTGGGGGAGTGGCACCACCTCCCAATCCTGTTGCTGCTCCTCCTCCCCCAATCGTGGACGGTGGCAGAACTGGCGAGATCATGGGCGCCACTGGTGAGGGCACTGATATAACCGCTGGCACCGGTGAGGAGGCATTAACCGATTTCACCGAATTCGCTGGCGACTGTGTGCTGTGACGGCTATTGTCGCTGGTCAAGTTCAAAGCACCACCATTGGCATCCTCATAGTCATCCTCCTGCTTGTACTGATGGTGGTTCAGGTGGTTCAGGTGGTGCGCTGTATGATGATGATGGTGGTGGGCCGGATGTGGTTGCATCAGCAGCTGGCGCTTGGCCTGCTGGTGGGTCAGGGACAAGGCAGGACTCAGGGGGGAACGGCAGCGATCGCTTGAAGTGCCCACACTTGAGTTATTGTCATCACAATCGGAAGCTGCAAGGAAATAAAGAAAATCGGGAACGTAAGGGTTAGGAAAATTTAAAGGAAAATACAATTTTATTTAAGAAATTCATCAGGAAAGGTTCCGGGAGTTACCTCCTTAAAATCTCTTGACATATTGTATTTAAAAAGTGT
The DNA here is from genome assembly GCF_035046125.1 of Drosophila serrata. NCBI lineage: Eukaryota > Metazoa > Arthropoda > Insecta > Diptera > Drosophilidae > Drosophila > Drosophila serrata. The sequence goes on along the minus strand of NW_028257173.1, from coordinate 3,128,355 downwards.
TTTGATACAAAAATAAAATGTTTCATTTGTCACAAATTCATTCAGCCATTAATCAAAACCTTCTCTAAATATTTCCTCCTTTCACAAGTCTTTTTCCCAATCAAACCTAGAAAGGAGGCGTAACCAACTGACCCAAAACCCATGGAAAATGTATATTTTTCCATCCGTTCAAACTATGCAAAAATGAGTCACTCTTTGGGGACCAATGCGAGTGTCCTTTTGCATAAATTTAGCATAGGCCACACGAGCGCGTTTTGTATAATTTTTGTTCAATTTCATAGTCCGTTGGGTTTCAGGTTTTGAGTGAAAGAAAGCCTTTCACGTGACCACGACCACCCATCGCAGTGGGTTTATATTATGCGAAAAAGAAAGAGAAAAACCCAGTCGTCAGTGGCAGGCACTTTTCACCCCATAGTTTACATAGTTCCACCTTGACATCAAATGGAATTCTCATGTTTTCTTTTCATTTTGGCTGACGCTTTTAGCTGCTTTTAAGTGGCATTTTAGCATTTCAAATGCCTTGGCCAAAGAGATTTGTATAAATTTGCTATTTGTATGCATTTTATTTATACAGCATAGAGAGAAAGGGTAGCCTCGACTCCTGGCCAATTGATTTGCAATAATATTTAAATACTCAAGGCACAAGTTCATTTTCTAAGCTTAAGCTAGAGGAAAGCAGCAAACTTCCTCCCTCATAAATGGCAATCAAATGGAGTTGAACCCTTTGAAGTGGTCTGAATCCCAATCTCCTCTAGATCCCATTCTCAGACCCAACCCCAACCAATTTCCACATCCTGTCCAATGCAGGCAATTTTTGCATATGTTTGCCTTGGCTACTTTATGACTTGTGCTCGCCTCCTGATGCTACGGCAGCTACGTGAATTTGATGACTTATTCGCCCAAGTGGACGAAGACCCATCGGTTGGATGGCTGGAGGATGGACCGACCACATGGTCATCCTTTTTACATATGCGACCCGAACCCGGGACAGGAGCGATTTTTTCGCTCCTTCTCGGACGGGCTACGTGCGTCCATTTGGTATTCAGATGATGTGCAAATTCGATTTGTATGTGTTGTGTGAATGGACCCAGTGGTGGGGTCTTTAGATGATAGAAAAGGGATTTTTCCGAGGTAAATTGAAGTTTCTAGAGGGGTTTATATTATAAAATTGAAGTTAATATAAAAATATATATTGGTTTTGTATCTAGTTTGAAAAAATCTTAGTTGAGAGATATTTTTTGTGAAGAGAATTTATTATAAATAATTGCCAAGGGAGTTTCTCTGGCTTATGTAAGGAGATATAGGATTCTATGGTAATAAATCCTTTATTAAAACTTGAAGTCTTTAAAAAATTTATAAAAATAAAGAAACCTTTAAAAGAAACCCCCCTTTTATCGCCGCCCCTGTTCCATTTAGCACAACCAATAAAAAAAGAAGCCAAATGGTCAGTTTGACTGCACATCGAGCTACCCCAAAAAGCGCTCCCACATACCGGGTCCGGGCATAACGGAATAATTTTTGCATAAAATATATGTAAATATATATATATATATGTTCATGTTCGTGAAAGAAATCACAGCCACTGTGTCCCACACACAACCACAGCCTCCCTCACAGATATTCGAATTCAAATCAAGCGAAATGCTGTCAATAATGTGGCACAAAAAAAAAAGAAAATAATAATAATAATAATAAAAAAAGGGAGCCAGAAAAGGTTGAAGTTTTGGTTTTTTTTTGTTCGGACCGTGACTAACGAAGTCCATGAAATTGTGAAAAGTGTGAATTGTAAATTGAACGCAGCCTCCTTGTATGAAACGAGTTATGAATAATAATCGAACATTGGTTTATGAATCCATCAAATATTTATAATGCAACCAAAAGAACTTTCTTACCCTTTTCCAGGCAACAATTAGGGAGGGAAACACAGCCAATTGTCACCTTAGAAACTACTTAAGAAGCCGTTAAGCCGAAAACACCCATTTAATAAGACATCAAAATCAACTTAAAGACATCTCTATTTCGCCTGCCCCTAAATCTCGGTTGACAAAAGTTGTGACAGGCCTCCATAGGCAAGAGGGGTGAGCCAGGAGTCGTCTCCATATAGGAAAATACACACATCAACCCTAACCCTAAACCAGATATATATATATTTTGTAGTGAATAAACATATATTCCCTAGCTCAGGGGACAGCGCGTGGCAAGGGTTGAAGTCGATACTCCCTTCGGTTTATTGTCTTTTTGTTGAACCAAAAACATGCGATGTGATTTAGTGAAACCGAGATGAAATCCGCTGCCCCCCAAAACAGGCAGATGTTTCAAACTAGAAATATGTATATACATATACCATATGAAGTGGACAAATCTCGTAAATCGTTTTCGGACAACAGCTGATGCTGATGGAAAATGGAAAAAGAAAATTCAAAACACTTACCATTCGATTGCAGTGGCGACGGCGAACGCGACAGGCGACTGATATCTGTAAGGAAAATAGAAAATAGAAGAACATTTTTAGACCAGTATAAATTGAGACCACTTAAAGTTAAACATATAAAATAAACACACGTCGCGAGCATAAAACCGGGTGGAAAAAGGAACAAAAACCCAAGCATTTTTCCAAGGAGCTCAGGTTTACGGATACAACACGAAATCGATATTGATATACATTTTAAGCCAAAAACTGACCAAATGGTCAGTCGTCAGACTCAGACATCGACACCGTTGCCTATAAAAGGATATTTTTATGGACATCGTCGAGGGATATAGTACGTATGCAGGAGTTCAAGGAACACCTGGTCCGCTACCAATTTGAATTTTTGAAAGAGTTTGGGAGCTGCAGACAACATTTGCTGCATTTTTATGTTTTGAAGAAATAGAATTTTCGTTTTCTTTAGTTCTGGCTAATTTACGATGCGACTGGACTTGAAATAATTCTTTAAAATGCATTGGAAATTGTATTCTTAATGGTAAAATATTTATTTCAAGGAATCTTAGTCTTGAAAAATATAAATTTGTATATTTAATAATACTGCTACGTAATTATTTTGGATTTCTTAGGCTTGTAATCTTAAGAAACTGTTTATTTTCAAGTATTAACTTATTGAATAATAGCAACCTTACTAATGAACTACCAAGCTTTATTCACTATCTATAAATGCTTTTCCTTTGGGAATAAAAAGTAAAATACATTTCTAAAATGTTTGAACCCTTGAGATACTTATATTCAATCTACTACACATTGCGTGTATCTCGTTCAATCCCTGAGATACTTTTGTTTAATCTTCTACACATTGCTTTTATCTAATCCTGATTCCTCTACCCTATCGCTACCTAAGATCCTTATCCCCTATGAATCAGTTTTGATATGTGTGGCATGAGTTTCTCTGCCTCTATTCGTCGCAATCTTCCCTCACTTCTGGCACACTTCTGCCACGCCTTTTGGCCGCTAATTAAGCAACAACAACTGCTGTTACCAACTCAAGTGGTTGCGGCATATGTGCGGATACAGTTTGGAATCCATAGCTCAGTGTTAGGTAAATGAAAATTTTACAAAAACTCGGCGTTTAAATGCCACATAAATTATATAACGAGAAAGGAGAAAGGAGAGTTGTTTTTGGAAAATTCAACACCCTCGCGCGTGTCCGGAACACGACCAAAAGTGAGCAGCATTTGGGGGTTCATTTTTCCCGAATTTTACAGTTTTTGGCCGAGAAAATTTGCAAAAACCACAGGCCAGTGGCCACCCCCAATTTATATGCGTCTGGGAAATAAATAAAATTTTAGAGAATCGCCCAGCGGGGGTGTCGGTTTATGAGGGTCTCACAAAGTATGGAGAATGTGGAATTTGGCCAGATATACATTTGGTTGTGTGGCGCACACAATTAGTCAATGACCTCGACTGTTGCCTGGCCGGGGGTGGCTAATACAACACCACACAAAATATATATATTTCTGTATATATATATATATGTACAAGCTATATCCTATAGACGGCGGTCATCACGTGCGCAGACCGAGACTGACTATCGATTGAGTCGTCGTCGTTGTCGGCGGCGGAAGCTGCGTGTCTTGAACTCTTGACCCCCTCGATTTCTGCCACTGCCACAGAGGAGAGGAGAGCCAAGGAGAGTCCCCCTCTCCGAAAGTAGCCGAAAAAAAAACATAAATAAATAAAATAAAATCAAGGAAAATAAAGGAAAATGATGGAGACTCAAAGGCAAGCCGAGTGCGTGCTCTTTGGCCTTTGTCTCTGCCTGTATATTCGTAGCAAAACAAAACTAGCAAAATCACAAAAAAAAAGAGAGAGAAAGAGCAGAGAAAGCTTCAAGTGCGGCGAAATGAAAGCTTGATTAGGGGAATTCAAGAGAGAGAGAGTTAGTAATTAAGGAGAGGCTCAGGATATATGAGAGAGTGCAGGATGAGTCTTTAATATTTAGATTAAGAAATGCAAGTCCCTAAATACCACTTTAATGTAATACATTTATATTAAAATTATAATCTTCTATCTGAACAGATTTTTCAATTATTTACTTTGTAAATTATACTTCAAAACAGTACTTACTAGGTACTTACTAGGATTCTATTTATTTAATTCCTTTCCCTACTTTAAAAGTGTTTATTAACTCCTTAACTCACTTGTAAAGTCTACTCAAAAATAAGTGTAACAAATGTAAATAAATTTCCTTGATTACCTTAGTTATGGCATTTAAAATAAATGCTAATTAAATATGCAACTAGCAAATGAAGACCTTTGCAAACAAATGGCCAATACATTGAACTGAATTGTACGTTTTAACTGATTTTTAAACCCCCTTATTGAAGTACTATTGACTTTTGGTTAATCACCTCGAATTGCATTACAAAACAATGTACGACTGCATTTTCTATCAGTTTCCGCTTTGCCAATTGTAAATCTTAATCGATTCTTCATTGGCTTTCCAAGAATTAGCCATAAAAAAGTATTGGGACACACGCCCTCTTTCCTGATCACCTTTTATAGCGCCGATAAGGGGCGAGGTAATAATTTTCTAAGGGGGGAACTCAGTATGAGCTCATATGGACAATGACTAAAAATAATGTTATTATTCAAGTTGAACAATGTTGTCGTCAATTGGCCCCCGGCTCTAATCGCTCAAATATATATTAATTTAAAACTGATTGCCAAACCGAACAAGTTTTCGTTTCATTTCGGGCCTTCGGTTTAATTTATTAAAATCACCAAAAATATGACGAAACTTGTTTACTCTGCAAAGTGGAGGTGGACTTCTTGGAATCTTAATAAATATTGTGCAGGTGTGCAAAATGTTACTTCGATTTTGGTTTCAGGTGATAAGCAAGCGATAAGCGATAAGCAAATCGCAGTGTACAAGGCAAACTCTTATATGAATATCATGAGACATATATTAGCTATCGTTCTATTAGTTTCTTAGATTAGGGGAATTACTTGCGTCACGTGCTCGAGTACTAGAAGGAAAATGAAGAGTACAGAAGTACGAAGAACTTTTTGTCTCTATGTCACCGTTTTTATCATCTTATTTGTATCTTATATCTAATTTAAATGTTTCCTTGTCACCTGCTTATCTACCTTAATTACTCACTCCAGATTCGTCAGAGTCTATTCTTTATTTTTGTTATTTTACATAATCAATCATCAGAACCCGCTCCAAAGTACATACCACTTGTGGTAAGAAACACTTGAGAGCTGTGGCTCATTGGAATTATTACGCATATTCCGTATTCCAAATGGGACAATTTTTTTTACAATATTTGTCATCGAAATGCGCTTTTTTATTGCCCCTAGCAAACGATAATTGATAAGGCAACAAATTAAATGTATTTGTTTACAATGGCCAAGCGGTTCCATTGAGTGCCCATCGCCACCAGTCTCAGTGCTCCTCGCACCCATTTACATGGTCATATTCAGGTATTGGCCAGGTTGTGCAAGAAATATGCGTCTTTAATAAATATTTTTATGGTCCCCGGCATTTGTTAGTTTTGTATGTAAGAGAACTAAATGTTGCCTGGCACCGTTTGGTTGGTGGGTCTTGAGACGGGACTTTAAGTGGGTCGACGGGAGTTAATATTTATGACGGAGACACCTGTGCCGGGGTATTTTCAATAAGCAGATTGCATTTTCTTTGTTCTTGGTATCGAGGTGTTTAGTTTTTTCGGCTTGGAGGCGCCAAGCACCTGACTCTCAGTCATGGTCATTTTCACGAGGTCTGGCTTAGTAATAGTGAAAGGCAGTCTTTTGGGGAAATTCGAAATTGAGTGCTTATTAGCCGGGTTCTTTTCTCAGAGGGAAATTTTATGAGCTCTGCACTTGGAATTTTCTTATTAGAAAGGCAAGTTGAAGTCTTATTGTATATCGGAAATCATATGTGTACATAGTTTACATTGAACAATTTAAGGACTTAGAAATGTATTGTTACTGATTTTGGCTTAAAATAAATGTGCAGAATTTGTTTCTGGAAAAATATATTAAAGAAGACATTTAAATGTTGTTTCAAGTATTTGTCTTATATCATTTTGATTGGAGAAAATATATAGTATAATATTAACTCTTTAAAATAGATAACCAACTATTATGTTAATGTTTTAATATTCATTTTTTGGTTAACCTAATCCTAATAATAATTATTTGTTATAGTTATGGAGCTTTTCCTTTAAATATCAAAACAACTTTTCATATATCAAGAATATAGATAATTATTTATGTGATTTTCTTTCGATTTACATAAAATATAATTTCCAAATTTAATTGGTGTCATAAGAACATTTTAGTTAAAGGTTTGTTATATCAGAATAATGTTATCTTAATTAGTTAATATAATGTTTAATGTAAACGGAGAAGAAGTTGTGTTGATGCAAAGATAAACATACAAAGCTCAAGTATCCAAACCTTTTCGAATATAAAATAGTTTTAACATTAAACAAATCCATTAGCAACCTAAGTAAACCTAATTTACCACTAAGAAATATTCTCATAAATATTTATTTTGTTTTGGTAATAAATCTCTTCAAAATATCTCAAGTTTAAGAACCATCTCTAAAACCTTTAAGTTTTTTAAAATCACAAATTAAAACTTACATCGATTCTGCATAATGTGAACGGCGGCCGCCTCGCGGGCGCTTGTGGGCGTTGATTTGAGCAGATCGCGCTTCAAGGAGTTGTTATTATCCTCGGGACTAGCGGTGTGCCAACGTAGCTCCGACATAACCATTTTCACAACTCAATAGTAATAGTGTTTTATGTGTGCGATATGTTATGGATACTTGAGCACTACTTGTAATCACTTTAGCACTTTTAAGTTCTTGGGTTCTTGGAGGTTTCTTTTTTTTTGCTGGGTTCTTAACTAATATATCTCTTTAGGTTTAGTTTTAGTTAAATTCTAATGTTTGATTGGTATTAAATATATTTGGAAAGCGCCGCTTTTGTTGTGGACGCGTTCGTGTCTCGTGTGAAACTGACAACAGAGAAGCGGCCGCAGCGGTCAGGATAGCTCTCTTTTTGGGAACGGAATCGGAACTAACGGATAATCGGCTGTAGGCCTGAATTTCTGTCCGCTGAATGATATGGTGATGATTGCTCTCTCTTTCGCTCTGGGCCCGCTCTTTTTGCTGTCTCGCTTTTACACGCTCTCTCTCTCCCGCAGTCACTTCCCCTCACACCCTCTGAGCCGGCTTTTGAGTTGGTTTTTTGAGTTGTACTATGCGTTTGCCACCCTAAAAGAGTCTTAGGGGTGGTTTTTTTCTTCGTTTTATAGACGTTTTTTTCCTTTTTTTTCGTCTTTGGTTCAGGGGAAAACATCCAACTAAAAAACCGCCTGCGTATACGTGATAAAAAACGCGACTTAACCGTTCGTTTGCTTGGGCTCCACAAGTTCAACTGGTTCCACTTCTGCGCGGCGACTGCAGTTGGAGTGGAATGTGGAAGCAGAGGCAGCGAGCGTTGCTCGGCTCTCTCTCGCTCTCGTGTTCGTATTTGAAGGCTTGTTAGAAATGGGTTCCACACGCACACGCACACACACACACATACACTTGAGCGCATACCAATTGGAGTGGAGTGTGAGGCTCTCTCAATTTGAGTGATTGTAGACCCCAACACACACGCACACATTTTATGCGCTTTAAAATTGTAGAGCCACAGCGTGAGTGTATGTGTGTGTGAGAGTGAGCGGTTGGGGGGCACTCGCCTGTGGTTCGCTCGTTTCGTTCGTGGGCTCCATTGTTGTGCCCGTGCGAGTGTGTGTGTGTTTGTGTGTGTGTGTGGGATGCGTGCGCTTGTTTGGGGTGTGGCTTAAAATTTAAATTTCGATTTCAAATGGCAATGTGTTTTTTATACGCTTGGGGATGTGTGTGTATGCATATTATTTTATGATTGGCGAGTCAAAAATGGGCACCTCTGGGTGTGTGCCGGTGTGCTGGTGTGTGTGTGTGTGAGCTATGTAAAATTTATTTTAAAGCTGCGTCGACGTCGACTGTAGCAGAATAGGGAGCCCCCCTTGAGCAGCAGCACCACCACCCCCTCCCTTCTCCTGTTTCTGCAGCATTGTCGTCTTCTGATTTTGCTCTTTGTTCTGGCTGCCCTCTTATATTCTCTCTCTCTTTCCCCCTCTGTCGCTCCTTTTCGCATTTTATTTGCCATTCATGTATGCACACATGTGCGGAGCCCCTCATCCCTCCCACCTGCTCCTGCCTTGAGACTGGGGGGCGGGAGTCTTGCCTTTTTTGTTTTTGCCACCCACTTGGCAGTGTTTTCATTGCGCCTTCTTTTGGTTTTGTTTCTTTTCGTCTTTGGCAGATTTTCTTTTCTTCTTATTTTATTTCTTTCTTTTATGATTTGTTTTTGATTTATTTTGTGTTTATTTATGGCAAAAGAAGCGACATTTATGATGACAAAGATTGAAGAATTGTTTAATAAATAAAAAAAAAGTAATGTTAAGAATCTTTAAAAAAAAAATAATAGTAAAAAGTTGTTACCTTTTGAATAATAATAAACACCACTTTCAGTATTTTTTCTTATATTTTAAATATACTTTTTTAAATACTATAAAAAAAATTAATTTAAACATGGATTTATTATTTATTTTTCCAACCTATTTCCCTTCTCCAATCTATTTTCATCCCCTATCCCTCTCAGCTCTACTTCTCTGAATCTCCTTTTTTATGCATATTAAAAACAAATGTCTATTTTTATATTCCCAAGAACTGCCAAGACAAACGAATTATAATGAAAAAGTCAAATTTTCAAGGTGAGGGCAACAGAATCACTTCTTCCATAAGAAACTATATAAAAAACTAGCCCAACTACCTGACCAATGCACAATGTACGCATATATATATATTTTTTATATGCACATCTCTTTGTTATGAACGAAAATCATAAAAAATTGTTACAAAGTCGTAAAAAGTCAAAAATTACAAACAGGTAAGAACAGGAGAAGAAAAAACAAGAGGAACTGCGTCCTGACAAGCGTTTAACGCTTTCCATCAATGATAGCCACCTAGGGTTCAGGTTCCCTTCAGTTACGGCAATCTGAAGGATTTCGCGCTCCTTGCCATCTTTTTTTACGATGCCTTTTGGCCCTGTAAACTGGCTCGATTTCCACGTAAATAATAAAAAAAAAAAAAATAAGGAACATTCGATACGTTTTTGTATCTCAGGATGCCGCGAGTCAGTCAAGTTGGCCATCATCCTGGGTCTACACACATGTTAATTAGCCCAAAAGGTATTGGACCACTTCGACTACTGGTCATCCGCTCTCTCTCACGTTCGCAAGGAGCTGTTAAAAAAAGGGACTCCAGGATGCTCTGCAAATTTAGAGGGTATGTAAGGCATGAAGGCAATGAAGGAATCAAGGGAAGTTGTACAATAGTAATTAAAATAAAAGAACCAAATTCAAACAATTTTTATTTAAAATAAAAATTATTACGTGAAATATAATATGATTAAATATGTCTTAAAAAATATACAAGTTGATACAAAAATATTTTCAGACTTTTTTTTGCAATTCTCTCTATGATATTTAGACTTCCAGAAGACCCTTAAAATGGCTAACCAACAAAACAATTCCCAGCTCCCCAAACTTTTACCATTTTAAAGGGTATAACCCATTCGATTTATCTTCTCCCAACCCATATTGACTTTGCTGACCGTTTGACTTTTTTATTTGCGTGAACGCGAACACACAGCGTCTTTTTGAGGCCTACTGTGCGTGTCCATAAAAAATATATCCAAAACTATTTGTCGGCTCTCTTTTTTCCGGCCCAAACTTTTCCCTACCTCTTTCGCACTTCGTCCTTGCTGAGAATGTCGTAAAAGAAAATTCGTTGCCGAGAATTACTTAAGTCAATGTAGGCAAAAGATCATAAAATAAAGGCCAAGCGAGTGCAGAAGAGTTGAAACCTGGCAAACAACATTTTTATTGGGGCAGCCGGAAAATATTAAAAAAAAGAGAGAAAAATAGGAAAGGAAAGGGAATTTGGAGAGTACTTGGTAAATTGTTTGAGAAAATAATGAAAAGTGAAATGTCTAATGAAGTCGTAAAGTTTTTGGGTCCTACAAACATGTTGGCATGTGTTTGTTCCTTTAACTGAGATCTCTCTGCCTTTTTTGGGGTTTGTTCTTGTGGGTTTTCTGATTTTACAGATTTTAGTGCATTGATTAATGAGAAAAGGAAACTGAATTTGGGGTAAAAGAAAGTTTATACTCTTCATGGACTAGAACATTTAATGAGATTAGTTTGGGTGAATAATATTATATAAAAGATATATTTATTCACTTAAAGGGTATTATAATTTTAGTCAGAAGCTTGAAAAGAAGTGAAGGAGTCATTTCCGACCCTATAAATCATATATATTCTTGATCAGCAAAAACAGCCGAGTCATTTTAGACATATTTTAAAGAAAAATAAATTTTCAAAATTTTATTTCAAATTTTTAAGGGATTAAAATCGTTAAAATTTTGAAACAAAAATTAATTTTTTAAATTTTTAAATAAAGTTTGCAGATTTATTAACCTAATAAAAACTAACATGGGAATGCTTTCCGAATTGAATTTGATTCATTTTTGGCTTAGTTCTGATATTTTTAAATTCGATTTTTTGAAAAAATTGTCATATGAAACTATTAATAAATATTGAAGCTTAGTGTTGATAAAATTCCGATATTATCATATAATTTACTTCCCAAAGTTAGTTTCCTTTCTTGTTTGATATAACTTTAATTTACAGATTATTGTTTACTGAATTAAAATGATTCGTTTTATATATCTAAGTAAATAATTTCCGAAATTTGTACAATATTTTCTTCACAATTTTGGAAAAGTCATCCTCCCCTTCACACCCTTTCAAAATCTGAAAAATACAGCATTAAGAACCCACCCTCTCTTGCTGTGTTTGGCCTTAATTAATTTTGTCCCTCATTCTTATCAACAGCTTAGCATCTCTTAAAATCCGCTCACAAATTCGCTTGAAATTATAGGAAAATTTCGACTCGAATAAATTGGAGATGGACCAAGGGTAGTTCCGGAAAGCTGCTCCTGCTGCAGCTTGTCCTTGGGCCCAGAATTATTCATGATCCTTTGGCATCGTCTTTCCCCTCTGGTTTTTTACATATCTCCGATGGCAACTTCAATTCAGACTTTGCCTTTGTTTTGGGTAACATGATGAAGCACCGGAATCATCATCATCGATGTTGAGGATGACATTCAATGACATTCCCTGATTCTTATTTATGTCCTTACAGAAATCCTTGGGTTGTTTTTTTGGGTAGAAAAGAACAGAAATCAATTGCGTTGTCTGGCTACCTCGATAAGGAAATATTCCTTAAAAAACATGCGAGGCTAAACAATGGAATTGGGAAAGAAAAAACGCTCTACGCTACGGTATTTTGCTGGCATTTGACACCCCAAAATGTAAGGACACACAACGGCAGGACACACTCAGGTAGTGAGCGTCCTGAGATATGCATATGCTGAATATGAGGCGTATACCTACCCCCAACTGCAGTTTTTTTCCGCTTTTTTATGCAATTTTTAGCATGAAAATTTGTTTTTCCTAGGGGTTGTTGTTAGGGAACTTTCTCTGGGTTTGATATATATTTTTTTGGGAGTTTTATAGCGAGTTTCCTTAATTGCGTTCTTTCTTTTCCTTAGTATTTTTGGGCATACCTAGATCTCCGATTGTGGTTCTTAACGGTTTTTGATTTATTTTTCGCATTTTCCTGAAAAAATAAAGGTATAGGTACAGAGAAGTAGTTTTTTTGAGACTTCTTTAGCGGATGTTTCCCACGAGTTTTAAGGAAAAAATTGAAATCTTTTTACATGCCAGGAGCTGTGATTGCAGCCGAGGACAGTTGCCTAATGAAGTGTGTGTTTAGGGTAATTGGTAAGGATGGAAGAAGGGCCTGAGGAATATTCAAAGATAAATATTTTAAATGCGGGACTTGGGATCCTTTGATAGGAAAATGGATTAACGATCTTTGAGGCGGCTTGGACACTGTCTTCTATAATATTTCATTTATAAATGAGTAGAAATTATAAATATAATACAGATTTATTCTTAAAGGTTCAGCAGCTCTTTACATTTAATATTCCTTTAAGAATTAATTATTTAATCTTTCCATATGTATTCCCCCCTTACTTTCTTGAAATGTTCTCTTTAACTTTAATTTCCATGGTGTGTCCTTTATTTATTTTTGTTGTACTCACCACTTGGGTCCTGCAATTTCAGACACTGCTCTAAATCTCGCACATCCTTGCCGGCGTTGTTCAAGTGCCCATAGAGCGCAACTGCTGCTCCGGTCAGTCCGAGGTCCTTTTCCTCTCGCTCATCATCATCCTGCTGCAGGTCCAGATCCTGGTTCCTTGCCTCCTCCAGCTCCTCCGCCCCATCCTCTGGCCTCTCCTGCTTCAGCTGCAGAGGCGACGAAGCATTGTTGCTGGCAATCTGAGCTGGATGCAGCCGTTGTTCGGCTCCTTTATCCTTTGGCTGCTCGACATATTCATCACACGATTGCAACTTCAATTCGAGCGTTAGCTTCTTGTCTCCTGTCCCAGCATCCTGCTGGATGGGGGAATGGCAGGATAGCGGCGTACAGGAGGATGACTTGGTGGAGGAGGAGGAACCAGAAGCGGAGGCAAAGGATGCGAAGGATGCCAGGGAGATGCTGTGATTTGCGCTGACATCGCGCATATTTGTGTCAACAGCAGTCAAAGTTCCGACTTTGTTCTCCCCGGGGCTCGTTAGGATGCCTTCATCCACAGTCGGTGGATTTGGTTCGAATTTAAAGTCACCAACTGCAAGATAGAACAAGGATAATTGATGACGTTTATGTTATTGACTTGGAAAGTAAATTGTGTTAAAAGTAAACTTTGTTAGAAAATTAAAGGAAAATTTCTGCAACTAACGTTCTATGATTCTTACACCATTTTGTAGGCCTTGTTATATATTCAAATCTCCAATCCAAGAACCAATCACAAAACACAAATCGCTATCTCTCAAAGGGTTGACTGCCGGCTATTTACATAAGCCTTTCGTTATGGAATCACAGCAACCCTTTTTTTATGCAACTCCTCCCAACCCCCTGTGCCATTTGAATAAGCTTCACTCTCTCTGGTGGGCCATAAAAAAGGGGTTGATTTACATAAAAAACGGGCTGGCAAAGAGTCATGCCTTCATTTTAATATTTGCCCCTAGGGGATGACGACCCAATACGCACACTCCTGGAAATATGCTGATACCGTCATATTTTCCTGGAATGGGGGGAAAACCAGGCAGTCGTGGGGGGGGGACTCTTAAAAAAGCAACCAACCGGGCACATTTCATTGGCTGAAGTGCCTTTGCACGGCATGAGGGCCCAGAAAAAAGTAAAGAACAGAGAACGGGGAAAAAATGAAAAATATTTTCACGGCAAGGCGTTGAAATGTCGCCGGGTAACTGATGCTTGAAATAACGGCAGGACATCACCATTCTGTCCTTATTTCAGCTCCTGTTGCTGGGTAATTTCTCTGAGCTAAGGAATGCCACTAAAAATGAGTCACATGGATGAATTTGAAGTGTGAAAGTTTCGAGAGGGGTGAAGAAATTAAGGGGAGGAAAGAGATTTGAGGAATTTAGAAGAGTTTAAGGACTACATTTATAAAGTTTCAGTACATTTAAATGCTAGATTACCTCCAAATCCTTTAAAATGACCACAAGAAAATGCCTAACTAATTTCCAATCTTCTTAAACAAGAGAGAAAGCAAAGATTCCGTTTAAAAGCATATCATTCTTATCCTTTTGCAATCTAACAACATTTCCAGGACATTTTTTGTCATCCAGTTCTTATCGCAAAGTATTTAGAGGCTGTGGTATTTAAGGATTTCAATTTCTCGCCTGAGTAAACAAATCCCAGCCTGTTGCGCAACCTGAATATCTCAAAACAAAAGTATATAAAGAAGGTAAAACTTCTGAAGGCAAGCCGCAAGCAGGGATAAATAAAATGAAGAAGGATATCAGCAACTACAAACGAATTGCAGCATTAACCAGAAGCCAACAAAGACGCTGAAAATATTAGATTTTTTACCGTTTGACAGCGCATTTCGATTGCACAATTACGAGGAAGCGGCAGCACCGAAATAAAAAGGATCCTCCCACAGTCATAAATATGTGTCAGCTCGGTTCTTTTAATTAAGTACGAGCTATCAAAGGATCGGACCTGCCCGAGATCGATGTCCTTCCATCTCACTCTTTTACTCTGCCTGTGATCCAGGTGTAAGCGGAATCAAAGGAGGTGTTGCTGAAGTAGATCCTGTGCGCCGCAATACAGGAGCAGGCAATCGTGGGAACTGCACATTGCGCAAAGGACAATGCAACTCAACTCTCACCTCAACCAAGTGCAATTTGGCTTTTGTCTCCCCGTGAAAAAAAATAAATAAAAACTGGAAAATGCACTGCTGCACCCGCTGCGTATTTCGGCACACAAAGTGTGTGTAACTGTAACACACACACACTGGCCAAAGAAAATGATGAGGAACCCGGTTGCATGGACAAAAGAGGGAGAATCTCAAGGAATCTGAGGGAATCTCGGGGAATGATGAACACTGATCACTGCCAAACTGTGGTCCATTGTGATCACTTGGCTACGCACCAGAAAAAATATGCGAAACAAAACGAAGCTGTGGCACAATGAACCAACTGATTATTGTTGCGACTTTTGCTCTTTTGTGTTTACTTCTTTTTTGGCGAAACATGAATTTATTGCCTTTGCTTTTGCGACTTTTTATGCAGTATCTCAAAAGTATTACAATATTAATGGTATGTTTGAAACGGCACAGCGGGATGTCTATATATAGAACTAGATTGAAATAAAATATTGAGGTTTTAAAGTTACAAAAATTACGGGAAGTACGTTTTAGAAAATTGTGTATGGGTCTGTTTTCTAAAAAATCTATAATTTATGATTTCTTTATATTTATTTTGGGACGAGTAGTCCGCATATTACATTTTCTTAAATAAAATATATTTAATATATAGACAGAACTCATTAATATAAATGGCTGTTATAATAGTTATAGTTTATTATTAAGCATTGTTTGGTATATTTTTCTTCTTATTTATTCAATTATATATTTTTTATTTTAAGGAGTATTGGATGATTGATGAATATGCATTACTTATCATTGTTTTATTATAATCAGGTATGTACTTAAACTGCATTTATTTATTGCATGTATTGAAAAAGTATAATTTAAACTTAGTTTTATCAACTTAAATTACTTAAAAAATTAATGTATATATTTAATTTTAATTATTCACCCCCTGAATTAATTTTAATTGCATTTTAGCTATAATCTCTCTCCATTTTGTCAAATGATCTTTTCGTTTCGCTTTCCCCTTTGCGAATCCGCCCAAATCATGTCCGTACACTGGCAGAAATATTTACCAAACGTTTATCTCTCATTTAAATAACGGTGCGCATGCGCAGCTCCCCCTCTTGACTTACTTCTCTCTCGCTCTGTTTAATGCGATGTTGGCACGCAACTCGCATTTCCTTTTGCATACACTGAGCACAATTAGCGCTGTTAGCTGTGCGTTCGGTGTTCGCCCCTCGCTGCGCATCGTCCTCGTTTCCAGCGCCCCCGCTTTTTACACGCCTTTCTACACTTCGCTGCTTGTTTGCATAAATTTCGTGCCAGGCACCTGTCGCTGTCCCGCTCCTGCACTCGCACTTTGCATGTGCATCCGCTCGAGACGCCGCGCAGTGGTGATTTTTTTTCGCGTTTTGTAATTGCAGTTATTTGGCCCCAAGTCGCGCATTATAAAAGCAAACAGCAACAAAAAATGGTCTTAAATTGCGTAAATTCATAGTAAATATATATATTTATATTTAATTTTTATTTCTATTGCATTTAAATTTTTCAAATGAAGTGAAAATGTGTTTGGCAAGCCTGCAATTACAGTCGGAAATTTCAATTACTGTCTGTGGAAATTATATACCTTGGTTCTTCTTATGCTTGAATTTGTGAAATAAATTATTTATTTTAGCTTGATGTGGATTTATGAAGTGATTGAAAAATAATTGCTAGGGTTATGGTTATTAGAGTAAAGGAAAGAGTATATAATAAAAATGAAATTAGTATTCTTTTATTAAAAGAAAATTATATTAAAATATTTGTAGCTATTGAAGCTGAAGTTTATTCAACCTGATTTGCAATCGGAAATATATATATAAAATATATATAATTCAAAAATTCAAAAATTCGGAAAGCTTTTTTATGTTTTTTTTTTTTATTAGTTTAATAAATCTGCATACTTAATAAAAATTCAAAAAAAAAAAATTAAAATGTTTGTCAAATTTGTTTGATAATTTTAACCTACATAAAATTGTGAAAAAATTAAAAAAAATGTCTGGCTGAGATGGCTAGATTAATTCGGCAGTTTATGCTGATCAAGAATATATATGATTTATATGGTCGGAAATGGTTCCTTCACAGCGTTCCAAGCCCTTGACTAAAATTAGAGTTTAAAAAATGGTTTCCTTTTTCCATAAAAATTTCCCGAATTCTCCACCCTTTCCCACGCTAAAACCCCGTAACATTTTCGCACAGTTTTAATGGTTTTCCCTTTACTTTTTCCATTCTTTTGCAATTTAAAATCAGTATTTTTCCAAGAAAACACTCGATTTAATGCTGGTGGCAATAAAATCCGTTTATATTTTTCTGCCAAAAATACGTTACAAAAATTGTGAGAAAAATGTAATTTCAAGAGGTTAAATGTCACTTAAGCGGATTTTCCTCACCCTGAGTTCCTTTTTCGGGCAATTACTTGCCCAAAATTTTTGGTACATTTACTTTTTTATCAATTTTTGAGCGCGCAAAACCATCGAGAAAATTTTTTAATGGCAGCTGCTCGTGGCTCAAAAAGGGGTGGAAAAGGGGCGATTGTAAAATGTGGGCATGGCCCACCCAAAAAATAAAAGAAACAGAAAATCAAAAACTATAGATGTACGTGAATATTCAACCCCATTTTGCATGCAACTTGCGGGCCTTATAATATGAATGATAAGCAAAATAATAGAAACAAATAGTTTCGAAACTCCCGAGGGCCAATAAAAAATAGTTTGGAAAATTACAAAATGGATGGGTGCCAGCAAGGACAGACAGGAGAGATATCATTGTGCTGATCACGCAGTGAAAAATAAAAAATACAAAAAATAAAATCGAAAGCAACGCGTGCTGGAAAAAAGGATGCGCCGCTGTCGAGCGTGCTGCGCATGCGCGCCTTGTTTGTTATTGTGTCGCCGTTGTGTAACCCAATCCTCGGATCCTTTTAACCCTAAAGGGACCCCGCTTTAAAATCGAGTCTCGTGAGTGAGTGTGTGTCGTCGTTGTCGCTAAATGTGGCGGAACTTGCAGCTTCCAATGGCATCGCATTTATCATCATTAAAGGCGGCGGCCTGCCGTCTATCGAATATCCTGCATCCTTTCACTTTTGTGCCAAAGGCTTGTGGCCACTGCGGGTCGCAGCTGCTCTCCCTCCTCTCCATCGTCTCTGTTTGTATAGAAATTAAATTTGACATGCAAACATTTTCACATTTTCCCCCTTCAGTTGGGGGAGTCTCGCATGTCCTGCGAAAGGATTTCACTGGGTTTTCTATTCAAATACAAGCTGTCGTCGCATTGACAACTTCCCTGTAACACGATACATGAGAGTGAAAGTAATTTGCGACAAATTTCCACTTATTTTCCCTGTTCATTTCCACTGGCAGACACACAAAAGTGAAAGCCATGCAAATGCCTTTAACAGATGTTTTCGACTTTTGCACATTGCCAATGGGTTTCGTCTGGCGATATGTCTGCGATGGATACCGATGCGATGTTATATAGCAGATGAAAATTTGTTAGCTAAAAATGTTAACAAGCTAAATTAATGAGCCCTGCAACATGAGCAATTCTGATTTTTCAGAGCAAAAACTTATAAATTTAGATGCCAGGCCAAGATATGTGTTAAGTGAATAATTATGGGGTTTTGCCAAAAGGGGAGTTGAATAAGGCGGACTTATGGAATTTTTAATTCAAAACTCTGCCAATAATAATTCGTAGATTTAATTAACAAAACTGTTGGTTAATGGGCATTAGCTGGTATCTAGGATTTCAGTTTTGTGTATGAAATTGGAGGAGTACTTAAAATAAACATTAGTTTAATTTTACGTAGTAGATTTATGTGTTGCTGATGCTATGCTTATTTGATGAGCACTTAAGTTTCTCCTTTTTTGTTTATAATAGTAAAATATTTCTTAACAAACACGAGTTTTTGAAATTTTTTAAATCCTTTTATATGTTTCTAAATCAATTGAATTTAATCATAATCTTATAGTTCAAACATTTAAAATGATAATTTTCTATATTACATATATTTTCAAATATTTTTATAAAATGTATTCTATTTTCTGTAAAATATTTTATTGGCAAAGTAAAAATTCATCAACCTGACGGCATGAAATTGCACTTTCCTGCTCAAGAATAAATCCCGTGAACAATGTACCATTTATGAGACTGCACAAAACACTTTCCCATGCAAATTTCCCCTAAGGTGATTTTGCATAAGATTGAGGATCCGGGAAAAACAACCAACCCTAAGAAGTCTGGGAAAGTGATGTGTGGGAGCTCCTTTTAGGATGAGGCAACATCACCTGCAAAGGACCCTGAAAAATTGCAAGCCAGGTAGTCGATTTTGCAAGGACAACTTTCACTGAATTGCCTTCCACTCGAACGGAGATGAGTCCAAGGAGTTTTCCAGATTCAAAAGATCCGAAACTCATTTCGCATTATCCTATTGATGGGCCCTCATTATTATTTATTATTTCTGCTGGGTGAATATGCAGCAAGGTGCGCGCTCCGCTTCTGGGACGTGGGAATGTAAACAAGTCGCCTGTCTTGGGGGAGTTTCCTTTTCCCTTTGCATTTTCTGTGTTCGTTTTTGCAAAGGATTTTCCGAGCACTTGCTGTGCCTTCCATAAATTAAACGAAATTTAATTGTATTTTGTACAAAAATAAATATCAGGGTAAGGGAATTGCAGCCACCCTTCCTCCAAGATGATTCCCATCTTTCTGATGTTGGGTTCTCCCTTTTTTCGGGAACGGATATTGAGCCAATGATTTTATTCGATTGTCTCTGGGGCAGTCGGTCAATGCTGCAACCGGGAAATGGGGAAAACAAGCAACAAGGAAATGCACATGTACATAAATCAAATGAAAACCAATTGTCGAAACTGAAAGGGCAATGCAGGTGTTCTGGCTGCTGTAGAAATTTTAAATGAATAGTTTTCGGAAATCTGCAAATTGAGAGTCAATAATTAAGGGATGTCAAAATAAATCAAATGGCAGTATGTATGAAGTTACTTTGAGTATAGAACTGCAATTTCTTATATATTTTTTAAGATTATAATTATACAACTTTCTTTCACTCAACTTAATGATATAAAACCTCGATCATTCAACTGTCTTAGATTTTAGCCATATTTCAGCATTAGTTGTCTTTGCCCTCGTCGTATTCACAAACATTTTGCCCCACATTAGTCATGGTAATTGCCAACAATAATTGCAACAACAATTAGTACAATTATTGCAATTTTCGTGGCATGTGTGTATGTATGAGTTGCTGTAATTTTCAATTTGCAAAAACAAAAACTCATTATTTTTTTTGCACACTTTTGAAAATCGAAATCCACCCGGTAAGCTATTTGAATTTCATTAAAGCACTCCCCTTTCTAGCGAAATATATATATATATTTCAAAAATTTCCATTTCGCTTTGTTAGTTGTCTGAGGTTTTTCGCACTTTCCGTCCCCCCTGCCAGCACGCAATATGCTTTTAACTCAAATTTCCATATCTTTATGCAAAGGTAAAAAAAGAAACTCGCTGCACTTCATAAATTTTTTAACTGGCTCTTGCAGCAGAGAACCAACCCGCCTAATTAGCTTTACAGTTTTACTGGGGATGCGTGCCACAACAGTCAAACCGAATAAAATAAAACTCACAGTCCAAGGTAAAGCAAAAAAAAAAAATCATACCGGGAAAAAACAAAGCAAAGAATCATTGAGAAATGCTTTCAACTTTGCCGCTGCTGCTGAAATGTGGCAGCCAAAGATCAAAGTCAAGGATCAAAAATCCCAGCTCTGTTCTTGTCTTGTTATGATGATTTCCTCCTCGACTGAGTGTCTCTCTTTCTCCCCATACCATCCCATACCATCCCATACCATCCCATACCATACCATACCATCCATACGTCCACAGTCCAGTCAGCCAATCCATCCAGCCATCCAATCCATTCATAATAATGCGAAAATCGGCAACAAAAGTTAAGAAAATCAAAAGCTGCCGTGGCTAAGAGTCAAGGGGAGGGTAGGGTAGGTAGTATAAAAAAAAATTTGCTCAGCTTGAAACAAAAGCCGCTCAACAAGTCCGTTTCGAGGTTTCCCCTTAGCCTTAGTCTGGTGATCTCCTGACAGCGTTAAACGAGCTACAACAAAAACATTTTTCTGCTCTTAGTTGACATTCATCTTGGACAAAGTCTGGAAGTGGAAGTCCCAGGCTGTCTCTAAGCTTGGTTCACAAACAAATTGACATTGGAATTGCTTAAGGAAAAAATATATAAATGTCACATAGCTAAAAGTAAAGATTAAACAGATCATCATCAGAAATTAAACAAAATAAATAGGATATGTCCACGAAAATACTGGACCCTTACTACACAAAAAGCATTACCTGCTTTATGACATACCATAATTTTAAATAATAAATTTACAAGAAAGGGAATCTTTAGGGAAACAGAAATTTCAATACCCTTGCAAAAATGCATTTATTTTCAATCGGAAAACTTTCCTTTGAACGTTTTTGTTGGGGTAATAAACCTGCATCCTCAATTTTAATTTTAATTATAGGATCAAATCGAAAATCAATCATAACTAAGCTTAAAATATTTGCATTCTTTGAATCAATGTTTAGCAATATGCTATTTTAATATAACAATCTTTTTGATAAATCAAAATGTAAAAAAACTCAGCCAAAAATCTATTTATTTCCAAATGGGAAGGTGTTCTGTGCTAGTTTTTATCAGGTCAACAAATCTGCTTACCTAAATTAACACAAACAAATATTAAAATTTTTGACATATTTTTTTTTTTAATTTTAACGATGTGACCTCTTAAAAAAATTGAAAAAAATTTCGAAATTTTTTTTTCTGTCTAAGATAGCCAGTTTGACTCGGCTGTTGATGCTGATCAAGAATATATATGATTTATAGGGTCGGAAATGATTCCTTGACTACGTTAAATGCTTCTGACTGAAATTGTTATACCCTGCAGGGGTATATTAATAAATAATTTAACTTAATAATTCGAGGTGCTACTTAATTTTATATTTATTAGAACTATTGCTTGTATTACCTCTTTAACTAACTTACTGACCTAGGGAAACCCATTAAACTATTCCCATATAATAAAAGATGATTAAATATCCGCTTAAAAAAATATACAGATTATCGTTGTACCGTAAACCTATTTTAATTATTACCCAGATTTCATTACCAGATAGTGTTTTAGCAATTACTATGCGTCTATGACTACTGTTATCCCAGAAGATGATGTAAAACTTATGAAAGAACCTGGCAAAAAATTCGCTTTAAATGGAGCCAACAATCAAAACACGAAGTGTACGCAAATAAGCCAAAGTTGTAATTTTTCAATTGAATGAACAGCAGCAGCGGCAAAAGCAATTGTATTTCATTTTTTTTTCGCTGTAAAATGCACGCATATTCGCATTCAGGGTTAACCTGGCCAGCAAAAGCGGGGGCGGGGGAGCGGGTAATTAGCATGCATTGCGATTAACATATAATTAATTGCAGGTAGAACAAAAAAAAAAGAAAAAACAGCAACGGCAACAAATTATATTTCCCTGCGCACAGTGCAAATGAAAATTGCTACAAAAACAAGAGAAATAATTATCAGCGACGGCATCTAAGCGGCGATCGCATGCAAAATACATTCCCCGAGTGCAAAATATCGCCGAGAACACGAAAAGAGCAGCGAAGGTGCAGTAGGGATCATTTAGAAGATTAAATACCCTTTAAGGGGTAATGAGAAACACATAAAATATGTTATAATATTAAGTTTTTATGGGAAAAACAAGTAATTTAGTCCAGAGACTTAATCTAATATGCAATATCTAACATCTATCTTTCTTAGATCTAACTATCTAACATCTTTATATATAAAATATATCTTAATATCTAAAAAACACAGCAATTATTGTCTTGATTAATAAAATACAATAGATCCCCATAATATATTTATCGTTGTTATAAGATTTCAGTTTAATATTTAAGAATATTGATTTTAAAAAACAATTTACTACATATAAGTGCTGAATTGATCTCCTTGTTACTATTTTAATTACTTATACAACTAATAATCTTTTGTATTTATTAATTTATTTATTTATTATATTTATTTATTTTATTTATTATTATATAATTACGTTCAAGAACTAATATTTTCTTTGCACTAAGTTATAATATAGGATATAATTTGATTTTAAACATAGTAATAAATTTTTCTACAAAGTCCACTATACCCCACTCATAAACAAAGAGTATTTCAGATAGCAACAGGTGCAATGCATTGCGCACTAATTAGTTGCACAACAGACCGAAAAAACAACAAAAGATACGCAAATATTTTTTGCTACCACTGTTGTTGTTGTGTATGTGTGTGTGTGTGTGTGTTTATTGTGTGTGTTTGTGCTGCTTTCATAACTGAAAATAAACCGAAGTAAGCTCGATCGAATGCCGCGTGCCTTGTAATTGAGACTTGGACTTGGCAAGCGGCAGAGCGATGTCGATGCAACAGTATTTGTCTGCAGGCGCATAACAGTTTGTCTCGGCAAAAGTTCAATTAACGCATATTCATAGAGCAATATATACATATATAGATACTACCACTCTAGATCTAAGTGGAAATGCGAGCCACTTAAGTGCTCAAACAGGCCAGAACGTCTGCGAATCGAAAGACTCAGGCAACGAACTTCGCTGGCATCTTTGCATAGGCATAGGCGAGCGGGCAGGATTTCGACTGTTGAGGGGAGGATAATTGTAGCGAGTGCGCAATTGCCTCACAGCACTATGGCATATGCAAATTTCCCTATAAATCAGATACAAAAAAAGTATCTATATCTATCGATCCAATGCCATATCTCTCGCGCTCTCCAGCTGTGAAGGCGAAATGGAGTTCTCAACGGCAATCGGACCCAAAAGCGTTCAATTAGCCGACCCCGGGGGGCGAGCCACAGCCACCAGATTGGGCCAGGCCAAAATACACTGAAATAAATGTATTGAGCAATTCATGGAAGTAAATTTTGTAGTTAAATATTAGTAAATAAGAGAAATAGAAAAGGATGCATCAAAACTTCTTTAAAAATGTTTCAATGGCACTTCTATATCATATGTTTCTCTGGTCGTATTTAAAAATATTTCCATTAAAAGCAAACATTAAACACTAACCTTTATTATCAAATTATATATATTTAAAGTGCATTTACATCTTTCCGATATTATTCCCAGTGCATTCACATTCCCCTAGTTTCGCGTGTGCATTGTTTTTCTTTTTATTTTTTTGTCATTCTATATTGGCCTGCAGTTTGCATTTATATATATTTTTTTTATAGCCACCCCTTCTTCATCCCACTTCGTCTGGAGGGCCGCACTTTAGCTGAGGGTAATTAGCAAATGTTTAATTATAGTTCACAATTCGCTAGCTGCTCCTTCTTTTTAGCTTCAGCTTCAGCTCTGGCTCTACGTTCTTTTGGCTTAACTAATTGCTCTTGGTGACTTGACTTGACTTGCTGAGCAGCCGAGTGAGTTGTTGCTGCGTCTGCAGTTGGAAAACTGACACAATTGCCTGTCAATTGTAATTAGTTTTGCTTTTTGAACACTGCACATTGGGGGCCAGAGGAGAGGGTTAGTGCGAGGTGAAGGGGTAAAGTCAAGTGCAGTTATCCAGTAGTTTGTCTTTTGGTTGGAGTTATTCCAATGAAGATTTAGTTTTAACTTAGATAAGGTAAGATATCATTCATAAGAATCTGAAATATAATTTTCGATTTGAGTCCACCTAGCGTTGAGTAAGGGAAAGTTATTTAAGGGTAGGTTCTACTCCAATTTGGAAATAAATTGGGTTTCTGGTTGGATTTCTGAGGGATGGAAAATGTACTTCTTTTAAGAAATGTGTGCATTTTATTCCAGTGTGGCCTTGCTCATCGAATAGTTTTAGTTAATAGTTTTAAATAGTTACTAGCAAACCTTAGGAATCTATTAAATACACCTACCACCATTCTGGCTTACAAATTCTTGACCGATAACAACAATAAGCTAAATATAAACCGAGATGAATGACACCAGACATTATTATTATTTATTTACCGTTTCTCAGAGAGCAAACACCCCAAGAAAGTTTCTGTTTGATCTGGCATCCAAAAACTACACTAAATTCTTCTATTCAAGACGCTATTTTTAACTTGTTTGACTTCTTTACGGAGTTTGTCTGCCTCGTGTCTACGGTTGCAATTGTGGTGCAAAAAAAAAAGAGAAAAAAAAACGAAACAGGCGAAACAGTTAATAACTTTTTATGGCCACAACAAAAGCAAAGCGCCGTGAATTGGACAAGTTTTGCCGCCGACCAAGCCACAATGATTCACTTTGCCGGCAAGAAAAAGAAAAAAGCTAAAAAATAAAAATCAAGTAAAGTAAAAAAATAAGAAAAATAAAAAACCACAACAATATAGCCATCTCGTGACAGACATTCGCCGACAGATGCAGCGACATCTAAGTGTTAAATAACAATTACAACTTTATGAAGTCGTTTTTTGTCATTTTAAAATGTCTATGCTGTCAGGTGGAGTTCACAGATCACTGCAGGAGGAGGGGAGGCTAATTAGTTTAAGGCCAATATGTATATGTGTATAAAGGGGAATATCGTAAAGGGAGGGCAGGGTAAGGCAGAAAGGGCTTACCAAAACTAATTTCAGATATGCATCGACCGATGTTGCTGCCGCAGCACGCCCTCCATTGTGGCCAAGAGGTCGCTTCTGTTGGTCGACCGTTGGATTGGCGATCCTCTAGAGATCTGGAGGAGATCCATACGGAGGACAGGAGGAGCTGGGAAGCTGGGGAGCTGGGGAGCAGAGCCAAACACTGACTGAACCAGGCATGGGTCTTTCGGCTTGAATTAAAACCAATCACAGCAACATGCAAAAAGAATCTACAGCATTCTGCTCGTGTGCATGTACATACATACAGTGGGGGTAACAAAAATAGTTCTTAATATATATATTTCAGTAATATAATAATAATAATATTATAAAAATGTTTACTTAAATTATAGCTTACATGTATCTATATAAATTATCAAGAGATTTCGGTTTTCTTAGTAGACGTCTTTACAAATTGCTTTATTTATAATACGCCTATTAATCGTCTTAGTACTTAGTAGTATTTTAAAAAAATTTTAACCCGGTTTCAAAATAAATATAATCAGTATTAACTAGCCAATTTATTACTTAATTGATTACACCTAATTATACATACCTACTTATTTAAATATTTATTCAAATAAATAATGGTTATCTTAATTCGAAGGTGCCTCCTTTTAATTTAAATTTAAATTTTATATTAAATTTTAAATATAATGAACACATCTTTGGTCCCATTTTAGTTAAAATTCATATAAAAATATTATAATAAATTCAAAATAAATTTTTAAAAATAATAACCGAAGATGTCTTCTTTATATTTAACTTTTTAATTTAAATTTTAAATAAATTGGAGTCATAGTTGTTCATAAAATTCTACTTTTTCGCCTCCCATTGTAAATATATATATAGGAGAGAGAGGATCTCTTTTCCTTTTGGCTCAGCGTAAAAGTTATATACAAAAGTAATATTCGTCATAATCATAATGATAGGCTTTCAGAGCTGCAGCAGCAGCAGCCGCCATGGCAGTTGATTATGATGATGACTCGCGTCCTTCTTTCGCAGCCTCTGCCTCTGCCTCAGCCTCTGCCTCAGCCTCTGCCTCAGCCTCTGCCTCAGCCTCCAACAACAACTCACAAAGTAGCCGCACATGGCAGGGAGGTGGGGGGTGGTTGGGACCAAAGGGGAGTGACTGGGGGGAGGTGCAGGTACAGGTACTGTGGCAATTCCAAGTCGTCAGTCTTACGTACGACGTCCGCACGATCCATGCAAATTAAATGAAACGTACGAAAGGCGCAAGCGAAGCAAAAAGTTCCCATGACTTTGGCAATGGATGATCGGGTTAGGTCCCCTCAAAGAGGGGGGAAAGTGGGGGGGAGATGTATATATATACATATATATATAGTCACTCTGGCAAACTTGCAGATCGGGATGCAGTCGGGCACAGGTCCAACCTGTGGTCTTGTTGTACATTGTACGCTCCTTTAGCTGCGCCTCATTTTCCCATTCATGCCATTCAATTCACTTTGTGCATGGCAAGAAAAAATGTATAGAAAATATCTGACATAAAGGGGTTACTATATATGATGAAACAAATATATATAAGATAATATTGAAATTTTAATTTTGAGTTTTTTAAAGAAAAAGCCGATAAATGTGATGATAAACTGAGAATTCCCTGGATAAATATCACTTAATTATATTTCCACAGATATTTTATTTAAATTATAAATACTATTTTATATTTTGTCTGGTATATTTCTCTCCGTGTAATTTTCTTTTATTGTTGCAACTAACTGATGTGTACGATGCTGCCCGCATTCAAGTGTCATAAATCCTTTCGGCTTAATAATATGCACCTTGCTGGAAAATACATTGTTGATCTTGATCTTTGAGCTAAAGCTATATGCAACATATACAGCCTCAATTATGGTAGCAATTTGTTTATGTTGAATGGTTTCAATATAATATTTAATAACACAATTTTTCAGCTTCAATTTCAGGAAATATGATAATAGAAATTATGATAATAACAATCACAAAAAAAAATAATTGGCATGGCAATGGTCAAAATTTTTTGGTCAAATTTCTAGAGAAAGATTCTAAAATATTGATTAGGGTTTTAGGGTTCTGGGAATCGTTGATGATAATACTCATAGAGCTTAGTTCATGATTTGATAAGGTTTTTGGAACCAACCAATTTGCAGAAGTTCAATAATATGTAGACCCCAATTTTCTTTAAAATAATGTATTTTTTTTGTGAACAATTTGAGAGACAGCTGCTCATGGCGCTCCCTTTGCCTTACAAAGTCGAAAAACACTTTGCAAGCCAAACGAAAAAACACCACCGAGGACGTCAACTTGGAAATGTGTTGAAAAGTAATAAAAATGTTGGCACAATTTTATAACCACAAGAGCGTCGGATGAGCACAACATTTGCACCAGGTCCTTTTGCGGTGGGGAAAAGTGCGAGACGAGGGACTGGCGTTAAACTGAAGCTCATAAAAGTCGGCGTCATGTGGAGAGTGGATAGTCCAGAGCCAAGACTCACCAAAGACCCAAGACTGAAGACTTGAGACACCTCTTCGGCGCCTGCTAAAGACCGTGAAGGTCAAGTCGGAATAAAATGCAAAGTAACATAAATGGAAGTCAGGAAGAGGGAGCGATTTGAAAAGATTTTGCCGCCTCGGGAGTGTTGGGGCTCCCTGAATGAAATTTAGGGAATTATGAATTCAAAATTAATACCGGGAACTGTCTAAGCAATCGCTACCGAAGCGATCCCAGCCACGGCGATCCTTGTAGCGACCATTAATCTTGCCCTATAGCTGGCAAATTGTTTTGTGTAGTTCCCCCAGGTAGGTCCAGGTCCGAGTCCAAGTCCTGTGTTTTGCTTTCGATTTCTTTTATTTTTTTGGGGTTCTCTTGGTCGAAACTCAATTTGCCAGCTAACTGTAAAAGAGGTTGCCGTCTAACGCCCCTTGGCCGAAAGGAACTTGGTTAATTGTGTTCCCAGGAAACAACGTCTGCGTCCGGGCCACAAAGCTAATTTGCCTACGAAATGTTGTCGGGATCTTTGGGCAAAGTCAATTAATTTTTGGCGAGGAAAGGACAGTGGTTCGGGGCTTTGATAAAGGGTTTGAATTGTATAGAATAGGATTTATTTAAGGTTATATTTTTGTCAATTTTCAAAGTAAATTCCCTAACGTATAGGAAGAACCTTCTTTCCTTTAGTTCCCTATCAAGGAAGCCCTCTAATTATTCCATTAATTTAAAGTTATGACTTTGATACTCCTTCTTTATAATATACAATTTTAATCTTATTTTATAATCCTTACATCACTTTTGTAACCAAAATGTAAATGGCCTCAATTATCGTGTACCCCAACCACTGTGTTTGCAATAATTTGACCCAAAACTCTCTCATCTCTCGGGATAATTTGAGCAAATTTTCAAAGAGCAACATATCCGCTGACCCACGGGGAACCGCGGACTCCCTTTAATGGGTCTGCAATTTTCATATGACAAGAGTCAGGGCGAGATTCCCGAGCAATTTGAATCCGCAGCTCCGGTGGAGACCCGGAGCAGACCCGGAGACTTTAAATTATGATTAAGTATGATCATCTGGTGGTGGTACTCTCTTTCACATGGCTTATGCCCGTATGCTGAGCAATAATAAAAAGCGGAAATGCTAATGATAGGGTTTCGCAGTTCGAACATTGAGTGAGCAGGAGTCTTCCCCCCTTTATATATCCTTTGAATGGTGTTTCCAGAAAACAAAAAAGGAACACCTCACGTTCCACTCTTTTGAAAATGAAACAAATTTATAGTTCTTATTCCTTTGTCTCTGTGTGTGTTGTCTGGCTCTTTGAAATTATTATTTATGCATATAATTTGACCAGCTGCCTTTTTCTGGGTTTCTGCGGAAAGAGTCGTCGTCGAAGGATTTTTATGAGAAACCGTCCCTTCTCTCTCTGTTTGTCTTCGCCAAAATGTAGGCAAATTTCCACGCAGGCCCCGAAAAAAATAAAACCAAAAACCAGACAAGACGAAAGCTAAGAAAAATAACAAAAATAAAATATCACGTCTCAACTTTATTATGGCTAATTGGAGTTGAAGTCTGTGGCGGTGCAAATTAAATCGCAAGCTGGCGAGGCCCACGAGGCGTATGAGTTACGAGGCGCTCAGTTCATTGGAAATCTTGCGGTTCTGCGGCGTTCTGAAGAAGGCGCCAGGATGCAGGCCACAGGGGCTCCCCCGCCTACATTACTCAATTCAAACAGAACGTAGCGCAAATTTACCATTTTTTATGGTAAACATATTGAGGAGTTTCCCTTCGCATCGTTTGTGTTCTCATCCTCATGGCGACTGCCCATTGGCCATTGGCAATCAAACCGAGTTTAACTGCCCAAACGTGCCTCAATGGGTTACGCTTCGAATGCAGTTATTTTTATGCAATTTTATTAAAAATTTTAAATGGCATGCAAAAGGGGGATAAGTTCGTGTCGGGCCTAAAGCTTTGGTTAAGGGAAATTATACATCTTAAACAAACATTTCCTTTCTAATGATGTCATAAAAAATAGTTAGAAGAAATGCATTCTATTTAAACGAAAATATAAGCAGAAGTAACCTCTAGTTATTACCTTTAAGCTTCAGTAACATAGTTACTCTTAAAGCAAACAAAATATGACTTAACAAGTACGTTTACCTTAACCAGACTTAAGCAACCATTACCATAATTGTACATTTTATTACGCTCCCATTGACATAACAGGCCTCTGTCCAAAAAAATACAAGTTTGGCTCCCACACACATAAATATCGGTTCAGGAAAATTATTATCTGCACCCATCATCGAAACATATTTGTTTAAGTTCAGCCAAAAAAAATAATAATAAAAACAAAGACGCGCCAAAACGAAGCAGAAAATATCGATGTTAAGCCAAAGACAAAAAGAGGCTTTCCCACAAAACAAATTCCCATGGCCCTATGCCTAAGCATGCATAATTTTAATTTATTTGTAGCAGCAACGGCAGCAGCAACAACAGCCCCCAAAAACAGCAACAGCAACAAATAACTGGCCAACTAATAAAAGTAAAAAGCCAAAACCGCTCACAGTCCAAAATGAAGCAAAAGCCGGGCTAAAGCACTGATGCTGGGGCCAAGGAATATTTATGGAAATACCTTCGGGGCGGAGCTCCCGAATTGCGAAAACGTTGATCAAATTTTGCCAGATAAGCGACGACGACGACGACGACGACGACGAAGACGAGCGTGGATGATGATGGTGATGGTTATGGTTGTGGTCCAAAGGCATCAGTCTTGTGATGTGAGCGTGACTGAAGCATATTGAAATTGGTTTTGAATTTAAGCAGGTGCAAAAGTCAATTTAATCGCATTAAGGAAATTTTTATGGCTGGATGAAGGCTTAGAAGTTCTAGTGAGTTTGAAAGGGTAATCTATATCTAATATTAATATAGATTACATTTTCCTATTATAAGTTAGATGGGGAAAAGTGAAAACTGTTTCGGCTTATTATCAGCGGTTAGAACTCCTTTGATCATTGATAATTTTGACTTATTTTCTACTACGTGTGACATTGAGCTCCCAGCTCGTGACTCACGCTGCCATCACTGGCCCCATCAAGCTCATATGCATGTCGAGGTCTCCGAGTCATCAGGCAAAGGAGTAGGAGTTCAGGGGGTCTCTCGGACCAAAGGAGGCAGCCTTCAGCCCCAGCTCCAGCTTCAGCTTCAGCGGCTGCTGCCGCCTTACAACGTCATCAGTTTTGGAAGGCGTTGCCAAAGAGCAACCGCCGTGGCGACTGTGGGAACTCATGTTGCATGCTGCACACATACAACTCACCACGATGCTCTGCCCGGCCTCCAAAACCCTCTCTCCCTTCCTCCCTGCCAGCTGCGATATCGTGCCTCTGAAATCTGCATTTGGTCCGAAGCCCCCAGACTCGGGGACTCGGACTCGTTTGCATTTCTTACTCGCAGCGGCCTCGTCAGATTGGCTGGCGTAATCTGTTTTAACTTGGCCCAAACCCAAAGCCAAGGCTCCCAGCTCCCAGCTCCCAGCTCAAGCCACTTGATGGTGGATGGATGGATGGATGGATGGATGTGTTCTGCGCACTCCCCACTTCCGACGGTAGTCGTGCTTTGGTTATAAAAATTGAAGCCGCCATTAAATTCTGACAGTTGTCAGCTCTCTCTCTTAGTTGTGGTCGCCGTCTTGGTTTCAGTTTCATTCCCCCTTCCGGAGTCCCAAGTTAAGTAGTTAGAGGAGCTGGGATCGGTCTGGCTTAATGGCTGCTGTACTTGGCCAAATGGCCGAGGATCGTCTGAACTAGGGATTTGGTTAAGTGCACAGAAATAATTTTTATTTAAATTAATTTAATGATGAGTATAAGAAATAAATGAAGTCAAAAAGGAATCTTTGTAGCGATCTAGTTAATATAATTTGTTCCATTTAAATTATCTATTTAATTGGGAATATTCTTTTAAAATTCAATAGACTACATAATATTTTATACTACTCGATTTTTTCCAGCGTATTAAACCACGATCTGTAGAACGTTTCTCTCTCCCAGCAATTTGCAACTCAAAATGCCCGACTGAGCATTTAGTTGGTAATAGTTTTGGCCTAATGGGATAACGAATTGAACTTTAATGCCCGGCCAACTTATCGAAATTGTCTACTTCGCTTATGAAAGGCTTTTTGAATGCGGAATCTGTCATAAATTACATTTGATTGATGATTTTGCAGTGCGCTCGTTGAGTCTATTTTAATACAATTAATAAATCATCAGTTAAGTTCAGCGGGTGATCGGTTATAGCGTTTATTTTTATACTGATAAACACAAGTCTAACATTATTTATAAATAAACATATGTACGGGACAAACGCGATATCAATCTAAATCAGCTTAAAAACTGATTTTAGCAAGGCTTACATTTAAATAGAGAGCTAGTAAGTGGGGTTTACTAGGGGTAAATTTATATAAATTGCGATAAAAAGGGTGACATATTAATGCAAATAATAATTCAATTGATTTGATTATATATACATATATGAATATTTAAAGCTTAAGAAAAGGTTATTAGGTGGAAAATATATTAATTTTAGATACCAATTATTATGTTATTTATTCTTAGTTATAATTAGAATTCGGAATGCATTATTTTGAATACCTTTAGCTTTCTTAGCTTCACAATATCTTCGACAACCAACTCCTTTTGTTAGCTTTTCTCAGGTAGCAATCAGAGCTATCAGTCAACCGGCTGCAGCTTGATGAGTTCAAATTGCTACTGCACTCGCCCCGTACACGAACCCATCTTCATTTATCATTTTCAATAATAATCAAAGGCCATGGAAAGCGATGAATGAGACCAAAAAAAAATAAAGGCGTCAGCGGCCTCCAAGAATCCCAGACAAAAGCTGACAGACTGCAATCAAGGTGGAGCACCGAACAAAGGAAGCTGGGCGAAGAATTGCCGTCTGGCGGGGTTATTAAAAAAGAATTTGCATAAAAGACAAACCCGAGCACGGGCTCCCTCTTTCCACAAACCACAAGAATTAAGCAATAAATAACTTGAGTGCTGGAGAACTGGCTGGTGGTTAATTTTCTATGAAATTATATTCAAATTAGTTTGATGTTTGCCGTCTGTGCAGAGGCTCAAAACTGTTGTACAAATGGCATAATTATGGGATAGACACAAAAGCAACTTTGAGATCACTTTGAGGGCACTTGAAATTATGCTAAAATGCCAAACGGGGAGGAGGTGTGACCAAGAGGTACGAGGTACAGGTAGAGTCTGTTGTCGACAGGCACGAGGCTTGACTGTGGCCCGGCTCTCATCAATTATCCACGTGCTCACAGAGGCTGGCAATTTGTTAGATGTCGAGGCGGTGGGCTGGCCCAGAAGTTGAGGGGAACTCGCTTTTGACACCTCTGACGTGATTATAACACTTTTATGGTTAGTTATTAATGATTTTCATATTCAATAGAAGACAAGAAGAGGATTCTCAAACGAAAGAGGAAAGCTTAGACTCCGAAGGCAGTTTTCTGGTTAATAACTCGCCTTCTTTACCTTCTATATATTGAGATTTATTACGTTTCCATTAGAAAATCATTTTTTATTACATAGCAATATTCTTATGCATATTTTATGATTATTACCTTAGTAAAGCATTTAAAATATATATGATACATCTTTAATTACCAGTCTCATTAGCCAAATAAGATACACAGCTTACCCCACACGAATTACCCTAGAGGCTTTGAGCTCATTTCCATAATGCCGACAAGAAAAATACATAATTTAATTGCTCCACATGCGATTTCATTTCCTGAGCCATGTAAATTTCCACCGACCGAGACATTTATCAGACAGAGCAGAGCAGCTCGAAGCAGATATTCAAAACTCGACCATAGAATATTATTCATTCCGGTCTTCTACCAAAAACACAAATAATATTGCGTGCAGACAACAGGCGATTTTGTGAGAGAGACACCGAAAAAGGGAAACAGAAGTCGTCTTTGGCCAAGAAGACGAACGACGATTGGCTGATGAGAGCGCGCTGCGATGATGTTAATGTTGCGCCTGATGATGATGTTTAAGAAGGCTAAGACTGGAGACTCTTGAGGGGAAAAGTGGATGTGGCCCAGTGGAAGTGTCGGCTGATGGGGCTAATGATATGAAAATGAGTCCCGGACTCTGCAGCTCAGATGACACGAATGTGTGAGCAGCCATAGCCATGGTATATACCATATAGCATATAGCATAATCATTTCATTTTATGAATGAAATAAAGGCCGCATAATAAATCAAAAGACACACACGTTGCCAAATCGGAGAAAGAGCCGCGAATGAGAGATGGATTCAAAACGAAGCAGACTTAAAACGAAGCGTGATCGGGACAGGAAATGGAAATGAGCTTGCATATTAAAAAAGCGAGAGGAGATTAAAGGATGTGATTTTGAAACCACATATAAACAATAGGAAGTTAGAATGAATACTAAAGTCACTATAAAGTGTACAATTGCTCTCAATTTATTTACTTTTTTACTACAAAATATTCATACAGAAATTATTTCGACTTCTACATCATTCCCAATTTATATTAGACCACTTGAGAAACCTTTGAGATCGACATACAACATGTTTCTTTTAAAATCAAGGTACTATTTTTAAAATATTATAATTACCAGAATTAAACTTTTAATTTGAATTTGTAGTTTTCAAACATTATCTGGGTGCAGACATTACTTGAGACCTTAATTCACATGAAGTGGCCCCAAAAATTATGCTATTATGCATTATCTGGGTGCAGACATTACTTGAGACTTTAATTCACATGAAGTGGCCCCAAAAAGTATGCTAAGTAATTTTAGCTTTACCCCGTTTATTATGATGCGAGTATTTGATACGTTTAATTTTCGAGTTATTCCTTAACTCTTACCTTCTTATGTTAAAGTAGTTCTGAAATCAGTTACAACTTCTCTGGCTCCCCTCGCCTTGCTGTTGCAGCTGCCAAAATAATCATAAAACATCAAACTTACCGCCTGCATTTTGCATGTTGTTGCTGACGTTGCTGTTGTCGTCATCATCATCACCATCACCATCTTCATCATCATCGATGTCTTTTTCGCGGTCAATTTTTGTTGCGGCTTGTGTTGCTGTTGGCGCCTGCAAAGTAGCTGCTGCTGATGTTGTTGCTGCTGTTGCTGTTGCTGCTGCTGTTGCTGCTGCTGTGATTGCTGGTAGTGATGATGTTGCCATTGTTGCCTCGGGCAGGGCATCATTTTGCTGTAATGCGACTAATGAGGCGGCAAAATTGACGTGTTGCTGCGGCGTGAAGCTAAAGACCGACGTTGCCGCTGATTGAGTTGTTGGCTCGCTTTTAATTGTTGATGCAGTTGTATGTTGTTGTTGTTGTTGCTGCCAGTACTCGGCGGCAATCAAATGCTGCAGGCTGTGCGTAGGCAAATGCTGACCAAATAGATTGCTCAGGTGTTGCAGCGGTGAGCTGCTGCTGGCAACATGTTGCTGCAGTAGCTGCTGCTGCAGGAGCAACTTTTGCTGCTGCTGGTGTTGCTGATGATGTTGCTGGTGCTGCTGATGCTGCTGTTGCTGCAAGCTGCTCTGGAGATGGTTATGATGATTATGATGATGCAGCGGATGGTGGTACATCAGCGGGGATGTTGCAACGGTATCGATGACCTCGCCATTGATTTTATATTTGGATGTTGTTGTCGGCGTTGACATTTTTAGCTGGCTGTGGTTGTTGCTAATGTTGCTGCTGCTGCTGCAAGTGTTGCTGCTATCTCGATTCGTGTTGCAATGACTCTTGTATTCAAATAACATGCCGTTGTTGCTAGCAACCCGCTGTCGTTGCTGATAATAGTTTGCTAGCAACAATGGCATAATCAGTGTTTACGGCTAACAGCGCCAACAGCAGCAACATAGGTAATCAGTTCCCAAAAGGAGTTCTTGCTCACAAAACACACCTCAAAAGTTCTGATTACGATGGCCGATAGCCGATAGCCGATGCCCGATGGCCGTTGCCTGCCGCAAAGTTGGTCAAGTGGACAAAAGGCCCGGCTGTAATTAGGCAAAGAAGATTAATTAGCCATAAATGGGTGTGCGTAGTTCTCGTGCGAGGGGGTGCTCCACTTGGGGGCCATAAACTATGCCACAACCAATTGTCATGGTAATAAATAAAAAATTTTCAAATACTTAAGAATATCCAGCGCGGGAGAAAATTCTAGGCGGAGCCAAAAGCCAAAAGCCGCAACAATTAGAAATTCACAGAGAGACCGAGGAACTGAAAACTCAAATCGCATTTTCAGCTTAGCGGGGAAAATTCATTTATGCAAACTCATCACTCCGCACGCAAAGTTTGATGGACATGTGAACTTGTTTTATCTCGCGTCTTGAAAAGCAGCTTCTTCGCTCCGTTTCTCACCTCTTTCCTCCTGGTCTTTTCTCTCCTATTTTTTGTCATTTTAATTAGTTCAATTTCGGTTTATGTTATTTTGCCTAAATCTTCTCTCATCGCCTTGAAATTTCACCCGGGCGACAGAAGCAATAACATGACAGAGCTGGAAATTAAAATCCGAAAATGCCAATTCATTGTTTCTTTTGTTTTGCTTATCGGCCAGACCGAAGATGAGGGTACAGGTGGAGAATGGGCTGAGGCCCAAACAGTTGACAAAAAAAATATCTAAAGTCTGTCAAACGGTAGCAGACAAATCGAACCGAATATTCATAATCGCTAGAGGAAGGGTAATGGCCAGCAATTATGCACCAAAAGAAAATATTGTTAGTCAGGAAAAATGACTTCGTGATAACATGGGATAGGATAGTTAGGATAGTATAGCATTTACAATATTTCATCTTAAATAATGATTATTTTTTATTTCTTTTAGAGTGATTTCCATACCCTTAAACGGGTATTACAATTTTAGTCAACAGCTTTAAACGCTGTGAAGCAGTCATTTCAGACCCTATAAATCATATATATTCTTGATCAGAATTAACAGGCGAATCTTTCTAGCCTTTTCGCAAAGGAACATTTTTTTTATTACTTTTTTCAAATTTTTTAAGGGTTACAAATTGTAAACAATTGATCAACTTTTTAATTGAGTATATAGATTTATACACCTAACAAAAACTAACATAGGAAAGCTTTCCGAATGGAGATTAAGTAAATTTTGGCTTAGTTATAAGTTTTATAAGATTTCGATTTCCTACAAAAATTGCCAAATTTTGATAAACCTTGATTTAAAGATTAAGCTTTTTTATGATCGATTTTCGATTCGATCCTATAATTAATTTGCAAACTGCAATTGTGTATAAACTTGGGCTGCCTAAAGATATTTCATATTTATTTTCATACATAAATTAAATAGTTAATATTTTAATATCTTCCAAAAATCCATCATAAAATTCAATAAGGTTTCCATGTTTACCTAGTTTGCCGTTCCATATAGGTTACAAATTATAAAAGCATATATATAGGAATATAGATTTTATTGTTCAATGCCAAATATTATCTTTGAAAAAATGTATATATATATTTATTTTAACCTTTGATTGTGATGTGGGAGCGGTTCATTACTTCATGGTATAAATATAGATAATTTGTTGTATAATCTTGATCAAATTATTGTGATTTTTTATATTATTATTGTTGCTATGCTTATAACAAATATCTTTTCTAAGATTTTGATAATGGAGTTTTATGATTTCATATTTCATATTGCCAACAAACCCAAAATAAATCTCAGTGCAGCAATCGATATTTACCAACTGCTAGACGCTTTCAGCTTTTCTCCTACAGATAGACAGACTCCGATCTCGGCGTCGTAATTACAAGTCATCTACCTGATGTTTTTGACCATTTAAGCCACAAACGAAGAAGCTGGCCAGAGTTGAATAGACGGGACGGAACAGTAGCCGTTGTATGATCTAGCCAGAGCGGGGCGGTACGGGGGTAATCATATAAAAATAAAATAATAATCAGACAATAAACACCGACAGAAACAAATTTCCATTCAGGTACGGAGCCTAAACACGCATAATTGCTAATGCCATTTAAATGTGCGTTCATTGCAGAGAAAAGAACACTTTGTTAAGCCCAAGTCATGTTCTATTATTAAAGTCGAAAGAGTTTTTTTGTCGGTTCCCGATCTCCCGATCTAGATCCGAGTGCAGCGGAAATGTGAAAAGTGACGCGGCCGATTTCTCTCCTTACCATTGTTATATATTTACCCAAAAATTAAACCCTATAAGCGTATTACGAAACTTATTTTTGGTTGCAAAATGGGAACAAACTGTTTCTCCAAAAGGCTTACAGGTTTCAGAAAAATAGAATAGGGAGAAGTACTTTTAGCTAGAAAAGTCCAAATATATAAAAAATATTATTTAATATTTATATTACAATTATTGTTTAATGTTTAATTCAAGCTGATTCGATTGTTACGTCTTTAAAGGTATTTTATTCGATAATTACATCGATAATTTTCCAACTCTAGGAGACAACTCCAAAAATTGCTTTTCGTCAGGGTTGCCGTAGCAGTCCTTTTATCATGGATAGCTCATTCGGTTCTGTGCTCTTGTCACGCTTGGTCGTATATTCTTTATGTTACTTTGTTTTATTTCAGTTAATATTGCTTTATTTCTTTTTCTTATTTTATTCGTTATTATTAAACCTGTGGCATATATTTCGTTACAATCATCTGTTCCAGGTTTCTGCAGTACCTTCACATTCTCAGCAAAGTTTCTCTTTGGAAGATTTATTAATGGCAGGCTCTAAGCTAATCAATTTCAGCAAAGGCCCTAAATATGTTTAGGCGAAACATTGACAACTAATAGTAATTTATTTATAACCGAGAAAGGGGGACTTAAAAATGCTAATAGAACTTTAGCACAAATAATTTCATTTAATGCATAAACAAATAAAAGTGGTCACGCATCGATTTTCTTTGCCTCCTCATTTTGTTTTCCTGTTTTTTATATTTATGAATAATGGGCGCCATTCGTAAAGTGCCAAATAGAGATTTTCAGCGTCTCAAGTTGGCTTAGCTGGGCTTTGAAAAATCGGCAGCCAAAAATGTTAAGTACTAAATGAAACAATTTGTGACTTACCAACTAAGACAAATTAACCCCACCATTGTAGCTCAATAATAATTAGGTTCAGTTTACTGATTGCCTGTCGTTGCTGCCATACGTAAGTACATTCGTTCCAAATTCCTAATTCTAAACAAATTATTTGTCTTTCTATCTAGACATCATCATTTCCCCATTTGGCACTACCCGTTGCCTTTGACTCATTTCCATTTCTTGGTATCACCCAGGGCCCTGGCCCTGTCCCTGTCCCTGTTCCTGTCTTGATAACCGTCTGCGTTTGTTAACTAGCCAAGTCTTACTGTAATATTAATGAATGACATTCATTGTTCTTGCTTTTTTTTCAACTTGTGACAAATTTTATTTATTATTACTTTTAGGGTTTTTTTGTTCTTGGTTTTTAGTGTTCCTTTACTGGCAGGCGGATTCTTAAGAACAGACGCCGATCTAATAAATGATTATCACGTGGCAGTCAGTTAGTCAATCAATCGATTTATATTAGAAAAACACTTGAATTGAGGAAGTGAAAAGGTCCATAAAGGGGAAAGTACACGACTTGTACTAACTCCGGATCTCAATAAACTGGAAATTGCTTCCTAGAATTGTGATATGAGGCTTTGGCGTGCTCCCTATTGGTTTATGATAAGAATATCTATTCGAATATTATTTTCAAGAATATAACGTTACTATCTAAGCAATATTTGCTGCCAGCTAAAAGAGTTTACAAGCAGATACTATAAAACACGGATTAAATTCCATAGGCAAGCGTTTTGCTTGTATTTTAAGGACCGATATTCTTACGGGCTTTTAAAGATATCGGGCTTAAAAATATCTCATTATTTGTGGATATTCTTTAGAAGTGAGTTCTGCCGGTATACCTTAGAGTACCTTTTCGCTTTCTTCTTCTGCGTTAATTTTATATTCTTCCGATAATTATTTTCTAGTTGTATTTTTTAATAGCTTTGACAATATAGTTTATTATAGTTATTGGCCAGTAATCTTTTTTGAATATGACGATCGCCTTAACATTTCCCAAAAAACCCTCAACCTCAACCCATTCTCACCCTTAATAACCAATCAGTACTTGAGGCCAATAGTAAGTACTATCGCACCGGACCTTACCTAACCCAAAAGATTGGAGTCCGACTGAAAAAAAAACCGGTATGAGCCGATTGCAAAGATTGCGAAATGTGAAACGTGTTAAAAAGAAAACAAGCCCCCAATGAACTTTGCACGGACCAAAAAACATCAGCCCATATTTCCCGAATCTCTATTGTTTACGCAAATTCCCAGAACCGTGGCAGCAAGCTCAAGTGAGTTGAAGTGTTGGAGAGCCACAATAAATGAAATCAGGTGAATTTAATAAACTCTAATCGCAAGCCTTCAACTTATTTGTTAATTTTGCAAATTATATTTTATTGGATCGTTCGTATCGCGCTTCCGATTGTGCAGCAGGAAAGGGAAGGGGGCTTGGGCAGGACCCTTGAGCACTTTGAAGTTGTATCTTATCGATGCCAAAGAAATCAATAACTTTTATCTATCAGTCGATGACTCGGTAGAGTCTTATGTGCAGTCTTCTGATTCATATGTAAATTATTATACCCAAATTTATTGTTTAGATAAGACTCTTCAGTCCAATGATATTTGCCTTCTTTATGACACTTGACATAGGCATTTATTTTTAGAATGTGCAATCATTTTTTAAATGAAAATGCTGACAAACTAAAATAGGGTATTGTATCATGCTTAGTTAAGGTTCTAAAATCTTTTTCAATAGTGATATACTAACTATATATGCTCTTAAAGAGATAGTTGACATGATTGGTAGAACATCTTATAAAAGTAATATTTTAAATATACAAGGAACTCAAAATAATTAAATTTTAAAAGAAAATCGAAGCTTATGGATTTCTGTGCCTACGGATCTCTTTATTCCTTAAAGGATATGCAGAATGTTACCACAATATGGTGGTTCTAAGGCTATAAATAGTTTCTAGGTTTTAATTATTAAAGAGAGAAAATATAATATATAAATAAATTAAATGTAGAGTACCCAATTGCCACCTGTAAACGAACCTTTCCTTCCATTGACACCCATTCAAAATTGATTGGTTTTTCCATGGCTTCGACAAATGCCACGAACACGTCAGCAGCAATGATATGCAAAGTGACAAAATCGGGT
The DNA here is from genome assembly GCF_035046125.1 of Drosophila serrata. Classification (NCBI taxonomy): domain Eukaryota; kingdom Metazoa; phylum Arthropoda; class Insecta; order Diptera; family Drosophilidae; genus Drosophila; species Drosophila serrata. The sequence continues at coordinate 3,087,040 of NW_028257173.1, read as the reverse complement.
AATGGTTATAAGAATTGGAATCGAAATCGGAGACAAAGACGTAGCCAAAAGTCGCTTGAAGTGGCGGGGGAATGACAGGTGCTTTGGTGACTTTATCTCACACCAGTTTACCTCACTCACTCACTCACCTGTGCGCTGTCTTATCAGGCCGGGCAGGCAAACAAATTGAACTCATTTTTCTTTTTAAACAACAGCTTCGACGCAATTGTCGACACGGGTCTGCACATAGATACTCCAATAAGACCCGACTCGTCTTGGCTTAATCAGTTCGCGGCAGTTCGAGGAGCACACCGAATATGGTAAATGGGAAAACGCAGTCGAGAGAGATAATGCCAGAGGGGAGGCAGGTTCTCCATACCATTTTTATCTAATTAGGCTAAGCAGCAAACCGACGCAGGCCAGCGAACGAACGAACGAACAAATATTTATTATTGTACTGTAAAAATAATCAATCACTTGATCGTTACAGCAAATGGTAATGGTATCTGTATAGCCTGTCTCTATATACGCCACCCCAGATAACGGCATTTGAATAAGAAAAGCAAGCAAGCAACTCAATATACGACCATAAAATTACCCGGTAATTGACATATGAGTATTGCGTAACCTAGTTTCAAGCTACTGCATACTAGGTTTATTTCTGGAGAGTAAATATAAGACCGCAATAATAAAGATCTCAGCTCAAAGTAAAGCTGTAACTCATCCTGCTTATAAACCTATATCCCTTTCGCTATCTTTTTTCCCTTACAAGTACCTTCTATATACCCTTCTTCTCTCCAAGAACAACAGGTACTAAAAGTAGTCAAAGAAAAGGGAAATGCAGTTCCAACTTGTCACCAGATACTTGAACTCAAAACCGCGGCGCACCACACAAGTGTTATGCTAATAAAACATATCGGCCGATCGCCTTATCAATAAGGCAACAAAATACTCGAACTCATTCGCCTTTACAGATATAGATATAGATATATATATATATACATTAAACAAATCGCAAGGCAGAGGGTGATTTTTAAACTGTAAATCGATCGGTTTTCCCTTCATACTTTGTTTATTGTATTTATTTCAATTTCAATATTATTTATCGTTCGGTTCAACCCGGCGATATTGCGAAAGATATTATTGAAAGTATCGATGGAAGGGTAATGTAAACTTTGTAGGGTAAACTTTGTTGCAGGTTCTGTTTATCGTCGGGCTTAAACTCAGGAAATAGGGCGCCTTACTCTCAAAATAAATTACTTAAACATCTCGCTTAGATTAGCTGGTGTGGATTTCCCACTTGCATTCAATAATTGCAAAAGGAAACACTTTATATTTTTTGATTAACAAAATCAATTTACCATTGTGAGTAGCGGGGAAAACCCACTTGGACACAAAATCGGAGCAACATAAATTCAAGAATGTTTCATTTATCAAAACGTTGTTCAAGATTGCAGATTAGGATTGTGAAATTCAACACGGCTTTTATTAATTGCATGATTCACGATTAGGGTCCAGGTGGCCTGTCCCGGTGTATTACTATCAAAATAAGCTAAGATGACAAACGGCAAAACAGTTGATTAATTGCCCTAATTGAATTCGGTAAAAAAAATACTTAATGCCACAGTTCTAAGAAATTAAGTAAATCTAACTGCTGATATGATATACATTTACTTTGTAATGGAAACGGGATCTAAAACTGACATCTTATTTTTAAATATTAAATTATAGATTTTTATTATAACATACTTAGCATATGATATATATTTGGATTTATTTTATTATAATTTTCCTGGTGATTCTTAATGCTCCTTTAAAAATACGAAATAAATAATCCTTGCAGTTTGCAATTAAATTGTAGGATCGAATCGGAAGTCGATTTTAAAAAAAGGTTTAAATATTCACATTTTTTAAATTAATATTTATCAATATTTTTGTATGACAATTTATTCAACAAATCAAAATTTAAATTACTCATCTAAGTCAAAACTTGATTAATTTCAATTCGGAAGGCTGTCCTTTTTATAAGGTAAATAAATCTGCATACTTTATATTAAATTTAAAAATTTTTGAAAATTTTATGGATATTCAAAAAAATTTTTGACGGAGATGTTTAGAGAGATTCGCCTGTTGATGCTGATCAAGAATACATATGATTTATAGGGTCGGAAATGACTCCTTCACATAATTTTAAGCTTCTGACTAAAATTAAAATACCCTTAAAGGGCATACAAATTTTAACAAGGGTTTAACTAAAATACAAATTGTATAATTTACCTTCAATTTTATATATATTTTTAGATATAACAGTATAAATTTAGTAAAATTGTAGTTAAAAGTTGAACAGTCTTTTGGATTTTATTAAAATTCACTTGATTTTATCCGCACAGGATTCTTTATTAAGAATGACTTTTATGTATGTTTTGATTTTTATTTCATTATTTCTTCTAACAATTTGTAAAAAATGGAAATTTATTCGTCTGATACGCAGCAATTTTGAAGTTTTTAAAATTCACACAAAAAGCCGTCGCCAAAATCGTATGCCAAAAAACAAGTTCGATAAAAAAGTGATCACGACGCGAGAGAACTGGATTTTTAGTGAGCTTTTTTGGTTTTCTTAAAGGGAATTTGGGGCTCAACAGCGTTATAGATTGATTTATAATTATTTTATATTCGCATCGCGAAAGAAATAGCGCTGAGGTCGCAAAAAGTCGGAGGAACGCGCGCACTTGAGCTACAACCGCCTGAACGCTGGACTCAACTGAGGCGAGCTCGCCAAAAGTATCTTAAAGATGCGCTGCAACAAGTTTTCCTTTTTCATTTTTTCTTTGCCAAATCCATAAAAACAAAAGGCAAATAAACAAACGGGGCAGTGCACGCAAACAAATGCAATTCTCGCACACACACACACACCCACAGTATGCACACCTGTGCTCGCTTGCAACATTGCAACTGAAGGTAGAGAGATGTATCTGTGAGAGCGACTCTCTTGCTCGATCTCTCTCTCTCTCTCGTTCCACACCCACTCACACTAGCGCAAAAAGCTGCGATCGCTCTCTTAGGTTCCACAAAAAGCTGCCCCTGCGAGTGGGACAGAGATAGACCTCCCACCGTACTCACACCAGTGAGTTATTCAAATCACCTTGCTTTCTATCCTGCTCACACCCACTGCTGGGCCCCATCAGTCGCTGTATTTAAATTTATGATTATCGCTTTTCAAGTGTGTGTGAGTGAGTGTGCATTTGTGGGTGTGTGTGTGTAGCTTGTTTGCTTAATTCAATTGGAGGTGGAGCCGCTCCACTCACAGCTGTTGCCGTGCTCCTCTATCCAATTGGAATAGATCGCATATCGCCGCGTTAACTGTCGCAGGCAGCTTGTGTGGGATTTATTTGGAGCCGTTCGGGCTCTATCCAATTGGATTTGTGTTTAACAAACTGGTTTCTCCGTTGGTTTCTTATTGGCAGGGCTATTTTTAGGCAACTAACTAAATATCAATTGATCTTAAACGCGTTTTAAGGGAGATTACTAAGCATTAGTGATATGTATTAGGCGGTACTTCGACTCTGAAATAGTATAGTATACAAATTGGTGTATTTTATTGTACTTGTACCTTATAAGTATTAATAATAATCATATTTAAAACTATAATTTAAATTTTAAATGAAATTATCGATTCAAAAAAAATAGAATACACAAATTTACGTTTAAAAAACAAAAATATATAAATAATTTTCAAGTTCAGGAATCACTTTAGATAAGTAATTGGATTTAAAAAATACAGTATAATAATTTGTCTCTTATTAAAAGAAATAAATCAAATATTTAAATTCTTATATTTATTAAAATTGTATCGTTAACAAAACAATGTTATTTGCTTTCCCAGTTGAAAAATGTATTTAAAGAAATATATTTTTATTCTCCTTAGTTATTATTTATTTAAAAGACCTATTTCAATTATATTTAAAATAAATTAAGATTTAACAACCACAATGCCTCAAAGAGGCAAAAACGTTAACTTTTATTGAGAGGCACCCAATTGATGTTTTCTTTCTGACAATCAATCAACAGTGCGTATAGGTTTTTTTTTGTATAATCCTCATACTCAAAAATATTGATCAACAATTAATAATTTACAAAAGTATATTTAATTCCGCGGTCTGCTCCCAGGCATTAACCCATTGAAAAGAGGTAAAAATTCAGCTTGAATTTGCCTCGCGGAGATTCCATTGAAAGGGCATTGTTTTTGGCTTCTGTATCGCAGATCGCATGTGGCAGTGGCAGCTCTAAAGGGGATTTCAGGGGCTAAAGTAACCCAAAAACTCTGAGAAATAGCTTATAAGTAGTAGTAATAAATATAAGTGATTTTTTTAAACTTTAACAAAATAGAAATTAAAATAAGAACAAATAAACAAGAACAATAAAAACTGATTGTTTTTTAGTAATTAATTAAAAATTACTTGTTTTTGTCAAGTAGAAAAACGAAGTAAACTCCTAGAAAATTTTAAACGGTATTCAAAATTCTTTATTTAATTACAATTATATATTAATTATTATTTAATAATTTTACAGCCACTTCATTTTGAAATTCTTATAAATCAGCAATTATCGCTATTCAAATACTTATGATAATAATATAGGAATATACATCCTCTAAACCCCTTTTGAAATAATTCTCCTGTTTCCACCTCTGTGTTATAAAGCATATCGCATACGCACGATCTGCTGACACAATTCCGCAAGCAATTAAGTTGATTCACCTCCGCGGGCTGCAATTTGCCGGCGTTTAAGAAAGCTGTCAATACAGCCGGTGGGGATTCAACGACGATCCGGCGACCTGGGTGCATAATGCGGATAATACTCAGAGGCCACAACTGGGCCTTTGGGCCAATTGTTTACCATATGGAGTCCGGCAGGACATTCCAAACTGTCCACTCAAGCTTATTAGCCTGTCGTTTGCATTTCGGCGGCATTTCCACTTTGTTGAAGGCGCCGGCCACCCCGATATACCCGGATCATCATCGTTCTCGGGAACTCATCGGGGCACAATTTGAATGCAAATTCCAGGCATTGCGCGCTTTTGGTCATTCAAATGTTGCCGCGGCACAGTGAATATTGGGCGGAACCAGTTACGATTTGTCAGATACCCTATAAAGGAATTAAAAGTTAATAAAGTATACATAATTTTAAAAATATTTAAATTGAAAAATTTATTAAATTTGACCCGTAAACAAAGTAATAGATTAGAATTTTAAATAATTTAAAGTTTATTTTAAAATTGTATAGCAAAAAAAAGAGTAAAGAAACTATTTGAAATTCAAAATCGGAAATTACACCAATTATTTAGTATTACTTTCGTAAATGACATAGAAAGTCTTGATTAATTTGCAAAAGTTTTTCTTATAACAAAATAATTGATTTGTTTTTTCAATTAGAAGAAGTATTATATATTGAATACCTTGGTATATTTGTTCCTTAAAATATTTGAATAAGTGCATTGACTTTGCTATATTTCTTTATTCTACAATGTTAATTTCAATTTAATCACCGCATGCTTAGCTAAACTATTTTCAAAACCCCAACCAAGTGCTGCTGTATTACAAAATGATGGGCTGTCCTTGGGCCCGATCATATCATGGTTGGTTTAGTTCTTGGAACTCCAATCTATGTTTAAATTACCATTTAAATGCTACTTTCTGTGCGGCTGTGCGGCATTTCATCACAATGTTACATTCACATTATTCAGTCAGCATAAAATTGCAAACACATATTATTGACACATCATTATCAATCAGAGTTATGCTCAGTTGAAAGTCCGCAATGCTTCCGCAAAGATCTTTGGGTGCATTTCCAGCTCTTTCCTCTATGCTTTGGGGATTACAGCTAAGTTTTATGACCATGATTTATGGCAGAATTCTTCATAGGCGGCCGTTCTGGTTTGATGGTCCTCCGTCCAAGGCCCGGGCTCTGTCTCTGGCTCGGAGCCACTGCACCATGAAGCCACCTCTCCGGATCGGATCGGATCGGATGGAATCGGGCATCGGATGCCCGAAAGACACACTCGCTGACACGCACGTCTAGATGCGAATGCAAGTGCGAGTACGTATCTGTATCTGGCAGATACTGCGCACTCTAGCATGCTTTATGGCCTAATCCCGATGGTTAGTTTTGTTCAACATAAACTGCTCGATTTCATGTATTCCATTTAAATGTCATAGAAAGCGGTTGCAAATCAAATTCTTATTGCCATCTTCTTTGGTTTTACATCCATATTTATTTGTAATAATTTCGTTGCTTTATGGGGATTCTCTCTTTTTTTGTGCTGTATAAGAAATGCTTTTGCTTTATTTAATATTAATAATAATTGAAAGAAAAATAATACAAGTGATTAAGAATTTTGTGATTTTGATATGGGAAATATCCTTAAATATTTGATCGTAAAAGAAAATTTAATTTAAAGAATTATAGATCGGTTATAGATAAAACTCCGGTACAAAACATATTCCGCATCTTTCCATTAAATTACAAATAAAGTATATTAAATAATATTTACTTTTATGAGGGACAATATAAAAAGAATTCTTAAATATTTTAGTGCTTTGCAGAGCAATTAAAATACTCTTATACCCAAAGTCACTTAGAGCTCAGAAATCCATTTTAATTTTCCATTATTTCCCTAGTTTATGAGCTTCTGTCTTTATTTAGCTGTATTTAAAATGCATTTGCCATGTCTTAGGCTGATAAGAATTAGTAAAACAGAACCATTAATTAGTACAAATAATTGTAATGTCAAAGAAAATTGCAATAAAGAGACCTAAGTTTCTTTATGTGGATCAAGAAAAAAGGGGTAAAGCTGAAAAAATATTCTTAACAGTGCTACTGGTTTTACCAAGCTAAAACTTATGAATAATTAATGGTCGAAAGGTGTTTCTTTTTTTAAATTTATTTGTGCAATTAGATTAGATACATAGAGAAAATATTCTACTACGCTTCACTGTAATTATATGATATAATACAAATATGTTAAAAACAAATAACAGAACAGCTTTCAAATTAAACCATGTTTAGAGATGATTAATTTTTTTTAGATTTATCTTAGAGTGTAGAGATGATTCCCATGTTCATTCAGTTAACACTGCAACCTTGTTTGGTTACACATTTTCTTTACCTTTGGCTCCCTAATGGCCACCTCATCCATATATATTTATATATATTTATATCTGTGAAGCTGCCAGCGAAGCCATTTCTCACTTCACACTTACCGGCACGCCATCTCGCGCACATTTTTCTCTTTAACGCATTTAAACCCCTAATGGTTAACCCCAAAAAAAATAAAACTTTACATTTAAATTGAAATGCGGAGCGCAAAACAATCAGGGAAAAACAATTAAATGTGATATGAAAGGGGTTGTCTATGGCTGACGGCACCCGTTGACAAATTGTGCGATTATGCAAAGGCAGGCCAAGGAAACAGAAAGTTTTATGGCCCTAATTGTCGCGTTACAACACCCGCAAACTAAGAAACGCAAAGTGCAGACAACAAAAGGCCATGTAATTAGGGATCCAGCCCCACTGAAGCTCTCCTCAAATGTCGGAATTCTTCTGGAGCATTACAAATGAGCCATTGGCGTGATGTTCCTCTCATTATTTTAAATTTTTTATTAACGCTCTTTTCCTTTTGTTTAATTGTTTTTTAAGCAAATCTTGCCGCGAGGGCAGAGATGTTTGAGTTGCATTTTTATATATGTATATTGTATTTATTTTTAGAGTTGTTTGCATTACATTTCTTTGAATTTATTTTTAGAGTGGTAATAATATATGGACTTTATGAATCTTTATGGAGCATAAATAAATATTTTATAGGAAGATGTTTACCCTAGTAATACTTGTTTATATAAATATTTGATTTGTATTTATATTTAAAGGGAATTAATATCTTTTCGATAATTTTGGATAGTTATACCCTTGGAGGGTAATATAATTTAAGTCAGATTTGTAAAGGGTTGTGAAGGAGTCATTTCCGACTCTATAACTCACATATATTCTTAATCAGCATCAACAGCCGACTTGATCTAGACATCTCTGTCAGAAAAAAAAAGAATCTAAATTTTTTTCAAAATTTTTTAAGGAGTTACTTCGTTAAAATTTTCTAAAATTTTTACAAAAAATTTAATTTATTTAAATTTTAAATTTAGTATGCAGATTTGTTAACGTAACAAAAACTAACATAGGAAAACTTTCCAAATTTAAATTACTGCTTTTTTGGCTTAGTTATGAATTTTTTAAGATTTGATTTGTCGAAAAAAAGTTAACTCCAAAGGTATATAAACTTCGACTTCCCAAAGGTACTTTCTTTTATTGCTTTATTTGTATATTATACTTTGTTTATACATCTTCTGTAAATATATATTTTAACAAAAAACATTATTTAATAATTATCGTACATCTATTTATGGGTTTCTATCGACAACAACATCAAAGCTTATCAAAAAAGTATCCTAAAAATAGAATTTTTAAAATACGAAACTAAGATAACACTACATAAAGTTATGTTAAACCTTTTACTATATATTCACTTGATACAAGTGCTTCTTTTCTTATATTTCTAGACTATACACTATAGCACCTGGAAATTACTTGAGATATGCATCGGTAAGTCAATTTTTGTATTCCAAAATGCTTTTCATCTCAATAGTTAATTATTTTGGGAAAGATTTTCAACAGTTTAACAGTTTCGTAGGGCTTCGGTTGGCGCCAATGGCGATGGTTTGATTTGAAATCTAATTAAACAGTTTGTTAATTGGGGTTTACAATTCAGTTTGGGTCGGGTCGAGTTATTATAGATGCACTTCCTAATTGAATTGCAATGCAATCGGTTGAAATAATTGATGAGGTAATGAGGTAATGAAGGTGAGGCTTCAGTCCGAGATCAAAGATACACGTCAAGTGGGAAACAAGCCATTAAGTATTACAATATAGGAAATCTGATATGGATAACATCGAATTTGTAATTTAAGTTTGTCTTTTGTATAAATATTTATAATTGATTGAGACCTTTGACTTCGCTAAGGGAATAATTATTGTTGAAGGAGTGAACTTTGTGTTAAGCAGAAATTATTTTACAAGATGAGATTATTACAAGACATCTTTGTCTCTTAAATATAATTTAATACTTACAAATTATTTAACAACATTTCTAAACGTTTTTGAAAGTTAGGTATCATCTCAAAGTGTTCAAAAATTGTATCGCATTATTCTGGTAAATTCTTGTATTCTTTTAATGATTAGTTTTACATATTTAACACATATATATTATTTGCGATGCTCCTAAGTGTTCGAGAAATAGTTTATGCCATTTTTACATGTTTCGTCGGCTTTATGCTTTGACTTTTATATTACTCCAAGGCATATACTTGACTCTATAAACTAAAACTCAACTGAATCCAGAAGAAAATGCTGCATTTAAGAGACGCAAAAATGCTGTACAACAAGCGCCAAGTTTGCCTTGCACAAATCAAAGCCACTTTGCCGTTTGTCGTTTGCCTTTTGCCGTTTGTGTACCACTTTGGACATATATGGAAAAATTAGTGGGATGTTTTCGGATTGTGTCCAGTGTCCAGAGATCTGGAGGAGCCACATATACACAGACTCCAAAGTGGAGGTCTGTGTGTGCTTTGTCCAAGGTGTCGTCGTCATTAGCAGTTAGCAGTTAGCAATGGAGCAGGCTGCAATGGAGAAAGATCAAGAAATGTACGAAATGGTGTCTCCGTAGCTTTTTGATTATGAAATTTGATGTACTCACCGGCAGTGGTCGATGTGCGGCATTTTAGTGTGGTGTCCCCATGGATTGGAGTGGCAACAACATTTCCTCACGCCAATAAACGCGCAATTATAATAAAAATAATCACAGGGGGCGATTGCTGATCCTCTCCATTTGGTCATAACCAGACGGGGGCCGAAACCGTTGAGGTGGCCAAGATCCAGAAGGTGCACTGAGCGGAAAAATTGGTACTGTAAAATGATTAACTTCAAGGATCAGTTTTTCAACTACTTAATACTGCTGTATATAAGCTTTATAGGTTTTAAAGTTTCAACTTAAGCGGTATAGAAAACTAACCTTATCTAATTGAATTTCATATTTCAATTGTTGTTCAATTGTTTAAAATATATTTTTAAATAGGTTTAAGCTCGAGAGCTCTGGGGACCAAAATAGGATATGAACTGGAAGCCTAATGAATCAGAAACATGTCTTCTTTAAATTAGGGAATTGATCTATTTAAGAATTTGTACATTTAGGCAAACCTATAACTAATTATTTTTAGTAATTTACATTGACACATATGCTAGAATCTTATAGGTAACTTTTCCCCATTCTGTTATATAATTAAATATATAATATTTGAAATTAAAATACTAGCAAAAAATCAAACTAAATATTATGATATTTCCAAAACAAATAATACCTGTGTCGATCGAATAGGATTCCTTAAAGTAGTGTTATTTCTTTGATTGATTTTCAGCTTTAAATTAAATTGAAATATTTTCAAACAATTTTTATTTCCTGTGCACTTTTTTTTCGTTTGATCATTGCGATCCTCACTTGAACGCCGTCTTCATCGACTTCTTTTGCACTCGGTTCCCGACTGGATTATCGCCTTTTCGAACAGCTTTTTCTCCTTTTGTTCCCGTTCTCATTCCCATTTTCCCATTTTCATTCCCAGTCCGCGTGGCCATTCGCTCTCTATCTCATTGCGACGACAATTGGCGAGTAATTGCTGCTGCATAATAATTCTCCATCCATCGTTTGGCCTGGCCAAGTTTTTGCTCCCCTTTGGCGGCGTGACTTTTTTGCCAGCCCCTCCGATCGTCGTCCATTCATTTAATCCATTTTTGGTTGAGCGAGTTTCCTGAATTCATATCAAAATTATTTATATATATAAATATTTCCCAGATATAAACATTCATTTTTTGTTCCCCCTAATCTAATAAAGAGAATTAATTAAAAATGGCATGAAAAATGGTATAAATTAACGCAGCAATTAGACACAAATTCCATTACAAGGTGAGAGAGCTCTGAAAAATATACCTTAAATGGCATGGCCAACTAAAAAGTGGCAAAAATAATGCATAAAAAATAGAAAACAAAAAAAATGAAACAAAATTAGCATTGCCAATGGAGTTGGTTTGACTTTTAGGCGACGAGAAGGTTGCGCTATGAAAATTATTATTTTGGGTGGAGCAAGTTTTCTAATTTTTAATTCTGTCATGGGAATTGCCTTTTTTTATGGTGATTATACTTTAGAAAAATTGTATTTTATTTGCTTTTAAAATTATATTTTAATTGGAACGATTACTAAAGATTATAAGAATTGGTAAAATAAAATAATGATAATAAATTATGATAATTTATATGATAAATATAAATCCCTTCTATATTTTTGTACTATTTATGTCACTTTTGAAAAACAACTCTTCCTAAACTACTTTTTTCTTACTTTTCTTGACAAAAATTGATAAGCTAAGCACTAATTCTCGAGATGTAAGCTACCTCTACTGTTTAATCCTTTCTTCTAGCAGTTTTTACGACTCTTTTACCTAATCAATCATTAGCTGTCCATTAATGTTTATCTACGGCTAACTATCCATCAAAATTCAAAGAAAAAACAAACCACATTTTCCACGGTCATCAAATCAATATTCAAAGAGCCTCCACTACCAAATTGGCAACAATCTGTCAGATGCATTTCATAAAGCTCAAACGGCGTTAGCTTCGATCCGATCCCAGCTGAAAGGAGTAGAAAAAGTCGAAAATTGCTTTATGAACACGTTTCAATGGCCAGCCAGGCATGTTCGATGTCATGTACTCCATGGCTCCAGTCGAGGGAGAGAGACACTTCTCCGGGCCTGATGAAATCGATCATTTTCCCACGATCTAGCCAGAGGCTCGGTACAGATCGGATCGGATCGGTTGTCAGCAGCCCCAAGTCTCAATGACTAACTCTAACTGCACAACAAGTGGCAACTTGGCCAGAAGTAAAAATGTATATAAAAAACCTGGCCAATAGCAGGCATTACTTGATTTGTATGTGCTGCTATGTAAATGCTATAAAAGGATTTTGATTACGAACAAATACCGAGGCTCCGCCAACGGTACGACATGGGCCAAAAGGTGTCTGAATTCTATTGGGATGTTGGGATGTGACTGTGGGGATGCGGATGAGGATGAGGACTTGGACGTGAATGTGTTTGCCTGGAGACCTCTTTCTCTCTGAAGGCGGAAGCATGACTGGGCGCCTTTTACCCCAAGACTGGTTTTGTAACCATCCATTGATCGATATCATCAAGCTGTGAAATTAAATGCATTTGAATTCGATTTTTCTATAGACCTTTTTCTTTCTAATTGATTTTTAATTTAGGTTTTAGATCAGAACTAAGAAGTAAAGAATACTGTCAGTTTTAACTATAAATCAAGGCTGTATTGTCAAAACTATTTAGCATATAATACATTTTTTTGTATTTTGTAATTCATTGTTTATTAAAATATATTTAGGTTCAGACAGTAGATTACCATTTTTTAGGCAACCAAATTAAATAGTTGTGAAAAAAGCTGATTCTATAAACAAGTTCTCAAACTTGAATATATTTTCCATTTAATAAAGGTATTTTATCAATCTCCAATGCCCTATTAATTTGTTTTCATAATTCATTTAAATTACTACTAAGACTGAATTTCAATTTAATATTCACAGCCTTTTAATAATATATAATTTATGTTTAAAACTGATAGACAATTTAGCTTAAAAAGAGATGGTTCTAAAATTAATTCTCTAGTCAATTCTCTCTCCTTTTATTTTCAAAAAAACCTACCTTTCATTTTACCTACCTTAAATCATGAATAAACATTTTTTCCCCATGGCTTTATTCTAATTAGCAGTCAACGTGTTGTTTCCCTATTCGTTTCAACGCCTTTTAACCTCATCCACCGGTCTTACGCACTCGCCATGACTGGTAAGAAAAATACAATATTTGAGCAGCTTAATTGGGGCGGACAGTCTTGGCCCGATCCGCTCAGTTCTTTGACATGTTTTCTATTTGTCTAATTTGTAATTTTTGACTGGTATTTTTCTGTTTTGTAAAACGGAAATGATCCGACAAAAAGTCTGTCTGTCTGGCTTATGGATTACCAACTGAGGTTTGAAATGAATTGGAAAGCGTGGCCAGTTTTTTGGGTGGAAAAAATATATATTTAAATTCATCCCATTGGGCTCGTGTTCAAACAATGCTTTTTATTGAGACTTGATTGGGCCAAGCGTGCATCGTTATTTGTTTATTATTATTGTCATGGATACGTGGCAGAGCATCTATGAAGAAGTTTATCTTTGGCTTTCCAGATTACAAAGCAAAACGCGTGGGTGATCAGTGAATATATTTAATCTAAGAAGCTTAATTATTAGGTTTATTTAAGTTGTTGACCTGCAAAACTTAGCAATTAATCTGATGTATACTTTAGAGATTTATCAAGATATTTAAAAAATAAGGGTTTTGCTGAAGTATTTTTAATTTTTATTAATTTTTTAAGCTCTATATCGAATTTGTTAGTATATCATTTGTATTGTACTTTTAGTCAGAAGCTTATAGCTATGTGAAGGAGTCATAAATTATATATATTCTTGATCAGCATGAATAGCCGAATCAATATAGACATCTCAGACAGAAAAGTAACATTTTTCATTTTTTCAGCATTTTTTAAGCGGTTGGAACGTTAAAATCCTCAACAAATTTTTACAAAAAATTTAATATTTTGGATTTATTGAATTGAGTATGCAGATTTGTTAACCTGTTAAAAATTAACATAGAACAGCTTTCAGAATTAAAATGTATGCTTTTTTGACTTAGTTGTGATATTTTCAAACAGCTTTTTCCACTACAAATTCCCCAAATTAGTGAATTTTTTATTATTAATAATTTTATTTTATTAATAATTTTATAGAAGATTTTTGTAAAATAATATTATTCATTCATTAGTAAAATATATATTATGCATCTCACCTGGTAACCTTTTCTTCTTTGTGTTTTTGTTGATTCATATATCCGGACAGTTTTATTCATATTTAATTCACTCAACAGTTCCTAAAAGATTTTTATTTTAAGATCTTAGTACCAAAATAATATACCTTATACTTACCATTATTAAATAAAAAACAATTCCATAAATATTTACTATTCAAATTTGTATACCGTTCCCGAAGTGTGACTGAAAAAAATGATTCCAGCTCTCACTTATCACTTGGCTGTCTTATTTCATAGTTATTTGAACATACAAAGTCGGTTTAAATGTATTTTCCATAAAATTCTTGTTAAAATGTAAGGAAGATGACTTATAATGTTTTGTTGCGTAGTAACTTACAATTTCGTTACTTGATCTTTACTTCTTCACAGTCAGAATACAACTAAATAGGGCTGGTAAAAAATAAATGTTCCACCCTTCCGGTGGTAAAAAATGAACAGCAATTCAACCCTTTCGATGTTCCTCTCACTTCCAGTCTGTGATTTTTGCATAGAGCAATGATGGTATTGCCTTTTTTAGAACTCTTCCAATACCAAGCAACCCCTTCGATAAGGAGGCGGTGGTGGAACCCGTTCCGAAAGCCAGATGGCGCTGTTGCGCCATTTCTGTACGATTTCCACTGGACATTCATTAGGAAAGAGAAAAACTTGTGAATAATTTATATAATTAATACCCCGCTACGATGGCCACGCACAGCTGGCATTTAGTCTCAAGTGGAGGACAGACGATCTCTCTCAGCTGCTGTTTAATAAAATATTTTAAATAATTCCGTAATCTAAATGCAGTCATCGTCAGAGCAACAACAAATCAGGCCCAAGAACGTTGGCGACGTTTTCCTCTACGGATGCAACAGGATGCCGAGTTGCCGAGATGCTGAGAGGCTGAGAAAGAAATTCTAAATACCAACGAGTCACAGCAGCATCCAGCACAAATCACAAATTGTCACGTTAATAGTGGCAGCCATCCCCCATACCGATCTCCATCCCGATCCCCAATCCCTCATTTGAGCTTGTCTTGCATTTCGCATCCGTATAAATGCAATGTAAATTTTTTTGTCTTGTGCGCGCCATTGCATATGTCAAGACAACAACAAAACTGAGACTGAGATGGAAATTTTGCGATGATATCGTGAGAAATATCGATATTCTAAGATGTTTGAGCCTCATATTTTATAATAGAGAGAAATGTACTTAAATAAATTTAAATATTTTCTTAAAAAAGGATAGTTTGGTAATGTTGTTGTATATTTTCTCATTTAAAAATATTTAAAGTAACAAAGCCTTCTTACTGACAGAGGGTCAGTCGGTTTTTCTGCTAAACTTCAACATGTTAGAGTAAATAATAATATACCAAAGATGAGCGGTTTTAAAACTATTTAAAAACTCAAAAATCTTAAAATTCGTACCATAGTATAAACAAAAAAATCAATTTATTATATAAAGTCATATAAAAATGATCCATTTTAACCTTTATCAAGTAAAATATTTACTAAAAGAATGAATCCATCATCAAACCCTTTAATAAATTCAAGCCTACATTTATAATCATTAATGTACAGAAACAGTAAAATTTATTATAAAATGAAATTATTTCTCCAGTTGCCAATATTTAATAATAACAATCAAGCGTGCTTTGTGTCACATATAAAATAAAAAGCAAACTATCTTGGAGAACTCGAAGTTTGTATACCCTTGCAGTTTCTTCCTGATTAATTTGTTATTTTTGGGGTCGAAGGGCTATCACTATCATTATCACCATAGATGTAAACAGCGGGGAGGCCGCGACCAGAATGAGGCAAGCTCGACGGCAGTGTCTGTATTTATAGTCTCCGAGTAAAGAGAACAGAGCAAGTGAGAGCGAGAGAGAAAGAGTTCCCGCTTTAAATGAAGAGAAAGAGATAGAGAGCAAGAGATGTCTCTAGTGGTTCGCAGGGAGAGAGATAGAGAAGGGGAGTCTAAGTTAGAGATTGGAAGAGCGAGAAGGGAAGTCAAAGTTAGAGAGGGGGAGGGACAGAAAGTAATATTATTAAATAAGATTTTCTTTATCATATTCCAAATATTAAAAAAAAACAATCGGCTTTCTTCGTGCCACAAATAAAATCCCCACCAAGCGTGTCATCTCTAAAGTTGCAGCCTGATGGACTGGCATTGGCAGCCACTCTTCTCGTCTCTCTCAGCACGTTTCGCCTTGATAATTTATGAGACGCCTTATTAACATCAGTCAGCATCGGCAGAAGCTGCAAAAGACTCTGTCTTCAGTCTTCGGGGCTGTGTCTTCTCTCCTGTAGCTTGGCCAGCGGCATCCAACTGGCTTTCTCGGAAAGGAATCTCCGCTTTTTGTTGTCTCTCTCTCTGCACTTCTTGTTGGCTGCCACATTTTCCCTCATTTTAATGTAATTTCTGCTGTTTAATTTGTAAATTATTTTAATGCCGGCTTTGTCATAATTTATCGCTTGTCCTCTTGTCGCCAGGAATCCGTGTATCCGGTAGATACAATATATATTACCCACCCCCCACTGGACTGACGAGCTATATGTGCATGCAAATCAGTCGACCAAAAACTCCTCAGAGAAGAGAGCCTCATTCTATGCAAATTTTTGGTTGGATTCAAAACCATTCGATTCGAGGTGGCTCGTTAGGTGGTCAGCCGTTGGGATTTGCATAAGTATGTTGACTTTCAATTAAATGCCAAAGCTCGATCAGTTGTTAAAGGCATTCCGAATGTTAATTCTCAAGTGCATTTGATTGTAATGCCAAAACGAAATGGGGAATTTTTTGACACCAAATGGTGAAGTTGGGATACTCTAAAGATATAAATCGAATAACAAAAGTTATAGTTTAAATGTATTACCAAAAGCAAGGCGAAGCATAGGTATTTAAGAAAATTTAAAGATGTAACTCTTGCACAAAATAATATTTGTATTATCAAGATATTTAATGTTTTAATCATTTTATATTTCATTTTTTAATACTATAATATGCCTATATGATAATATGCCTATATATTAAAGAAATATTCCTGGCGGCTCCTTATTTATGCTTCAATTAAAATAATTTACTGGAAAAATTAAATTCATTATTATTTAATATTATTTAATTAAATTGTAACTGCCATAGAATAGCTTATATACACCTCAAACAGTTTGAAAACAACATTCACATTTAAAAGGCACAACAATCAGTTCAATGACAAGCAGAGCAAATAAGTAAGTTTGTGCGATTCGAATCAAAGTCAATTGAGGGCAACAAAATGTTTGCATAAATTTCAAAAGGAAATCAATCTGACCGTAATTGCACACTAAACAATTATCAATTCAATTTAATAATTATTAGCTAAAGGCTACTTAAAAGGATTTTAGTCAAGGACAATTAAGTGAATGATTTTTCATAATTTAATGTTAAATTAGCTGGAGTTGCTACTCCTGCGTATTGCTCAAGGACCATGACGAATCTCTGATAAATTGGCACTCTACCAGCGGCAAATTCAAGTCCACTCTTCTTCTCACTCAAATTACAGTATTTAAAAATCTTTAATAAGCGCAAAATCTGGAATCGAATACATTCGAGACCCACTTCAGATGCACTCGAACCTGGGGGCGTGTCGGCGATCTTGAAAAGCGCCGACACCTCAACACATCATCATCATCCTCACCGACTCAGTCGTCGTCGGTCGTCATTGGAAGGCGAACAGAAGCTGTCAGATGCTGCCAACATTCTGAGTCTGAGGCAATATTTAAATTGATTGAGGCCCTGACTCATGCTGAATTGAAAGCCGCTAAGATCGGAGACGGAAATTTTACATTCGTTGGAAATGGAAATCATGGCATTGTGAAAATCATTTCAACAATGCACAATTTTGTCGTCTATTTATGATGGGTAACTGATAGAGTAGAAAAGTATATTGGTTTGTAGGTAATGCATGTTACGGATATAGAACTATAACCTTTTGGTACCTAAATAAACAAGTTTGAATAACATTTTTCATATATGGTGCATTTGTTTATATAAATATTCATGTTTTATTGGATTAATAATACAAACGATTTCGAATTTGAAAGCGTTATATATTTGTCCATTTGATTTGTCATTGTATCTAAACACATTCATAGAAAATTGATTAAAAAATAATATAAGTTCAAGGTAATCGTTCAAAAAGTATTCATTGCTTTTATAAAATTTTACCTAAGCGGCATTTTTATGGTCGTGGCGATCACTACTCGCTCTACCCCTTTTAGTGATCTCTCTCCAAATCAGAAATGTATAATGAATATAGCGGAAATACTCAGAAACTTTATTTAAAAGTTCACAAAATCATTAAATCATTGCTCAATGCTCTCGATTTTTCGCCAGCATTCCATTTAACTTAGTTCATGGTAATGGAGTCCAATCAGAAACCGATTAACTGACTAACTAGCCTCGTGATTTCTAAATAATTATGCAAATTCTTGATTTGCAATTGCAATTATTGTTACGTTAATAAGCAGAAGTCAAAGTCGAATGGAAAAACAGAAAAAAAAACAACAACTTGGTAAATTATTCAAACGAAAAATTGTTTTTCAACAGCTGCAAAGATCGAACTTAAATCTGACACACACCGAGAAAAAGAGACAAAAGTTGGCGACAAGGCGACATTGCAGTTAAAGTGTTGTTGCAAACTGAGTGTTGATGTTGCTATTGTTATTGTTGTTGTTGTTGTGTCCTCGGCCTGGGGCCAGAAGCTGAATGGCTGGCAGCTGTCAGTCAGTTGGACGTTTTTGACCAAATCGTGTAAAAACCGTTGAAAACGACAAACGACACGTCGCCAGGCAGCTGAAGTCTCGAGCAACAGATGCAAGCTTTTCAAATTGAAACTTTTCGAGATGGTTGCGTGAGTTTGGGTTACAAAATATCAATAAAAAGAAGTGAATTTTAATCAAAATTAAATATAGTCAACGCCAATTGCGAGTTGTAAATCTATCTACTAGTTCAGTGGGCTCTACAACTTCTTCAACCTTTGATCATCTGTCTTCATATTCTCATCCTTGATATAGTATTCACCTTTCTGAATAGGTTAGATATAGGTTAAAATAAGGAAAAACCCGTATTCTGGCCATACTCCATACATGATCAAAGTACTTCCAATAGGTATCAATGATCCGACAAAGGCTGTCTCCTGAAATTTTAAAATGATCGCCTACATATATCCCATCTGAGGTTTTAAATCTGACTTTTTCCAGCTTTGGAAGGGATATCTAAAAGCACATTTATATAGAATAGGATATTTGTTTCTGTATCTGTATCTTATACAATTCAAGTGCGGTTATAACGATTAAAATATGTTCCTAACCTTATCAAGTTCAATAGGATTTCAAAATACAACAAGAAAGGTCGCTAATTTTGACACGCCGAAGTTTGTTTAAATTTGAATTAATACAATATAAGTTATATATATATGTTAAAAAAACAATAAAGTATTGCCTGCATTTTCCTCTATTTTTAACGATCGTTTGTATGGTAGCTATATGATAAAGTAGTCCGATTTTCATAACATGTACACAAAATTCTAGATTAATATATAATGGCTAATTACCAAATTTGATGAAAATCTGTTAAAAACTGGAAACTGGAAACTGTTACAAAAGTTGCAAGTCATTGTTTATTAGTGTTCAAAGTTAGTAACTGAACATACATACTTACTGGTCATAGGCACTTACTGTTCAGAGTTACTTAAGGTTCATTGATACTTACTGGTCAGAGTTACTTAATGTTCATTGGTACTTACTGATTAGAGTTACTCACTGCTCATAGTTACTTATTGTTTATAGTTAAATTAAATATCAGCTCGCTGCTCCTCTCTGCCTCTCCCCCTCTCACTCTATGTTAATCGCTCTATGTTAATCGTTCTATGTTAATAGCTCTGTGTTAATCGCTCTATGTTAATCGCTAGAGGCAACTGCTTCTCTCCCACGCACTCACACTCACTTTCTCTGCTCTTCTCTGCTCTGCTCTGCTCTGCTCTGCTCTGCTCTTCTCTGCTCTGCTCTTCTCTGCTCTGCTCTTCTCTGCTCTGCTCGGGGACTATAAATAGAGGCGCTGAGGTCGCGCGCGCCTCAGTCTGTCCTAGGGGTACCTAGTGTTAACATCAATAGTGAATAGTGCAAGTGATCAGCCTTCGACTTCAAAAATATGACGTGGCCAATGAAACACATCTGGATGACTAGGAAGAAGCTTACTTTGGATGAAGTCACCTAATCTTTGTCACCGCACTGAATGGAAGTAAACAATGACGTGTCCTTTACTGCGGTAAGTCTTAACCATGACATTTATATTATGTATGAAGAGGCTATTAGCGGTATCAGATCTAGGTCTAGACTATATATTCCAATTTATTTCCTTACTGCTTTGGTTCCCTTTACATACTTAGAAACTTTCTGATATTTTCAGATACTTACTTAATATAGTTACTTACTGGTCTAGATACTTACTGTTCAGAGTTACTTAATGTTATTTGATACTTACTGATCAGAGTTACTTACTGATCATAGTTTATTAATGTTAAAAAAGACATACTGATCCTCTACATTTAACAATCGTTTCTCCTGCAGTTACATAGTATTCCCACGAACGAATTTCAATAATAATGAAGCTTTGAAGCAAATTAGATAAATATTTGTTAAAAATTGTAAAAGTTATCATTGTTTTTCTAAAATTTTCCGAGCGTGTTCCTATGGGAGCAATATGATATAGTCGTCCGATCTGGCCCGTTCCGACTAATATAAGAGTGAATACGAACTGCAAAGTTTCATTGTGATACCTTCAAAACTGAAAGAACAAGTTTGCGTAGAAACGAACAGACGGACGGACAAGAATACATATACTTTATATGGTCGGAGGTGCCTCCTTCACTGCGTTGCAAACTTCTGACTGAAATTATAATACCCTGCAAGGGTATAAAAATACATACTGATCCTCTACATTTAACAATCGTTTCTCCTGCAGATATAGTATTCCCACGAACGAATTTCTATAATAATAAAGCTTTGAATCAAATTAGATAAATATATGTTAACATTTGTAAAAGTTATCATTGTTTTTCTAAAATTTTCCGAGCGTGTTCCTATGGGAGCTATATGATATAGTCGTCCGATCTGGCCCGTTCCGACTAATATAAGAGTGAATACGAACTGCAAAGTTTCATTGAGATACCTTCAAAACTAAAAGAACAAATTTGCGTCGAAACGAACAGACGGACGGATGGACAAGAATACATATATATATATATATATATATATATATATATATAATACATACTTTATATGGTCGAAGATGACTCCTTCACTGGTCCTGACTGAAATTATAATACCCTGCAAGGGTATAAAAAGAGGCTTTACTTTCGTACTTTTAAATTCGAATTAATACTTTGATTTTTTAAATTCTTTTTTCAAAATCCCATCCCTAGTTCCCCTCCCTATTCCGTTGTACTGCCTTAACGCTTTTTGTCATCGGATTTTTCAGTCGACCGACCCCGTCGCATTGCCTTTCCCTCGACTCTACCCGCGGACCGATTAATTGTTGGCACTGCGCAAGCGCGCGCGCCTCTCCTCAAAAGTTTTGTTATTTTGTTTTGTTTTTTTTTCTGTTTGGAAAATGTAAATTATACTTTGTGGCATTTTTTTTCTCCTCTCCTCAGTTGGGCTTTTAATGAGGTACAACTATTTGCATTTTGATTGACAGCACTGGAGATTGTCGAAATTGGACATGCGCACGGATGCATATTTGGCAAATGTGATAATGATGCTGGTAAAAAAAATAAATACAAAATCAAACCAAAAATTCCACGAAACACAAAAAATACTTTTGTTGATTTCAAAATTGTTATTTTTTAGATTGTAAAAGTGTGGTATTTTTTATTGTGCTAAAAGACGAGTTGCCACAAAAGGGGTTAGGAAACTTGTGTATTTTGCTAAAAATGTATGTATAAAATGTATTTTTCTGTACAGGGTCACACTGTGAATGTACTAAAAACTCTGAATAAAGGGGTAAATATAAATGGTACTATATTTCTAATAGAAACCGCTCTCACTTTTTTATGAAAGGGTTGGTTAACCATTCCAATGCCACCCTAAAAACAAGCAGCGTTCACCGTTCCAATGAGACATTCATTTTCTGTTTTTTATTAGCATCGCGCACATTTCAGTGCGCATATTCAAATTTCCCCAAGTTTTTTCTTTAAATTGGAAACCTTTCCAGGGAGCAGAAATTTGTATAAAAGGCTGTCGGTCGTCCGGTCTCTGCAGTCAATCGTAAGTTGACGGCTCTCGCGAAAGGATCTAAATTTTGGATTACTCTGACTGAGATTACGCCTCCAATTGGATTACTTACACAAGGATTACTAATCAACTTTTTATTATATTTAAAACAATTTTTAAAATATTTTCCTGTACTTATCAGAGGCATTCAAGAATTATCTGTAAATTGTATTAGTTCTACTTGATGTTCGAAATTAAATCTTTTCTGTTTAAAAAATTGGTTTTAGGTAATGCACCTTATTTATTCATTTTATTTTATCAAAAATAGAATAAAAAAAAAAATAATTTATGATTCTTTCATATACCTCTAATTTAAAATCATAAGTTTCTGAAGTAAAAGTCCTTTTTGACATTGAATCAAGTTGCAATTGCTTAATATTTTTTGTATTCTTTTTAAAAAAAATCCTTAAAGTTCATAATATTATAATAGTATAGTATTATTTTTTATTATATTATATATTATTATTATATATTATTTGTATGGTATATTTAATTTTCTATTTTTAAGTGCACTTTTTTTTGCTTATTCAAGCCATTTAACAATACTTTTCTTTAACTTTCCATTCCTACAATTTCTCTACAAATTATTTCTTTAAATATTATTGCCCAATTTCTTCTCGCTGATTTTTATCGCTTCTAATTTGCTGTAATTAGCACTGGGAACAAATGTATATTTAATTTTGATTTTTTTTTTCGGTTTCTGCCTCGTTGAAGGCCTTAAGCAAATACCACAACAATTTGCGTGCCAAATTGTGAACAGAGGAGGCAGCACCGCAACTGTTTATGCATTTTGTGCAGCGAATGCAACAAATTTAATTGTGCCGATAGACATGCATTGGCAGTAAAAACCAAAAACTAATAATACTTGCAAACAGCAGAGAAATATGGACTAGTAAAAAACCTTAGCTAAAGTGGCAATAAAAATGCACAGCACCGAAAATTTCAGCCCAGCGACCGTGCAATGATATCATTTCGCCTCCGTATACCGCCCTGCGTGTTGTTAATTAAGCTCATTAATTTCCGCTGCTGTCGCTTTCCTGCAGCAACAATAACCATAGTTCTTTAACTCACCAAAAAGCAACAAAAATAGCAACAAACACAACAATATCCACAACAACAACAACAACGAGGAAATAAAGACGTTAACAATGCAAAAGATACTTGGATACGCAAAACTGCACCCAAAGCCAACATCTCTCATTTCGCCTTATAATTCATTTAATATTTCTTTTATTTCGGTTTCTATTTTATTGTATTTATTTTTGTTATTTTTGTTTTTGTTTGCATGCCCAGCGATTTGTTGCTCCTCAGCATAAATTGCAATGTGCTACTGCGGTGGGCAGTAAATAAAAATTAATTATGAAAAATAACAATAATATTTCAAAGTTATTTTGTCGGCATAATTTTGCCATTTTTTATGGGTTTTTGCAACTGAGTACGTTCGCTCCTTGAGTCTTTTGTTGCAGCCTTAAGTTAATTTATTAGCTACAGTCATAAAATGCCATTTATAATCTTGGATTTCATTTGGGTTTTATTTGTGTTTAATTTTTTCAAGTTGAAAAAAAAATTTTGCGAGAAATTTAATTGAATTCGTTGAGTAATGAATAAAATAAGAAAGACGTCTCTGTGAACGGGTGTTAATGAACTGAATGAGATGAACAATTAAGGAATATAGTGTTTTTTGGAAAAAGTTTCATAGGTTAACTTCTTAATACATATTCAAGCAGAAATCTTTCGCCTTTGTTAAGTATAGTTTAGTTATTTTTAATGTTTATTTAAGTTTGCAATATACTCCTTTTTTTAGCAGAGAATATATTACGAAAGAAAATTGCTGGGAATTCACAACTTAGGTGGGCAGAATTTTATTTAAAATTAAATACAAACAATTTCTAAAAATGAGGTCTAGTAAATCTACAAAAATTAATGAAACATTTGTAAGCAAAAGCCTCAAAAAGTAGTAGAAATCACGACACATGAAGCAACAAATTCAATGAGTGATGTAATTCTGTAAAAAATCTAAGCACTTTTTTTTAATGGCAAGGTTTATAGTCATTTAAAATACATAAAATACATATATAAATAAATATTTATCCACAAATATAATGTTCCTAGTAAATCGCCGGCATCATGCAATGAACCAATTTGAATTTACACAAAATATTCTGTTTTTCTAAATTGTCTATTCATAGACAAATTGTGAAAAAGAGTTCACAGCCATCTGGCAGATCAGGTCATCAACGGCTAACCCATAATTATACCGCCCAAGATGGGCTCTCTTAACCAAGTAAGACATAAAATTATGCCAACTACGGAAATTGAAGGCCTTTACTGATGGAATGGAAATTGATAATGGAGGTAGTTGGCGATTAGCATTTAATTCTAATGCGGTTTAGACATGCAAATGATTTAACTCACGTGAGGAGCAGTTTCGTTTTCGTCTCGAGTTATTTATATGCAAAAAAAAGAGGTCCGAGCACATTTCAAATTTACACTCCAGACCAGAGACCACGCCCAGCTCCAGGCTCATTCATTGGATTTTTATGGGAATCAGGCATGCAAATCCACCCAGGTTTAATCCATGCGCTTAACTAATAAACACATTAAAGTGTAATTTGTTTTTAATACTCATTACAGACACAACAATATGTGGAAGGAAAAACCATCTAAAAGTCTGGCGCTATACAAGGCATTCGGCCATTAGTTGGTAGCTCACAAGCCATTATTAAGCAAGTTAATAACATGTCTGTGGGAATAATTTAATATAAATCCAAGTTGATCCAGTTAGACAGTGGCTTTGCGTGAGATTTCCGCTCAAGATCTGAATTGGCCATAGTTTGGTTAATCACTTTTTGCAGATTCTACAGATATATAGCGGGAGGATTTGTATCTTTTAATGATATAGCGATAATCTGGAGCCAAGTCTGGGTTTTTGCATAGTACCGGAACTTATTGCAGTTTATGGTGGATTAATTTTGACTAGAATTAAGTGGAAGGAAATATAAAGAAGCTTAGAGATTTGTTTAAAAGCTTGATAAATATATTGAAGACTAAGCTGAGAAATAGGCTTCAAATCTGAATTACTTATACTTTCTTAAACTTAAAGAATTATGCCTCCAGCAAGCCATAACCTCTTAATTCAACAAGTATATTATTTAGTACATAAATATCTATGTATCTTTTTTGCCCATCAAACTCCGTGTTAGAAAACAAAATCGCATAAATATGCGTAAGTTCAGATACCATTAATGTGGATACGCAGAGAAGTCTTATATAGCATAGATTTAGCTTATGAATGGACTCAAAATTAATTAAAATCGGAGGCAGACTTTCAGCGCAGTTCGTGTGGCGCGGTGCATGATGGTGTGGTGCATCATGCAAATTTACTAAAGTGTGAAATATTGCAAATTCATGCAGAGGCACACCACAGGTGGCCATCGCAGCTGGACTGTAGACTGGACTATAGACTATAGACTATGGACTGTGGACCTCTAGACCAATAAATTAACACTCTATTTTCATACAATACTTTGGTCAGATCGCATGCAAACCAAAAAGACCAAGGCAGAAAATGCTCGAAAAGAGCTTTTCCTTTGGCAAACAATTAGCTATGCATATGAAAATGTATTTCATTTGTGTTCCAGTTTTGCATCAGGGGCACGCCATGGTCTCAGACTTGGTTTTATGGTAGCAATAAAATGCAATTTTATTTTAATAAATATTTTCCTAGCCAACACCTATAACTAATGGAATTCCGTTGAATAATTATTTTGAAGGGGAAAATGCTGTGGTAATTGCGGAAATCATTTTTAGGGAAAAGAGAATATTTTTTTTTTTGCATTTTTAGGTATATTTTAAAAATGGTTTACAATGGTTTTTATGTATAAAAGTGTTGTATAGTTTATTTAATAACTTGCTAGAAATTTTTTTTCATATTTTATGCGTTTAGTTGACAGATTGGGTTGTTTGCTTTCACTCAGGTTTTTATTTAATTTTTTATTTAACTTTTCCATTATTTACAATGATATTTAAACTACAAATTGTAGCATTTAAATTCCCTTTAAATAATTTATTAATTTAGAGACTTGCTCAGACATATTGTGACAGAATCCGTTCATTGAGCAAATAAAAAAGTAAACTGAAATTAGTGAAGCTTATCGGGTCTGTCAGGCTGAAACTTCCGCAACTCTTCGACGGTCTTTGGCTGTTGACAATGGCGCACAACAATGAGCATTTGGACATATGTCTGTTCTATCCAGCGATTTCATTTCCCAAGACCCCCCCCCCCTCCCGTGCCCCCCTTTCGGCAAACCCGGGGGAAAAACGGCGAACGGAAAAACCTACCGTAAATAATAAAAGAAATCGTCTTAGGCACGCATCTCGGCCGTCTGATGGACATTCTCGTAGAGAGGCGTATATAAAAACAGGACATCAGGACAACGAATGCCCCACAGGACATCACTTTGAATATAAAGCAAGCGAATAAAACACAACAACGGATGAATGAATCAAGGGAAAGGACGTGTGGCATAAAAAACACTTCAGACGGAAGAGAGAGAAAATAAAAAAGAATTTCTTATTACAGATATTTTGCTTATCTGCAGCAAAACATTCGTTCACACTTCCCACAGGACCTTCGCTGAGTGTGTGTCTGTGTGTGTGGGGGGATTCCTTCCCTTTCATCTCGGCTAAGGACCTCGACTGAGGGTGAATCTGAATCCCACCCTCCTTGCACACACACACACATGAAACTTGGATGGACACAAATCCGCTTTTATATTTTCAACTGTCAATCGTCGTCGCAATTTCGCCTCACACTCCCCTCCTTCACTTTGTAGGTGTTGGAATTATAATCAAAGTCCAGTATTTTTCCCCCATCTTCACATTCCTTGCATTATCTTGGCCTCTCCAGCCAGACCTTTTCCTCGACTAGACTCGACTCGCCACGATTTTATTTTATTTTTATTTGCTCTTCTTATTTTGGCCCACAAATTGTAAAGTGAAAATTCCAACAAAATTTCGCTCTTAATGCCCTTTTTTCACTTGACTGACAGGCCACTGGCTGGATTTTCTCCTTCGAAGGAGCAGAGTTTTTTTTTCTTTTTTCTTTGCTGAAAACTCCCTCTTTTCCCTTTTCTTTGGCTCGGCCATTATTTGATGGTTTCCTTTTTTTATTTTTAAACTTTCCGTTTCCAATTTGTTGCATACTTTTGTGAAATACATTTGTTAAATTAGTTTCTGCGGGAAGATGGTAATCAAAATTGGGAAATAGTGAGTGTTTTCTTGTATCCTGTAAAAAATTCGAGGGAACAATTGTTTATCGTTTAGGAGAACTTGAGATGAAATAAGAAACAAACCTATATACTACAATATTTTGGGAATTATTTAGGGATATGAATTTCGTTTTATAATGGATTACTCGAGTACTTTAAGGTCCTGTAAGCATCTAAGAAGTAATAAAAAAAAATGTAGTGCTTAGGTAAAATTATTTTTCCAACATTTTAACTATAATAATATGGTATTTATAATTATGTTATATTATAGTTAGCATTTATATCTCGGAAAGAAAAGATTATTAATAATTTCAGTACAACATTTCCCAGTACGAAATCATTTGAAACCTTTATCATGGAAAAGATTTTTAACTCTTACATAAAAGGTTTTCTATCATTAATTTCTGAAATATTAAATAAAAAGTACTGAATGCCAGAATGATATTTACAAACACAACATTTGAAAATAATCTTTCTTTAATACCATTTTCCAAATTCATTTTCCTTTCAACAAAAGACCATTTCTGGCACGAAAATCCCTCTTAACTTTGGGAAAACAAAAGTTAGCTCTGAGCAATAGTCACATTTCCCCATCAACTTGTTCAAATGGCTGCATATTTAGGTTTATGACAACGCAGCACATAAATCTCATAACGTTGGGACTGCGGGGTTGCTCGATGCTAATGAGCCGCGTCCAGGTCGGGATATATTCGTATGCCGGATGTGGCAGGGATTTCCACCTATTGTGGCCGGCGCAGAAACTTTTGTATGGCCAAAAAGCACCAACAATGAATCAGAAGAAGAATCTGGGAAGAAAACCTTAACCACAAACCCAGTGGCAGCCGCCAGTGAAGCGTTAGAAATGCCAAGTTTGCGAAAATTTCGCAAATTTCCGAATGTCAGGGGGTGCCGCGAATACATATATCTTCGCTTGCCTTGCATGCATAATAATAACAATCATAAAAATTGTGGCAGGATAAAGACGGAACGAAATTATGCATACAATAATCATGGTTCATGGCTTCGTTTTCTTTGGCTAAAGTTTTGCCTTTGCCATTTGAATTTATGACTAATCAAATGCATATAATTTTTACTAGCCGAAGATTTATGTGCGCTGATTTGGTGGAGTTTATGGGAAGGAGAATGAGAATGGGGGTGTTCAGAGCCACCCCTATGTAAATTGAGGCCACCCTTATTTTAAATGCAAATGAGGTGAAAAGGGGTCGGGGTTAAAACAGCTTTAGCGGAATTGAAGGGTGATTTTGGTTGTTTTCCGTTTGAAGATTTTTAAATAAAATTCAAATGGCGGTTAAAAAATGGATCTGACATCCCTTTTCCTCAAGAAAATTATTTTATAAAATGGAGGAAAACTTTGAAATGGAGTAAGGCAATACGTGAAAATAAATATCGCTTCAATAGCAAAGCTTTTAAATGAGTTTTAAGCCAAGATTATTAATCCAGGTCTGTAATAAGTAAATACATCTTATAACTTATTGCTTTTAATTTAAAAAGAACTTCTTTCTTGTTACTTTAATGCCACTAGGAATGCAAGGTGAGGTTTTCCATAATGCACAAAGTCGTCTTGAATATATACCTCCGAATGTTGCTAGACAGAGCAAATAAAATCGATTTTATGTCACTTGCCGTGGTGGCTTTTCCGCTATACATGTACATATGTGCAACAGAAGCAGAAAAAAGGGAAAATGGACAAGAAAATTCTCTTTGCTCTCGGGGTTTCCCCCTTTTTGGAGGTAAAACTTTTCTATTTTTGCATGAAAAGGGGGTTTGGGATGTGATTCCTTATATGTAGACTGAATACAGCTTCCAGACTGTGCGTGCAAGATAAGAACTGTGGAAAAACGGGGAGGTGGAAATACGACAAAAGGGGGCGTCTGCCTTACGGAGTTTCCTGCTGCAAGGAGCGTGTACGGGATCTGTCTGCCCTGCAGCAGGATATCCGGTTTCCAATGTATTCCCACAGACAGACACAGGGATGGGGCTTTGCAACTAGTTTCATATAAGATTCAAGTCGAAGGACTTAGTTTCTTAGTATTTAAACTGAAATTAGTCAAGGAATAGTTGCAAATTGAAATTGATATAAATAAATGTGTTAAAAAAATTAATAGGGAACATTTATAAGGTTCTGTTTTATTTAAATATAAGAAAATTTTCCTTTTTTAAACAGGTCGTTAATGCCAATTTTTACATATATATTTAAATTGTATATAAGCAATTTTAGTTCAAATATAAATAAGAAAGGAAGCCAACTTCGCGAAGCCAAAGTTTGTTTAAATTTATCATCATCTCAGTCATCAAAAATGCATTAATTTCAATTCGGGAAGCTTTACTATGTTTCTTTTTATTATGTTAATAAATCTGCATATTAAATTTATATTGTATAAAAATTAAAATTTTTGACAATTTTAACGAATTAAATTTTGAAAAAAATTAAGCAAAATTTTTTTTCTTCCAAACATGGTTAGATCGATTCGGCTGTTAATGCTGATCAAGAATATATATGATTTATATGGTCGCAAATGATTCCTTCACTGCGTTATAAATTATGAAATTACAATACCCTCCAAGGGTAAATAGTAAATATTTGTTTAAAACTCTGATAAATAAAATTCCAATTCCTTTATATTTATAATACATTATTTTATAAAATTGAATTTTATTCAATCAAAAACATCTTATGTTATTATTATTGCTTATCTCAATCATATAATTATTTTCTCCTACATTACCTCTCAACTACCAAAACTACATAGTAATCACAAAAATATCTCACAAGAGTAAGACCTCCTATTTTCCGTAATCACTTAAAGCAATGTGTGCGGTATTTTGAGCTATGTAAATCCTATGGTTATGGCCAAAATTACAACCGCCGACAAAAAATTGTAAACAAAAACATTAGAGGCGAAAATAAAAATAATTTATGTTGCGTGCTTTTAGGCGAAACTATCAATTTACCACAAAACTTAATGAAAGATAATTTCAACAAAGGGAGGGAGAGATATACCATTTTGAGCATTGAATTTTATGCGCTGAGTAGCGTAAAAATTACACGAAAAATTACCGAGTGATGAGAAGCTTTTAGTGCTAATGCCTCAAATGTACTTGGGGATCTGCTGACCACAGCAAAAGCCAGCAGAAAAAATAGAACTCCTTTTGGATGAGGGCACCAGAGAAAAAAACGGGACATAAAATCTTCAGCTGCATAAAAACCCTCTTTCAATTAACATAAAATTAGCATTCCAATTCAATTTATTTTTATATACGGCCTGCCCCCTTCGCCTTTTTCTGCCGGACAAATGGGTTGAAGTTATTTACGCGTTTTTGGTTGATTCACAAAAACAGGCCCAAAGCCAAAGCAACATTTACATTCCCAAAAAAAAAAAAGAAGAGAGGAACAGGGAAGAAAAACGCAAGGAAAATTCATGGTGGGCCTGGGTGGTGTGGGTGTCCGGGAAATGTAAGTGGTCATAATAATAAAAATAATGATGCCCGCAATAAAGCTGATTCAAGTCCTTCCCAGGCTCCCAGCCAGAGAGAGCGAGCCGGTTATTGGCTCGATAGGCCTGGACATTTGGCGCGTCGGCGATTTGCGTAAAAAATGGCAGGGTCCTTTGCGCAGATAAAAAAGCAAACACCAGCAAACGAAAAGGAGGCAAAGGCCGGAAAAGCATCGCCAAAAAATAAGAGAAAAGCCGTGAGGGGAAACGGTCAAACGGCACGAGCAAAGATTTTCCTGCGAATCAGCGTATTTTTCATGCTGCAGCGATTATTCACCACTGCGTTGGCAGGAATGTGCACTGGGAGAAAATATTGGTCTTTTGAGAAATTGAAAAGAAATTGTTGAGAAAGAGTTAGCTATAACTGGGGTAAATATAAATTTATTTAATCAAATTGTGAGACAGATTATGGCTTTAATAATGGTTGAAAAGTAATAGGTAATTCCTTAGAATAAATATGTATTGAAAAACTGGGTTCTATATTAAATATTTATGTTATGGTTATGGCTTAAATATTATTAATTAAATTAAGAATAAAATATTTTCATAACATATCATAAAAAGTTTATGAGAGATTTCTGGAAAATGTAGTACATAAAGGTATCAGAAAAATATTTCTCAAATATCTAAATTGCTTTAAAGTTCATAATCGTTCTAAGTAATAATAAATAATGCTTCCTACTTTAAGCTTTGCTTTAAACTTAATTAAATAAACAGGGTTCTAACCGTTTGAAAACCCATTTCATCTGTGAAAATTATGTTTTACTTTATTGAAAAAAAATATAATAAATAACATACATAAAATCAAATAATTTTCCCACATCTAACCCCTAATTTTTCCACTGTATCCGCTGGCAAATGGCAAAAATACCGACTCACCCACTCGATTCAGCGACCCCTGGCGCGTCGTACATCTTGGCCAAAGTGTCATAAATTCATAATAACGCAAATAAGCACCGGCACTAGCCAAACGCAAACTTATCGGAAGCATCTAAATCGGTACCAGCAGGGAAAGCGGGAAAAGCGGGAAAATCGGCCAAAGCCCTGGCCAAAGGCATCCTGCCAATAACAACATCGATGGGCTCGTCCTCTGTTATACGTTTGTATATATATGGCGGCAAATACGTTTTTTACGACTTTATGCTAAGCACTTTTTATGCATAAAAAGCAAAAGCAACAACAAAAAAATCAAACAAAAAAACAACCACCAGAAGGACGATGCTGGGAAACCACCACGCATCGTCCTGGAACAGATCCTGGCGCACCACCAGCCACATAACCGTTATTTTCTTCTCGGACGGGTCCTTATTTATGCGTTTTTTAGTATGGAAAGCACACGGACACACACACACCCACACACACATACACCCTGAGAGATATCCTTTCAGCGACGCGTATGTAAAGAGCAAATAGCGAGGCGAGCAAGTGCGCTTTTGCCTTTTATGCTTCGGGTAATATATTGAAAATAGCTGTCCAGCGTAATAAAATGTATCTTCACTTGAGTGTATGCATGTGTGTGTGTGTGTGTGTGTGTGTGTAGATTGGTGTGCTTGTGTGTGTTTTGCAAGGACCTTTGTTTAGCTGTTTCGGTTGTGCGTTTGTATGCATACCAATAAAACTGCCAAATGTGAAAAGCAAAAGCAACAGCCACAAAACAAAACTCAATTTGCTTACCACCAACACAGTGGGCGAAATATGTGATAGAAGATTATAAAAAAAAATATATATAAAATAATATTTTAAAATTATTTTAAAAAATAATTATTTTAAAAATAAAATTTCCCTATAAATTATTAGAATATATAAAAATTCTTATTAAAGGTATTGACTATTATTTTATAAAACATTTTTTAGAAAACAACAAGAAAATCTTATAAAATATTCCGTTTTTAGATCATATAAATAAAATAAATTAAACAAATTAGTTAGGGGTTATGTATTTCTGGTATTTAAAAAACCTTTCAAGTCCCCATAGTCAAAAGCTTGAAACTATGTGAAGGAGTCATTTCCGACCCTATAAATCATATATATTCTTGATCAGCATCAACAGCCAATTCGAATAAGGCATCTCCGGAAGAAAAATACAATTTCCAAATTTTTTTCAAAATTTTTTGAGGGGTTACATTGTTAAAATTATAAAAAATGCATAAAAAATTTAAGTTTTTATAAATTTTAAATGGAGTATTTTTTATTTATTTATCTAATAAAAACTGGCATAGGACCGCTTTCCAAATTAAAACTTATGTTTTTTCACTTAGTTATGAGTTTTTTAAAGTTTGATATATTGGAAAAAATTGTCATATAAAAATGTCGATAAATATTGACTCAACAACGCGAATATTTTAAGTTAAGTTAGTTATAATAGATTTCCAATTCTATCCTTTAATTTAAATTTGAAAGTGCAAGGGTATATAAACTTTGACTAACCGAAGTTAGTTTCCCTTCTTGTTTACCTTTCATTTCAAACTCTTTCAAAAAATATAAAATTTAACTACAAGAATATATTTTTCTTGCATTTTTACATTTATTGCTGAACCCACAGTGCTGTCAGAAGTACGCTGACCAGACCCACTCCCTCCTCAAGGCTCACCCTCTGGTCATCCATTCATCCATTGTCATCATCTTTGGCCATTTGGCATCCCTCTGTCTGGTGGCTATGTTTTTGAATTGCTGCTCAATGAAATTGCATTGATGATTATGTTGATTTTTCTTACCATTTCCTTTTCTTTGCAATTTTTGCTTGGCTCTTCAATTTTTTTCCACTCTAATCTATTTTTTTGCTGCAACAATTTTTATGTTCATAAATAAGAAATGGTCGTAAGAGCTCGAAATAAAGCGCATGGAAATGTGAGGCTTTGAATAATTGATGGCATTTGGAACAATCAAACAGAACAAAGAGATATGCGTCATGCAATGTGATAAATATTGTATCTGAAATGGAATGCAAGACTTTGTATGTAGATGAAAATAGAAATAAGACAAAGTGAAGCCTCGGACAAAGGAAATAATTATAGTTATCATGGAAATTTATACCTTCTCTCTAAAAGCATGCTAAATTCACAGATTATTTATTTACATTTCACCCCTCTGTAAGCACCCTCGTTGATATAAAAAATAACCCCAAGCACATATGCCAAATACACGTAGCTAATACAAAAAAGATTTAAATTCCATTTGGGAAGCATTAGCACTTTGGGTCACAATCTGAAACTTGGTACAAATCCCCTTAGGGACCTCGGACTGGGGTGTAAACAAAAGTTTATTCCTTAAGTGTTCGCGTATAAAAAATGCATGAATTTCCAGATGACCGTCATGCCGGAATAAATAATAATTTTGGAATAATTTTTGCAACATTTTTGCAACTCTAGCGAAATGAAAATAATTCAAATAAATATTGATCTTGGAATGCAAAACGAATTGCCAACTTCATTGAGAGTTATTTTATTTTTCAAATGTAAAACGAATTCGCAATTCATTCTACAAAAAATATTTCCCCCTTGGCCAACCCTCCAGAGAATCTGACCAAAGAAAATAAATTTACAAATAAAATTCCGCACACACATTCAAAAAGGGCAAAGGTCCATGAAGGTGGAAACAATCTAGCCGCAAAAAAAAATATAAAATGTACAAAATTTCGAATGTCCAGGACTTTGGGGGAGAGTGTCTGCCTGTAAATCCCATATGAAAGATTACCCAGAAAACGCACTTGATGCCACAGCCACACGAGGGTAGGAAAAATGATGAATAAAATGTAAAAAATAACATCAAAAAATGTATAATTTTTTGTGCCCTATGGCCAGAGGCGAGTTTTGCCATGTTAACAGTGTTGTTTTTTCCGCCAACTCGACCCCATGAGGGTTGGGCAGCGATAAGGCGAGAAGGGGGCAAAAAAAACCCTGACATGTTATTATGCCGAAATAATTTTATAATTTATTTATTTTTCCCCTCTTCCAAAGTGTGTGTTGTGTGTGTTGCTTCTTTTTGTGTCGTTTTGCCATTCGTTACGCCTGCCATCTTCCAGGAGACTAGCGGATGACATCTGAGTAAGCTTCTCCATTTGGGGAGCCCTTTAGTCCTTTATTCCTTGTGGCACATCCACATCCCCATCGGATGCTGAATGGAGAATGCTGATGGCAGCAGCATCATAGTGACATTTCAGCATTTCCTGTTTTCTTCAACGCGAACAGCACGCACAATTGTTAAAAATATTTCAGGAATATGTTACAAAAAAATAATGGCAGTTGTGATGGCAAGGGTTTTTTATTTATTATGGGGTTTAATGCTGGTAAATGGGGTTTACAGACTAGATGAAAAATCCTATGAAATATGTCCTTAAACTTTGTAAACCCTTAAAACAGAACTTGTTGATGAATTCAATAATTCTATAATTAGTTGAAAAATTCCATGAATTAATAATGTTCTAGCTATAGAACAAATTTATCAAACCCCACGCTTTCTTTTCATAATTTTCTGAGTTCTTAGTTAACTGATAAATTCTCAACCTTTGAACCTTCTTACCTTCTAACCTCTTATAAAATTCAATTTAATTCCATGGAATAACCTGTAACAAAGAAGATATATATTTTTCAAAGAAAATTCTATTGAAATTTACTTCCAAATACATACAAAAATTCCATCCACTTGCTCTCCATTGACCTTTTATGATAAAGAAAATATATATAACATAGCACTACCCTTCTCAAAGTCTTTTATATACCAGATCCAGAGCCATAACTTTTCAAATCGAATTACCAAAACTCCGCTCTAACCAAAACCAATCCCATACGCAACATTACGCAATTGAAAATCGAATTGTGTTTTCATTTTCCATTTTAGGCCAACATTTTCACAACAAATTAGATTTTACAATTCGAAATCCAGATATGCGGCAATAAAAAATTGCATTTATGTGTAAAAGAAGGGGAATTGAGCCCCAGAGTCCGATAAAAATGAAGGCGGGCTCTCCATTGATTAGATTGGCTGAACAAAAATAAAATGTTAGATGAATGGGCTGGGCATTTTGATGGTCAGTTTTGTGGGGGAGTTTAAGTGGCTTGCCAGGAATTTACATAAAGTCAATCAATCATGGCATTTGCCAAGAGCCAGAGGCACCATTTTGCATGTGGGACTAACACACAGACACTTGTGAGATTCCATTAATATCCAGCTTTTTTCGGGGGTGGTTTTCTCCTGTCTCGAGATTAGCATTTCGTCGCTCATACGCCCCGTGGCACTGCCAGTGGCAGTGAGCTTGCATAATAAACGAGAACAAGAACGTCGTCGTCGTAGTCTGGAGTCCCCACCGAAGGGTGTCATGATGAATGACCGAGCTGTCCCAGGACTCTCCACTGGCCAGCACTTGATCCTGCTCCATTGTCCTGCCGCTCAGGACCATCATTTTTCATGTGTTTAAAAACAGGAGACGATGGGGGGGAGTAGAGTATAGCGCAACAGTAGCTGAAAAACTGTTCAAATTTGATTTACTCACTTGATTACTCGAAGACCTTCTTCTTGCCTGTTTTAGCTCTGATTTTTCGGCCATTGTATCCCAGCGAGCTTGTTGTCCCCGAGGGCCAGTGATTGGCCAATTGTCGAGTGGCGTGTAATTTGCGTAAAAATGTCATATTCATATTCAACTTGAGCGGCTGATGTTGATTGATGAGCCAACAGCTCAAGTGGCAAGGACCCACGAATTATTCCAAGAACTTGGGCACTTAAATTCTTGAATTGTTTTGGGGGAAAAGTTTTAGATTGATTTGGGAGCACTCTAAGATTTAGCTTTATAAGAGTTTTAAGTGGAAAGTTTACAATTAATAAAATTATAATACCCTGCAACGCAGTAATGGAGTCATTTCCGACCATATGGGAAATTTAGAATTTTACTATGATCAGTAATTATATATGAACATTAAGTAACTATGAGCTGTAAGTAACTATGAGCAATAATTAACTATGACCAGTAAGTAACTCTGAACGGTAAGTATCTATGACCAGTAAGAAACTATGATCACTAAGTATCTATAACCATTAAGTATGTAACAGTTTTTCATCAAATTTGATATATAGCCATATTTATCTAGAAATTTGTGTTCGATTTTATGAGAATCGGACTACTATATCATATAGCTGTCATACAAACGATCATTACTTTATTGTTTTTTACTATAAAAATATATAATTTATATTGCCTTAAATGTATATAATATACCACTATATATTCTCACCATTTTATACTTTTAACGTTAATAAAAACAAAATCAAATAAAAGTTTGACCTGCAGAAGGTCCTTCAGTATTTGATATGTGTTTGTGTCAGTAGCAGGCCAACAACAAGGACTTTTGACCCCAATAAGAGTGGGAAGCAGCCAAAATAACAGCAGAAAAAAGCACAAGGAAAACGTAATTTAAAATTTAGAAACGAATGAAAGAAGTCCGAAAGTCATGTAATTCCTAAAAAGGACACACGCCTGATTGGCACGCACATGACACAGGCAGTAAAACATATAATGCCATATATAAATATATACATATATATATAATTATATATATATATATATTGTATATATATTTGATACTATATACTACATACAATACAAAGTCAAATATTTGATGTTGGCGCATTTCTGTTTCAACTTTCTATTTGGCATTTCTTTTTCCTTCGGTTTTTTGTTCATTTTAAAAAGGGAAAAAAACTCGGGGTCTCCTTTCCAGCAACAATGTAATGAAATTGACATGTATATATATAGTATATATATATATATATATGTGCGTGAGTGTCTTATCTGGAGGCAAAAAAAAAACAGCATCCTCTTGCTCATCCTGGCATCCGAATTCGAATACCAATCCCATTTCAATTCCCTTTCTCCCAGATCCTTGCCACTCGTGTGTCTATTCAACTCTGTGCTAATTTCTACGCATTTCTCCACATTTCTTTTCCTTTTGACTTTTCCTTGCCTGTGTGGAGGTGTGCCTGTAAAATAAAATAAAATAAAATACAACAAAAAATCCAAGTTGATTACTCAGGCATTCAAAAGGCATTTTGATTAGTCGAAAAGTGGCAGGTTGGACATTTGGAGGGGCTCTGGCCTGGCATTTCCACTTCTAATTTGAACTTTTGATTGGGGGAGAAAAGCGTTTTTTATCCTCTAAGATAATACTTCAAAGCAGTTTCGATTTTTTTTTAACATTCAGCAAATGAAGGGGATTTACCAAAGATAAGGAATGGAATTAGGTTGAGTAGAAATAAACTAAACTTCGGTAATTTTCCCACTAGGCTTTTATAACTAGTAATGTTGTATCCAACATCTTAAAGATTCAAGAGTTTAAAAGTAGGTTTTGAAAAGTCAGAGGGTAAAATTTTTAATTTCTTAAAATACGCTGCCTTTATAAATGAATTTAAACATCATTTTCTCCTAAAAAACTCCTCTATTTACTGCTGATATATACTGTATATAATTTATAATTCCTTCTTCAATAAATTCCACATCTGTACATATACAGTATGTACATATACTGAATGTGACATCTGTTTTACCAAATATTTATCTGGCCCATTTCGGGAGTTGTATAAATTCTGAAACCTTAAACAAACATGAAAGAGGAACAAGAACTCGAAACTCTTCAACTTTTAGTTCATCAGCATTGAAATTGAACTGTTTTTTTCTTTTTTCTTTATTTTCTTATTTTAGTTTAATTTTGTGTCTCGTATTTTATATGCAGGAGGGCATATATTGGCACAAGACAAATAATCACAGGCATCCCTCCCCAATTCCAACTTTGTCCTGTGTCTCTTCTGTGTAGTGTAAATAAAATGTTGCAAAATTTTGCCTCTCTCTTCGATTTTTTTTGTATTTTTTTTTGGAAACTCGAGAGGTTGGGATATGTATTGTGTATTGGACTCGAAGGCCCTTTCCGTGTGTTCTACGGTTCGTTGCACGTTGCCACTGATTGGACACATGTCGGACGGCAGTGAAAAATCTCTGGGCAGGTAATGTTAACCCCTGCCCCAAAAACTAAACCGTAAGGCGGACACGTGTGTGGGCGGTCACATAATGAGACATTTATTTAAAAAGAACATTTGAACATTCGAACATTTTTGATGGGCCATATCTTGGCTAGTCCAGCTCGAGGGCTAACATTTTCCCCAGGCTAGGTGTTTTTTACTTAGGTCTTTTTTTGGGTGAGAGAAACGTGTCCTGGCTGTTTAAGCAGTATTAGGGATGTGAGCCATTAAATTAGTTAATATTGGTTGGTATTTTATTTTAAAAAGAATATTGCAGGGGTTTTTTAGGGAGTAAGGGGTGTATCTGTCAGAGGGAATTTTTAGGCTTTTGAATTTTGGAATACAATATCAAAGAATATTTTTACATATTTATCTTAATGCTATGCTTGTATTAAAATTGGGACTATGCTTCCTAATGCTTTTCTTTGAAAATTGTATATATTTTCCTTACTTAGTTATTATGTTATTTTAATGCTATATTTTATTAAAATTCAACTGAGCCCTTTAAACAATTGCTACTGTCACAGAAGAATCATAAAAATAATAATTTTAGAAGAGTGTGTATAATACATTCAATATTTTTTGACATATTTTATTTTCATATATTTTATGTTCATAAAAAACAGAAAGGTAACTAATTTCAGTAAGCCGAAGTTTATATACTCTTTTAGTTTTCTATTAAATTATAGAATTGTATTGGAAATTGATCAGAACTAAGCTTACAATTTTTGTATATTTTAAATCATTAAAATCATAGATATATTTATATGACAATTTTTTCATCAAAACAAACTTTAAAATACTTATAACTAAGTAAAAAATCATTAATCTGAATTCGGAACGCTGTCCTATGCTAGTTTTTAATAGTTTAAAAAGCCTGCATACTCTATTTAAAATTTAAAGAAATTAAAAATTTGGACAATTTTTGATAAATTTAATCCCTTATATTTTCTTGAAAAAAATTTAAAAAAAAATTCGAAAAATTTGTTTCAACCGGATAAGGCTAAATCGGTTCAGCTTTTGATGCTGGTCAAAAATATATAGGATAGGTCGGAAATGATTCCTTCACATCGATACAAGGTTGTGAATAAAATTATAATAATCTGCGAGGTATAAAAATTATGTTTAAAGATTACCTCAGACTCCATATTTCTTTTTCTGACACCATATCCCAAATATATTTTCCCCACAACTTTCTATCCTTTTGAACCCTTTTAGTCATTGTGGCAAACACAAATTCATACATCATCTTTCATGCAATTTTCTTTCCCTTTTTTCATCCATTTTCCGCTCTCCGTGGCAAACATAATTTTCAAAGAAATTAATATGAAATCAATCAAGTATAATTTTCATTTACGTTTTGCCCATTTGGGTTTCATCGATTTGCCGGATCATCGTATCCATCTCCCGTGGTGTTAATGAAAAAGTTCTGTGTTCAACAAAAGAGTTGAAAATTCCAATTTTTGTCATGCTCATCGAGGAGGGGAAGGGGTTGAGAAAAGAAAGTTTTCCCGGTAATTTGAGCAGGCAAACATTAACCCCTTATCGCCAAAAGCGAGCATTCATTAACTGACCCCAAGGCGTAATTAATCTCTTTCTCTCTCGGCGAGAGATTCTCTCCCGCCATTTCTCCAACGAAAGGAAAAAGGAAAAGCCACCCCCTCGCGACGTGGCAGTTGCATGTTGTAAATTAGATTTCCGTCTGTCATGGCAACCCTCGTGTGGCGAGGGTTGCTGCAGCAGCTCGTTTGAATGCAAAACTGCCCTTTGGTCATTAACCTGTCTGAAGCACTTTGCAGCTAACTTCGACACGGACTCGGATTTGGATCTTTGGGTACAGTGAAATGCTTTCAGCATTCGAACTTTTGCCACCCCCAGGAAAAGTACAGAGTTTCCACACTGTCACGATGCCAATGCCGATGCGACGCCATTTTTGGGCCGAAAAACTTCTTAATGAACTTTAACGCAGACTGCGAGGGAGGTTGTCCTTGGGTATTGGGGGTTAAATAGCTGCACAAAAGGGTTAAACAAGTGTTAAGGGATTGGGGGTAGTCGGGGGAGTTGGGTAGAGGTCATCAATCATATTTTCTGCATAGCTGAATCATTTACGCCGCTCAGTCTTGGGTTACTTAATGGGTTTAGCCATTGAAGGGGATCAGTTTAATTATGGAAAAACTGATGGTTTCCAGGGGGCAATTTCTTATAAATAAACCTTGAAGAAATTATAGATCAAAAAAGATTTCTAATATATAATTTATTTAAATTTTATTGGTACCAAAAGTAAAAGCATTCCTTTACTTAAAACTCTTTATATTTTGGCATCTTAAGTTCAGGTTATTCTGACAACAATTCATGGAAAAATGTTAAAGAATTATTTATAAAGGACTACGTTATAAATTTTCTATGTATTAATAAGTACACTATTATAAATATTAATAAAAACAAATATTTTTATTTTTCTAAAGACCATCCTTGACATTTTCTTTTTTTTATTTCTTAATACAATCACTCTCCTCCCTCTTCTCTCTCACAAAAAAACACCAGATAAACATTAAAACAATGACCTACAAATCCCAAGATGGCAATTTCTGTTTTTCAAAAACTTATCTCAAACCCAGACCGAACAGATATACATATATATAAATACAATCTATATCCCTGGGCTCAGCGTGCAAATAAATCTTGAGGCTCTACGAGAGGCATTTGTAAATGCGAAATGCTTTCTTTTATGCGTTTTCAATGCCCAACAAAATCACATGGAAATAATGGAAAAGCAATTTCCATTTCCAACAGGGAGGGAGAGGGAGGGAGGGAGATTGCTTCGAGACAATTCCCCAGCAGCGATTTGACCATTAAAATTATACCCACAGGACGAGCTGGCATAAAAAGCGAAGGACATAGCCACTGTATCTCCTCCAACTTGAATATGAAATCGTTTGGAAATGCTCAACGACCAAATTGGCATTTGGAAAAGTGCACAGAAGACAGAAGAATACTACGAAGATGTTTGAAAAGAGTTCCTCTTATTTTTTCCTATTATTTTTTTCGGAACTGTGTGTCTCTCGTTAACTGCGGGGGAAGGAATACGGAATACTGGGGTAGGTAACTTCCTTACGTGTTGGCCGGTCATATTTTAGAAACTAATGTGACATTTCGATTATTCGATTGGATTTAATGTGTTTTATGAGTTTTACACGCTCCAAACGTTCTGCTAGTTCCCCCTTTTTACCGACTTCTTTTCCTACTTGCCTTTCCCATGGAGAAAGTGTGTGTTTGGAGAAAGTGGAGAAAGTGATGACAACTTTGGCAGGGTGGCAGGGGGGAAGGCGGTCTAAGGAGAACAGGATACAAATGGTTAGGCCCTGTCACTGCCTTGATTCAGAGATAAATGTCGTGGGCGTGGAGGACATGTTGACCAATAAAAGTAGGTGGGGAAAATAGGAGAGTTTTTTCTTGGTTTTACTTTCATTTTTATTTTTTTTTCTTAATAGAATTTTGATTATATATTTTATATGTTTTTATTAGTCAATCGTTAAAGAAGTTACCAGTGATTAGATAATACATTAATACTTTAAATTTCCTTCTAAACATCAAAGAAATCGCACCAAAATATTGCTTAAAAAAGCTTAATTATCGCATCGAAATAACGCTCAAAAAATGCTTTATAGGGCAAGGTAATACCTCTCTAAGTATAGACCCAAAATATGCATCAAAAACTGCTTCAGATCTTTGCTAAAATCTCTTAAAATGTTAAATGTTAAATATCATTTTAAGCCAGCGAGTCGAGCAAAAACCGCCTGAAAACCGCGTTAAAACCCGCCATAAAACCGCGTTTAAAAACGCGTCGCCCAAAAAACGCTAAAGTCCATGTTAAAACCGCGCCAAGAACCGCCTGAAAACAGCTCCAAAGGTTTTTTAAAAACCTCTTCAAGATGTATAGATTTTAGCTCAAAATTTAAGAAATCAAGTTAAGATTTTAGAGGGTTGTATTAAGGTTCCCAAAATATTTTAAAAATTATATAAATATAGCTCACAGTTCAAACAAAAACCGCCCCCTAAACAGCTTAAAAATCTGACCCAAAAACGTGAAGTGTTCAGACCAAATTTCAGAAATTTAATTAAGTTTGTCTAGTTTTTGATCAAACATTCAATTATATATTGAAATAAACATTATTTATAATATATATAATATTAAATTAAAACAAAAAGTAAACCATAAAATCTAGATTAACCAAAATTCACTTAAAATTCTCCCTATCATCAATACGATCTCAAGGAAAAGTACCCCCCAATGGAAAAAATGTGGCAATTTTCCTGGACTTTCCCCTCCCTCTGCGCCCCTGTAACCCCTCATACACCCACGGTAAAACTTTAACTCATTTGTATGCCAAACAGCAACAGAACTAAAAGTTTTTTCATGTGCCTCCCCCACTTGGATTTATTTATTTTACTTTTTTTTTCTCTCCTCACATCTTTTTGCTCAACTCTGCACTTATTACTTATTACTGGACACACACACACACACTCAGACGTGGGAGAGGGCGAGGAAAAACCCTAGACATGCGAGACATGGAAATTCATCATCAAAAATGAATAATGTCTACACTTAATGCGGCCAAGGATGTAGCCAGCGCAGGGATCTCGAGGAAACTCGAACTCCCTCGTACACGGACATTGCGGATAAGTCGCATCGCACCCTGCTGAATCGCAATTCGCACCCCATCAAATGGAGGGGCGTGAAGCCAAAGGAAGTTCCTTCTGAGATGGGTCCTGCCAGTGCTGTCAGGATTTATCCTGAATTTGGGGTAAAAGGGATAATATTAAAAGAGAAAAAATGAAGAAACTACAAGCATAATATTGTTTTCTTGAAGTAATATTTATTTATTCAGAGTTTATACAATTATATACATTTGAAAGTTTTTAAGTTAAGTTAAAAATAGCTATATTCTTAGCTAAATCCTATAAAAGATACAAATTCCTCTGACTAAGAACACAAATAAGCAACATCACTAGTTTCTGGATTAGGTCTTTTGGGGGAAACGGTTGCTTGAATATTAATTGTGAATATGTAGAAGACACATACAGCCCCTCAAAAAAGGGAAACAAATGTGCAGACTTACGAATGCAGGCGACGTGCATGGGTCCTGGGCCAGGATTGATGCAGTGTCCTCTGTCCTGTCCTTGTCCTGTTCCCCGTCCTGTTCCCCCTGGCCAGACCAAAGGGATAGTGTCGGACGAGGGCTGAGATCTCTCTGAGTCAGAATCTAATAGATTTCTGGCAAGTGTCGAGATAAAAACATAATACAAAAGGCATGGAGCTGTCAAAGGGAAATTACTTATACGATTTTGGGAAAGGGAGGAATCGGAATCGGACCAGTAGCAACAATGATTTGATGAGTAAGATATCTGAACATATAAGCACACATACAATTGGTTTGCAAATACTTGGGGATTACTGAAATTGGGGTTTTAATTAATTTTATTTGTTTATAAATAAGACTGTATTAAAAAAGGAGTTTAGTAAATATATAAAGGATGGTCGAAGTCTTAACTTTGTTCT
This sequence comes from Drosophila serrata, assembly GCF_035046125.1. Lineage (NCBI taxonomy): Eukaryota > Metazoa > Arthropoda > Insecta > Diptera > Drosophilidae > Drosophila > Drosophila serrata. The sequence goes on along the minus strand of NW_028257173.1, from coordinate 3,042,363 downwards.
TGTTATTTCTATATCTATATAACTCCCCTTAGACAGGAGCAATTCCTAAAGAAAATTAGCAAGACCGTCACCGAGACCATCCATTAAAGAGCATCCCCACTTAGAAATCACTCAACAATTGCGGCATTTATGAGTATTTGCACGCCCTCGAGACTTGTCAGACCGTTCTATCAAAATCAGATGATAGATATTTGTATCAGAATGAAGTAAGCAGTCGGACAACCCTTATGCAGGATACCAGGAATCTATCAAATCCACCCAAAGAAGCCGCAAAAAATACCAAGTTATAATTTCCCGACTAGACTTATCCTCTTAGTGATCTGCCAGGGGATACAAAAAAAGCAGCAGGAGAGCAACGAAACACTTAATGAGCTTTGAAATTGTTTTTCCTTCACGTACGCCTAATTTAGTTCTGAAAAAAAATAACGAAATCGAAATGAAAACGTTGCAGAATCGAATTGAAATCGAAAAAGAGTGTAGAGGGGACAACAAATCAGGGAAAGTTGTTCTAATGCCGGACCATAAATTATGGGCAATTAATATGTAACACGTTAGATTCGAATTCGATTCGAAACGGCCTCTAAATGGCGACTCCTTTGGCCATTTGTCAGCAAGGATGTGGCCATAAAAAATGGCTACCGCTGCACCCCCAAATACTTGGCCTAGAATGTCCTCGTACTCCTTCACTTTCGCCATCGCTTCAGATAAATCACCATTAAAAAAAGAAACGCGTTTCGGAGTGGACAGTCCACAGCACACATAAAATAAAATTAACTTAAAAAGCAAATTCTCACTGGGACATATTTTATGTGACAATGTCCAATTCGGCTTTTGTTGGCTCATAACTCAATGGGCTAATCCTTTAAATAGGACATTCATGTTATCCCGCCTAGACGTTCACTGAGTTGTGACCATTAAAATGGAATTTATATCTACAAAAAACAAACAGAGTAAAGGAAACTCTTTTCGCCTCCGTCTCCGTCTCATATTGATATTTATGACATTTGCAATGCATTATCGTTCTTATTATTGGATTGTTATTATTGTTATATATGATTGTTATTATCTTATGGCTTAGTTGCGGGTGATAGGATCATCATTATTTTACTATGTATTTAGGATGTTGTGGGCTTTTAAATATATTTATTTAAATATAAATTTTAACTTTCCTAAACACGCTCCAAAGATTTTTAAAATAATAAATAAACAAATAAGGAAAATAACTTCCGGGAGCCAAAGCTTGCTTACTCTTGCAGTTTGCAATTAACTTATCGATCATAACTAAGCTTAAAAAATTCGCATTTGATTCGAAATTTTTATTTATTTTGATGTGACAATTTTTGGCACAAATTAAAATTTAAAAACTTCATAACTAAAATCCCAATCGGAAAGCTTTCCTATGCCAGTTTTTATTAGGTTAACAAATCTTCGTACTCAACTTAAAATGTTAAAAAATTACAATTTTTATCAATTTCTTTTTTTTTTAATTTTAACATCTTAAAAAATGTTGAAAAATGTTGTAATTTTTTTTCTGCCTGAGATGGGTAGATCTATTCTGCTGTTGATGCTGATCAAGAATCTATATGATTTATGGGGTCGGAAATGATTGCTTCACAGCTTTACAAGCTTCTGACTGAAATTAAAATACCCTGCAAGAGTTCTTACGAAATTGGTAAAAATATGACTTAAAATTTGAAATTTGAACTAAAAATTATGTCTAAATTACTTTAGATTCCCATTTATTTGTTTAATAAAATAAAAATGAATTAACTAGACATTATATGAATGATATATATGATTAAAGAGGTTTTCAAAAAAGATTTTAAATCAATTAATATTTTGTCTGAAAGTCCAGGTTCCAATTTCTCTTTTGAAATGTAAACAGAAATCTTTCTTAACATGTTTTTATAAGTCATTCCAATTAGTTTTAAATCTATATAGAATTTATTTTATATCACAAATGTATGTATTATTATTAACATATTTATACCTTTTCAATGTATAATAATAGTCCCATGCCAAATGGTAAAATAATATTATTTGTTATATTTATTTATGCCATTTTTTGTGCCCAAAATTCCTTCCCTTTGGTCATATTTTTCCCCATATACCAATACCAATTCAATTTACAGTTCATTACTTTTCATAATTTCTGCCTTGTACGCCCAAGGACTCCAGGATTGCAGGACTCGTGTATTATGTAGGTGGTCCTCTCACACCGCCTGGAAGGGGAGGCAGCTGTTCAAAAATCCCACGCAGCAAAAATACAAGTCCTGAGGGTTGATTGGAAAGTTTTCGTTGGCCAAGCCCAAAATCTAATTGGACGCATTCGTTTCGGCTCAAACATTTGACATCTTTGCCCTCTACAAAAAAAACATTCATTCTATTTAAATTGTTGAAATCCGCTTACGCGGTGCTTAAAGGACCTTCGCCATTTTCTCGACACGTTTTGTATTCAAGTCTCAAGTTTCCCATTTTTTCCCATTTTCCATTTGAAAATCAAATTGATCGGTTTAAGTTGGATACTAAGCTACTTAGCAGTCCTTTAGTTTCTATAAATGTAAGATGAGCCTGTGTCCTTTAAGGTTCTCGTTCGTTTCGTCTTTGTTGCTCCGCTCTTATCACAATTTATGTGTATTCTGTACGCTCCATTTCCCAGTCCAATTTTTGGGAGGACAGGAAATCAGATGGGGGGGAAAATCGATAATATGCAAATATATTTTTTGCATCCCCCGCAATCACACACACATGGAGCGTAAAACAAACATGAACGCGGCGAGTCCTAAGTCCTGTCCTGTGGCACCGCCACCCCTCTTCGCACACACACTCAGACACACACACACACACACACCAACTAAATAACTAAATACGCATTAGCATCCTGTCGGATTTTCCTTTATTATTGCGGCGGCCGTCGTCGAAACGAAAAGGAACGAGATGAGGCCAGAGGATGCGTGGGAGGAGACGCGCCGCGACGCGACGCATGTTGCACGCGCTCCTCTCGCACAGTGGGGCAAAAAAATTAAAAACTGCCTTTAGAAAACCATAGGCTTTTATGAAATCAGATTGATTAAATCTACAACACAATCACTATATGGTTACAGCATTACTAATCTGCTAACAATTAAACTACTAGTGTTTTTCGTAACGGTTTGAGAATTTGTTTAGTATTAATTATATATATTTTTTTTGTAATTACTTTTCCCTACTGTAAAACGAAACTGTCAGGTCCTTAAAACCAACTTTTCCTTAAAAACAACTCGATCAGACAGTGATACCTGCTTAGTAGTTAGAGTCTTTTTCTTATGAAAGTTCAGCGACGCTAGAAAGTATGCAAGGCTTCTTTTGCAATAAGGAATTCATTGAAATTTTATTTAAAGTCCTTTAGAAATATCAATAATTTTTTTAGAATTGAAAAATCCGTTTAACTTATATTCTGTAAACTATAAAAAATGACATGTACATATATGTCGGACGGTTTAAAAGACACCAAACCTATTTCTATGCGAAAGATACATAATTAGGTAATCTTTGAATTGAATTGAATTTTACAACTAATCTTTGGATTTGTTGAAATGTTATTAAATAAAAAGTATTTACTGCTTTTAAGAGTATTTTACATATATTTCCCAAACATTTTATCAGTTAACTTCCAAACTAGTGAATTTTTCTTAGCAGCGATGTCCTTTAGTGTTCAATCCATTTTCCTTAGTAACCTTTTGTCATATTTTCAGCGCTTTTTTCCGACTTTTTCCCCACTGTTTGGCATCCCAAAAACCCTGCAAAAAAAAAGAATGCCAACAGTCCGAATGGCAACAAATTCAAACGAACGTGTATGCAGAGTGTGACTGAAAGCATTATTAATAGAGAATGTCGGCAGCTAAACTCACACAAGCACACACACAAATACGCACACACTTGCACAGCACACACACACACACACGCAAAAGGGATATAAAAGCAATAAGAACATTCATCTTCATAATTACGGGAGACGAAAGGAGGAGAAAGTCCCCCCAAAAAAAAGAGAAGATGTGGAATATGTATGTTAAGTGAGGAAATTCAAATGAAACGGCAAAGTTTTGCATATGCGGTGGAGTATGTGTATGTGTGTGTGTGTAGGTGTGCATGTGTGGGGGACAGACAGCCTCCCTTTCTTCTTTTCCTTCTTTCTTCTGCTTTAAGTACACTATTCAAAATTAATACAAGACAAGAATATTAGTTTATTTTATTTTATTTTGTAGAAAATTTATATTCATTCTAATATTAACCTTTCTATAAATTTAAGATACTAAATTAAAATTTATGAAGATATCCCTGCCTCCTTTAAATTTCCCTCAGTGTGACCAGCCTCGCCGAAATGGGCATCTTATGGAAATGACAGTTAAGCTCGTCGACGCTGGTCACCCTAATGAATGTTCAAGAAAGCCCGTTTCCCTTCGTTCGGAATGCAATCAAATGGAAATTGTTAAAGAAAAGCAAAAATGCCCGAAAGGAGGAATGGCAAAAGAACATAAGCACGCTTGACTGGATTCCAGGACTTGGCATTTAACGAGGGTGCAATGCATCGGTCTGCACTAATTACGCACAAAACATGTCCGGCGAAACCGTGGCCAGCAAAACGTACAAAATGAAAAGGGGAGATTTTTTTTGCTTTAAGGAGTCTGAAGGTCCTGTTCCTAAGGCGTCGTCTCAGTTTGCTCGTTGTTTTTCCTGTCCGTTCGCTGCAATTTGAATGAGGACGATGTCGAGGGTGTCGCCTGCACTTGGTATCGCTGGCGGGTGGCTGGAAAGGTGGCATGGGCGGGGCCAAAACGAATTAATTCTAATCCCGAACACGTTCCGGCGCAGACGGAGTGGTCAGTTGTGTGTATGTATATATATCCATACATACGGGGTCTCAACTGTCGAAGGGTGCGTCGATCATTAGCGTGATTTCTTTTCGCCTTGACATCGATGGGACGTCGCAGGGAAATCTATATGACTGAATGTCTCGCTGAACATGGGAACAGGAGTTGCGTCTTATTTTCATACCCTTGCAGGATATTACAATTTTAGTCAAAAGGGTGCAATACAGTGAAGGACTCATTTCCGACACTATAAATATTCTTGATCAGCATCAACAGCCGAATCGATCTAGTTATGGCAAAAAAAGCAAATTTTTCGAATTGTTTTTTGCAAAATTTTATACGTGGTTATAATTATTATAATTGTCAAAATTTGCCAACAAAATCATTTCTTTATTATTTTAAAACCTTATATGCAAATTTGTTAACCTTAAAAAAACTAGCTCAGAAAACCCTCCTAATTGAAAATTAAGGCATTTTTGATTTAGTTATGACCGATTTTCTCAGCAGGAGTATATAAATTTCGGGCACCCGAAGTTAGTTTCCTTTTTTTTGTTTTTATTATTTAGTAGCAAAAATTGGAGGTGATTAGTTTTGATTAAGGACCTTTTATTTTCAAATTACGCTAACATAATTTAACTTATTACATTTCTTTTCAAGCTTGCAGTTATTTTAGTTTCTAAATTAAAATAATATTAAACTTGAGAAGTAATGTGATAAGCATTCCCTGACGGCCTTATTTTAACAATTACATTTACCTTTTTAAAACCAATTACACCTCTTATTTTCTCTTTAATTTTTCTCTGAATTTATAAAAAATAATTAAATTAAAAGCTTTTTTTGAATCAATTTAAGCGTAAAATGTAGACAATTTTTTTACTTCACATATATATATACATAAGCGACCTCTGACAACGTATCTGTGCACCAATTTACGAAACTCTGCCACTGCCTTCCACGGGGAGGCACCTATTTTAATCCAATTGTAGCATAAGACGTTGAAATAATTTTTTACATGACATTCATACATACAATAGGGACCTCTGGCAACGCTTTGCAGCACCAATTTTCAAAACATACACTGCCAGCCACAGGGAGGCGCATATTTTTAATCAATTTGAGCATTCGACGTAGAAATCACTTTTTTACATTCAATAGCGACCTCTGGCAACGTATTTACGAAACTCTGCAACTGCCAGCCACGGGGAGGCGCCTTTTTTTAATATATTAAGGCATAAAAGGTAGAAATTTTTACATTACTTTTACACATACAATGGCGAACTCTGGAAACGTATTAGTGCACCAATTAAGAAACTCTTCCACTACCAGCCACAGGGCGGCACCTGTCTTAGTTCAATTTATGCATAAAGCGTAGAAATCACTCTTAAGATTACATTTTTACATACAATTACGACCTCTGGCAACATATTAGTGCATTAATTACGAAACTGCCACTCCCAGGCGCGGGGAGTCGCCTTTTTAAAAGTAATTTAAGCATAAAACGTAGAAATCAGATTTTTACATTACATTCATACATACAATGGCGACCTCTTGCAACGTATTGGTGGACCAATTTAAGAAACTATGCTGCTCTCAGCCACGAGCGGGCGCTACTGCGTTCTAATCCAATATATTCTCTCAACTTTCGTGTTCATGCTAATTAGATTAGATTAGAACTTAGATTTAAGCACAAAATATTGAACGATATTGCTTATGAGCACCTTACATTTAAGAACATTGCAATTTATGTCAAATTAAACCCTTTGATCATTTGCTTAACAGCACTTTATGTGTTGGCATTTTCCAACACTTTTCAGTATTTAATCGATAACTTCGCGTCAATCGAATGAAATACTATACTAAGATACTAAATTATGCAACATAATGTTGTTTACAGGCTTAATAATAATTAACAAAAAAAAACACCGTTTTGTAAAGATGAATTTTATATTTATATAAAGATAAACCTTAAATTTTGGTTACTTTAGGAAATACGTAACGTTAATGATCACCCAAGTTCCCAACTTTTGTCCACCCACGTTCTCAATATTTTTGTTCCATCCAAGTTCTCCACCCGTGTCTTCACACTAAAACGGACATTTTTAGGGTGTTTGTGATTTGGCCGGATGGTCTTGCTGTGGGCACACTGGTTTTTTCTATCGCGGTCACACTGGTCGCTGGTCTGCCGTAAAAATTTCAAGGTGAAAAGAATTTTAGTTTTGTTATTGATAATAGCGAGTGAGAGACTTTTTAAAACAATAAATATCGCGAACTAATTTGCCCAATTGTGGGACACGCGGCGCCCTCGAATTCGAACACCAACAAACGTGAAAAAAGTAAAAAAGGCCGAGAGGCCAGCGCAAAATCGAAGAAAAAACTGTGTATGTGCGTGCGTGTGATTGTGTGAGTGTGACGTGTGCGTCCGCAGTGTGTGTGTGAGAGAGCGAGGCAGCGCTAGGTGGTGCTTATGTGAGTGTGCCACTGCTGCTGCTGCGGCCGTGTGTGTGTGCGTGTAAATTGAATAAGAAAACGGAGCACAAAAGGCACTGATGGAAAATTTATATGCGCTGAAAAATTAATTTATTTGCAAAAAGCCAAAGAGCTGCAAAAAGTATTGTGACAAGCGAAGAGCATTGCGAAAAAGTTGTGGATTGCCGACTCTCCCAAAGAAGAGAGATAGAGCTAGCGAGAGTGAGAGACTTGTGTGTGCGTGTTTGTGTACTGTTGGTGTGTGTGTGTGTGCGAGCCGCCTGTGCCAGGAAAATAGGAAAAACCTCGCCGAAAGTTTTGCAAAAAAAATTGTTGAATTCGATTGTTTGGCGATTTTGTTCGTGCTCGTTTTTTGCACAAAACTTTTTTCGCCAATCTTTTATGCCCGCTTATTCGTTTATTTAATACCTCTCGCCTTTGCTCTCCTTCTTTCTTTCTCTCTTTTTCCCCATTGTCATGCTCTCTTCCGCTCTCTGGCTCGTGCTTCTCTCCGGCTATCGCTCTCTCATTGCCTCTCTCGTTTTTGCTTATGCCAGCCAACTGTCAAAACTGTCATTTACCTTCCTTTTGTCCGATTAGCAAAACGCAACGAAAAACTAAAATCCAAACCAAATTTAAAATTGTTGCCGTTCAGTTGTTATTATTTTTTTATATACCTTGCTCTTCCAGTCAATAAGTTTAATTTTGTGTGATTCGGAACGGATGAAATATAAAGAGGAGAGAGGTAAAATACAATACAAATTGCCGCAACAAATCGATCAAATAATAAGCACCAAAAATAAAAAAATACAAAAAACCTAAAGAAACAACATGGAAAATTCAATAAAATAACGCGGAATATAAAGTGCAAAAATTGTGTAATTGTGTGTGTGTGTGCTTTTGGGAGATGTGATTGTGTGTGTGCCCATCCTTATTGCTCTTCCTCCTTTCCCCTTACTTTCGCACCGTTTTGTTGTTGTCGTTGCAGCTTGCACTTTGTACCTTGGAGTTTCCACTCTTTTTTCATTCTTAATTCTCATTAAAAACGAAGTAAATAAGAGTCTCCAAGTGCTTTTACCTATTTTCTAAACTCTTATTTCTTCCATTTGCTTAAATTCATAATGTCAGCTGGCTGAGTTTTGTTTATTTTGTGTTTCTATTTCGCCTTGATTGTTTGTCAAGTGTTTTGTTATTGTTGTCATTTGTTTCTGTTCCTTTTTTTTTTGCAACTTTTTACGTTTTTGCAAACTGATATTATTATTTATTTTATTTTGTTTTTGTGATTTTCGTGAGAATTGAAGTTTAAAATTACGAGTTATTGATTTTCTCGGTTAGTCCACTTGTGATCTCGAATTAAATAACGGTACCTGGCATTGAAATATTGTTTATTTAAAAAAAAACCTACTGTTTACCCATTCTAGAAATTATATTTGTATCAATAGTTATTTGAAACCTGCTTTCCTTGGTAATATTGCAATGTTACAATATTTTAAAGGTTCTCTTCCCTTTCAAGAATATTAATACATAATTTCAACTTTATATTAGAACCAGTTTCCATAACTCTAATTAGCTTTGCCCTTGAACCCTTGAACAATCATAATGCCTACGACGATCATCCCTGCCAGAGGATCTCCGATTTCAAAAGACAAACAAAAAAACTTCAGCCGCGTGGCAAAATATATGCTTCCTTTGCACTATTCTGTGACTACTTTGTAATAGTTACTGAACTATAAGTTTCTGTTTGGAATAAGATACATTCCAGGTTCCGCTTGGCACATGGCACAGAAGTAGGGAGTTTTTTTTCCAAGAGTTTAGGGAATAAACAACTTTTCGTACTCGTCTGAGATCTTAACTTTTTTTTTATAGAATAGTTTTGAATACAAAGAAATAAGACCTAAGGGATCATGTGCAGACAGTCACGTCAACCAACCAGTCATGTCAACCTCTACACATATTTTGAACTCGATTTTGTAGTGCTCTAAATAAATTATTTATTTGTTTATTTACTTGTTATATTTGTTTTGGACAGTGTTGCAATCAATACGATACGATCAGCTGCTGGTTGGTTTCGATTAATCTAGAATTCTCGAGAATTTTAGGGAAAATGATTAGGATATAATTCTTATAGATCATATAGCATAAAGGTGAATAGCCATAATAATATATTTCTCTTGCTGTATAGATATAGGTTCTATTAATATTTTGATTACTATTATTTGATTTCTAAATTATTTAACCCAAGCTATTTGTAGCTCTTTTATCTAGGGTAATTCCCCATATGTACGTTACCACATTCTCCTTAGTTTCCTTTTATAGCTTTTATTGCTTAAATTTGTTGTTTTCAATGGCTCAATTCGATTGAAAAATTTTATTTGATTTGATATTGTATCTGAGTATCTCATGGATGCACAGCATTGTCATTGTATCTTTGACTTGTTGTTGCTTCATCTGCGTCGCCTTTCCTTTCTCTGGCTCTTTTATATCGTTTGATAAACATTTTCATTGCCTTCTCGTGGTCTCTCGCTCTCGCTCCCTATTTCTCTTTCGGATTCTTTCACTTCCTCCTACAACGCCTTCGTTTTTCTTTTCCTTTTCCTTTCGTTTTCCTCCTTATTTTTTGCACTGTGAATCATTTCCTTGTAGAGAGAGTGGGAGAGGCAAGGAGATGTCCTATTAAAAGGCAGAAATGGAAAGAAATTGAATTTCTCGGATTGAAAAAGCTAACATTTTTTATTTTAATTTTAATAAAAGCTTTAAATTTTTTCAAAATATTTTATGATAAAATTACGAATCTATTCAAAATAAATCAACAGTAGTCTCGTCAAAAGTTTAAATGAATTAATTTACAGAGTAGCTGTACCTTTTCAAAATAATATATAGTTTTATACAATTTTTAAATTAAATTAAATTTTATAATTTTTTTTTTTTGTAAATTTCCCTCGGGTGCACTGCAAACAATTTGGTACATTTTCCCCCCTTTTTGCCTCTTTTATTCTTCGGCTGCTGCTATCATCATCAATATTGATTACCGGCAGCTGTCCGCAAGAGAGACAGAGAGAGAGAGAGCGAGCGAGCGGCGGCTGCTCTCCAATTTGCACTTTTTTTCGCTGCTCCTTTTGCGGTTTGCTAGGTATGCGGCCTCCCCCTCCCTCCGGCCCGCCCACTTGTAGGCGCCCACGTTCAAAGGAAGAATATGTGGCAGAGGCAGGAGGTAGTGAGAAAGGAGGAGAGAGCGCCAACAGGCTCCCGCTCTCGCACGCTCTCTGTCAAATTGCAATTTGCTCAACGCGCATTCGCTTGCTCTCTCTCTCTTTTCTTTCTCTCCCTCTCCGGTGCTATCTGTTGTAGTTGCTTTTTATTACATTTGTTGTAATTGCTGTTGCTGTTGGTGGCTTGCCATCGATTTTATGCTTTGTCGTTGCAATTAGTTCTTCTTCTGTTGCTTCTTTCTTGTCTGCACTTTTAGTTCTCATTTTCTTTGCCACATCTCGGCGCTCTCCTTATTATTGTTGCTTTTGCCTATTGAGGCAGTCAAAGTGAGAGAATAAATCCTATTTTCTCCGTGCACTCTTTCCACCGATTTGTTGTTGTGTTTGCGAAATCTGGTGCCTACAACGATACTTTGATTATTGGCTATATAAAGGGTTAAAAGGGGGGTCCAAGTCGATTGTCTAGATTCTAGAGATTGAGTTATTATAGGAATGTGTTCTTAAAAAAGGTGGGGCCAAATGGGTATTGTAAAGGATAAAATCCTTAAATTAATTGCTCTTGGAGGAGGGTTATGAATAGTGTGACCAGGGCGTGGAGAGAGTGTGAGTGATGCGAGGTATCCTGCGAGTCGAGGAAGTGTGGCCAGTGTTTAATAAGATGCAATATTCTCATCCAAATTATTATTTGCCTCGTTTTCTTAAATGTGATATTTAATATTTAATTTGTTTTTATTAGATAAAGAAGAGGCATCACTCAACACCTGTATGGCGTGTGTCTCAAGAACAAGGCCAATAGACTCTTAAAGACCTAACAAACAGCAGAGCCACAAAAAAACCCACCTTGACTGAGTGCTACGACCAATGTTGACCTATAACTGATTTTTTTCTCTCTTGTTGTTCTTCGGGTTTGCTGATTTTGTGGCTTCTATCTGTTTTTTTGTTGTTGTTCAGCTAATTCCTCTTTTAGCCACGAAATAATCAGATTTTTTTGCGTCGTTTATAACTCGATTAGGCAAAAGAAATAAAACAAAATGAAGCTATAGAGAAAGAGAATAAACGAGTAACGTCAAGGTCTTCACTTTGCCTTCTGGCAGGGCACACGCAGAGTTCAAAAGTAACTACAGGGATTATTCGAATATATTCATTTAAATTAGCAACTTAAAATTAAATATATTTTGCTCATATAAAATACAGCAATTTTTGACAATAGCTAATATTTTTTTCTAATATTTGTATTTATATTTAATATATATGTTTCTTAAATGTCTTTCTCTTTTCGAGTAGTCACTGTACTCAAACACACATATTCACAGTCTTTTCTAACCAGTTCACGCAATTTATGAATGATCGTCAAAGCTTACGGTTATTAACCAACACAAGTGCCCAAAAAAAAGGGAAAAAAACGCGCGTGTGCCCCGAAAATGTTTGCAAACTTTTTTGGCAACTTTTTTCTCTCTCGTTTTTTTTTTGCGTCGACTCATTTTGTGGCTGCCTTTTATCTTTCTCTCATTTGTGATTTCCGCAAACGAAATCGATTAAATAATGAGCGGGAAAAAAATCAATGCCGAAAGAAAAATAAATATTTAAATACTCAATTGCAAATGCAAAAATAAATAAGACGATAAGCGCAAAGAGAAAATGAGAGGAAGAGATATATCTTTTTTTGCACAAAAAGTTATTAAAGACAAACAGTGGGGTTTTTTTTTGAGTTAGTTCGGAAGGAAGCCCCTTCTTCTAATGTAGCACTTAACTAATTCAACAAAACTACGACGTCGTACCCCACAACTCAGACAACTCAATGAAATCAATAATACAAAAAATAACAAAAAAAGACACGAAACAAAAAATAATGAAAAACACACAAAAGCATCATCAACATCATGTTCATGATGATGATAATAAGCGAACATAAACTACGCAGTTATGAGATTTAACTAGATACTTGTAGAAAATCATTTAATAAAGCGAGGCAGCAGATTGGTTTTTAACCTAAGCCCAGCACCCGATAGATAAATATTTGTTAAATCCGTTGGAGAATAAAGTTTTGATAATAAAAAACATTGATAATAAATTCTTAGAGAAACCAATGTTATTTTATAAGTTATAAAAATGGTTTACATTTCTTTTGCACTTAAAAATTATAAGTAAATTATTGCTAAATGCTATTAAAATCTTTTACAACCTTAAGGGGTTTTCCTTTCTTAAAAGTATTTAGGTGAAATTAATTAAGCAATAGCAAACCTTTTATTGAGTAGATCATTATTAATGCTTGGCCACAATTTAAATGCATTTGTGGTAATTACCCAAATGAACTCTTGACAAATGTTTTTCCACTTGGGGGAGGTTTCACCCCTTTCCCTCCATTCTCTCCCTCCCTCTTTGTCTCTAGCCCTCGTATTACGTATACGTCGCGTTGTTCAGTGCAATTATTTACCTTATCCCTTGGCTTTCACCTTCCGCCTTTGTCTCTATCTTCGTGTGTGTGTGTGTGTGTCTGTGTGCCGGCATATCGCTTCATGTGCATTTAATTTAATAAACAAATAGAAGAAAATAATATTTATGTTTATTGAATACATCTATATATCTTGGTAATTGAATTTAATTCTGACCGTATCGTTCTCTTTCTGCTCTGCTGTTTCACAGGAATTTCATTTCTACAATTTACTGCAATGTGCTAGTAAACGGAACCGAAGAAATTGATTAATTCTACGAGAAAGCCAACAACAAAAACGGAAAAGAAAAAAATAAACAAAAGAAATTGTGCGTGTGGAGAGGAGAGATGACAAAGAAGGAAAAGTGCAACCAATATAAATTATATAATATATAGAAGTCTAAATCAAATCCTTAGTTAACCAAAATCACCAAAATATTTTCATAATCAATAAGTAAATATTTTAAGTGTGTGCCGCCGTCGTCTACTCAAAAGTCAAAGTCCAAAATTTTAAAGAAACGTAACAACTTAAAATATTGGAATCCAAGAATCGAATCGAATCAATTTGGAATTGAATCGATTAACAGCTGTGCTGTACACATGCACCACCACCTGTGTGTGTGTTTCGAAGGGGTGCACACGTGTGTGAGTGTTTCGTGGCAAGAAATATAATACTAAGTATAGATTTAAACATAATATTTAACAAAAGAAAGGAAAAAATTCAACAAAGCCAAGCGCTAGATGGCGCTGTCGCTGCCAAAATCAGCTGTGCTCAGTGTTGGTGTCCCACACACTTCTACTACTACAACTACGAGTGTTGTTGTTGCCGCCAATAAAGCGCGGAAAGGCAGATTATAATAGCATCCCCTAAATTAATTTCAATTTATTAGCCTAGCCCCAAACCCAAATCAACTCCCCAACAATACAACAACAACAACAACAACACAAAGAAAAGAAAATCCAAGTGGAAATAAACAAGAGTTTCGCGTTACTTACTGTTGTCGGTTCAAACTTGCCTCGCGTCGTAATCGTCGCGATCGTCGCTAGTCCTCGTATCGGATCGGATCGGATCGGAACGGAACGGTATATAGTACGATATAGTGCGGTATCGGATCGGATCAGATCAGTTGGCAGTCGGTGGCACCTGACAACGCAACGCAACGTTTCGACTAAACCTAACCGCTATTATGCATCGGTGTCGTGCTAAAATCGCATTCGAATTGGCGGGCAAGCAGCAGAAGCAGCAGCAGGAACAACAACTGACAGCTAACTAGCCAAAATAATAGAGAAAATAATACCATAAAAACAACAACTAGACAAGCAAATAACAACAACAAAAAAACTAATTCAATAAACCATAGTTTATATCGTAAACATTTTTTTCCGTGGCCCAAATAATCCAAGAATCGTCAGCAATCCTGGATTATTTGCTAAAGACTTTGCGGACGCTGAAATCCAATCCGATTATGGCCGAGAATCAAAGTGCGGCCAGCGAAGATTCGGGTCACCAACAGCAACAACAACAACAGCAGCAGCAGCAGCAGCATCATCATCATCATCAGCAGCAGCAACAACAGCCTCCACTAGCCAGCACCTCCTCATTAGTCAACGCAGTCAGCCCAGCAGCAACGAGTTTAGTTAATCAATCGCCCACCAACTCGCAGGCCTCTTCGCCGGAAAACTCCCAGGAAGCCCTGCCCCTTGTGCGCCGCCAGCAATCAGCAGCAGCAACAGTTGCAGTAGCAGCCACCAGTAGTAATACCCCGCAGCAGCAGCAGCAACAGCAGCGCAGCAGTCTTAGCAATATGTTCGATCGCACGGTCAATGCCAAGTTCAAGACATCGGCTGCTAATGCTGGAACTGGACAAAATCCTGGACGCAGAAACTCCATGCTGACACCAGCCAAAGGAGCCAGTGTGGGCGGCACTGGTGGCAACATACGCAAGCTGACCAAGGTAAATTCGCTGACCAGAGACTACGCCATGTGCTATGGCCCCAACATCTATCAGAACAGCAACAATGCCGGCAGCAACGCCGCAGCCACTCTTCAGCGTACCACCAGCGAAAGTTTAAGGTTAAACTCCCTTAATCGCGTATCGCGGGCCAGTAGCAACACTAGCCTGCCCACGGCCACGGTCACGACCACATCCACATCCACATCGCTGTTACCCAAGTCCAGCAGCAGCAGTGGCAGTGACAGCAATGCAACCCCGCAGCAGCAACAGTCGCAGGCGAGTGGCAACAGCCGCAGCCGCGGCAGCAGTGGTGGCAAGGCCAGTTCACCCAACAACAACGGGGCACGCGCTGTGGGTGGTGCAGCGGCAGCTACAGCAGCAGGGCCAGCAGGAGCCATTGGAACGGCCAGCCATCATCATCAGCCACATCACCACCACCATCACCATCATCATCACCAGTATCACCACCACCAGCAGCAGCATCCGCATCAGACTAGCCTCAGCCAGGGACACGCCTCATTGACCGTGTCTAGTGGGGCCTCTGGATCGGGATCCACTGGCGGTTCTGGTGCCGGCTCCACCACACGCAAACCAAAGACGACTTCCTCATTTGAGATCACCTCGGTGACCGTGGGTAACCCGAAGCTGAATGCTGCCGGCGATACTGGCGACGAGTCGGCCGATGATTTGGACGAATCTCACACGGATGACAATAGTCGGATAACGGATCTGGAGAATGAGACGCCCTCGATGTCGGAGGATACATTCTCCAAGGAGGAGGTCTACTATGCCAACAATGCACTCAGCACCAATGCTCCCGTAATCCCGACCAGTTCGCAGTACGGCCTGGTGGTTGTGGATCCCATTGGGCCCTCCCTTGGCCAGACCATTCAAAATGTGCAGGTAAACGTGTCGGATAACATCATCAATGTGGTGAGTGCCGCCGTTACTCCCGGTGGCACCAAGAAGAAGGACGACATCAAGGAGACGCAGCATCGCAGTGAGCGTTTTAAGGTGGTCAAGATCGAGTCCACGGAACCGTTTAAACGGGGTCGCTGGATGTGCATGGATTACCTGGACCACTCCAGTGTGGGCAGTGGTGGTAATAACAACGAAAAGACTGGTTCTTCTTCCGAGGCCACAACGGATGGCGTTGGTGGATCAGATGGCCCGCCGCAAAAGACCACCCAGAGCATGATCCTGCCGCCAACCCAGAAACTGAACGAGAATCACCTGGAGGCCAACTCGACCGATGCCAATTGGAACTATGCGGAACAGCAGTCGCAGCAGCAACAATCTGCGCAGCAGCAGCAGCATCAGCAACACTCGCAGCAGCAGCAGCAGCAATCCTCGCACCAGCAGCAACAGCCACAGATGAGTGCCACGCCCAGTGGGGTGATGACAGCGCCGGCCACAGTGGTGCACGGGATGCATCAGCTGCACATGGAGGCCCAGCAGCAACAGCAGCAGCAGCTCTTTGACAGCGTTAATGCCAATGCCAGCTCACCCAACCCACAGTCCGTGGATACCGGCAACATGGGTTATGCTCTCACGGCGGCCATGCAGCTACAGCAGACGTTACAGCAATTGAAACAGCGCGAGGAGGCCATGGAATCCGGATACCAGAATGGCGGCGATGTTCCTAGCGTTGCGCCCAACAACAACAACAGCGGAGGAGGAGGAGGAGCTGGTGGAGCACCAGCAGCAGCAACAACTGAGTCGCAGCTAAGCACCAGCTATGTAGAGCAGCAGCAACCATTATCACCAGCCCCACAAACACCTCAAATCACACCCACATTCGCAGCTGTGGCTGCCGGGCAGGCTGCCCCCAACTTCCAATTGGAGCCGCAGCCACAGGCAACATCTCAGATAGATGGCATACTTCCACAGACACAGTTTCCTCAACAACAACAGCAACAGCAGACCCCACAGCAGTCGACACCACAGCAACAAGCCCCACCATTAGCAGCAGCGGCAACTTCAGTAGGTGGCACTGCAGCAGCAGCAGCAACTGCAATACAGCAACAGACTTCAAACACTTCCAATGCAGCGGTGACCACTGGCCAGGGTCAGACATTGCCGCTCCTATCACACATGACCAGCTACGAGCAGCAGCCACCAGCTGCCGGTGCAGGAGGAGCAACTACAGCCGGAGCAGGAACAGGCGCGGCAGCAACATCGGTTGCTGTTGCCCCGTCAGTGATTCCAACGCTACATTTGCAAAGTGCTCCTGCCACAATTGCCGATCCGCAGCAGTTGATGGTGCCGCAGCAGCAACAGGATGAACATCAACAGCAGCAGCAGCAACAACAGATTCCGCCAACAAATATCGCGAGTGCTAGTGCCAATAATAGTAATCTAAACCTAACGAATCCAAATGTTGTGGCCAATGCAGAGCCAACGAAAAACGCGCTGACCTTGACCGATGAACAACTGACCGCCGCAACAACAGCAACCGGAGCAGCAGCAACATCAGCACCAGCAGCCACATCGACATCAGCAGCAATGCAGTTACAACAGCTACAACAGCAACCAAATGCAGAATCCGAGACTGAAAGGTGAGTCACAAGAAGAATATTCATACTATTCCATGGTAATAGGAATTTCTAAAAGCATTTCTATGGGGATTTTCTGAGAAATTGATAGGAATAAATATATATTTTTCAGGAATGAACAATAGGAAATTGATAACAGCATCAACAGAAACTTTAGAAAATTAACAAAATATTTATAATTGAATTTCAATCGAAATTACTTGGTAGTAACCAGAAACATTTCAATTGGAAATCAACGGCGTCTCCTATCTTATCAGTTTTCCCATTTTCCTGTTCAAATTGAAATTCTATGCGCTTCAGTTCATTCACAAAAAGAGCTTGTGATCACATTTACGACTGGAATTTTCAGTCTTATCTCAACTAGTATTGAACTGATCAAATATTTACACGATTAAACACAAGACGCTGCCGCTTTGTCTACTTTTTTTTTGTCTAAAGCGGGAGGAGGAGACTTAATCAATTAAGTCAAAGACAGAGGAGCGGCAGAGCCCGAAAGTTATTTATGGACGGACAGAGCCCGAGACTTTGGTTTGCATTCGACTATTTTTAGAACGCACAAAGCGTTGTTGTTTGAACAAGTTTTGAGAACGTCCGATGGTGCCCTCCCCTAGAAAATATTACACTGGCTTACACAGAGTAACTAAGAGATATTAGTAAAGTATAGATAAGGGAAACTTTGTGGGATTTTATAATTTTCATATCCTAAAGACATGTTTTTTAAACTCTTACAAACTCTTTAATTTGCAAAATATATCATTATTTCTGAGAGTTTTATTTTTAGTTTTACACCTTTAATTTAAAGTACTTTCAAACCTAAATTATTAAATAAAAATAAGTTTAATTTTAGTACAATTTCCATGCAGTCTAGTGTTGTAGTAGTCTAGGGCTAGTTTCAGGTTCATTTCAAATCTCTAAAGTGCCAACACGCGCCGCCTTCTCTTCCCCACTGTGGCTTAGCTGTCTCTCTTTCGAGCACAAGAAATAATTTCGCCACTCAAATAATTTGTTGTTGTTTTTAGCTTTTATTTGTTGTTGCTATTTTTATGCTTTTTTTTGCTTTGTTTGTTTGCAAATTCGCCTCTACGTCCATTTGCTGGAATTGCTTGCTTAGGCGGGAAGTGTAAAAAATCATAGAGAGATAGAAAAGGATAGACAAAAAGATATGGAGAAAGAGGGAGCGACCTCTAATAGAGGGTAAACCTCATTATAATAATTTATTTAATAAAAATTCATCAATGAAATTAGCCATGGAATGTGTTGGAACTTTTTTCTTTCTTTTTTTTTGTGAGAACCAATATGTGATTCTGTGGGGGCGGTGGCTCAGTAACAATAACAAAAACAACACGTGCATGACACAAAAGGTCGCTTTAATTAAGTTCGTTTTAAAGCGTACAAAAGTTTACTCAATTGTCATACACTGCAAAAATATGCCAAACTAGTAAATTGGCATTAAAGATATAAATTGAAGAAAATTACGATGATAAATTGTAATAATATGCAAGGTTTATTCGATTAATTCAAAGGTCTTAAAGGCTATTTAACAATGGATTAATGGATTAGCAAGACTGAAATTTTGTTTTTCAGTTTTTAAATACCAAAATCTATAATCGATAATTTAAATTCACGATTTGTTTAAGCCAAAACAATAAACTGCAAATTGCAAAAATCCTTAGTAAATTATTACTAAATAATGAACGTTTTTATTAAACAATAAAATGTTTGTTCATAACCAGCTGTTGACAATCTCAAAGCTTTATATCAGTATAATGTTACCAAACTGATTGACCAACTTTTTTCAAGCTAAAACTTGGTGACACTCTATATATATTTTATTGTTGCCCCTTAAGGCTGCTGATGACTAATTTGTTTGCCATAGAAAAAGCTTATTGGATGACTCACTTTTTAGGGGGGTTTTGCATTCGCCGGCTAAATCGAAATGATTAAAACTTAGGAGGGTAAAATGCATAAAAAACCAGAAGGATTATTTTGCAGTAGCTTACATTGAGCGAATGCCAAAAGATTTAAGAGAGACGAGTCGAGACGAGACCAAAGTCAAGGCAAGTGAAACATGTGTCTAGATACCAAGATATATAGCAGAAGCACAGTAGTAGTAGATACAAAAGAGATATGTGTATTATATATTCTTGGCAGATTGCGCATTTGCGTGTGACGAAGAGCGGACCGGAGTCAAGTGCCTGACTGCAACCCCCTTGGATTCTCGTTTCTTTGTCTGTTTTTTTTTTCTTCACTTCCCAAAACGAAATGCAACTGGAAAGATATGTAAAAAAAGGGGGGCTGAGACTCTGGCAGCAGCAAAAGGCAAATTACAATGAATTATGTGGCTTGGGTATTAAAAATAGCCAGTGGAGTGTGCACCAGCAGCAGCAGCAGGGGAGTGACAACGCGTCGTATGAGTAATGCCTGGCCATATGTACATACATACTTGGTAAATGGTTTGTTCGTGTTTGTTTGCCGGCTTAGCAACAACTCGAAGATCGAACTCCGAACACCGAATACCCAACTGGCCCTGCACTTGACAACAACTTCCCTTTTCGATCCAGTGCTCCCCTCCTCCTGGAACCATTCCAACCATATTACATCTCCAAACCGGACAATTTGTTCGTGTTTTTTTCTTCTTTATTAGAGCAACTGATTGATGCACCCATGGGCCCAAGGGCGTCTCCATCCATGGATCCATGCCTCATGCTCCTCGAGTCCACTTGTGTCATGTGTCTTCTCTTGGACAAGTGGCCACCAAATAGAAGAAAATAGCAGACAGGGAAAAGGGGGCAGACATAACTGGTTTTGGCCCTGTCCATTGAAAAGGAAAGTCTTCTCCGCTGAATGACACTCGATGTTGGTCTCTGTTGCAACAACAATTGCCTTTGTGGATCACTTTACCCTTATTATATAAGAAAAGAAAGATTTGCTTGCATTGACTAATGAATAAAAAAGGAGCTTTTCTCTATATTTAAAGTAAAGTTTAAGGTGTTAAAGTATCTTACAATAAAGGATCCTATTAAAAGAATTAAATCTTGGTTTCATAAATATAAAACCCCAATGTTATAAGAAAACACGGGTTTCTCTATAAATAAGCAAAGTATTATTTTTAGCTCAAAGAAGCTGGGGTCGGAAAAAATTTTTTTTTGAAATTTGAAAGCTGGAATCGTTTGCCCATCGTTTGCCCATGTTTGCCCACCTTTTACTTTTTTTTGCCCACGTCCAGTTTTGAAAATATTCGACTTTGAAAATTTTCATCATTTTTCGAAAAACCAAAAGTTGACTTTTTTCAAAATTTTTTTTTGGAAATCGCAATAACATCGTTTGCCCACGTTTGCCCACCCTTTAGAATTTTGAAAAAACTTCAAGTTTAGAAAATTTTCAAAATTGTACTGGGAAATTTTGAATTTTAAAATTTTGAAAACTGGAATCGTTTGCCCATTCGTTGCCCATGTTTGCCCACCCTTTACTTTTTTTTGACCACGTCCAGTTTTGAAAATATTCAACTTTGAAAATTTTTCAAAATTATAACGTTTGCCCACCCTCTAAAACTAAATATTTTTAACAAAGAACGTTTGCCCACCTCTTAAAACTAAATAAAATCGTTTGCCCACCCCTTAAAATTAAATATTTTTAACAAAAAACGATTGCCCACCTCTTAAAACTAAATAAAATCGTTTGCCCACCCCCTAAAATTAAATATTTTAAACAAAAAACGATTGCTCACCTCTTAAAACTAAATAAAATCGTTTGCCCACCCTTTAAAATTAAAAAATTTCGTTTGCCCACCCCTTAAAATTAAATATTTTTAACAAAAAACGTTTGCCCACCTCTTAAAACTAAATAAAATCGTTTGCCCACCCTTTAAAACTAAATAAAATCGTTTGCCCACCCCCTAAAATTAAATATTTTTAACAAAAAACGTTTGACCACCTCTTAAAACTAAATAAAATCGTTTGCCCACCCCCTAAAATTAAATATTTTTAACAAAAAACGATTGCCCATCTCTTTAAACTAAATAAAATCGTTTGCCCACCCCCTAAAATTAAATATTTTTAACAAAAAACGATTGCCCATCTCTTTAAACTAAATAAAATCGTTTGCCCACCCTTTAAAATTAAAAAATATCGTTTGCCCACCCCTTAATTTTAAGTTTTTATTATAAAAAACGTTTGCCCATGTCTTAAAATTAAATATTATCGTTTGCCCACCCCTTAATTTTAAGTATTTATATTAAAAATAGTTTGCCCATGTCTTAAAATTAAATATTATCGTTTGCCCACCCCTTAATTTTAAGTATTTATATTAAAAAACGTTTGCCCAACTCTGAATATTAAATAAAATCACTTAATGTGTTATGTTTACAATTGTTAAATCCGTAATATCGGTTGCAGAAAGTACTTGTTACGAAAAAAAAGACAAATATTACAAAATTATTATAAAATCTGGTTTGGAAATGGTTCAAATTGCTACGTTATAAAAATTCTACTAAAAATTTTACAATTTAATTTTTCCGTTTTTTAATTTTGCATAAAACATACCAGCTATGGCCGAAAAACATCTAACGACAGGTGCCAGGACAAAAAAACACTACTGCCGCAAACATGTTGCAGACAGAGTGGCGGCCATACCATATAAGTCGTTGTTGCAGAATTGTGATCCCGGAACATTACGATTTCTACCGCCTATCTGACGCCAAAATTTCAGTGAAATTGTTCTTATAAAGTTTCAGGCATGAATGATCGCAACCGACAGTCGTCTGGGAAGACTTCATGTGGCGCCTCTGCCTGCGTATGCCAGACCATACAAAATGTGGGACTACCTGAGGCAAGGACTTGCTGGCGCCATATATAAAGATGGGAATATCTGCATATTAGAATACAGGGATCTATATATGTAAATACTACTAAATAATAGACGTAAAGGCGCCACATGAAGTCTTCCCAGACGACTCTCGGTTGCGATCATTGATGCGTGAAACTTTGTAAGAAAAATTCCACTGAAATTTTGGCGTCAGATAGGCGGTAGAAATCATAAAGTTTCGGGATCACAATTCTGCAACAACGACTTATATCGTATGGCCGCCACTCTGTCTGCAACATGTTTGAGGCAGTAGTGTTTTTTTGTCCTGGCACCTGTCGTTAGATGTTTTTCGGCCATAGCTGGTATGTTTTATGCAAAATTAAAAAACGGAAAAATTAAATTGTAAAATTTTTAGTAGAATTTTTATAACGTAGCAATTTGAACCATTTCCAAACCAGATTTTATAATAATTTTGTAATATTTGCTTTTTTTTCGTAACAAGTACTTTCTGCAACCGATATTACGGATTTAACAATTGTAAACATAACACATTAAGTGATTTTATTTAATATTCAGAGTTGGGCAAACGTTTTTTAATATAAATACTTAAAATTAAGGGGTGGGCAAACGATAATATTTAATTTTAAGACATGGGCAAACTATTTTTAATATAAATACTTAAAATTAAGGGGTGGGCAAACGATAATATTTAATTTTAAGACATGGGCAAACGTTTTTTATAATAAAAACTTAAAATTAAGGGGTGGGCAAACGATATTTTTTAATTTTAAAGGGTGGGCAAACGATTTTATTTAGTTTAAAGAGATGGGCAATCGTTTTTTGTTAAAAATATTTAATTTTAGGGGGTGGGCAAACGATTTTATTTAGTTTTAAGAGGTGGGCAATCGTTTTTTGTTTAAAATATTTAATTTTAGGGGGTGGGCAAACGATTTTATTTAGTTTTAAGAGGTGGGCAAACGATTTTATTTAGTTTTAAGAGGTGGGCAATCGTTTTTTGTTAAAAATATTTAATTTTAAGGGGTGGGCAAACGAAATTTTTTAGTTTTAAGAGGTGGGCAAACGATTTTATTTAGTTTTAAGAGGTGAGCAATCGTTTTTTGTTTAAAATATTTAATTTTAGGGGGTGGGCAAACGATTTTATTTAGTTTTAAGAGGTGGGCAATCGTTTTTTGTTAAAAATATTTAATTTTAAGGGGTGGGCAAACGATATTTTTTAATTTTAAAGGGTGGGCAAACGATTTTATTTAGTTTAAAGAGATGGGCAATCGTTTTTTGTTAAAAATATTTAATTTTAGGGGGTGGGCAAACGATTTTATTTAGTTTAAAGAGATGGGCAATCGTTTTTTGTTAAAAATATTTAATTTTAGGGGGTGGGCAAACGATTTTATTTAGTTTTAAGAGGTGGGCAATCGTTTTTTGTTTAAAATATTTAATTTTAGGGGGTGGGCAAACGATTTTATTTAGTTTTAAGAGGTGGGCAAACGATTTTATTTAGTTTTAAGAGGTGGGCAATCGTTTTTTGTTAAAAATATTTAATTTTAAGGGGTGGGCAAACGAAATTTTTTAATTTTAAAGGGTGGGCAAACGATTTTATTTAGTTTTAAGAGGTGAGCAATCGTTTTTTGTTTAAAATATTTAATTTTAGGGGGTGGGCAAACGATTTTATTTAGTTTTAAGAGGTGGGCAATCGTTTTTTGTTAAAAATATTTAATTTTAAGGGGTGGGCAAACGAAATTTTTTAATTTTAAAGGGTGGGCAAACGATTTTATTTAGTTTAAAGAGATGGGCAATCGTTTTTTGTTAAAAATATTTAATTTTAGGGGGTGGGCAAACGATTTTATTTAGTTTAAAGAGATGGGCAATCGTTTTTTGTTAAAAATATTTAATTTTAGGGGGTGGGCAAACGATTTTATTTAGTTTTAAGAGGTGGGCAATCGTTTTTTGTTAAAAATATTTAATTTTAAGGGGTGGGCAAACGATTTTATTTAGTTTTAAGAGGTGGGCAAACGTTCTTTGTTAAAAATATTTAGTTTTAGAGGGTGGGCAAACGTTATAATTTTGAAAAATTTTCAAAGTTGAATATTTTCAAAACTGGACGTGGTCAAAAAAAAGTAAAGGGTGGGCAAACATGGGCAACGAATGGGCAAACGATTCCAGTTTTCAAAATTTTAAAATTCAAAATTTCCCAGTACAATTTTGAAAATTTTCTAAACTTGAAGTTTTTTCAAAATTCTAAAGGGTGGGCAAACGTGGGCAAACGATGTTATTGCGATTTCAAAAAAAAAAATTTGAAAAAAGTCAACTTTTGGTTTTTCGAAAAATGATGAAAATTTTCAAAGTCGAATATTTTCAAAACTGGACGTGGGCAAAAAAAAGTAAAAGGTGGGCAAACATGGGCAAACGATGGGCAAACGATTCCAGCTTTCAAATTTCAAAAGAAAAATTTTTTCGACCCCAGCTTCTTTGAGCTATTATTTTTCATCAACAAGAAACCTCAAAATCTGTACTGATTAATCATCAGTATTCGCTTTAAATCAAAGAATTTTTATTGCTACAATATAAATCCGTTGTTTTGCTTCTAGCGCAAGCATCTGGAATATAAATTCTTGTTTGCTTACCAAGAATTTTGCAATATTTAAATAACTTTTATGACAAAAGATAAATTCCATTAACTTCTTATGCCCGACTTGGCCCCCATGGTCAAATGTTGTCATCATCATCCATGAGCTGAGCTCATAACTTGTACTCATAACACACACATTCGCAGAAAGCTAATTTTGCCATTGTCCAAGCTGTCAATTAGTCGGGCAGAAGTAATCAAGAAAATTCTCTCTATAAAGTTGAATATTTTATGCAGAATGTCTGCTGACAATGTTCTCTACGTTCTCTGTTCGTGGTTTCTTAGTTTTAAATACAGTGGTTGTTCTTTAAAAAGAATTTATAGATTATTTTTATCTATGGAAACAATAAAGCTACGAATAAATTGCGAGATACCACCTTATATTATTTAGAAAATGTTAGATTCTCTAAAGCTATCATAAAGTTTTTAAGGTTTTATAATAATTTTCATTATTGGCAACATCTATAATCTTCAATCTATCTACCCAGATTATTATCTTAATATTTCTGCAAAATATCACTGTACTTAAACCTTGGGTTCTCTTTCTTAGCACTTCAAGATTTAATTTTTATACCCATCACATGAGCCTTGGGCCATTGTCTTTCTTCTTTTTTTTTTCGCAACTTTTTGGCATATCTTTTCCGGACTTTGTTGCTATATTTTATGCATAACAATGTTTCACTCACCGCCTCAGTCCCGACTTCTCTGGATATTAATTGACAGATTTACTGCAATTGGTTTTGGTTGTCCAGAGGCCAGCGACCGACTCGTTCGATCAGCCGGTCTCCTCCAGGCCTCGAAACAATCCTCCAACAGTGTGTCTTCCGCCTGGTGCGTCATCGCATCCAACGGGAAGAAGAACCTGATAAGAGAAGGAAGGTGGTGGAGGAGACACCTTTACCTTTTACCTGTGTCCAAATCCCCTCCGGAAACATGAAACTATATGGCATATCACTGTATGTGGGATTACCTCATGCGTTGTTAAAATCGCGTTCAAGGCAGGGCCCAACAATAACCATATATATATTCCCAAATACATATATGTTATATATATATATATATATCGAAATGTTAACTTGACGCGTGCCTGACATTGACCGACTTAGAATAATTGAAAGACACCCGAAACAGGAGCTGGGAAAAAGGGGGGAGGTTAGGCCTGGGTCTGTTCTTGGATTTCAGTGAGTGACCTCGCGAAGTGAACTTCCGTAATGGGAGGCGCCAAGAAATGCTTTGTCAATTACTCACTCCTCTTCTTCAATCGGAGTTGATTCATTCGGGAATATACATATATATAAACATATATGTACGACAAAAAATAACAATAACAATTGAAATATGAATAAAAAAGTAGCCACAAACTGAGAAAGAACCCTGCTCCACAGAGTAATTATTGTTTGTACTTGCAAAGCGACGCTAAAATCTATGTCAAAGTCATATAGAAAGGTATATCTGTCTTCGTTGTCAGATTTCTGAAATGAACTGAACAATCATAAAGAAATTATCAGACACCTGCTCGAGGTTTTCCGCTGCTCAGATTTCCAATGGCAAATTAAATAATTTTTGCAAATATATGAGACTGGGAAATGCTCTAGTTTTAATGAAAACATTAACATTATTTTACCTTTTATACCCTCAACTTTAAATTCAAAATAATTTGGATATTCCTGGACATCTCTTATACATGTTTTGGTAAATTTAGTTCTATCATTTATTCATTTAAAATCAAATGAAACCCTCATTTCAAATATTTATAGGGTATTCTTTTAGTAATAAATCATATACCATGGCCAAAACCGATACCTCCTTTTTCCATTTGCTTGGCGCTTCCAGTTTTTGGTTTGCTTTTTGCAGAAAAATCTCTTTTTTTGCGAAGGAATGAAAATATTGAAAATGCTTGTATTTATTTTTTGCCACAAGGTCAAAAACATTCCCGCCTCACATGAGCCAAAATATATATATCTTACTTTTGCTACTTTTCCTTGGCCAAAACTGCTGCCTGTTTTGCTTTTTTAATGCCTGTCTTCTTTTGACGCATTTGACCTACTAAGGAAAGAACTTACTGTTTCATTTTCACGCTCAAGAGCCTGCTGACGCGGTTGTCACTTCCGTTTGGGATTTAGCCTTATCAGGATGGAAAGCCACCAGTTTGGAGTCTCCCTTTTCCCCTAGCAAAAAAATAAAATAAAACAAAAGCTGCCGGCCTGTTCTCGTATATCAATTGTTTATCTAAATTATCTAGGAAAGTGTGTGTATTTGTGTTTGCCTAAAACAAATTGTAACCGCACACAAACGCACTTGTCGAGCCAACAGATTGTACAAATGTATCTGCATATCTGGATATAAAAACCAAACCAAACAGCTGAGACAACAGAACTTGGGAGGTTAGGAAGATTGATTTTTTTGGGTGGACCAAATACATTTGCGAAATTTTGTCATTATTTTCTAAGAAGTTGTTTAATATTTTAATACGGTAAAGGGATCTTAAGGTTATTATTTTAAAAGAATTAGTGACTATTTTATATAAATTTTTGTTAACTGAACACAGTATTATTGAACCCTATTATCAGACTTTCTTTTAGCGTTATAGATAATTTGCAATACTAATTTCTGTTACTTAGAAAAATGCATGAACGTATGGAAACCTTACTCACTGGGTCTCAAGTGTTTTTCTTATAAAAACGTAAACAACTTAGTCAATGCACTTGGACTATTAAGATTAAATTGTAGTCTAACAAGACCTAATGGGGATTCCTTAGATTGAATTGAATATAAACAAAGCTTAAATAAGTAATATGGTAATATGGTATAGTATTTGTTTAAGTTTGGGTTGCATTTGGTATTTATGAAATATTATAAATATATTATTAAATAATATGATTGTTTTTGGTCTGAAGTTTAAGCTTTGATACAATTTTATGAGAACACTTGTGACATTATAGCTTTCTGATCTTTCATGGTTTTTCCCCCTAACATTAAACAAAGTCCCAAAACAGCTTTTGCAAAATTAAATCATTCACTTCCTCATAATGCATTACCCCTACACAAGCATACATTTCTATTTATTTTCGTCTCGTTTTCATCTGAAAATGCGCCATATGGGGGGACGCTGTCTAACCCCTGCATTCTGCCCGCTTTCCCTCCCCCTTTTTTAGCTTACATAAAAGCCACGCTTTACGCTAAAATGAGCTTCGCCTTATGCGCTGCGCACTTACTCGCTCGCTGCCCAAGTGCGGCGAAATATTGTGATGTAAAAAAATACAAAAAAATAAGTAACGAAATGTAGTAAAAACTGGAAATAATTCGCTTTACGGCGGTGTGTCAGGAAAATGTAACAAAACCAAAAACACAGCTTGACCTTCGTTTGGGAAATTTGATGCTCGGTAAGAAGTGGGGGAGATGGGTGGGGTGTGCACGGGTGTGCTAATCTAGGCGCCACAACAACTTTCTAATTGATGATGAAAATTGGAATGAGTGCAAATGATTTGTTAACTTGTATTTATAATTACCATTATTACGATAAATGTGGAAATTTTTAATGGAATTTCGAGGGAATTTTAAACTTAGTAATAATAGTTATAATTTACAAAACGATTTATAACATACAGGTCGATTTACAACAACAATAGCTGTAAGTTTAGTGTCATGATAAAATATATATTCAACAGTTTGAAAATTGTTTTGAAAAATATTGATTTATGTAAAATATTGCGTTGTTTTTGAGTTACATAGCTTATAGATTAAACAGTAATCAATTTATAATATTTTAAATTTGTCTGTAAAACAAAGTTAATGGTTTTATTCGGATTTTGTTTGTTGGTTTAACTAAACAGGTTTTAAAAATATTTTTGGGAAATGAATAGAATAAAATAGGTTTTTCTGTTGGTTATTACCTTTTAAAATCACCAAACTAAAGCTTGTAAAGTAGTAAAGCATGTGTAGTTAGTATAAAAAATAGGTTAGCCGTACTGGATATTAAGAAAATTTGTTTTAGAAAGAAATTCATTTTTGTTATCATGATCAGAAAACCAGATAGTTTGAGGTAATAATAATTTATACAAGGGTATGTTAGTTATCCGATATATTATATAAAATATTCAACAAACATTTTTTAAATACTTTTCAAAATATGTTAATATACCTTGGAATTTCAAAAATGCTGGGTATCAAAGAGACGTCTGACGTCGTTTTGTCTGTGTGGCGTCTCGTCTCCAAATCTCACGCACACTGCCCCCATACTCTCTCTGTCTCTCTCTCTCTCCCACACACACACGCACGCATTGCTGAGAGCTTTTTGCAGTAATTGTAATTGTGTGTTGTGATTATTGTTGTTGTGGTTGTTGTTGTGATTGTTGTTATTGTTGGTAGTGCAACGCGATCGTTGGCCGGCGCATTACAACAAGCAGTCTTTCTCTCTGACTTTCCTCTCCGGCATTCCCCCACGCTCGCTGGCATTCTCATTTTCTCTCACACACACCCAACACACACTCGCACACACACACACACACACATACAATGGCAGTCGTTTTGTGTCTAAAAATAGACACAAATATTGAAGTTGATTTTTATACGACCATCGTCAGTTGATGCCGCCCCCCTCCCACTTTTCCCCCGCACCCACTCAGCCAGCTCCCCCCTGCCACCTCCCCATTTTGTTGCTATCAAGCATCGCCTATCAATGTGCGACTATTTCACTTCTTGTTGTTGTTATAGTTATTATTATTGTTGTTGCTCTTGCTGTTGCCGCTGCTGCTGGTGCCGCCGCCTTCATTATAATGCGTTGTTGTTGTTTAAAAATAAACTCTGCTGCGCGTGGCATTTTTTCTTTATTTCCTCTCTCATGCTTTTTGTGAAAGACAGAGAGAGAGAGAGAGAGAGAGAGAGAGGGAGGGAGAGAGAGAGAGAAAAAGAGTGGGTGAGAGACTGGGAGAGATAGTCTTCTGTCTCTTCTTCTTCGCGCCTTGATTAAACTCAATGAAATAAATTAGACTTAATTCATGTTTTCAGGCAGCTCTTTATTATAACAAAACCCTTTAGTTATGTTTTGAATATTTGCTCAATTTTTGTTTAAATTTTAAATATATAATTTTTAAAATGTATGTCATTTTGGAACAATTTTAATATTTGTTTCATTAAAAAGTAGTGTTATAACTGATCAAAATTTATTTCCTAAATATTGATTTTTAGAAATACATTATTTTTCACTCTCTTTAAATTGAATTTTAAAAATTCGAATTCAATTACATCCTCAACAACTTCTCAAATTCTGCACATAATTTTCTAGCTTAAATTTTTTGCTTCTCTTTTAGTAATTTGTTTTATTTTTTCGCGCCATCATTTTTAGCACCTTATTCTATTTATTTTTTTATTTTTATTTTTTGTCTGTGGCTGTCGTTTTTGTTTGTTTTCTTATTTAACGCCACGAGCTGCGTTTTCTCGGATAATCTTTGGGAATGGGTTGCCGTTCGGTGAGTGCAACAATGTTGCCCCCTTTCCAAGTTGATGTTTAACCCACTGATGCCAAAAGCCAAATGTGTGTGAAAGCTTAATAATTTATTATTATAAAATTTTCCACTAACTTAGCTCAAAAAATTAGAAGCAATTTGTTTTGTTAAATTAATTGTTAATTATATTTACTTAGATTCAAAATGTTTACCAAAACATCCTCCAAGTACAAATCACTTGCCCATCTATTTTTGCCTCAAATATTCCATAAATAAATCAAAGCAAATTCCATTTCCATTTCCATGTGAATCAGAAAAATTCCCTTTTAGTTGCCAGGCGAGAATATTAACAAAGTGTGTGGCTGGCTCTTCGCTCTCTCTAATCAATATAAGAATTGAAAAAAAATATAAGAACCTGACGACTCACAACCTGCCCCACTGTGTTGGCGAACTGAAATGCTGAACAGGTGTTTCCAAGTGACGAGAACGGAACTTTTAACGCTCGCAATTAAATGCGAAACGCCAGCAGAGGGAATACCTCAGAGATTATGCCTACTCTTGATTGTTTCAAATTATTATTTTTTGTATATTCTACACACGAAAAAACTAAGTATTTTATAGAAGCTATCAGAGAATATATTATAATCATATAGGTTATTAAATTATTACAAAGAATTAAAGAGGCAATTACATGTTTGGGAAATTCAGAACTGATAAGTAATTATGATATATACATTTAATATTAATATATTACATTAATAATATATAACTATAAAATATAATTTATTGTATTCCATGAATACAATACGATATCCAAACATAAAGTTGGGAATCTTAAGCTCAATAAGTTATAAGTTATAAGTTATAAGTTATATTAAATAAGAGTTCTTGGAATATCATAGTTACAAAAATTTCTATACCAATCACTTCATTTTCCAAGTAAATTTCACAGTTTTATACATTTTTGTTGTGTGTAAATTTGACACTTTTCTCCCTTGTTTTAAAATGTTAGCTGCAAAATAAAAAGAACAACATAAAAGCAGAAAATTGAAACCTTGACAGAGCGTGAAACGCCTTTTTATTGATTTATAGGCGCCTCTTCATGCACTCGAATCGTCTGATTGATTGATTGATGATTGGCTTTGACTTTGGGTATTGACTCCTTACATATTTGCAAGTCAAATTGAGTTGAAAAAGCAAAGAAACCAAATTAAAAAAGTGCAGAGCAAAAGCGGCGAACCCAAAAGAGAGGCAGTCGGTGGCAATGGGGAAAAAGTCAAACCCGAAAATAAAGAACGAAATTATTGATAGACGTCAGTTGGCTGGCTGGCTGTGATCTTATAGATAGGAGAGCGAGGGAAAGGTGGCAGGACCAGAGCACATGATTTAAATGCTAAAGTCAAGAATAACAAAGAATCGAAAATAGAATAAAAGGCATGAGGCTAAGGCAAAGGAAGGAGAACAGCAAACAATATCAGGCATATTTATTTGCTCATAAATTTCTACGGTCCGCGAAAGATAGCAGCCACAGAGACACTCTTTCCCCCATCAGCTCTTTCCCTTGATGATTCTTTTGCCAAGTGGCTGGTGTGATTCTACCCACAGTGGGTCAATAATCGCAATCAATTGAATGAGTTTATGTGCCCAGAATGCAAAACGGCAATTTCTCATACAAAACCCTCCTACAGATTGAGCATGTCCCGAATATCTTGGGGAATTTATTTAAATTTAATGAATTTAATGCGGCTGACAAGTTCGACGCCTTCGCTGATTTAACACCTTTAAGGGTACTAAGTACCAGGTACAAGTGCATTTATTTCTTTCAATAACATTAATGCATGTAGAACAAGAAATCCTACACACCGCAAAGAACAGGAATTAGTGTAAAAAACTATTAATTTAGCTATTAGAAACAAGTCTTTTAAGACTCTAGACCAATTAACCAGAATTGCTATGAATTTTAAATGATATTTAATTAATTGTAAAGATATAAATCAATTTCTTTCTGTTCTTATTCAATAACTGCGAAATTCAATAAAAAGCGAAAGTACATTTATTAAATTGCATTGAAAGACACCAAGTTTGTTTGCTTTATAAAATGTTACCAGAATCGAGTCCTTTCAAAATATTGCTGAATAGACATGACCATTAATTAACTTTCTTTCCTTTTCATTTAATCATGTCAGTTCTCCGTACAGTGCCAAAAAGTTGTCTGAGTTCATTTTTATTAGCCTTTTTTTTGCATGTCAAACTTAATTTGATATTTTTGGCAAAACAAAGGACGGAGCCCCTTCCATCAACAAATTTTCGGACATGAGTTTGGGATGTAAACAAAAACCAAAATCGAACTAACAAACGAGGCCAAATTTAAGGGAATGGAATTAGTTTGTTGGATTGCTGAAGTTCCCTGGGTCTCAATTTTAAGCAAAGGAAGATTGTTATATATGATTTTAATAGTAATTTGAATTTATTATAACTGAATTTTATAAATTAATCTTAACAACTCCATGGTTTCATTAAAATAGCTTGTTCTTAAATTTGTTCCAAAATCTCGCATATGAACATATGATTCTCAACTGGTTCTAACATCCCCAGAATGAAGTGACTTCTGCCGGCCATGTCTCAGAAATGTGTTGTTTTACAAAAGTTGCAAGTCATTGTTTATTAGTGTTCAAAGTTAGTATCTGATCATAGATACTGGTAATAGATATTTGCTGTTCAGAGTTACTTATTGCTCGTAGGTAATTACTGATCATAGTTACTTACTGGTCATAGATACTTATTAATCATAGTTAATTACTGATCATAGTTACTTACTGTTGAAAGATACTCACTGATACACTATATTTAACAAGCGTTTCTCTGGTAGTTATATTATTTGGTATTCCGATTTTCAAACTAAAAACGAAATTCTATAAAAATAAAAGATAGCTTTGAATTAAATTAAGTAAAATATGTTAAAAACTGTAAAAGTTACAATTTCCTATTCAGTGCGTTGCAAACTTCTGACTGCAAGGGTATAAAAAAGAAAAGAAACCAAGGGTCAGTATGTTATATTTTTAATCAATTTTACGGATTTTACACATATTTTTTTACTTATTCAAATTCTCATTATTCCAAATAAAAAAATTGAGACTTCTCAAAAAACCAAATTGTGTTTGCTCTCTTTTACTCTCTCTCAAAAATAATACTTTCCTCGCATTCACTATCTCTCAAAAAAGTGCCCTCCTCTGCGCTTCTCAACCAGTGTACTTAAGCACCGTAGCAAACAAAATTATTTTTGTTCTTCTTCTTGTTCCTTTTTAAAGTTTCTAATTAAATTTCAGTTTAAATCCAAGTCATTAAATGCAAGTCATTGTTTATTAGTGTTCAAAGTTAGTTACCGTACATACATACTTACTTGTCATAAGTACTTAGTGATCATAGTTACTTACTGCACATAGATACTTATTGATTAGAGTTACTTACTGCTTATAGTTAATTACTGCTTATAGTTAATTACTGATTATAGTTAATTACCGATCATAGTTATTTACTGATCATAGTTACTTAATGTTCATTGATACTTACTGATCATAGTTACTTACTAGTCATAGATACTTACTGATCATTGTTACTTATTCAACTAAACCCATTTAATACAACTTGTTCTTTTCCTAAGATATTCTAGATCTAGGATAACGAATACTTTTCACTGAACTTGCCAGTAAACAAATCAAGTTGTACCTTCCTCTACAATTCAAGAAACCCTTTTCCCATTCTATCCATATTGTTATTGCCAGATAATAAATAAGTGAAAATAACAACACAATTCTGTTGGAAAATACGGGAAATGCCTGCCTAGGCAAAAAGTAAACTGTTGCCGGAACCTAGAACTTTAAGGGGGATGAGCTTGGGGCATGAGAAGAAAGAGGGAGGTGCCACGCTATCGAAGAACGACCTTGACAGCGAAAAAAATAACAGTCCAAAACACGGTTGGGAAAAAGCAAAGTTATTATTATTACCGTGTGTGTATGGGTGTGTGTGTTTGTTTGTACTGCAAATAAAGTTGATTATGGATTTGCATTTTGGGGGAAGGCTCGGAACTGAACTGAAACGCAATTTCCACTTGCCTCAGCAGCTGGAAAGTTACTCAAAACGAAAATCAATAAAAAGCAACACGAGGGAAAATGGGGGAAGAAACTGAAGAAAATGTCAAATGGTGTTTTGTTGGGCGAAAAGTGGCGGCAGCGACGGCAACGTGAAAGTTGCAAAATGCAGACAGGGGAAAAGTGTAAAAAAGTGTTTACATCTTTTTTTTTAAGTTGCACCTTTCCATCAATTAGCAAATATTCACACAGATTGCGGGGGCGTTCGCCTGGGGAACAAAAAAAAAGGTCGTTAAAAAGTTCATTGGGAATTAACGGATGGTTCGTCAACTTTTGTAAAGTGTTTTACAAGGATTAAGTGATAGCAAGTGCTTCTGGAAGAAATTTTAAGAAAGTTTATGAATCTTTCTTTTCCTTTTTCTTTAAACTTGAGGCTTCTTAAACCACTGAAAATGAAACAACCTAGAAAATAAAATGTATAAACAGTATTATTTGTAAAAAGCAGAAGTTTTATAAATAAATGGGTCTTTTGTGACAGTTTCTTTTCTTTTCATTCCATTTTATTTTATTCAAATAGAAAATTAGTGAAAATCTATCATTCGCTACTGAGTGGAAAGTGCTCCTGTTCTCATTTCTTTAAATTTTTGTAAATAAAAAATTCGTTAAAACTTTGTTAGAGAGCAGAACCTAAAAATTATCTATCTCTTATGGCTTTCTATTGTTAAGCCGATCAAAATACTTATCCAACAATAAATATGGTTCTTTAAATAAATCCCCATAAAGTTTCCCCTATAAATTGGCAGGTATAATATTGTTAAATTATCATTTCTGTTTTACAAGTAAGAACCAGTGGGCAACTGTAAACAGAAGTTTCTAAGAAAGTCTAGTTTACAAAGGCAATATTTCAATAAGGCATGTGAATGAACCCTTCGTTTGCCCAGAGCAGATTGACGTATTTAGATTGACGCATTTTGCCCCAGACTGCCACTACCGCCTCTGCTAGCTTTTTGTTGACCTCAAATCCACAAGTGTGCGAATGTGGAGAGAAAGACTTAATAAGCGTGTCGGCGACTAGCAAAGTCTCCCCACTCCCACCCAATGGGGGGGGGGGGGGGGGAGGAAAAGGAAGGTGATGAACCCACAAAAGCGGTACCAAAACCAAAACAACAAAAAAATGTGCGTGACAAAATGCATTTCTCTAATCAAGCATTTGTTTTGACCCAATACGGTTTGTTATGGGAAGGGTTTCCTCCTTGTTTCGTCACCCAATTTGCCAATTCATTAGAGGAGGAGGAGGAGGAGGGTCAGGTCATCGAACCCGATGGAAAAAATATACATATTTATTTAGAGAATATGATTATTATTATTATTCCTTATTGAGTTGCCTTTATCTCTGAGTCACACACTATTTGTTGTGCGCCTTATAGGAATCCGATTCATTTCCGTTCCACTAAGCCGAGTGTTTTGTAGCTTGGACTGCCGCCAGCCTGCATTTACAATCGCATTGCCCTCCACTTCCATTCATATATTTTTAATCAATTTTCTTTAGCCTTTCCATTCATTATGGTTGCTTTGCAATCAGTTCTCCTCTATTTAAGGCAACTTTCTATCGAAGATTATAAGTCGCACAGATAATAAAAATAAATCTTTTTGAATATAAATGTAAAAGCTGCGAATTGCGAATGACTTGCAGAAAATTCTGTGTTATCAAATCTTAAAAATCAGTTTTGTATTTCGGTTTATCTTTATTTGCAAAACTTGTTTTCCTTTCACATTCTTTTCCTAATCCTCTGCCAGTTTGCATAATTCTTGATTATACTTTTTCTGTACTAATTAAAACAAGTTTTATGTCGAATCTTTTCAGATTCAAGCTGATTTTAATTGGCTCAGAAAGATATTCTATAGTAATAAATGTCTTAATATCTTGTGAGTCAGTTTGAATTTTCTTTCGCTGAATAGGAACTTTTCAGCCCACGCAATTGTATGGGAAATTCCCCTGAAATATATAATTATTTTTAAATATTTTATATTTTGAAAACATTTTGAAAGCAAAAACAATTAATTTATATATTTATTGTGACTGTCAGATTATTACAGGTGGTATTTAACAATATCTAGCAATTATAATGGTCTAAATAAAAACAAAAGACAAAAAGCATTTAATATTATTTCTTTCTTATTATTACTCATTAAATAAGTTTATAAACTATAAATTTAAATAATTCAATTGCATTTAAAGACCAAAAGCCGTACTTTTTCTTTGGAAAATTTTGTTAATAAAAATTTAAATAGTTCGTTGAAATTTTCCTACTTCATTTGAAGTAAAAAAATAAAAATAACTTTTTTTGCAACTTTTTTTCGATCATTAAAAATGAAAATGAAAAAATATACATCCACGAGCTTTATGCAATATATATTGTGTTACTGCTTTTAAAGTATTATTTTTTGCATTTGTTGTTATATTTATTTATTTTTTGGTGTTGATGTATGTATAGTTTTAAGCCGGTTTTTTCTTTGTCCCGGGTCTGTGCGCTTGCCTCTTCGTGTTTGTTCATTTTTAGCTATTTTGCCGGTTTTTATACCCTTGCAGGGTATTATAATTTCAGTCAGAAGTTTGCAACGCAGTGAAGGAGGCACCTCCGACTATATAAAGTATATATATTCTTGATCAGGATCAACAGCCGAGTCGATCTAGCCATGTCCGTCTGTCCGTCTGTCCGTCTGTCCGTCTGTCCGTCTGTCCGTTTCTACGCAAACTAGTCTCTCAGTTTTGGAGCTATCTGAATGAAACTTTGCAGTTAGTCTTCTATATACTCTCACTCGTATATATGTCGGAACGGGCCGGATCGGACGACTATATCATATAGCTGTCATAGGAATGATCGGAAAAGTTTTACAAAAAAAATTATAAAATTTTTAGTTTTCAACAGAATTTGATCAAATTTGAGATATAGCCATTTCATATTATTCTACAATTTTGTGTAAAATTTTATGAAAATCGGACGACTATATCATATAGCTCCCATAGGAACGATCGAGAAATTAATTCAATTAAAAAGTATAACATTTTCAGTTTTCAACAGATTTTCATCAAATTTGAGATATAGCCGTTTCATATTATTCTACAATTTTGTGTAAAATTTTATGAAAATCGGACTAATATATCATATAGCTCCCATAGGAACGATCGAGAAATTTGAGCGGAATGAGAATGGCGGTGGCTGTTGTCGGAAGACTGACAATCGCGGTGGAGATAACATTTTTAGTTTTCAACAGAATTTAATCAAATTTGAAATATAGCCATTTCATATTATTCTAAAATTTTGTGTAAAATTTTATGAAAATCGGACTACTATATCATATAGCTCCCATAGGAACGATCGAGAAATTAATACAATTAAATTTATAACTTTTTTAGTTTTCAGCTGATTTTCATCAAATTTGAGGTATAGCCATTTTATATAAGTCTTAAATTTTGTGGAAAATTTCATAAAAATCGCACGACTATATCATATAGGTGCCATACAAACGATCGTTTGATGTAGAGGAAAAATGCAAATCTGTGAATGTAAAACTGCAAATATAATATGTATAGGTGAATGAAATGAAAGCAGGTATTACTTCATTGTTTTTAAACACAAGTATATATAATTTATATTGTATGGATTCCTATTCATAGAAGTTCTATCTGCAAGGGTATATAAACTTCGGCGTGCCGAAGTTAGCTTCCTTTCTTGTTATTTTTGTTTTTAGTTTACATTGCCTTGCCATTTTTACTGTGTTTTGTTTGTTGTTGTTTGCTGAGGCAGAGAGTGTGTGAAGTGTGTATAAAGTGTAGAGAGTGTAGTCTCTCTTTGTCTGCAAGCGTGTGATTATTAGTCATCATACTTGGTATATACTGCGATTTCCACTTACAGAAACTCCATAAATGCCTGGGCTGTGGATTCTCTGGGGTTTGCCCCTTTGTTTGCAATATTTGTTGTATTATTTTTTATTATTTTCTCCTCTTTTTAATTTGAGTCAGCGGGGATAATCAAGCAGCTGTGTGGAGTCAGAAGCCAACAGCTGTTTTTCTTCCACTTCTCCATGGTACTGACAACGCCCACATGGCATCCAATACAAAAAGAGTTCAAAAGCAGATTGGCACAGGAAGTTAATCACTTTTGTGTGGGCAGAAAGTGGAGGGTTTTTTTTTCATTAAAAGAAGGGAGTTTCTTTGACTTCTTGACTAATTTTAAGGAGTTTCCAATTGCACAAGATTACTCAGAAAGATAGATATTATATTGGAGAATGTGGGTTTGTTAACTTAATTCTTTAAAAAGAATGAAAAGATTAAAGTTGCTTAAGTTACAAGCTTGCAATTTAGTTAAAAAGCCAATTCTGTCCCTTAAAGTATAAATAATATATCATTTTCAGTACAAAAGACATCAATGTAGACATAGATATGATCGATCAATATAATAAACATGAGCGTCTTTTTGGGCTCAATTGATTTATTTCCTCAATGTAAAAGAAATTCACTTCAAACTATTCAGTTTAAAATTTCTTAAATTGAACAAATATATACATATTATATCTTAGCTTCGATTTTAAAACAGTAACTAACTCAAAAGCCATCGTTTTTATACTCTGAACTTATACCAATCTTATTTCCCAATAGTTTTCCATTTTGTCTATGATTTATCAACAAGTAAAAACGAGAATCAAGGAAACTTTTAAGAAAATTTCCCTAAATCCCTAAATTAATTATTAAACTTACGAATTTAAACCATAATTCTTATCAATTATTATTTTATCCCCTTAAATGAATCACATTGAAAATTAGCACTGCAGTCTTGGCCATTTTCCACTGAATCACTCTTGCAGCCACTGTCTGGCACTGCTCAAAAGTGGCAATTAATAAATTACTAATTAAAATGCAACCAAACACTTGGCAAATTGAATGAAACGGATGGATATATGTCTATATGTCTGCACTGGGGGCAGTCTGGGGATATGGCTCGGCGATTCAAACGATTCAAGTGAGAAGCAGACGCCTTGACGCTCCATTAATTCCGCATTAATTTTCTTCACGCGCGAAAATGTGAATTTAATTTATTTACTTTGCCTAATTATTGTTTGTCAGTGAGACACCAAGCACATACACACTCAACAAAACAATATATATACATATAAAATGAAAAAGACACATGCAGTTGTCATGGACACGAAAAATCTCATGATAAATGAAAACAAAATAAACACAAAGAAGAAAAATGCAATTAAATGAACATTTCTGGCAATGTCTTTCGTTTTCATTAAAATTGTACCCATTAGTTTGAGGACTATTTTGTAGAATATTATTTAAATAAAATCAGGAAAAATACTTGATTATTTTCAATAATACCTTTTGAGATGAAAACATAATTAATGCAAGCTGAATTAATTATTTCCGGGCAATGTAAAGCAAATGGGAAATATAACTAAAATATAATAATGACATGTATATTAATTAGATGTTTATACCCCTTACAGGGTATTATAATTTTAGTCCGAAGCTTACAACTAGTGGAAGAAGTAATTTCCGACTCTATAAGTCATATATATTCTTGATCAGTATAAAAACCGGAATCAATCTGGCCATGTTTGGAGAGAAATTTTTTTTCGAATTTTTTTCCCCTTTTTTTCAAAATTTTAAAAGGGTAAAAATTGTCAAAAATTTTAATTTTTTGAAATTTTAGATTAAGTATGCAGATTAATAAATCTAACAAAAACTAACATAGGAAAGTTTACCGAATTCAAATTAATGCATTTTTGACTTAGTTATGATAACTTTAAGAGTATCCTATATTATAGATTTATAGAGTAACTCATAGTCTACATTACTCCATTTTATTTTATTTATAATTGTACTCTGTTTCTCATTATTAATATATTTTACACTGCCTTGTGGATCGGTAATTTATCATTGCCAAATTTGTTTCCGCACTGGGTACTTTTTGAAACACATAATTTTTCCCTAGGGAGAAAACATAAATCAATTGGAAATACATTTTCTTTGAATTTCGTTGCAATTCGTTCATCGAGGAAATCCATTGCAAAATTGCTATTAACCAATAAGGTAAATGGAGGTCAGCAAACGATCTATTGATTGAACATTTTCGTGCTGCATTCTTTAGCTATATATATACATTTATATACGTATATATTGGTGATTTATTTGTGGCAGCTATTAGGAGGTGGGGATCGCGACTCATTAAACAATTTGCAAAGTTGCAAAAATTTTACAACTGTGTAAATATTTAATGACAATGCTTCCGGGTTGTCGTCGAATGTTGTTTATTTATTGCCTTTTTATAAATAAAAGATGCTTTGCTTTGTGGAAATTACTATTATTATTTGTATCTATTTGAGTTGCTACTTTAGGTATGGTCAGGTTTTCAACGTTTTGTAACTTTGTGCTAATCTTGTTTAGTTACTAACTAATATTAGTACAGATTTGTACTTTATTGTTAATTTAATATTTGGACACAAACTTAAGTAATAAACTCTGAAACTTTTTCTGTATAATTTTGATAAATATTCTTATGTGCTTTGTATCGCTTCCCGGAAATATTGTATAAAGTATGAAATCATATTTTTGGCGCATTTATCAATTGGGGAAATTAAAAATCGACCCGGTTGCAGCACGCTTATGTCTGTTTCTTTCTTTTTTTTTTTGTTTTATTTCGTTGTCGCTTTCTTTTTTTTTTTGCCTTCCTCTTATCAGCTGAAAAGTCAAGAAATTCTGTGATAACAGGCAGCCCATCGATTATGCTTGTCTTACGTGAATTCCGCAGTCATATAGCCACACATATGTACGGGGCTTTAAACGAAATGCAATACATGAACATGGATAGAAAATAGTAAAAAAAAGGAGAAACAAAAAGAAATAATAGATTTTGTCGTTTGTCAGTTGGCGCCAAGGCGCTTAAGCGAATTGTCATGAGTGTGTTGTATAGTATATACTTGTACATTATAGTATATGGGGAGATATCGGAAGGGGCGTGTGTTTGCGAGGTGGTTCCAATTCGCCAATTCTCTTGTTGTTCACAAAATCTTTTTATGTTTACCCTATTCGAGGGGGTATTGTCATTGGAAGGGTGGGGTTATTGATCTTATGATGATTGCAACTTGGATCTCATATATAAAAAGTGATTATAAAAAACTTAAAAATATTTTGGAATTGATCAAAGTGTGTGTTCTGATCGTAAGACTAGACTGTAGAGATATTGCTTAAGATTTAAAAATTGTATTATTTAAATGTTTTTCTAGGATCCGAAATTTTTGGGTTCTCTTATATCTTTAATGATCTTAGGTTGGTTCTTTTAGACCTTGTGGGATCTGTGATTTTTTAAGTTCTTTAGGGTTCTTTTAGGATTTTTCTATAAGTATCTTAGATCTTTTCGTATCTTTAATCGTTTATTGTCTAAGATCTTTTGGTATCTCAGGTCTTTTAGTATCTCAGATCTTTTATTATCTATTTTCTTTTAGTATCTAATACCCTTAGGTTTTTTAAACTTAAGGACTTTTTTTTTAGAATCTTGCACCTTTTGGCATCTATGATACTTAGATATCACTTTGATGTTAAAATTTACAGTATGAAAGATATTTCTATCTTTAAAGGATCTTAGTATTCTTAAGATTCGAGAATTACCCTTTGGATATTAGATATATTAGGATCTAATTAAATTAAATTAACAATTTAAAAAAGGTATAGAAACATCAAACCTGCGAGTATTTAATGTTTTTTTTATATCTTTCGCTGTGATTGACAGCAACAACAAATCGAAGCAGACAAATAACAAAATGGGGAAAACAGAGGGAAAACAACAATAATAAATAAATTAAACAATTTTTCAAAACATTTAAAAATAGTGCGCAAATTGCTATTTTTATTATAGACGGAAAAAGAGAAGACAAAAAAAAAAAACAAGCACAAAAAAACAAGGCATAATAAAAAAGGAAAACAAAACAAATGCGACAAATGCTCAATCGATTCTCAGAGAGAGGGAGAGAGAGAGACCAGAAGAGCGTGAGAGGGGGGCTTATCACTTGGAAGAATTCTTCGCTCTCGCTGCCTTCGCTTTACTCTCTTACAACGATTCGCTTTTACACACGTGAATTATATTTGTTTCCTCTCTCGCTCACACTCTTTATCTCTGTGCTCCTCTCTCTCTCTTTATCTGCGTCTTCTAATTGCATTCTATTGTCGTCTGTTTTGATTTTTGTTTTGTTATTGTTTTCTGGCTTCTCTCGCTCTCTGTCTTGCTTACCCTCCTTCTTATTGCCATCTCTTTTTATATTGTTATTGATTGCTTTTGTGCATTGCACATTATCGCCTTCTTTGTATTTGTTGCCAATTTTCGTTATTGCGCTTGAAAAAAAATTAACAAATAATAAGAAAACAATAATTAAAGAGAGCAGAAAATCTGCGGCAACAAAATACAAGCAAATTTTTTATTGCGTTGCGCTTTTGTTGTTTACTTTTATTTATTATTCTTAATACTTTTATTTCAATTCAAAATGAAAGTACTTAAATCCCTTAAATTATAATATATTATATTAATTTTATATTTATATATAATATTAATGAAAATTTCTAAATATGGTCAGTTAAATATTAAAAAAATTAATGCTGCAAACTTAAATACAATCGAACATCCACCAAATAATAATAAATAGCTTCGATAAAATATAAAATCAACTGAAGACAAGTTTTACAGATACTCTAATGTATTTTACAGGTGTACACGAAACATCATCATATTTTACTTGAACATTACATTTCACTCTACTGCTTGCAATACAGTTTGAGTTTAATTGTTCTTTGCTCTACCGTTTAAAAATCATAGTGCTTTGCTAGAGAGTTTTAAAACCATTGATTTAAAACTTTAGTTGTATAAAGCAGTGCAATTCACAGGCGGCAAAGGCGCCCTCTTACGGTTTAATCGTGTTAACGTGATTCAACTGCTTGTGAAAAGCAGTGTATGAACTGCTTACACATTTTAAATATAAAGCGAAGCAGAGTACATTGGGGAATTTAATTTTTACACTTTTTTAACATATGTAAAATTTAACTATAAGTAGGTGTTTATGGATTTATAAATTAATTAACTAATAAATGTTTTTCCTCTTCTTTGCAGGTAAGCCACAAAAGACAACTTTAAATCCGTTTTCTTTTATTTATGTGTGAATGTGAGTACCTTTCATTTTCCCCCCTCTGCCTTTTCATCAACAGAACATGCATTCTACTCTATCTTCCTAACTCACTCTTTTTCCTATTTCACCCTATCTCTCTATCTCTGTCTGTGTTTATCGCTGTCCCTGTCTGACCATGCATCTAAATAATTTAAATGATTTATTCATGCATCTCAAACTAACTTTGTAAATAAAGTTTTGCCTGAAACACACACATAAATCAGAAGTTATAGTTTTGATAAACATGTGGAAAGGAAACTATATGAAGTTACCTTTAAACTTGTTAGTAATTGTCAGATTTTAAATTATTTAAATTAAATTGAGAGCTAAAATAATAAATTAGGAATGAGAACTAATTACAAAGTGATTTTTTTACTTGATAAAATTTATAATTTATTAGAAAGAGGATACAAATTAAAGGGTGAAATCTTTACTCAACTTCATATACAAAAAATATATTTTAAAATATCTTTCTCTGGAAATAAATAGCTTACATTTTAAAGCTTAAATATATAGCTTACATAAGTATAAAGTTAAACGCTACTTAAAAATCTTCTAAATTTCTTTTTAAATTTTTCATTGTTGTCCCATAATTTTCTTCAAGTTTTCCATTGACTTTTCTTTCTCTTCTACCTCGCTTGCGCAATCCTTTTTCTGCTCTGTCTGTCTGTCCTTTCAAGCTAATTGTGCTGTCAAATCAAACTGCCGAATTTCCGAATTAAAACCGCAAAACAACAACCAAAATTACGTAAATACACACGAGTATAGAAATGGTCAAGAAAAACAATTTGCAAATAAATTTCAACTTGGCTTGGCTTGAGTGCAAGGTAAAAAGCGATGAAAATTCACCGATAAACTTAACTGCGAAAAAACAAAACGGCAAAGCGATTAATTTATACCCCCGCTCTCCGCTCCTACAAAATCCGACTGGAAAATTTCTTTTCAACGATTTTTTGTTGATGGTCTTATCTCTCGGATCGAAGTTTTCGAGGCTCCCGATTTGGCATTTTTCCCTCTCGCTCGGCAGCAGTTTTTCTTTCAGCTGAGCTCCATTCACCTAATTTTCCCCAAAAACAAACAGCAAATTGTTGTTTTTCTCTCAATTATTTTTTATTTTTGTGGAAAACTTTTATTTCCTTGTTGGATTTTTTTTTTGCTGTTGTTGTTGGGCGACATACTGAGCAGAGGAAAAACACAATGGTAAATGAAAATGCGGAGGGAAATGCTGCTGAGGCAGCCGCTGCCGCTGCATG
This sequence comes from Drosophila serrata, assembly GCF_035046125.1. Classification (NCBI taxonomy): domain Eukaryota; kingdom Metazoa; phylum Arthropoda; class Insecta; order Diptera; family Drosophilidae; genus Drosophila; species Drosophila serrata. Next base: position 2,997,449 of record NW_028257173.1, on the reverse strand, counting down.
TAATGTGCATTTAATTTGTTGCTGCCTTAACAATGCAAGCCCAGGTCACAATAACCACAACAACAACAAAAAAATGTTATAAAAAACGAAAATAACAACAAAATTGCACTCGACAGCTCTTTGGTCATAGTTTTCCATAGTTTTTCACACAGGGTCGTGCTTTTTTTGTCTTATTTTTTTTGTTCATTTGTTCATTTTATGCTAATTTTCCTACTTTGCCATTATGCAAGATGTGAAATTCAACAAAGAAAAGGATGATGGCAACTCAGTTGTTGAGTTGTTGAAAGGATGACACTACGTTTTTTTTTCATTGGAAGAGATTTTAGTAAATTGGAGAAAACCTCACAAATAACCTCGCAAGAAAGCGCATTACGAATGTGTGAAAATATTTTTTTAATAATTATTTTAAAGTCATTTCCTGAAAAAAACATTTTAAAATGCGAGGAAAAAGGTTGAAGTTTATGAAAACTTGGTTTTATAGAGATTTCCTTTTCAAAAAAATATTTTGTATTAATTAGGAAATTATTAATTATATTTTTACCCATATTTTCTCTTTACTTAATTAACTGATTTTGTACTCTTTCTTTTTCTGCAATCTTGATTCCCACTTTTTATAGTTCCTCTTAACTTCCTTTTGACCCGGAAATAAAATGTTGCTGCCTTTTTAAAAGTTTAATTTTTATAGTTGTAAAGAACAGACAAAGTTCCATAAAACTGAAAATTAACAATTAAGAGACACAACTTTCTGCTGCAGTTGAAAAAATAAAATAAGGAAACCGCAAAACCCAAAACCGGCAGCAACAGAATTTTCCAAAGGGGGATAATCAAGGAGGAAAAGCGCATTTTCCCATTGCGGCTAGACTGCAGCTGAATTTGTTGGTTGAATGTTGTTCTCTTTCCTATTTTTTTTCTTTACACTTCATTTGTTATTGTTGATTTTTGCCCACGGCAGCAACACAAACTCTGCAGAGTTACAAAAAATACCTGTAGACTTTGGGTTCTTACAAAAGTTGCATTTATTTTTTATAGGAAGTATACAAACTTTTTCTTGTAGCTTCTCTTGTCTGATTTCTTCGAATTTCCACACCGGAAATGCATTATTTATTATCAAACTAAAACCAAACTTTGTTGCTTTCGTCACTTTGCTACTGAAGCAAAAGAAAAAAGATCAAACAAATCCCAAAGGAAATGTACTCTATTTAAGGAGATTAATTGGCAACAACGTAATTGACAAAATGGTTGATCTTTCTCTGGTTTTATTTAGTTTTTTGTTATATTTTTTTTCCCCCTTTTTGCCAGTTTTCATTTTCGAGGCATAAATTGCATGTGGCATGCCACATCCATCATGTGTTGCAGCTTGCTGTTTTTGCTGCTTTGCTGTCTGGGAGGAGGAGTTGTTTATGCTGAGAACTGGAGCGCATCGACACGTTGCTGCCGCAAATGTGTTGCATCATAATTTTCTCTATGTGGCTATGTTGTTTGTTGTTGTCTTGCCGTAAATCAAGTGGAAATTGAGTGGGCTTTTCTTTTTTTCAGTTTGCACTCTTTTTTTCTGAGATTTTAAAAAAGATTCAGGGGGGGTATCTTAATGTGTAAATTAAATGTGAAAAGGTTGATGTTTTTTAGATAATATTTGTACTGAATCGTTGAGAATTATTGATGGATTGTGATCTTAAAGTTTCTTTTTTATTCCAAATGTGAACTATCCTGATAGGTTTGTTTATTCAAGCAAGTTGTTGGTTCCGGACTATATCTAGATTTGATTTAGCTCTTCTTCAGGCGTAAGAACTCTAAATGGTTGTAATTTTCCAAGTTCACAAGCTCTTTTTTATGAACAAGCTGCTATTATTTATCTAAAACTTAAAGGAATTAGCTTTTGAAAGCTAAGGAACCCTTCTGAGTGGCTCCTCCTGCCTCACAAAAATATGAATTTTAAACAAGTTTCTATCACAATCTTGATTTCCACATTAAAATTCAGTGATTTGAGAGGAAGGAAAGCAATATAATCACTCCACTTTTTATGTTCAAGATCATAAATCATCTTTTCTTAAAAAATAAATTGGAAATTGAAAAATAGATTGGCAATACTAAAGATGTATGGATAGCAAAATATACACAAAGGAAAAACACAACGATATCGTGCCACAAAGAAGCATTCTTCACCAGATTCTTCACCGATCACCAAAACGAATCACTTTCGAATCGCATCTCGAACTCTCACTTCATTGAAGCAACATCAAATCGACTTTTGTTGCCCGGCACCGAATCCTTCTCACCCCCAAAAAACCCCAAAAAATATATCAAATTTATATATTAATTTCAATTGGAGAAAAATCAGCAATGAAAAACTAATGGAAAATATATATAAATATTTATCTAAAAAAGCTTCTTTCACCTCTCTCTAAACTATATTCTTTTTTTTACATATTATTTTTTTGTTTTATTTGCGCGCGCAAAACCTTTTTGCTTTCCAAAAATCGAAACCGAAAACGTATCAAAAAATCCAAAACAAAACCCCAGCTTTATCACCTCCGCAATACCTGGTGGCAATAGGAAGCGGGCCTTTAGTAATCCTCACATTGGAATTATCGGAGGAGTTGGAGGAGGATTAGGAGCCGGAGGACTCAGTGTTGATCCCGGCGCCTTTATGCATCGCCTAAACCCACAGCTTTATTACTACAACAAATCCCAGTCGGGGAGAAGTTCCTTCTGCGTGGACGAATCCTTGTGGCCAACGAATCCGAATCATAATGCCCGAGCCAGTGATACGAATCTGTATATGGGTTCCAGCACCGATGAGGATTACGAGGAGGCAATTGATCAGTTTTCACCAACACTATATACCCGCACAGGAGCGAGTCGTGCGATTCCTATACCCACAAGTGCCGGGAATAGTCCACAGCACCAACTGCATCCACATCTGAATCCTCATCCTGGAAGGATTGCCACGGGTATTAATTCAGCGGCGGCGGCAGCTGCTTTCAGTGCCAGTCCCTCGATCTATGCCTATCCACACTCACCGTTCTATGCCAGTTCACCGGAGACATCCTCGCTGTCATCGTCGGCACAGATGTCCGGAATGCCAGCAGGACATCCTGGCCCCAGTTCCCGCATATCCTTCAGCTATGATCCTGCCTTCCAGCGTTTGCAAGTGCCCAAAACACGATCGCCGCTGGAGTGTGCCAGCGTTCTTGCCGCCGTTGCTGCGGCTGCCACTTGCGGTGATGCACAGCAGATGGGATTGGCCACTCCTTGCAACAGGTCGGTTCCGCCATCCTTTTCCTGGTTGCGGCCTGCTTTAAATTCCCCCTAAGAAAATGTCTTCCAATCTTTGTCCTTTCCTCTCAATGTTATTTGGTGTTCTAACCGCTTGCTGTTTGCCCCGTATTTGTTGCACGCTGAATGTTTCGTGTTGCATCTTTTTCCAGGGTGGGATTTTACATTTCTAATGGTAATAATTGAAAAATTCATTAGTTGGAGGAAGCTAAATATAACATTTTTCATGAAATTTTTAAGTTTTCTAGTCTAACTTTTGGAATCAGTTTAAAAGAGGAATCTTCTGAATCTCGGTTTAAAAACACTTCGAAATTGTTTGAATTCCTAACTAAAACATAGTTTTATATAAGAAAAAATATGGTATAAATATGTTTAACATTTTTCTCCTATGGATCTTGGCATTATTTTGGAATTGTCCATACCTTTTACTAACTTTTGTTTAAGACTCTACAGAAGTTAAAATATTTTTGAAACTTTACAATCAGGGAAGTCAGTGTCAAGTGTTAATATATGTGCCATATTTTTTATACATATATACATATTTTAAATATAAAACGGTTGATATTTAACATTCTATATGAAAGTATAATTTTTTTCAATAGGATATTATATATTTCCTTTCAATATACAACTCTAAATCCATGTTTTAATTTATTTTTATAATCGGCATGTATTAACTTTGGTGATTGTAATTTCAATATTTAAGCATGATTTAATTCCAAATTTAATACAAAATTTCTATATATATTAAATTAAAGTCTTTAATATTAATATTGAAATTCTGATCCCACTAAAACGGAACCTAACCTTGGATGAAGAAATCTTTAACCTATTATTAAGAATTCCTTTTGTTTTAAGATATAATTTATCAATCAAAGTAAGATTTCCATTAATTCCTATTGCTTAGCTTAGGCCCCTTTTTATTTATGACAGAACCTTTTCAAATTATATATTCTTCAAATATAAGATACATTCCCATATCAATTTGCCAAATCATTATCCTTCGATCAGGTTACGTCATTCGACAGGTGATTCATGAAGGCAATCACAACAAATGTGCATCGCTTTCGTGGTCCAAAGCCATTTATAATCCAGTCACAAGGTTGCCCTAAAGGTTTCTCTTCGCATTTATTCCCTGCTTTTTGCTTAATTATACAAAACCAATTTACGTTCGAAGAAAGGAAGGAAGGAAGACCCCTTCTACACTCTTCACCCTCAAAAACTATTCAATCAACGCAACTCTCGACGCATTTAAACTTTGTACGAATTTATTTATTTTTTGTTGTGGTTTCTTTGGGTTCTCGAAATGATGTCATTCCTAAAACTCGACTTCTCTTGTAATTCTTGTTTCGCGTTTTCGTGCATTTATTTCTCAATGATGATGGCGATGACGACGATGATGCGTTAGCATTTGTAGCCTCATAAGCAATAAAAAAGCAATTCCCTTGAGGTGGCCACAACGCAATTTCCTGGCCACTGCGCAGAAAAGTGAAAAAGGGTCTCCCTGGATAGTAGTTCTCTCCCAAAAAAAAAAAAACACAAGTAAATATGGAGACCCCCACAAAGGCGAGGCTTTGTTTGGGGGAAACTGAATGGCGCAGTAAATTAGAGGTATCCATGAGAGACAAGTTCAAACACATATATTTTTTAAGGGGGCCTGCCAAAGCCTAATAAATTACATTTTTGTGTCGCGCAAAGAAATTCGCAAGGAATTCCTAAGGAATTTTAGAATTAATATAAAATTCATATGACGCAATTGCTATTGAAATTCATTTTAAGGAATTTAGTAGTTTATCTGAAGATGAGCAAAGCTTTTTGAGATAACTATTTGAAAGTAGTTGTGCTTTTTTTTATAATTGCTCTAGTGACTCACTTCACTTGTGATTCACTTGTAAAGATCAAAGCTGGCACTTAATTTATGCTTTAAAAGGAGTGAAGTATCAGTACTTTGTGGATGATTAATCAGGAAATTGTGTTGCTTTTTACTCTATCTTTCAAGGGAAATGAATGTGGGTATTTCCCCTAATTAAAACTAATCTTGATAATTGTTATTCTCTTTAAACAAGCTTTTTCTTTTGGATTACGAAAGGTAATATGTGTAGCTTAATATCAGAAGAAGAAATAAATGCTAATATAATAGTAAAAAGAAAGTTTGGTTTGTAATATAAATAAATATAAATGTATTGCAAATGTTTCTACCTTAGTAAGGGAAAAATTTAATAATATAAAATATAAAATTTAATTATATAATATAATAAAATTTAATTATATAATATAATAAAATTTAATTATATAATATAAAAAAATGTAAAAATATAAAAATATAATAAAAATTCTAGGTAATGGTCCTCCATAAAAATAAAACTTATCCCCAGAAATCTTTTTTTTTTTAAGAAAGTTATAACCATTAACATTCATTTCATTAAAATTAGGTGTCACCTTTTATGTCTATTGACTATTTTGCATAAAACCTCAGTTCTTTTGAGTAAAGTTTAATATTTCGCTTTTAAAACACAGTACAGTTGCCTCAAATGGTATTTAAAAATCTTTTGTACTTTGGTTTCCTTTATTCTTCCTCCAAAATGCAACTTAAATGCACTCAAAAAGCGCATAAAACTGATATTTTCTGCCTTAAAAAGACGTTTGACTGGACTCTCTTTCTGGGACCAAAAAACTTGTACAGATTCGAAGACCAAAGGAGGAGAACTCACTCAAGTTCAAGGTCAACGAAATATCTGAGAAGCCCAAGCGCGTTCCCTTTAGTATCTTCAATTATTTCTTTCATTTTTTATTTATATTCTTTTTTCGGGAGGAAGCAATGAGATTGGAAACTCACCCAGACTCCGCAGACCAATTAGAATTTCAATTAGGCATCATCTGGGGGCTTTATCTCACTCAAGAGAGAGAGAGGCTCCTTATCGAGGGGGCTTCGAGTTTGGGTCTGAAAATGTATCTCCGCCTTCTGTTTCTCTTGTGTTCTTTCCACCAAAAAATAAAAATAAAAGTAAGCTCCGATGTTTGTGCTTGTGGCGGCTGAATGGTTTGCTTTTGGGATGATGTCAGCATTTATTTTTGGCACAAAATGCTTGCAGCCAGTCGAGCAAAACACAATGCCCAAAAAAATAATAATAAAAATACAAAACAAAAAAGAGGAGCAAGAGCAAGAGCAACAAAAGCGAAACAAAACAGAAATCCCGAAAAAAAGAAAGAAACCAAACCAAACCAAACCCAAAAAAAGCCGCAAAACATGCCAAAAAAATAATATTCAAGTGAAGAAAGGAAAGAAATGAACAGCGAAAAAATAAAGCTATAGCCACAAACAATTATCTTATGGAAATGGCTTAAATCGGGTAAGGAGGAGTGATGAAGTGTAGGCCAGAGGCGAGTCTTTTATGGCCTAAAGTGTAATGTGTATTGTGGCCAAGAAGATCGGCGGAGGAAAAGAAGATTCTTCTTGTTTACTCTGCTGTCTGGCTTGAAGAAGATTTCTCTCTTTGTAGTGTCTTGGCTTTATTTTGGAATTCTTCTTGGTCTTTCTTCTGCCACTTTTGACAATTTATATTTATTGGGTTTTTTTCCACAAGTATTACTTGTCAAGTCATTTCAAATTATTGCCTACTCGATGATTCCGTGCTTTATTTTGTTATTATTCCACTTATATTTTTTGTATTTTTTTTTCTTCTTTTAAATATAAATAATACTGTCTGAGTTTTTGTGTGTCTGTGTATTGTGTGTATCTATTTATAGATGTATTTTTTTTAACTTTTGAATAACTTTACAATAGGTTGACTAATTTATACATTTTTGTTTCCTTTTTAGGTATGTAAAATTGTCTTTAACTATATTATTATGAGGGTGGTAAGTCTTGACATTATTAAGTGGCGATTTTGTTTTATAAACGAATCAAGGATATATATTTACTAAAGTTCTTAACTATCCTTAATTTTAGGTAGATATTTTACCATGTTAAAGCTCATGCATTATTTATTAATTCAATGGTTCATTCTAGCAATGAAAGAATATTTAGAAAACACCATTTTGTATTGTTTCGTTTATAAATATTAAACTAAATTTTTTAATCCCATGAAAATCTATTCTCTAATCAATTTATATAAAAAACCTCACAACAAAATCAATTTCCTTTGGCAATATCTTGAGCTTTTCCTTTTCTATAGTTCATGAACTATAATAACTATAAATTGGGGTCATAAGAAGGGATAAAGAAACTTTTGTCTGATACGTATTCCAACACTAATCGATGTGATTACATTAACATTATCGGACTTGGAAGTAGACATGAACGGGTGACGTTAGAAACTAAGGAAAAGGAAAGGGGGAAAAACAATGGAGGGGGAGGCAGCCTGACAATTAACGAGCAACAACAAATGAAAAGCTATGTCGACGCCATCATGTCTGGCATTTACACTCGTTCACTGGAAATCGTTAATTTCTCGCCCCAACAACATCACCATCACCACCGAGGTGAGCCACGAGCGAAACCCCTTAGATACAGATACAGATACAGATACAGATACAGCTATAGATACCAGATACAGCTAGACTTTTCTTTATTTCATTTTCACATTGCAATGTGCGGCAAATTACATTTAAATGGCTGCCACTTAAAATGTCTATTGCCATTGAAGTGGGGCTAAAAAAAAAAAATTGGAAATTAAAACAGGAATGCAATAAAGGGTTGTAAGGGGGAGTTTATAGTGTTTGCCTAAAGCTTTGTGTGATGGAATTAGCAAACTGTGGGGCTTGAAGAGGAAAACTACTCTAACTAACGACACGTGTGCGAAAAGTAAATTTATATCAAAGTGTAATTAAAGCCTCGAGGGTGTTGAAGAAATAAGGGAGACGTTATATGGAAATAAAATGTTTGAATAGATCGAATGAAGTGGGAATGTAGAAAAATATATAAATGTGTGTACGTGGAGATGAAGATTTCTTAAGATTAAAAAGAATTACAGAGAACTTTGTTTAAAATACAAATAAAAGGAAATTTGTATATAATTTATTGATCTCTCTTAATGTTTTTGTTTTTTAAGGATTAAGCTATTCAAAATTCTCAAAGATACTTTTCTCTGTTTTAAATAGTATTTAAATTCGAACTTGTTTGAAATTAAAATGTAGTAAAATGCATTTTTGGTTTAACCTCTACGATTTTATTTAAATGGTATTTATTACATTACAACTTTTAAACAATTTTGTGTCTAAATGCATTCCCCAAATATATATTCACACCATTTTGCTGTCAATTGGCCATAATTTTTTATTCATATCTTCCCGGTAGGCGTGTCAAATTTCACATTTTATTGCGGTTTCTTTTGTGGTGTTGATTGTCCGCGGCGATTAACGCTTTTCGTTTTAATTACTTTAATTGCCATTAGCTTTTGTTCTCCGCAGAATAATTCGCGATGAGAAACTGTTGCTTAAAAATATATAAACACCGAACCGAACCGAACAGAACAAAGATTGTGCGCAATTAAAGGAATTACTGGGCATGGCCACTGCATCTTGATAGATTCTGATTGAACTTTAAACGCATTGATAATGATTTATAATAGCTGCTGCAACTTTGTGATCAGAAGAGAATTAATTCAGGGTTATGGGATTGCCAGGTGGCTGCTACATAGAGACTTTAGCAATTGTTGATAGAAAAATGTGACAGTTGCTATTGATTGATCGGTGGAGGAAGAGAAAAATCGGAATCAGTACTTAAGGTGTGTGTGATTTTTGTTCTATATTTTCCTTATCATCTTTTCAAATATAAAATTGCAATTAATTATTAAGTGACTTGTGGCTTTTGCATTTGCAAAAATAATAGAATAAAAAGCTTTTCCATTACTCCAACTCTCAAGCCGATGAACCTTTCACAAATGAAACCTCTTTCCACCTTTGTTTGACTTCCACTTGATTTCAGACATTTTGTGGCTGTTGCCCAAAATGAAAAGCTGAAGTTTTAATTATTTTTTTGCCTAGACAGCCACGTGGCAAATATTAAACAGAAGCCACCGAATGCTAAACACACAAACACTGCGGCATGAAAAAGCCATTCTGCTCGCCATTTAGCCACCTGTATTTGGCCAAGCTAATGAGGCGATAATGGTGGTTAGAGGGAAGGCAGAAAAAAGGTGAAAAAGGTGGAACAGTTTAACCAGAAGAGCCAGGCATAAAATAAACCAAAATATATGGCACTCTGCTGTCGGTTTGCCGCCAGAAAAACATTGTATGCCAATGCAACCTGAGATGGAAAGTCGGCAGGGAACAACATTTGTGTTTGGTTTATTTATTTTTTTTTTTTTTTTAGAATACTTAAGTTCATTATGGTTTCGGGTTACAAAAACGAACAGGGAGGTGGCACTAGGAAAAGGCATCGACATCGAGACTTGGCTAATAACGCGGCAGACATTCTGGCGGCACAAACAAACTGAGACAATGAAAAAGTGCAATATAAACAAACGACAAACTGTTGACTAAGCCTAAGACAAAGACACAAGTTTTCACTTTATTGCCATTTTCTTTATTTTGCATAAGCCAAGGAAATTCTTATGAAACTTTCGAACCACGCCAAGTTATGCTTGCAAAAATGTGGAAATAATAATGGAAGAGAGCTTGGCTTAAATTATGGTATATCAATTATTATGCAAACTTTGAGAGTGCAAAAAAAAACTCAAACGAAGCAGTTTTAATTTACTCAATTTATACAGTAGTTTTTTATACACTTCTACATTGAAACTGAAAACTGAGAAACTGTTTTTTTTTTCATATATAGACTTTGAAAATTAATACAATTTTAATTTATTCCAATTGTTGGAATAAGTTTTTAAATAGTTTTATTTAAAATATTAGCACGACAAACTAAGCAGTGCAATATCTACATCATAAATAATAAATAACCAATGTTTCTCCAACGAGTTCAACAATTCAGGAACTGGATAACCATAAAATTCAACAATCATTAGTACAAAGTTCAACAACCATCAAATTCAACAATTATCCTCCAAATTAGCCATAAACTTCACCAACAGGTCAACTATAAAACTCAACAATTAGCCATCTCGGCTTAACCATAAAATTTATTATTATTTAATCATATTTATTAAGTTGTAAAAATCGAAAATTCCACCCCTTTGGCGATAATTTCACGGCAAACTGAGCTCCACCCACAAACTAAAATTACAGCCGGGACAATTCGGGTCATTGCTGGCCCTCTAGTCATCGGCGAAATCACAAGCTCCATGACAAGCCCAAAATGCCTCAAGTCAGGCGACAGCAGCCATAGAGAAGAAAATAAAAGAAAAGAAAAGTGTTGCCGCCCATTTCGAATAATTGCATAGGCATAGCCAAGTCAAAACCAAACCTCAAACCAAAACCAAACTAAAAAAAAGTGCAACAATCCTGCCAGTGGCTATAAAAACGTCAAACTTCAAAGCAACTTCAACCGCAACAAAGAAAACAACACAAGTATGGAAAACAAGCTGAAATTATGATTAGTTGTAATTTGATTTTAGCCAGCCAAGCCTGCGGTTGCGTTTTTTCACCCTCTTCAGACGTTTTGCATTTAATTATGTGCGAAATTTGTGATTTTATGGCCAGCGATAAAAACAGCTATGCCTGAATCCAAACAATGCCATGAAACAATTGGGTATTTAATGTACAGACTCTGAGTTACTGTTTAGTTTATAGGGTGAATATATAATGTAAGTATATGTGAATTATTTCTTTAAAAATCAATCAAGGGATGAGTCAGGGAAACGTAATTTAATTGCCCAGAAATAAGTTACCCAGCTTGTTTACTTGTTTCATCATATTTTTTAATTCTTCCTTTTTTTCCATTAATATTGACAACTTTATTATGGAAAATATTTAAAAATTTAATCTATTATGAAAAGGAACTCATTTTGGGGTGCCAAAGCTTATATATCGTTGCAGTTTGCAATTAATTTATGACATCGAATTGAAAATTGATGTATACTTTGAATCAATATTAATAGAGAATTTAATATGACAATTTGTTCGATTAATCAAATTTTAAAAATCTCATAACTATGCCAAAAATTCATTAACTTTAATTCGGAAAGCTTTCCTATGTTAGTTTTTATTAGTTTAATAAATCTGCATATTCAACATAAAGTTTAAAAAAATTACAAATTTTGTCAATTTTTAAGAATGTTAATTTATGTTTTTCTTTTAAAAAATTAAAAAAATTTCGTAAAAAATGTTTTACAACCGGACATGGCTAGATCGACTCGGCTTTTAATGCTGATCAAGAATATATATAATTTAAGGGGTCGGAAATGACTCCTTCGCTCTTTTACAAGCTTCTGACTATAATTACAATACCCTGCTATGGTATTAAAAAGGAAAAATAGCATATTTTTTCACCTCAACCAATATACCCTTAAATCACAAGAGCCCCTGGGTAGCAAAGGAAAATAATATCTGAGAACGTGCCGCACTTTGGGGTTTTAGTTTATTCTCCCAACGCATACGATATATACATATATTCGCCGGGGAATTAGAGCAATGAACTGTGGCCAACGCTGACTTGTCTCAGCCGGAACTGTGAGTTCATAGTGCCCATTGCAGCGGGAAATGCAAATGCAAATGCAGCTAGAAGGGACCACACACACTCAGAACCAAAATCAAGCACGAAATGTAAACATTCAAAATTTATAGCAACAACCAGTGGCTGGTGTGGTGTTTGCCTTCTAACTGGTAACTTGTAACTTGTAACTGCTAACTGCAGCAGGTCCTGCTGACCCACTAAAAAAGGGTCTCGTTCCGGAGGTGATTGCACCATGGCACCCCCAAGTCCTCCAACTCCCTCGAAAAGCATTACTAAAATTGCCCTGTAAATTCAAGCGGCACGCGATATGTCTCAAATGTCTTTGCGGGCCTCTTTTTTTTTTTCCTCTTTTCCACGAATTGTTGCATTTTAATTTTAATGCATTTGGGTTTTTTCTTGCCTTTAGTGCACTCGTGCAGAAACATATAGCATTAGTGGCCCCAACCAAAAAGTCAGTCAAATGTTTTCTGAGGAATTAGACCAAGTTGACTTTACCCAGTCATCGATGGGTCAATATTGATTCGTATTCGTTTGGGTAAATAAAAGGCCAAGTCATAATATTTGTCCATTTGCACAGAAACCCCATTGGTATGTGACCCAATCAGCAGACTAGGGTGCCACCCAAAAAAATAAATATTATAGTTTAAGACAAATCACAGACATCACAAACTCGAAATGAATCGAAAGAATATAATTGACTTAAATTAATAACAAATACATTTGAATTCTTTGTCTCTCTTTGTCCCTCTTTTTGTGGCCTCCATTGTTCTTACCATTTTCCTAATTAGGTTCAATGACATTGCAAACACTCTCGGGCGAAAATACAAAAGAGAAAACTACTTTGTTTACTTACAACCGAAGCAAAGAAGTATGGCAAATAAATCTTGGTAAAGAAAGAAGGAGTGTTCACAGATAAAAAACAGCTTTATTTTTGTTTGATTTAAACCTTCGTTTTGTATATGTTTAATTGACATGATTTACGCAGCAACTCCTACTGCTTTTCATTCATTATTAAGTAAATAAAAGTTAAATTTAACACTGCTGTTGATGTTGATGAGTGGATATTTAAACACTTACTACACGTGTAATTGTTTTTACACTTATTACGTTTTTTTTTTGTGACAAGCTTTCACTTTTCAACAAGTACTTGTGAAGTGTTATTATAATTTTTTTATTCGAGGAAGTTGTCTGAACTTTAATGATGTCCTCATCAGGTTCATTATAATACTTTAGAAATGGGAAAAGTTATTTATTTATTATTAAAGTGCAACTGTAGAAGCCATGAAATGTGTGAATAAAGTGCCTTAAGTCATGTCCCAAATTAGCCTTATCATCAAAAGATACTAGAAAAGTTGTAGATAAGGAAAGTGTTTATATACAGGAGTTGGTGAGACATTTATTTACGACACAGAACGATCAGTAAGAGTTGTGTAATTTCTTTAAATAATTGAATTAATTTCAATTTATTTATTTTATAAATATTATGTTTGACCATAAATCAGTTTGTATATTATTCAAAAGCCAATAAAATCATTGAATAACTAGAGATTATATACAGCCATATATTTTATAATTGTAAGCTTGTATTTATTTATATCTTTTAATGTTAAACCTCTTTTTTAAATGCCTCATTTTTTGTATTGTTTATAAACAACAAGTTGGATTAGTATGCAACCAGCAGAGCGTATCAACAACAGCGATAATCGCTCAGTAAACTGGTTTCTGAGGCTAAATTAATAAAAGTTAACAAGACAATTATACATATATAAGTCAAACCCACCGTTAAAAAAAACGTCTATAATTCTCTTATTTCTTTACATTTTATTACAAAGCTTAGAACCTAATTAAAACTATATTTGCAAACAAGGTACAGTTTCTTACATAATACAGTATTTCAATAACATTTAAATCACATTACACTTTTGTGTGGTTAACAAAAAAACAGAAATGAACAAAAACAAAGCACATTTTTATAGGAATATTTTGGGGTGTTGGTAGCGCAGGCAGAATCCAAGTGTTAATTTCCGATGATTATTTGGGCACACAGCCAAGCGATGTTGCAATTTGTGTGCCCATTTTTTTTTTTTTTTTCTTCCCCTGAGTTTCTGCCTCTTTGATTTTGGTCTCGATTTTCCTTATGCCACATTTTCAGAGTACAGTCATGGCGATGAACATGAGCAGTACGAGTATGAGCCAAGGGCAGATGAACATGAGGCAGGCGACTTCAAACATTTTGCAAAAGCTCTCCTGGTGGCCACCTTTTTCCACGATCTGAATGGACAACTGTTGCGTTTGTTTTGGTTTTGGTTTGGAGGGCCTTTGGGAGGTTTCGGTTTCCCAAAAAAAAAAAGAAGCGTTTGACAACTTGGGGGAAATAACACACACAACAGGTACGACGTTCGCCGTCACACTGAGCAAGAGTCGAAACCTTTTTCCTCGTGTTTGTCAGCTTTGTGTGTTGCTGTTGGTGTTGCTCGTGTTTCTGTTGCTGCTGCTGCTGTTGTTGCTGTTGTTGTTGTTGTTGCTGCTGCTGCTGCTGCTGCTGCTGCTGCTGTGGCGTCGTTGCTTCGTTTGTCGCCTCGGCTCTTTGTTTGCCGGTTTTAGCTCTGTTTATATATATTGCTCTCTATCTCTCTTGGTTCGAGTGTTGCCTCTCTCTCTATCTCTCTTATCTCTCCCGCTTTTTTTTCGATCGCTTCAAGCTTTAGCTTTGGCTCTGGCTTTAGCTTGCTTACCTCTCGAGGCTCCCAATTCCCCCAAGTTTGCTGTTGGAAAGCTTATTCTTCTGACAATTGCATTTCAATTTCATTGACCCCTTGCCTCAGCGATTTGTTGGTTTTTTTGCTTTCCTCACCTCACTTTATAGTTGATATTCTGTTTACTTTGTTATGGTTGGCTCTTCTTATCACTTTGCCATTGGGTTATCATCTATAACCTCAATTCTCTCAGGTGAGCTTTTGGAGTCAACCTTTGTGTTGGGGAACTGCGAACACGTGTTGGAGAGCTGAACTGTTTTTTGTACAGTTGAAGATAAGGCTTCAAGAACTGGAGCAATAGTTTGATCTTTTATTTATTGTCTTCTATAAAGTAGAATATTTTTGTTGACTTTAAAGAATCTACCTTATTTTGAGTAATTTCGCAAATATAAATTTGTACCTGAATCGGATCAAAAGAAAAGGTAAAATTTAAGAAGTCTAGAAAAATATCGCGCTCACTCTCATATCAATATCATAATTTTAAACAAGAAATCATTTCAAAAATCTTTATTAAATATTTGCAACCCTTAATTAAATGTCATATCCCCTGTTTTATCTATAGAAATCTATATTTTCGCTTTCCTGAATCTTTCCTAATCACCTCAGAATCTTTCCGGTTCAAAGTCCTAACATACCAATTATTAATTTCCCCCATAAACTAACCATAGATCACATTTTCGAGTTTCCCTATACTTAAGTAGAGTACATAAATCATATTTATGTTATCAATACTATGACTAGGCCAATTCTACCCATCGAATCTTTTCTCAATAGCTTTTTTTGACAATCAAAAAATGTCTAAAAGACTGAGAAGTGGCTAAAAATTGATCGTGACCATCGAGGTCGCGACCTTTTACAGAACTGGTCTGGGGACTGACTGCACCCATTGCCGTGTGGAAAATTACAGGCAACCAGTTTTGTTTACTTTATGCTTTTCGATTGCCAGACAGCTCTATAAAGTAGTTTTCAATATAGTTACAGTATATGGAAACTGCACAAAGGAAAGCTTCGTCATCTAATCAGTTTTTTTAAGCCTCTAATCTTATCACTCGTTGTTTACCGAATCAAACAGACCTCTTGAGACTCACAAATCTTTTGACGATATGTCATTGAATGAGTTACCTTCAATCTCTTAAAAGTGCTAAAAATATCTATGAACTGTTGCATGAGAGTGATAATAACATAATAACGTAATTTTCTGCCTAATTAATTTTATTAAATTTGTTATAAATTAATTAGAGACTTGATTGTTTATTAACCCATGTATTTTCTTTTTTATTTGCAGGTATGTTAATAATAATCTTTTGGCCTATATATAAATATATATCTGTAGTGAGTACCAAATGTTGCAAGAATCTTAGCGTGGGTTGTTTATAATTTGTATCTATAAATTTTTGTTTGTGTGAACAATCTTATCTAAATTGGTTATACTTAATCTTAGATGATTTACGGTTGTGTGTCATCGTAAATATATATTTTTTTATAGCATATTTCAAGTGGCGGTGTTTTGCTGGCAATATTCTGCTAAGTATGCTATAAAAAATGACACAAATTTTAAATGTTCTTAATAATCTTAGGATGAAAAAAAGGTATTAAGGATGGAAATAGTAAGGAAATCCTCAAATCTTTTCTAGAAGTTAGGTTTAAGAGATTATTTAAGGTAAAATTAAAGAAAGTCAACAGGACGTATACGTAATATTTCAAAGAACACATTACGTATACGCCCCATTGTTCAAGGTGTATATTGTTTTTATGTTTAATTTAAAATGGACATTTTAAATTATTTTCTTGCATAAATTATGTAAATTAATACATTTTATCCAACCCGGTCTTAATTATTTTATGACCATTCAAACCAAACTTCAGCCACAACTGTCCTATTTTCTCTTATCAACTCGGGAATCCTTAGTTTTAATTGGGTTTCCTTTTTACGACCAGAATCTGTCTCAGTTCGTCCTTTTCCTCTTCCCTTTGCTCCAATTTCCCCAAGTTAATTTTTCCCAGCACAGACAACACCCGCACGCAGCAAATTCAATTGTTTTGTTAGGACTCCGTCAGAGCTTTTTCGTTCTGAACATATATATACACATGTATATATTCGCATAGTTGATTTTTATGCTTTGTTTATTCAAGTATGTGGGTCATGCTCCACTTGTAATCAGAACGCCACAGAATGATGGCAAATAAAGAGGAGGAGCAGAAACCCCACACACATATAAGCAATTAATGCTAGGTTGTCCTTAGTATGTCCCTTTGGAAAAACCAGGGGGAAATGCCTTTTGAATTCCTTGGCCTGACATTGATTTACCTTGTCATTGAAATTCTTCAGTTGGCATGCTCATTCTCCTTCATGCAATATAAACTACAAACAGTGTTCTTTTCCATTGTGGAATTTCATTTCTATTGCCTGTTTTCCAAAGGAAAAAAGCCTTGACTAAGGACCTTTCAAATGGATATGCCTCGTTGATAATTTATAAATTGGTGTAATTATTTTAGCCACAAAAAAATTGGGACAGCTGAGAGGAGAGAGCTCTCACTCTATCGGGAGAGAGAGAGAGCTCTGTGCAGTGTTCATTTCTGCACTCACTGCCCATCTCCCTTCCTCTTATTACCGATGATAACGATGAATTTATGTTTTTCTTCGTATTTGCTATATATATATTTGCCAGCACGTTTTTCCCTGGGCTTTGCGCAGGCGTAGGGAGAATGGAGCAGGTGTTATTTATGCTCCATTCATGCCCATCTATATTCTATATTTATGTGTGTATACACCAGAGCAGGAGAGTGGGAGAATGGGAGAGAGTGAGAGAAAGGTAGAGCTAATTAGACGGCAAAGAAAACTCAAAATTTAATCGAAATTGGAATAGGATAGAGGGAATTAACAAAGAGCTTCGGAAAAGCCATATACAAATTTTCTTATTTCGCGAGAGCATGAAATTCGCTTTTCTTGTATTTTTGCACACTCACGTGGCCCCTCTCTCTCTCTCTCTGTGGCAGAAATGAACTTGCGCTTGCTCTCTTTCTGGCAGAGCTCTCTTTTTGAGCGATGAACGCGCCAAGCAGAGGCAGCCAGCAGCAGTAGCAGCAACAAAAAAAAATCCTACCCTCAGTCAGTCAATCTACACTTTGGCTTCTTGCTAAACCAAACCACACAAAAACAAGCTACAACAAATTAAGAGTTTTGCAAGCAGCATAAAAATAAATTTTGTAAAAACAAATATATATATATATATAAATACAAATCGCATAAATTTTATATCTTTAAAGTCGCGTTTTATCGCTCGATTTCCTTCGCTTTGCAGCCGTAGCAGCGTCATTATTTTGTGTGTTGCCTCTTTCTGTTTTTTTTTTTTTTTTTTTTTAGTCTTTTCTGTGTGGCAAACGCGGAAGTTTTTGCTGCTCGTCAGTCAGTCGTTTTCGGACATCATCGCCGAGCGTTTGTTGTGCGAGTGTGCGAGTGTGCCGCGTGTGTGTGTGTGCGTGTGTGCTTGCAACAAAAAGCAAAAAAAAAAATTATACAAAAAAATAAAAGTTGTAAAAATAAATAAAGCAAAATAAATTAAAACCAAGTGCCTGAGCGCTGATTATGTAAAGGATTTACAAATCAAAAAGAAAGCACCCACGGAATCTTTTTAATCAAAAAATCGCCTCGGTTTTTGGTCGCTCTCGCTCACTCTCACTGTGTCTCTCTTTCACTCTTACCAACGCTCTCTGCCTCTCTCTCTCTCGCTCACTCTTACTGCATAGATAATTTCCAGAATTTCGCGCCCATTTGTTTGGTGTTCATTCTAAATAATTATTAATTAATTTATAATATTCAACATACTTCAGTGACAGCGGCGTATAAAAGAAACGCATCATTCATGGAAAACAAAAACAATTTAGAAATTGCTTTTAATAACGGAAATATATTTATTAAAAGGTAATGTCTGTCACCCAACTAAATTCTAATTAAGTGTGTTTTTTTACATTTAATTGTGTTGTTGTCGGTTGTTGTTTCGTTTTGTTATGTTACGTTTTGACTTTATAATTTATCAAATTTACCTAAACAACAAAAATTAATTGCAAATTATGCAATTTGTAAAAGTTAATTGAAAAGAAATTAAATCCTCATCCCTTCACTTATATCTAATCAACATTAAAACAAACATCATTTCTGTGGGGAGTTTTCACAGTGTTCATTCTGAGTATTTCAACTAATTGTGTTAATTTCAGCTGTTGGGTGAGGTCAAATTCTTGGGTGCTTGGTGGGGTGGTGAAATAGTTACTAGAAAGGATATGGATGGAGAAAGGATAAGTAGAGGAAAATTGAGGTATTAAGCTATAGAATATATGGTACAAGTAGTAGAAAGCATCAAATGAATTGACTTTTAGATACAAATCTAACCCCCACCCAAGAAGTAGGTTGAATATATGTCCATGAACTAGTTCTAGCTCTCTTTGTGTATTTATTTACGATTTATTAAACTTGACATTACGATAAAATCGTATTTTTTATTGGTATAATATTCCTTAAAGCGTCTAAACATTTTTAAATTACCTTAACCTAAATTAATCTTCTATAGATCTTTATATTTTGCAAATATAAAGTCTAAAATGATTAAAAGAGTTACATATAACCTTCTTATTATCTATGCTTAGTTACTCTTACTTTTGATTTAATCACAATAATTAAGCTTACAACGAACTAGATATCCATATACTTCCCAAATAAACCCACATAACGTTAGTCTCTCTCCCTCGGCTAACCCCAAAAACCTAGATACTAGAGACTGGTAGAAACCAACCCCAAAAAAATATCCCTATATGTATAGTTCCCAGCACTTCACAACTAATAAAGAAAAACCAGGAGAGGCAGAGACGGGTACAAATAATAGAGAGACAGACGTGTACATATGAAGGGCAGTCATTGGGAAAGGCAAACATTTAATCGCCTTGACTGGCACTTTGCCTTCAATGTCACGGTGTCCTTAATGGGCTAATAAACGTGTCCTTCTTGTCCAAACCCGCTGAATGTATGGCTATTAATCAGAAATCAATAAATAGGGGAAAGCTACTAGCCAGCGGGAAAACTGTAAATAAATTCCCTTAGAAGCTTAGAGCAAAAAATGTTTAATTGTGCAAAACATGATTGAGGGCGCATTTTTTTTACTTGCGAAACGTCAACAAATTCATTGATTTTTCAGCTTTTCTTTCTTATTTTCTTATGCTGCTGTTGGTGCTGCTTTCCCTTCTTGTGGGCTTTTGTGTGTGTGTTTTCTTTAACGAATCATTGTTGTTTTTGTTTGCTTACACAGACCATTTGAGGTTGTCAGCTTATTTCGTTGTTGTGTATATATTTTTGCCGTATTGTGGTAGCATTTCCCACGAATTGGCTAAAACCATAGAAAAAAAATTACCCACCAGCGAAAGTTCTTCCCATTGCCCACCCCCTTTTGATTACGCAACCTTTACTTGAAAGTTGATTTTCATTCATTTCCTTGACGCTTTTCGGTGAAATACCCTTGGGCTTTTCGGTCTGGTTTTGCTTATCGTTTTGCCAGCCAAAATGGCGTCACGTCAACGCTGCGTATACGCAATATTTCGACTGGTGACCTCACAAATTTGAAGGTGGTGGGGGTGGAGAAGGAAACAAAAGCACCACACCCCTCAAAAAATATTATCAACTTCTATATTTATATATGTATAGTATATAAATGTTAGATCTCTCTATTCGCTTGAATGCCACTTATCCAATTTTGGTTACTTCCCAGGGAAAATATAGATCGAACAAAAAACCATTAATTTTGAGATCTTTTATGCTGATAATTTGTTTTAAACTGCTTAATATCATCATCATTTTCTGAGAGAGAGAGAGAGAGAGAGAGAGAGGAAAATAACTTATGGTTGCTATATTTAATCGACGTTTCCCTATAAAGCTGATCGCATTTTGTGCATCTCTTTTATCGACTTTGAGTAAATGAATCTTGATGAACTCAGCCGGCTTAGAGCGGTTTTTGCCGGTATTTTATTGTTTAATTGTTTTCTTTTGTTTTTTTCTGTCTGTTTAATTGTCTAATATATTGATGGGTATTTTGTGTATTTATTGACTTATGATTGAATGATAAATCAATTAAACTGATGGAACATAAAAATAATTTAGCTGAGGAAATTGCTTTTTACGAAACTTAATCGAGCAGGGAAATTAATTGAGTCTTTGTATTAAGTCATCGTTAAATTATCTCACTCAGAAGAATGATATTTAAGTGACTCTAATGTTATGTCATTTTTATTTAAAATAAAATTTATATATGATATCTTAATTTTTCTTAATTTATTAAATTTCTACTCTATATTCAACATCCTTGGGAATAATTATAAAATAAAATCACCAATTAATAGAGTAAACTTCCATAAAAACATCAATATTTTCCCCAAGAACTGTGTCGTCAAATAAATCCAATCCTTTTATAGAACCCATAAAAAATCCTTAAATTTTTAGTTTAACACCTCACTCGTAAAAAAAACTGCACTCAACGAAAGACTGGAAAATGCAATATGATTTTTATAGATGCGTCACTAAAGCCTTCATCAGACTTCTTATACACCCAGCTTACGTGATGAAATCGCTTTGCAAATGTTAACGTCCTTGGCAGCAATATTTGGCGCCAATTACAGCTGTGAGATGATGCCACAAAAGCCAAGCAAAGTTGAGGAAAAGTCATGAAAATTTATTACAAGAAAAAAATGAGAAGAGGGAAAAATGGAAGGGGAGCAAAGCAAAGCACGGCATAGTGAAGCTTCGGGCCGCGACCCACATTTGCAACCCACACAATAACTGCAAGCATGCTGCAACTGTATCTATGTATCTGTGTATCTTTGAAGCTGCTGCTGCTGCTGTGCTCCGGCTGTATCTGTATCTGTATCCGTATCTCTATCTGTGTGCAAAGTGGGTGCAACAAAGAACCGAACAGAAACTAAACTCAAATAACAACATGTTCAGGTTTCGTATTTTTCTGCTGGCCCATTCACATGCAGATGGCGAAGCCAGAGAGCGACTGAGAGCGCACTGGCGCAATTTTTCAGGTCAAGGTCGGGTCTTATGTGCAAAAAAAAAATGTATAATAAAAACGATTTCGTTGTATATTTTTTGTTGTACTGTGCGTCCCCTCCAACCAGGCCCGTAATGCGCTTTTTTCCGAAAGTTGACGAGTCCTTTTGCCTCTGCCTGCAGTTCTTTCTCCATTGTTTTCCATAGCTCAATGACGCGTGACGATAGATACTTTGCATAATGCCATTTTTCGCAATTTTACACTGCGTAAAGTTGCGCTTAAAATCAGCTTTAAAAAATAAAGTTACAATCTACAAATAACTATTGAGAGAAAAGCAGTAAGAAGATGTGTTGACATTGTTCTATGATGTGCATAAATTTCATGCTTAAATGATTTTTATTGAGCGCTTGGCAGAACACAGAGCGCGATATTCATGGAATTTATTTATGGAAATATATATTTGGGAAAGAGAAAATGTGTGGCGGGTTACATCTTGGAAAAGATATTGATTTTAAGAGATTACTTTTTGTTTTGTAAAAGGTAAACATGAAATTTAATTTGTATACCGCACACAAGAATTTAAGTTATTTGTTGAAGGAAATCCTTGTCAAATTGGACTTTATATCATATATTTTTGTTGGTGCTTCTCCAAGTCCAAGATAATATAGCTCAAGGCTGTGCCTCTCTGATGAACTGGGCATCCTTCCATCACAGTAGCCTACCATTACTCCTCCTGCTCATTCCAATCTCATTCGTGAGATTTCCCAAGCACGTGCCCGTTGAAATATCCATTGTGTGTTGACTGACTACCTTAGGAATTATTATTATGCTCTCTACAATGGGACATGGAGTTCATTTTCAAAAACACACAACACAGATTTTTCATACCTATCTTGGCATTATTTTTTTATGTGTGTTGTGTTTCATTATGAAAACATTTTCAAGGCGAAATGGTATATTTTTTTTGTGAGTTTTGTTTCCTGCTGGGCGCCGTGTGTCAGTTTCAATTGAGTGTTTTCTAGGGGGGGGAGCCCCTGTGAATGGGAATGGAAAATGTTGCTGGCGGTGAATGAGAGCTGCTTGTTCTTTGGCAGAGCAAACTCAAGGTTTTCCGCCAACTCTTTGGGATGAAAATACTTGCCTTGGCTTGGCTTGCCGTGTGTGTGTGTTGGGGGTACCAGTCCTCTGCCAAGTGCTTAGAAGTGTTTTGGACCCTTGTACATGTACTTGGGATGCCTGTTTGGTACGTGACTGGCTTTCAGGTCGACTGGCGACGGACGACTGTGGTGTTGTGGGTAGAAGGGAAGTCAAAGTCAGGGTCGAGCGGCAACATCATCATCGTTAGGGTCTCGCCACTTGACTGTGTAGAATACCTGAACATGTATGATACAACCCAAACGAAAAATGTATAAATAATTTTGGTCGAGTGTCGTCGTCGCAGTTGTCGTTCTCAGTTAATTAAATATGCTAATTAATGTTTGTGTGTGTAACACACACATCAATTTTTGTCACATTTTTTTTTGTTCTTTCCTGGGCCTTTTAGCAATGGTTCTCGGGGGAGACATTACAGCTCCGTCTCCACATTTTTGCTTATCGCATCTTAAACAAGACGCTGGACAGTTGTTGACACCACACTCGCCGAGAAACAAGTGTGCCTCCAGCCGGAGCTGTCATATTTCTAGCCGAGCTGTCAACTAAACTGTCAACAGGAGCCATTTGTTGCATTTGCCACAAACAAGACAAAAAAAAAAAGAAATAAAAAGAAATGGCATGGAGAAAAATGGAAAACCGACCTAGTGCCTGACTAACTTTATGCCTCACAAACATATTACAGTTTTGCGCCACTTGACAGTTCACTGGAGTAATATTTTAGTAGGGTGACTCGCTCTCTATGCCTACAACATATATGGCGGAAATGGGGTATCCATCTTAGTTTCAAGGATTTTCAATCATTTGAGGAAATAACAATAATATTGTGAGGACAACGGTGAAGGATAGGGGTTCCAAATATGTTGCTTATCAAAATAAAATGTATCTTATTATGGAAAAATATTCTAAATATTTTATGATTTTAGGGATACAAAAGCAAAACTGACGTAGTTTCAATCAAACTATTAATTAAGGTTTTTGTCTAAAATTTTATTGGGAATTTATTAGAATTGAAACATGTATTACTTGATGTAAATTCTGTAATTATTTGGAGGAAAAAATATCCTAACACCAATCATCAAATTTTAAAAACCGAATTCTCTCCGAATTGTTTGAGTTACCCCAATGTTTCTGTTACTGCATCTCTTGCATGCCACAGTGTGCTTTCCCCATCCGCTTCATGTTTGTTATGTAAGCGCGCTCATCTCCCGTTTGTTCGAGTTGGCTTTTCCTTTGTGTGTGTGTGTGTTTTGGGGCATGCAACCAAAATGCCTGGTGGCATGTCAGTGCTCTGTGAATGTTAATTGAATACTTTACTCTATGCTGGAACTTTGCATTTAATGATGACACATGCAACACCCACACCCTCACACTCGCACTCACACTCGGGTAAAAATCACACACACAACACAAATTGCAGTTGAAACAGAAATTAATGTAAATTGGCAAAGTTTCAAAATGAAAGCAAAACAACAAATTCGCCAATTGCTTTTGTGATTTAAATCATTTGTTTTGTTTTTGATATTTGCATATTGTTGTGTTTTGTTTTTTTTTTTTTGTTAAACTATTGCAGAGGAAACAAAATTTCAAATGGGTTTCTATTACCAAACATAATTAAATTGACTGCCTTTTTAGGCAAATAGTGGCAATATTGAGTAAATTAATAATAAATAAAATTTGAAACTTAAAGCTGGAAGTAAATTAAAACAAATATGTCATATTTCCTTGCAAAATATATGAAAATTATAAATCTCTGCCATAGTTATTGATAAGTTTTGGCTTACCAAATATATTATTTATTTAAACCTAGTTTCAATTTAATTTTTAATGAAATCTGGTTCTACAAAAAAGCAATACATAGAGGTGCTAAATAAAAGTGCAACAAAAGTTTGCAAAAAAAAAAAAAATGTTATAAATGATTGACTAAAAAAACAAATGCTAAAACGACATAAAAACAACAACAAGAACAGCAACAATTGCATGAGCATAAGTTTTATTGCCAGCATGGCGGCAATAACAACAACAACAACAACAGCGATGGCTGCGTTAACAACAAAATGGCTGCGTTAGCCAACAAAATGGCTGCCAATATGGCGACAAGCAGCAGCAACAACAACATGGGCGGCAGTGAAACAACGCTGCAGCAGCAGCAACAACAACAAATGCATCACCAACAACACCAACAGCAACAATTGCAACAAAAAAATGTCAATCTAATGCCAGCCGCCATTATACAGCCAGAATATTTGCTCAATAATGATCGCGGTTTATTTAAGGTTTATTGTTTTATCAAAGATTTTATCGGGTAAGTAAACCAGATAATAACAAAAACGAGCAAACAAAATAAAATCTATACGAATGGCAATCTGATAAGAAATCAAGCTGTTCTTAATGAAAAATAGTTTAAATCTTTTAATTTTTGAAAATTCATTGCATTTGATTTTTATATCAGAGAAAATTTTGTATATACAAAACGTCGATAATTTTGTATCTGTTACTTGTTTAAATTTGCATGATTAGTTTACTAATTGGATAAACCTTTAAAATAACCATTATAATACCAGTTAGTCTTATATAATATAATATACCTTTAAAGAATTATAGTTTTGTTGGGGAAATTGTATACATTATCCTATAGATATATCAGTTATTAAGCCTATTATTTAATTTCATTCAAAAAACCTTAAAAATTGAATGTAAAAACTAAACTCCAGATAAACAAATAATATTTAATAAAGTGTCAATTAAACTTGTTTATTGTTGTGATAGAAAACTAATTAGCAGTGTTTATTTTATGTTACATTTAGTTTAATTCAGAAGAGTGCAAATTATGATTAACACTTGACTGACGGACTTTAAAATCTAGTTTTTTTTATTATTTACTAATACAAAATCTTCACTTAGGGGCACCCTATATCTGAGTATTTATTTTGTTGTTATTTTTTCCCTTTCTGGCGCTTATCGTTTTTCATAATACACACACACAGACGGAGTTGTAGCAATTCAATGTGTGCTTGTAGTCGTGTGTGTTTGTGCCTTTATTTGTTCATATAATTCATATTTAATCAACTGATAATATAAGAAAAAATGTACGTTCAACCTGCTTTTGTGCTGACTGCCCGACTCTCGATTCTCGGCGCTCTGCTCCAGTTTCTGTGCTCCTGATACACTTGCTGACACTATCACCTGCCTGCTTGCCCTGCCAGCGAGTCTCTGGCAATTTGATAACAGCCACACAGCCGAAGGCAGCCACTTGATATGTGTCCCCCAAAACGCAGAATCAACTTTTGTTATCACACCAAATATTAGCAGATACAATGAGGCAAATGAGAAATGAAAAACGAGAAATATATATAGAATTGGAGGAGGAGAAGATGTCTGGGTCTTTATTTTCTAGTAATTAACAGTAGGAATACAGATAGCAAAGGGTTTCACAGACCACAAAAATATCTTAAAATCTAGAACCTAAAGTAAGCCTTGAGATAGTTTTATTACAAATTTCAATGAACTCATATATTACATTTTAGTTAGAATTTGGTTAAAAATTCCATTTATTACTCTTTCGGCACAACAAAATCTTTTTATATTAAAAATGTTTGAGGAATTGATAGACTTGAAAACTTTTATCATCTGTCTGTTGATTTTATGTATTCCGGCCTTTGGTTATTTCTACGGCATTTATGATCACTGGACCAAGCGAAAGGAACTAGTTAGTCCTTTAATCCCTACGCCCTTTCAGCTGCCAGAACTGAAGGATATCAGGCTAACAGTAAATGAGTTGCTGGATTATGATGGAACTCGAAGTGATGGCAGGATATTGGTGGCTCTCAAAGGTCTAATTTACGACGTTTCCAGCGATGTTCTAGAGTTCGGTGTGGGTGGAACTCTAAGCCATGTGGCTGGCAATGATTTTACCCAATATCTAAGGCGGATTATGAACGTTCATCATACGGAAATCAACTATGTGGAACGTTGGGGGGAAATCCTAGAGACGAACTACAAGCGAGTTGGTTTCTTAATCGATGAAAGTGGAAATTCCCTGGTCCAGCAACACCCGGAAAAATCCTATGATAGCGGCAAACCTTTAGAGGGAAACGATTTAATTAATCAGAAAACACAAAAAGATAATAATTTGGAGAAATTGCTTGGTTCAGCAATCGATAAGAATGAAATACCAATTCAGGAGAATTGATTGTCTCAAAATAATATATAAAACATCTAATTGTTTATAAAACAAAATTATGATCAAGTAAAGATTGAAATTTGCAGTTAATAAATTGTGGCACTTTTATTTGAGTATATTTTCTTATTTTGTTCAAAACTGACATGGATATATGAGCATTATTTTATTATTATCTATAGTTTTTCCCTTGCAAATAAGCTTGAATTTTTAAATAAATGATTCATTTCGTTAATGAATGTTTTCACCCTTTGATCAACTGACAGTTTCATGATTATTAAATTCACTTTTCAACAGAAATGTTTTACAACTTGCTCCCATCTATATCTGATTAAATGGAATCACCTAAATGGCTTTCAAATTAAATATCACGCAAACCTTCTTAGCTCGAAAAAAAACTGCATTTATTCTATATGTAATATTCCTAGAATTAAATTGGCTCTGTGGTGGTGGGGATGAGTTTTGTGTTTTCATTAAAATTCCTTGAAATCAATTATCTGTCTTTTGGGCCCACACCATATATATCCTAGATGCATACAACCTCCGTCCTTTCATAGTTGGGCGATAATTGTCAAATTGGGCAGAGTGTGCTTCTATTATAGGGACAAACCCATCCAATATTTGAGTCATACTCGTGTGCGGTTTGTCGTCCACCTGCCAACAGCCTGACAAAGGAATATTCCGAGACGAAATGTGATTTAAATATATACATATATACATATATATTGTCAGATTTTTGGCCATCAACACCCACTCGGTTGGTGGCAGAAATCGCACAGCGATTGCCAAAATTGGCTAACCACGAAAAGAGATGCAATTTTCCTTTTCATTTAGTCAGTTTTGGCCAACAAATTGCACTCGGGTGACGTCTTTTGGCAGGAAGCTCTTTAAAATTGCTGCAAAATGTATTTTTACAGACAACCGTACATTAAAATTGTTGCTATACCTGATTACGACAATTAATTAAATCAGCATATAAACACATACATATATTCGAATTCGTAGCGATTTATTTTATTTTCTTCCCTTCATTGTTGCTATATATTGCGTCGTCGTTTTCGAATATCGGAATTGACAGCACGCTTTCAATCAGTTTAAAGTTAATTATTTACCTAGGCATAAGTACTTGAAAATTGATTGGAAATTGGATTACAATTAATTAATTGATATTTATTTTTCTATTTTCATTGCAGGTAAGCGTTTCCATTTCAACTATGTAATTACCACCAAAGACAGTAAGTTAAATGGGTTGGAATAATTGTATCAAGGGGTTAATTAAGAACAGGAACGTGTAGCGATTAATAATGCGAACGAGGGTTGCGACTAAAAACATTGAGGGAGGTGTTTTGTCAGTGTCAAAATGTGTAAAAATTTTTTGATCGAAAGTTTTATTGAATATTTTAAAGACGTTTTGGATTTTAATCAAAATAAACAAGTAAAGTAACTTTGGGAAGGCAACGTTAATATATCCTCGCAGATTTCATTTGATTTTTAGCATCTCAGGGCATATCGCTCATAACTAAACTTAAAATATTCGCACCTATATCAATATTTTGTTATATTTGTATATGGATTTTTTTTCGATAAATCATAGTTTTAAAATCGCATAACAAATTTAAAATTTTTCAAAATTTATTTTTCTGCCGGAGATGGCTAGATCGATTCAGCTTTTGATGATATATATGATTAATAGGGTCGGAAATGGCTCCTTCACACTGTTTCAAGCATCTTTCTGAAATTATTAACCCTTGCAAAGGATATAAAAATGTAAGGTTTTCACTTAATTCTTACTAAATATCCTTTACAATTTTGTAATTACAATTATCCCTCTTATTTTTTCTTTGTATGCCTTATATTTATTCCCATGTTAACTTCTTTATCGTATCCAATTACAAATATTTTTGCTACAACTGGAATTTATTGACCCATCCGCACGTTGGCTCCCTCAACTCCTGGTTAGTAATCCCTCGACACAAAACCATTTAAGTTTCCTGTCAGTCTGCATTGCGGGGTATTTAAGTGTTTGCACAACTTGATATGGTTCCATAAGAACATCAGAGTTTAAGACTCTGGCCCGAGTCGGAGGAGCTCTGTGCTCGGAATATTGACTGTTAATTAAAAAGAAAAAATACGCCATGCCAAATATTTACTCTGTAGCGCTGTAAGTGCTGTAAAAACAGTAGAAACTCAGAGATACGTGACTGCAACACCTGGTTAACCACATCGATTAGCAACAAAAAAAAGGGGTGAACTTAGGTGTCTAAAATGCAATAATAAATATATATATTTTATGCAAAGGGCTGACATCATTTTACAGATTTTAAAGATCAAGCTGAGATAGTTTTTATAGAACTTAAACATAAACTTAATAAGAAATGAATATAATAAATTACCTTTTTCGTTATGTGATATTCATTAAATCAAAAGTTCTTAAGCAATCTTTATAATGAAATCTGGACTATAAATTATTTTACAAAATACAGCAAAGGATTTCCTGTATCCGGGGTTTTGTCGCATTACAATGACTAATAGTCCAAATATATATCAAATGACTAAGTTATGCCCAACATTCCCAGCTTATCAGCCGACTTCTACTATAGCTATATAGATTATCGCAAACCAGATAAGACTTCGAGTTCCTTGATGAGAAACGTTTTGAACTGACAGCTGCCCATGTCGCAATGTCGACTTTCAACCGAATTGCAATTAAACGCTAATTAGATGTGTTTACGTCTGTGTTTACCTATATTATATATATACAAAAAGATATACCAATCCCCCGATCCCCGATAAGTGGTGGGTGATGTTTCAGTTGGGGGGAAAAAATAAAAAAAAATATGCCAAGCATAAATTCGCTTTGGCTACAAACTATTTTTGCCGCTTTAACATTTGCGCTCAACTCTAATGAGGCAATAAATTCACATTACGTATACGCGCAGGTGGCCAGCTGCTGTAATTTGCTTAAATCAGAAAGCAAAACTGAATCTGAATCGTTTGCTATACATTTTTCGCCTTTGCCTCGCTTTTTCCCCCATTCAATTTTTCCTTTTTCCTTTGGCTTTTTCTTTCACTCAGGCGCGGCCTGTTGTTGGCTATAAATTTCACGCTAACTCGACACTTGTCGCAATTTCTTGTCTTTCATCGGATTTTCTTGATGCTTTTCTTCCTGCAATTTACCGCTTATGAAATCTAATTTCATTCCTTGATTCATAATTTCCCTTTAAATTGTGTGTTTATTTTTTTGCATTTACGTAGAACACTCGATAAGTCGTGTTTCATATAACATGTTGATTACTTTTTCTGTTATTTGCTTTGATTTTTCGCATTTTCATATTTATTTAACTAGAGTTCATTAGTCGAGTGGCTTATAATCAAAGCGCTGCACACACACGCTTTTCCTGTCATTTGATAGTTGCTTATTTGTTCAGTGTGACGTCAGTGCAGAATTACTACAGAGGTTGGGATTGGGTTATATCAGATTTATTTGATTAGGTGTTGTGAGAGTGATTTTAACGTATTGTAATTTGGTTAGGAATAACTATAGGATATGGGATAATCAGTGGGGTGTTTTCTAGAGTTTATAACAAGTTTGAGGTGCCTTAAGGTTCTAGACATTTCTGAGCTCTTATAACTTTTGATATCAGCTATTCTTTGTTCGTATTAGTATGTCTTTGATTTTGGGTCTTTGGGTTCTTATCAGTCTCATTTACATATTGAACATTTAAGCTTGATTTTTAAATGTTTAAGCTCGTAAATACCGTTTCTTTGACTTGTTGATAACACAAAGATAGCGGCTGGTCTTTTGAAATATAAAAATGGAAAAGAAAATTTTAAAGTTATTGAAAACTGTTTTTAATTTGATATAAGGTTTCAAATTTATATTCAGTTTTTTATTGAGACATTTTTAAAAAATACTGTTTATAAATAAACGAAGCTGGGAAACTATAAAAGAAGATATTAAGAATTAGTTCCGCGCCTTAAAAATATCATAAAATGCTCAATATTAGCCAAGCTGCTCAGTCAGGCAATTAAATATGGTTAAATATCCTAATTTGTATTATATATTAAACATAACTTTTTAATATTTCTATATATACAAAGAAAACATTGCCCTAAGCCAAAACCAATCAGCTCTTAACAAAAATTCGTATTTTAAATATCAAAATTCCTTTCTTTATTTTATATTTGATGGTTTTGAAATACTTTTACCTTCTTGTACAAAAAAATCATTGTTTTAAAATTCAAAAGCAAAAACCAATCGCACATCACTCTGGCTGGTCAAATGCTATAATTGATGATGATTGCCTTTCAATCATGCGATTATTGGTTTTATTTTTGCGCCAAGTCTTCACAGCTAAAATCCCTCAACAAATCCCACAGCTGTTTCCCTCTTTATCTCCATGTCTATAGCTTGTTTTCAGTTCTCTCTCTATTTGTTATAAACATATAAATATATTTGTATAAATATACTATGAATATATTCCTCCAAAGCGGGCGTGGCCACCTATCACTCAATGCTAATTATCAGACTGCGATTAGATAGGATATTCTACCTGATAAGAGTAAACGCTCAGAACGGAGCTTTTGATGTAATCTACTCTGTTTTTTGCTATTTTTTTGTTATTTGTTTGCTTTTTTGGACTCTTTTTTTTCTTAGCTTGTTATCGTTCAACGTTGTTCGTTTGCTCCACAAAATAAAAAAAAATTAACAAAATATACCTTCGGCTCCGGTCGTGTGTGTAAATTTTGCTTCTCGCCGCTGTCGTCGTCGACGTTTTGCTGTCTTCCCAAAAAACTAAAGAGAGGAGAAACGCAGGAAAAATGTATTTTTGAAAATAATTTTATTGCTGCCGCCGACAGAGCGCACAGCCGCCACCGCCAACGCTGCCGCTGGTCGTGTATTTTTTTTGGATTTTGTGTAAAAATCGGTTTTTCGGTTTTGAATTCAGTAAACAAAAACTTGTCGCCGGCGTGAGACGCAAAACGCGAGCAAAAAAAAAAAAGAAAAAACCTGTGGCCACTGAAAGTTACTAAACAAACACAAAATATCAACGCAAAGAAAAAACAAAAAAATCTTGTGTGCCTAAACGAAAAGTATTTGTTTAAACAATTTGTTATAATTTAAGTTGAATGCTCGCCACAGTAGAAGCGGCTCTCTATATTTTGGTATCCGTCGGATACGCGACGAGCGATGACGTGCGTTAATTGTTGCTGCCGTTTTTGTTGTTATTATTGTTGTTGTCTCTCTGTACCCTGACCTTGTTACTGTCTGATTGGGAATTCTTTTGCTTATTTATCGCCGAATCTTTGAGCCTCCCATATATACTTCTGCGGCAGTCAGATACAAATCTATCTATGTACTCTAACCCAACGATCGCACGCACAATTTATCTAAATCGAATTTGAAAAAAATCTAAAAATAAGCCACCAGCCAGCGCCAAAACGCAAAAACAAAATACATAAAAATACGTACGTTGTTAGTTGGTTCACAAAAAGTTTTTCCTTTTGCTATTTTACATTCAGTTTTTCTTCGAGGGCGATCGGCAATTAATTTGCTTGAATATCTCAATGAAGATGGAAGTGTAGTTTTGGATAAATTCAAAGAGAATAATGTGTAAAATTTAAATAGTGAAAGTGGTGTTGGAAAATAAGGTTAAATGTGGAGAAAAATATAACAAAAACAAGAAAGGAAGCTAACTTCGGCACGCCGAAGTTTATATACCCTTGCAGATAGAACTTCTATGAATAGAAATCCATACAATATAAATTATATATACTTGTGTTAAAAAACAATGAAGTAATACCTGCTTTCATTTCATTCACCTATACATATTATATTTGCAGTTTTACATTCACTGATTTGCATTTTTCCTCCACATCAAACGATCGTTTGTATGGCACCTATATGATATAGTCGTCCGATTTTCATGAAATTTGACACAAAATTTAAGACTTATATAAAATGGCTATACTCCAAATTTGATGAAAATCAGCTGAAAACTGAAAAAGTTATAAATTTAATTGTATTAATTTCTCGATCGTTCCTATAGGAGCTATATGATATAGTAGTCCGATTTTCATAAAATTTTATGCAAAATTGTACAGTATAGTCAAATGGCTATATCTCAAATTTGATCAAATTCTGTTGAAAACTGAAATTGTTCTAATTTTTTTTGTAAAAATTATCCGATCATTCCTATGGCAGCTATATGATATAGTCGTCCGATCCGGCCCGTTCCGACATATATACGAGTGAGAGTATATAGAAGGCTAACTGCAAAGTTTCATTCAGATAGCATCAAAACTGAGAGACTAGTTTGCGTAGAAACGGACAGACGGACAGACGGACAGAAGGACAGACGGACAGACGGACATGGCTAGATCGACTCGGCTGTTGATCCTGATCAAGAATATATATAATTTATATGGTTGGAGGTGCCTCCTTCACTGCGTTGCAAACTTCTGACTGAAATTATAATACCCTGCTAGGGTATAATAACAGAAAAGAATATTTCTTTCTTCTTAAGGCAGAAATAAAAGCTTACAAGTCTTGATAAATTTAATCAAACTATTAATTAAAATGTTTTTTAAACTAAGCATTAAGTTTTATATAGTATATAAACATTTTTACTTTATATACCAACCACCAGTTCTTTCAAAAAATCACGTTCATACTCAGTAAAATTCCTTCCATATCTAAGAACATATTTAGCTTAAAATGAAATTGTTTCCAAGACTCATAACTTTGTATCTTGACACCTCCTTCTCTTCGAGTGCGGCTGCTGTGCCTTGTATCTTGGCTGATAAATTTAATTGGTTAATATTTATTTTTAGTCAAGACTTCTTCTTGATTAATTGCCGCAGAGTTCAGTTGTCTCTCTCCCGGTGCTCCCTTGGATTTCCGTTTGCTCATATATTAGTTTTTTGCTATTTGGCACGCGCAACCAGTTCCAGACAGCGCTTAACAATTTATCAGAGAGTCATACTCGAAATAACAACAATGTATGCAAATGCTAAAAAGGAAAAAAAGCAAAATATATATATATACAATACAAAAATATATAAATAAAATTATAAATACAATTGGCCAAACGTATCGAGAGCTGTGCTTGGTGTTGTTGTCCAAGCTGAAGTGCATGTTATTTTTCTCTCAGTTTCTCTCGTTGCCTCTCGGTCTCTTCAATGCAAAATTCGAAAATCCAAAGCAATTTTTGTTTTTAGTTGTCGTTCGACCGGCTACACAATTCGTTTAGCTGTCTCTCCTTTCTTCGCCCGATTGAATAATAATTAAGTGCAGAATATATACATATATGTGCGTGTGCCTGTGTGTTTTTATATAACAATAAACAAGAGAAAGAAAACAAAGAAAGGTTCACATACACACCGAGAAAAAATAAAATAAACAAGTCGTGGAAAAGCGCTAATAAATTGAAACCCAAAAAAGAGATAAACTCGAAAGTGAGAAAAGTAAATATTTACTTTTAAACCAAACATCAGGTCAAATTAAAAGCCAGTAAATCTAGAGGAGGAGCTCATAAATTAAGCGCGAGAAAATGTTAAAGTATCCGCGAACCACATCCTCCACCTCATCGGGTTACTTTGACGATGATGAGGCCATGATGAATCCCTATCAGACGCCACCAGCCTCGCCACAATCCGTGCCCCAGTATCTGCAACGTCATATGGTGCGAATGTTCAGCACCGAAGTTGATAAGTAAGTTCCTTGCAGAGTCTGCCTTTCATCATTCTCTAGTATAACATTCTTAGATAAAGCAACTACTTAATGCCCCTCGATAGTGGTAAAAGTGGAAGTAGGAAAAAAAACTTGACTTAGTTAATTACCGATTGTAAGTTGTTTTAAAGAATTTCTGTATTAAACAAATATGGGATAGTATTTACAAGAGCTCTGCTTGAATACCCTGAATGTTAGATCTTAGTTTCCAGAAAGTATTGCATACTTTTTAGCAACTACTGGCGAAAGTAATATTAAGCTTAACATGCTTAAAACTTGAATTAAAATGTACGATTTTTGGGGGTAATCTGTATTCCTTTAATATCAAAATTAATTTATCATTTTTGTATAATGGGAATACAGGTGACTTTACAACCCTTTATAGGCAGTTAGTTAGGGTGTACTGAATATAAAATACCAGGATTTCCATTACCAAAAAAGTATTGCATACTTATTAGAGAACTCAAACTCATCCCTCTGTTCTGTTATATTTGCTAAAAAACATAAAAAAAAATGATTAAATTTCTTAAAACTAAGTTCATTTTGCTTTACAAAAATGTGTAAAATCTTAAATGGAAAATTCTTTCCCCCTTTTTGATTTTTCACGCTCTCTGTAATGCCCTTTAAAGACCTTGAAGATGCAAACATTTTCTCGCATACCTCTACATTTAAATTTGTAATGGAAATAAGCAGGCCTAAGTTATGGGATTTATGCCTAGCGTTAAGTACTTCCAGTTTTTCTAGACGTTAATCTTATAAATATGCATGAGAAGCAATAGAATCAGTTATATATAGAAAGTTATTATAGAAGCGGGAATTGTATGTCAACCTAGCACGATAGAAATTGGTTAATATGGGTTAACTTGGCATTTAAAATATATATTTAACCTTTTAAAAAAATAAGCTCTAAAATCATTATTTTATATGTAATAAATAATTTTACAAACTACAAACTGAAAGCTCTACATGTTCATTGAAAAGTTGCTAACAAAAATCAATTAAAATTAAAAGTCATTTGAGGAGAGCTTGCGATAGAAGCAAAAATTGTTGCATTTTTTCTACCTTTGCTGCTGCTTTTTATAAATTACTCTCTGCACTCTCCTCGCCCCCGTCTTGGTTCAATTTTCCCCCCACTTTTTAGCGATTGCGGGTGGCTTTTGTTTATTTTAACAGCCACGCGCGCACATGTGCATGCCCTCTGGCAACAGTCCCCTCTTCTCCCCCTTTTTGCATTGGCGGACACAGAGAATTTCATTTGTTTGACCGTTTATCGCATTCATCGCTCATTGCATTTCTAATTGCATATTGCAAAATGCGCTTTATAGGGCCGAGTATGTATAGTTTTTCAGCTTTTTTTCTAACCGGATGTCACATCATCTTTATGGGCTAACGGTACACATATAGGATGAGTTAATGACTGGGCTTTACGGTCTGGCGATTAAATAATCCTTTTAATTTGAGATTGTGTGTAATTCTTTTATGGCTAAAGGTTGAAAAATGTAAGGTTCTTTACCTTGAAAAAATGCTTCTTAGTTTTCTTTAATAAATAAGGTCTATATTTCCTAGTTCGTAGATTAAGTATTATTGATTAATTTAATATATTTCTTGTATGGCTAATTGGAAAGCGTAAGCTTCTTACTGTTCTTATATACATAATTTATATATTTCCTAGTTCTTTGATTAAGGATTCTGTTTTCATGAAAATATATTTCTTATTTTTCAATGGTTTTTTTTTTGAGACTATAACTAAAGGTTGGAACATTTTAAGGTAAATTATCTTTCCTAGTTCTTTTATTATGAATTCAATTTTTAAGTTTAGTTGAAGTTTCCTTTTTTCACATAGTACTAATATTATTAATAGAAACCCTCTGGGAACTAATCTCCAGTTCAGGGTTAACTAAAGCTTTGATTTTAATTTTTAATTTGTGAACTTATAGAAAGTATTTTTCCAAAAGCAATTAGAAAGATTAAAAAGATTAAATCCGAAATCATTCGACAAATATTCCTATAAACTGCATTTAATATTTCAAAATGACGTCATTGTCTATTATTAAGCTGCCTCAGCAATTATTCATCTTAAATTTCATTAAATCGATTAACTTTCTCCCCATTCTGACGCAAATTTTTGCTCCGACTTTTTATTATTTCTTTGTTTTACTGCCCCTAGAAACTGGGGTGTTATCTCTTTTAAAAGTAATATGCGTATGAAAATGTTGATAAGGGATTGTAAATGAGCCCAAGGCTTTTTCATCTTGCATTGGTTTATTGTTATTTAATATAATTATGAAAGATATATATATACATATTAAATTGCTCATTGTTATTACCTTAAAGAACTTAAGATTAAAGTAAGATTATATATTTCTGTTTTACATAATATTGAAAGTAAGATAAAGGTATAAGTTTTCTTTGTGAGTCATTCTGTGCTTTGAAATAAAAAATATAGAACAGGATAAAATCTGAACCTCACCATATAAACCTAGCAAGATTTAAAGAATTAATTAAATGTTACTAACCTCAAACTACTGGTAATATTTTTCCATAGTTATTATAAAGTAAAGAGCTAATTTGTTCAACTTAAAGCGTACTTATGACATCATCTCGATTATTTTTTAAGGGCGCTGAATATTAAGCAATGTGCAGAGAGTAATTTTTACTTCAGAGAAGATGTCATTAGTCCCATGTCTTTGCTAAAACAATTTCACTTCCCTTCCTTAGCATTATCTTCTGGCACGCGCAATTGTAATTTGTCTTTTTGTTTGTTCCAACCTTTAGTGGCCTCCCTCAACTTTTTTTTAATTCACGCCCGCAACTAAACAATGAGTTGTAATTAGGCGAAATCATTTCTTCTTTTTCGTTTTTGTTCGTTTTATCAATGAACTGCCTTGAACTCGCAGACAAACAAAAAAGTATTCACAAATCTTGAAAGGCCTAGACAGACGAACTAAGAGAACCTGAACTATAATAATAACAAAAGTAAAAAGGGAAGAAAGGTATAAAGAGCTTGTGCCACGCCCCCTGCTCAGAAACAAAACACGAAAAAATAATATAGTTTTTTTTTTGTGTCTTTTTGTGTCAACGACTGTGAAAAGGTAAATGCACCTCAAAAGGTCGTGTCGCGACCTTTGACCTTTTCGTGCCCAGCAGCGCTTATAAC
Organism: Drosophila serrata; assembly: GCF_035046125.1. Classification (NCBI taxonomy): domain Eukaryota; kingdom Metazoa; phylum Arthropoda; class Insecta; order Diptera; family Drosophilidae; genus Drosophila; species Drosophila serrata. The sequence continues at coordinate 2,959,593 of NW_028257173.1, read as the reverse complement.
TGTGATGTCGGTGAGCGTGCGGGTAAAGTGGAGAAAAGTGCGACAGAGTTTTTTCAAGTGGAAAAGCGGCGTGAAAGCGGCAACACATGTTTCAGAATACAACAAAAAAAAAACGCGCCGAGGAAAAGCTTTTTGTTGTCGTTTCAGAAGGAGGTTCCTTTTGAAGCTCATCGGCGGTAATCGAAATAACTTATTTATATCGCGATATCGATTGAATGGTTTATCTATTTATGTTCAATTAAGGGTTGGACAAATTTCTTCCCAATAGAAGGATATAATGTAGAAAATACAACTAGGATACAGAATAGAAAGAGAAATAAAATATATTCGTTTTCTTAACAAAACCTTTTAAAATTACCAAACAATATATATTTTAAATATATTTTCTATATTTTTAAAGCTATACATTATTGTTTGGTACCAAATATTATTCATAAGCAAAATCTTTCACTGAAACCAAGTCATATAATATATATTTCCAACCATCGACTGACTCTGTTTTAATCATCAGACCACAAATCGAACAAAGCACTACGCATATAGCGATAATGCATTAACCTTGACATTAAAACAATGTCAAATCATGATAAATGAAACGAAATGCAAAATGCAAAAAAAAAGAAAGACAGTATACAAGAATAATTAATCTTCTGAACATTCTACAAATGTGTGAATACCGGGACTCTCTGTGCCAAAAGGTGAATAAATAATGTTCAATAAATTCTCGATTTACGCGAACCAAGCGTCTGAAAGAAAAATGAGAAGAATATAAACAATAATACTGTGCTGGCCAGATATAAACAATATCAGCAGGGGGCGGCATAAATCTACGAATCTTATATAGAAAGGCTGCGCAGAGGCAAGACAATTAAAAATGTTCACTTCAAGGTGAAAGAGGCGCCACAGAATCGAATTTCCATAGAGCCATCTGTTTGTTTCAGTTGAAGCGAAACCAAAACAACAGCATAAAAATTACACATGTTGTGAGCAATTCAAGGTCGAAGGCTGTAAAATTTTTTGTTCACAAAAATATGAACATTATTAGAAATATTATATTATTAGAAAAACCTCACCATAATTATATATGTTCTTATACCCTTTAAAACGTATTTTAACTCTAGTCAGAACCTTAAAAACTTCAGTTCAACAAAGTTATTTTCCTTTGTTATTTATTATTAGCCTGAAATTTTTGTTTTTAGGCAATTTTCAAAGCTGAAAAACCCGAAAATATTTGTCTACAGATTTCTCTCCCCCTTAATAAATATACACATTTTCCTATATATATATATCCATGTTCAGAGTAACGCACATGCAAATTAGATTGACCATGAAAAGTGTTTTCGCATGGCCGCGTATTTTTCTTCAGGTGTTCAACCGCTAAAAAGTTGTTTACCTGTGAGTGTGTGAAATGGATTTTTGTTTTCGCCAAAAAGGATTTACGTGGTTGTAAGACATTAACGTGTAGAAAAATGGTGTGGTAAATTATTTGTGAATTTTAATTGAGAGATTTCTTCAGCTGTGAATCAATTACCAACGTCTTTCCTGTATTCATTAACTAAATGTATAAAATCCATTACGAGTAGTCATAAAATGGAAATTCGTAACTTAATGACCATAACATGGTTTATTTACAGAATATTGCCAAATAATTTGTGAATGGATTGCAAGATTTCTGCAAATTATGAATGTGAAAATGTGTTAAATCAATTATGAGCGGAATTTTCATAGGAATTTTAGATCATAAAATGTAGGAAAATCCCTTGAACTAAAAACCTTAATTGAGATTTTATGAAAGCGGTTTTAAATTTTTTGAAAGGAAGTACTTAAGTTCATTGCGCTAAAATTTTCATTCAGAAAACATATTTGGAAAATTTTTATTTGTAATTTTTTCTAATTCAAATTGTTGTATATTTAAGTGACTTATGCGTCATATTTACAATTAAAATTATTGTATAGGCCATAGTTATTTCGAAGAATAATTGAAACTTATAGAAATTTGAAAGAATTTAAACCCACGCAAAAAAAATAGTTTCTGGCATCGATAATAATGATTTAATATTTACACTAGTAGTGCAAATATTTACCCGACCATATAAATGAAGCATTTATTTATAAATCAGTGGGAATAATATAATGGAAAAGTTTATCAAACCCAGAAGATGGTTAGCTAACAAAGGATATTGCCCTAAAAAATGTAAATAAATAAGGTATTTTTCAAGTAATTCATTTAAATTAAATCCTATTAATTTAAATAATCAATTATAAAAACTATATCCTAGTAAGAACTAGGAAAGACTGGTTATCTTGTCTTAGAAGCGGGTTGACGCCTTAAACCCAACAAAGAATATTATTATTATTCATTGCAAAAAAATACAAATATAAAGTAATAGAAAGAACTATAAATTGATAATTCACTAGCCGTAATAGTCTTTAGCTCTGTCTGGCATTATCATCTGGGGTCTCAGCTTGGAATTGATTTGATTGCACAAACACGTTTCCATTTCCATTTTCAATATTTCCCCCGCGCGCCACTTACAAGATTAGCACGTGAAACATGAATGATAGGCTATAGGCGACGGCGGTCAAGCGATAGTGGTGCTATATGGTAATAGCATATAGAAACTATAATGTATTATGGTATATGTGCCAGTTGTACGTGTTTCATTGCTGGCGATTTGTTGTTTACCCAACTGCGGTTAACTTACGTTAGCCGGCTGCTAGTCATAAATACTAGATAGATTTAATAACGTTGAAACATTTGCCACGATATGATGACGATGATGCACGGTCGCCAGGCAGTCTGAGCAAAAATATATATAAATCGAAAATCAATCCACTTAGGAGAGGTGTGACCACAACCTTGCAAGCTTGGTTAAGTTTTCCCCACCTTGGTTTATTTTTTCTTCTTCTCATCGGGTTTGTAAAGAGTTCATTTTCAGTTTATTTGGTTTATTTTTGCCATTTGACGTCACTTTACTGCTCTTTGCTGAACGTATTTTGACTGTAAATATTTCCACTTTTTTATCTTTCGACGCTTTTTGGCTCTGCGTTGATTTTATGACTCAATTAAAAGATAAATACGCAGAGTGCAAACATTTCAATGTTCAGTGAATGCCGCCGATGCCAACGAACACATGACGTCAACCATCAAACAAACAAATTGTTGAAAGATTTATGAATACTTGGAATCTATATTTGGATATAATCCCAATGCACACGCACTTTCTGAAAGATGAAAGGGATAGAGTTTGGCTAATGGTTTCCACTCCCAAAGAGTGTCATTAAGATATATGAAGGATAAATACTGAGGATGCATTTTTAAAGCAAATAAAATCGAATCAGTTTTAAAATTCAAGTACAAACTGTTTAATAAGTAACAAATATAAGAAAAAATACAATTTTAAGCCGAATATCCAGCTGGTTTCTCCCTTAAATTTTCTTGCTTATTATTATTATTTATTTCCTTTTATTTTTTGTATGAGTAACATCATTATTTATCTTTTCAATTTGCGACTCTCGACGCAGTGCGTGAGTGAAAGGCAAAAGACCGCATCAGAGTTAGCCTTAACATGTTTGTGCCTCTTATTAAATTTAAATTAAAAGGTGGGGACACTTGCCACCGATTTGCATATAAATTTAATTAAAATGCGTGACGGTATTTAATGGTGGAAATTTTACCAAGGAAGTTTACTAAAAAACCAATTGAAAGGGATTTTAAAATGAAATGTAAGATGAAATCATTTACGATATCAGTTTATATTTCTTCTTCAAATACATCGCTCAATGTCAGCCAAAAATATTTTTTATATATATTTTATTAATGACTTTTATCCTGACACTCGGATTCGAATTAATGTGGTATTGACACGTCAAGTGGAAATTAGAGGGGGGGAAAACATTCGAGTGGTTAATCAGTGTTCAACTGCTTTTGTTGAGCTTTTAACACTCCACCGCCCTCGCAGCCATAGCCGCAGATGCCTGAGGTCAAAGGTTGAACTTGACGTGAGTTTGCCTTTCGCTTTCAGCGAACTCGGGTCGCAAGGGGGCAGCATCGAGCCGGGCTAGCGTTGTGCAGGCACCAGCAGCAGCACCAGCACCTAATGACTTGCAGCCTGGCATTAAATTGCCATTGCCTGGAAAAACTCTGAAAATGAAAGTAAGAAACAAAAAAAAAACCGCAGAGCCAAGCTCACGATTTTGGATGCAGAAAAATTAAAGGGATTTTATATAGCGAGATTTGAATTCTCTACTTTTTGGAGATTATTAAAAGATCAATCTTTGTGTAATATAATAATAATTCTTTATTATCAAACTAGGATTCGTCCATGCATGCATTTGATTTTGACAAAACTAAGGGCGGCTTGCTTAATATTTTATATACATTAAATATTAAATGAAATGGTTAAGAGTTAAAATTATATACTAAAAAAATAAATGATTTTTAGGCTTCAAATTTATCTTTAAAGTATTTAATTTATAGTAACAAATGTACCTCGTTTAAAAGAGAGTATACAAAGATGCGGCCTAGACGATGATGCCTCAAGCCAAGCGATTAAATGTTGTGTTGTTCATTGTTGTGCTGTTGTGTTGTTGTGTTGTCTTGGGTTTCATAACAACAACAAAAAAGACAATGCCTGGAAATATCCATCTATCTTTATGTTCACAGTTAGACACTGTTTTATGTTACACAATTGTTGGTGTATTTTTTTCTTCGTGCCGACCAAACTAAATCCGGCTGGCAACATGTTGCCAACTGGTAAGATCGAATCGTATCGTATCGTATCGTATCTCTTTGGGTTTTGGGTTTTACGAAAATGCAGAAGGGGGACCGGGACCGGGACCTTCGGTTGCTAATTGTTGGGGCGTGGTCCGATTTCGATTCACACAATGATATGCCTGTTGTTAATGTTGTTATGTGCGAAAAACCAACAGCCGCCCAGCTGTTTACTACCCAATAAAATCCACACGGCAAAATAACACTCATTAGCGCGGTATCTTGTGGATACACTACCCTGTTACATTTGTTGGATTATAATGTATATTTATAAATTTCGATGGGGCTTGGCACACGCTGCTCGTCGTCGTTGTCGTTGCCAGCTATGAATACCAAATATCACTTTTTGTTGACAACATTTATTTACGCTCATTTTGACTGTGCGAAAAACAGGCAAAAATAAAATATACAACAAATTTGCCCAAGTAATTTGCATATTTTTGAGATTTTTACTTTGTTTGTGGCTTCCTTCGAAGCGGAACGATTGTTAAATACAAATAATGGGGTTAAGGAAATCAAGGTAAATGGGATCAATTCAGGTCAGCACAGATGTAGAGGAAGTAAATGAGATACACCGAAAAAAATAACAACAGCATTGATAATTTAGTTTATTTTTAAGTATTAATTATACTTTGGGAGAATTTTTCAATATGTATTTATCTGGCGATTATAACTATTCTGGGCCTATATTAGCCCCTAGCTTAGTCACTCTATAAAAAGTATCAAAATATATTCTATAAGACATTTACAAAACCAAAATATTATAAAAAAAGAAAGTATATTCGAAAGCAGAAATTTGTTGCAATGAAAACTTATCTAACTCAGTCAGATGTTCAAAATATCTTTCATATTGAGACTTTTTAATATCGTGTTAAATTCTCCAATATTACTATTAATTTCTCCCCCTAAAATCATCATTTTACAGCGCAACCGTCATGCACATTTCTTTCTCTTTTCCCCCCTATATTTTTTTAATTTTCTTTACTTGGTTTTCCATTGCGTGACCATAACCAATTTTCTCAAACAATTTAGATGCGATTTCGAAATCCGTTGGCTTTCGTCGGAGTGTTGCAAAAGTCGTAAAAAAAAAAGCCAAAGGCAACCAAAAATTTAGTAAACTTGCGGAAGATCTTAAAATGCGTGAATAAGCGGAAATATATCTATAATTAAATTTTAAGGTTTATTGTACTTGACATCATTAATTAATGCATATTTCTCTTTTCTTTTGCAGGTAAGTCTAATTTAACATAAATGTTATTTATATATTCATGGAAAAAAGTGCTTGAAAACCGGATAAGTACATAATATACATATTAATAATTAAAAAACTTTTAAAGTTAGAAAAGGTTTCATTTAGGAACGAATCCTATTGTTTTTATAGGTTCTAAACATTGAATTATCGAATTATGTCTAACAGCAGCCTATCTATTGATTAAGCCGCCTGTTTTTACTATAGATAGGTAGAAAAAAAGATAGATATCATAATAATAATAATAGTATCATTGTAATAAATTCTGAAGAGAGAAAACTGAACCATTCAGAACATTTTCCTCGTTTAACCCAAGTAAGACCACCCACAGTCATCGGCCACCCTGTGGACCAAAATAAAAATCAGCTGATTCGCATTCAATATACATATTTAAATCGTTCATATCCCGCAAAGCAACAGCATGATAAAATAATCGAATCTCTGGCGCCGGATGGTGGGTTTTGTGGGTGGTGGAAGCAGGTTGTGGTGGAATGACGATGGTGGGTTACTATTATACAGTTAGCACACGGGTTATTGAGCCTTCAACGTGGCAACTTGTCATAGTCAAGTGGCATAGAGAGCGGCGCCTCTTGCCATCTCTTTTCGTTGCCTGATGCTAATGCTGCTGTTGCATCGCCTCACCTGTGATACCATTTCTTTCCAAGCAAAGAAACCTAGATCAACAAAAAATATAAGCTTAACCAAACCCAAATTCCGAGGTTACAAATTTACGAAAAGAACAGATTTTTATAAAATAAAGATTTTTTGGATTTTACATTAATTTCAAAAGTTCTTTTGCCGTTACACCATGAGCACGCTCTCCCTCTCTCTCTCTGGGTCTAGCACTCTCTTGCTCTCTTTTGCTGACAAAAATGTTGTATGGTTTCTCTTTCTCTCTGTATCTGGAATTCAGCTAAAAAGCTTTTGAAAAAGCAGCCATGTTGCTTTTCTACATTTCATGTGTGTGTGTGTGTGGGAGAGAACGGGAGTTTGTATCTGCTCTCTCTGCAGTATAAATTAATGCAAGATTCGTTTGTCTGCTGTGTTTTTGTCTGTTTTTCCTTTTTTGCCCCCATGTTTTTTCTGTGTGTTTATATCTCTTGTTTGTTTATTTTTCATGCGTTTTTTTTGTTTGCTTTCAACACGAGCCAACGGAAAACGTGGAACGCGCAACCGGCCATGGGAATATTGTATCGAATCGCTCTCGATAAAGGGTTTCAAGCGTAATAAAGACAACAAACACACCTCAGCGGGTACAGTGAAGCCCTTTAACATGAGCATTCTCTGTAACTTTGGCTTGAAATAAGGTGTATTTAATTTTACAAATTAAAAACAATGAAAAAGTATAAACATAAAGCATAAAGTATAACTTTAAAGCTTGTACAATGTTTTAACTTTGTCAGGTCACATAATTTTGTATTATTATAAATAAGATAACTTATCTTATAACCAGAATGTTTAAATCAAATACAATTGCAACATAGCAATACAACTTTTCCTCTTCATAATATTTATTGATGTAATGTCCTCTAATTGCAAGCTTTACTTTAACTACTAAGCTTTGCTTTAGCTTCCTCTCTCTCTCTCTCGCTCTGCCTTTTTTTGCCAGCCAACTTCAGTAATGCAAAAACAACTCCAGTGCTCTTGCTCTCTTGAGCACTCTCTCCCCCACTCCACCCAACTTCGAAACTTCAGAGAAGCCACCACCAAAAGCTGCTGTAACCTGGGATCTTTGTTTTTGTTGTTTTTGCTGCTGCATGTTCAGCTCTCTTGCTCTCTGCAGCAGAGCCAGCGACTGCGTCGGTGACTGCGGCCAACAACAGCGGCGGCGACGTCAACATTTTCAGTTATGTTGAGTAGCTCTTTCCATGCAAACACGAAAATCCCCTAGAAGCCAAAGTTAAATCTTTGCATCGCTTTTGTCGCTTGGGCTTTTATTTTATTCCGTTGCTCGATTGTTAAATTGTGTGATTTTGGGCGAAGACCGCCTTGAAAAAAGTTCGTTTTCTGTTTACGAGTCTGTGTGTTGCAATCTGTGTTCGTGTGTGCGAGCGAAAAAGCGATAGAAAAAGTTTCAAACGAAAAAGAACAAAGGCTAGGGAAATTGTTTACTAACATTTGGCTAAACAATTGCCAAAAGTGTTCGCCAGGCACTTCAATTAATATTAAAATCCCCGGAGGAAAAGGCGAAAAAATCGTCTCGCGCGCATTTTTAACATTTTCACTCAGTGAGTGAGAGAGCGAGATCAAATAGTGAGAGACAGAGAGAGAGAGAGAGGCGGAGTTGCTGAATAACCAAAAGAACACGAATTCAGCAAGAGAGTGAGAGAGAGAGAGCGGTCGAATTTTTACCCTCTCTCAGCACACAAATAAAAGAGCTCCCCAGTTCGTTGATTTGTTTGTTTTTAGTGTTAAAAACATTTTTAAAAAGAGGCCTACCGAAAGGCCTGAAAAAGCAAGCACACCTTAGCTACATGTTGTATGTTTGTGTGTAATTGCAAGTGAAACTCATTGCGAGGGAAGCTGGGAAAAATAGAGAGAACCCAATTAACTGTTGTTTGCACACACAGAGAAACCAGTCGACCGTGTGTTAATGTGTGTATATCTAATAAGAAGAAGCACCAGCGGTGAGAGGAAAAACAAAAATTCCCATCAGCTTTGAGCTCAGCAAACAAATACAAACAAAAAATATTAATAAAATTGCCAAATCAAAATTGAGTCAAACAAATACATATCGTTTTGAAGACTTAGACTGTAAATATTGAATATCAAATATCAGTAACGGTAAACGAATTGCATTCAACTACCGTAATATCGATAATGAAAACAGAAACAGGCAGCAACATCAGCAATATTAATAATAATAACAATAATATCATTGTCAAAATGGATTTCGATATGTATCCAAGTATTTCGGGCAAGCAACAGGATCCCGTTCGCGAAGTCGTTATGAAATATATTGATTATTTTCTGCCAGAGTGAGTATGCGATAGTAATGGGTTATCGGTATATCGATTAGATAATATTATAGTTACAAAATAAATTGTAGAATTATTTTTGCAGTTTTTGTAAGGCTTTTAATTGAAGAGAGCAATGTTCAGATATATACATTTTAGGTAACAAGACGATAACGATCTGATGTGGAGGAGGTCATCCCATGATAAAGCCTATTTGGCTAGGGATTTTCTCTAGGGAAAACAGTAGCCATTCCCTTACACAGCTGTTGACAAACCTCAGTTATCTTTTTTGAGATTATATTGTTTTTAGTCTGGCTTTAACCAGAGAGGAGAGTATGATTAAATTAAGCAAATATATAATGTACATTTTATGGATCTGTTTATATGGCAATAAAGCTATTTTTGCTCACTTGCTTAGTCTTTATAAGCATGGGAATTTTTTTTAAACAGATTTTAGTACATTTGTTAAGCTTTACCACCTCAGATAACACAATGGAATTATTTAAAGGAGAGGAAATCTTTTACTTCCATTTTTAGACCACTTAGGAGTGTTGTTTTTCGTAATAACTTCCTTAAAATTATACAAGCATATCTCACACTTTTTTTTTATCTAATTACATCACCTGAAGATGATTGGTGACTAATTTTAGGCTCGTCTCAAATGTCTATTTTTTGTAAACTAGCAAATTGGTTGGCAGCTAATTTAAGCAAATTTGTGTGAATTTATGACAAAAAAAATGGAATACTTAAACTTCAGACAAGTGACAATTGACAAGGTGCCTTAAAATAGATGCTCAGAAATAAACACTTCCGATCCGACAGATGATGTGATTCTCAGCTTAGGAAACCAATTAGCGAAAACCCCAGACATGATCCATAATACCTCCTATATTATATTATATTATTGCCTGGCAACCCAGATGCTTGAGACTTATTTGTTGCTCTTTTTTGTGGAATACCGCAACACATCCGATGGCAAATTGACTTGCAAGGTGCTAAGTTGAGTATAACGAGAATAAATATCGATGGTCTGCGGTTGATTTCTTATACACACAATAATCTTTATCGGTTGGATAAGACGGCGGCACCAAGCACTCTAATTATATTGGTAAATGAAGTTTGGATTGGATAAGAGTTTCATAAAGGGTTGATGTTGGTAGTGTATTTATAGGATTTGATGGCGATAGGTTCCAGATAAGGAAAATTGATTAAATTATCTTATAAAACCCTTGGGAAATACATTCTTTAAGGACTTTAGCTTGATGATACTTGTAGTATTAGTTCCTGTACGAAATATTTTTAATTTCCGTAAACAAAATCGTTTTATTTCGATATCTTAAACATAAATTTACGGCAAGTCTTCCAAGTCTTATCTCTTATTGATTTTCTTCTCCAAATCCCATGTCATATCCAAAGCAGACATCAAATTGGTACTGTATAATCGAATTATATGTTCAAGACTGGTTACTTGTGGCCGCTTCCTGTGTTTGGTGGGCCTTACATCATCGGTAAACGGGCCAACGCATCGTTAGTTGGATAAAATACTATATATTTTTTTTTTTGCTCTGACCTCATTTTTGTTTTTTGTCCGTTACGTCCAGTTAGGCAACTTGTTGCAAAAAACAGAAAAAAAAACAAAGTTGCATTTGTTTGTGAACCGGGAATGCGGTGAATCCGGGAAAGGAGGAGGAGGAGGAGCACGCGTCTCCTCCGGCTGTGAAGCCTGCCAAGTTGGTGACATTTCTTCGGTGGTTTTGCCGCCTTTCTGCTGGCTTTTCAGACACTTTAAGGCTTCCTACAATAAGGCGGCGAAACGAACCGGTCTTGGACTTGAACAAGACTTTAATTTACTCTTTTTTTGTTGTTTTGTATCTCTTGACACTCTGTTTAAGTCAGTTTTAAGCCCAGGCGAATGTTTTGAACCCTTTTTGTTGCCCGTTTCTATATAAAGGCATTTTTTTTGCTTATATTTATCATTTCGATTTTAATTAGGTCAGGGCCAAATGATGCCTGTGTGTTTTTCTTTATTTTATTTTTTTCCTCATCATTTATTTTTTATAGTTACGCTTTGTTGCTCTTTGTTTGCTTTGTAGAAAAAGCATTCATTGTTATCTGGGGTGTGAATATATAATATATATCTTAAATAGATGAAAGCAGCACAAAGAATATATATTAGAAAGCAAGATAATGTTTTAGATTCTTTATGCAAATAAAGTCTTAACAAAATACCTTACTCTGCCACACTTGCCAAGCATTGAAAATAATATTTTGTAGAGCTTGGTTAACTTTTTTATTCTTATTAAATGCTCAATATATATATCAATAAATTTTTACTATTTACCCATCAAATAAATAATCATAACATTTTCAATTCTTGCCCCTAAAAACATTGTTACAATTGACTTCCCGTTTATCTGGCTGTTTATTTTCTTCGTTTTTTGCCAAGCAATATTTACGATGTGTTTTGTTTTTGCCCGCCAACAACTTCCTGGAGTCGTAAACACTACTATGTGTCTCCCCTAAAATCGAATAGGAAAACTCACTGTTGCTTCCCGGCTCTTGAGACCCTCCTCATATGCAAATAAACACTTTACAAAATGGTACGGAAAATCATTTGTTGGAATCGAGAAATCGGGAGGAAGATGTGGCACAAATATATGTATATGCCAAGTTCTCTTGGCGAATTTCCGTGGGTTCGCTTACATCAGCAAAACAACAGCATGACAGCAATTCCGATATCTGTTTTTTACACACACACCATATACACTATATTGTGTTTAATTTTGTCAAGTCAGCAGGGTGCAGCCAAAAAGTGCTTCGAATAGCAATTTGTTATTTTAGGGAGAAACGACAACATCCGCAAGTTTAAAATTTCGGAAATGCGCAAAATCAAACAAACAAAAAACAAAAAATATTTGAGTGAAAATATCCTGAAAACAGCCAATGGGAGAAAATGCCAAAGTGCAGTGACATGTCTCAAGGGATTAACCTGGCAATTGGCCAGAGTTTCATTCACAGATCGGATTTGGATTCAATTAATTGCAATTCAATTGGATTTGGATACTAAACAAAATGCAAAGCTAGTGTAATTCGAATTTTCTGCAATTGCCAGTCAAAACACAAGTGCATTTTAAAAAGAAAAAGTGGCACGTTCGAGGTGGCGCCGTCTGAAAAAAAATGAAAACAAAATAATAACAAAGAAATAAACAATAATAATAATCAACAAGTTTCAGATTAGGTAGAGCAGAAATAGTAGTAGTATTTAAATTGTGAATTATAAAAAGTACATCAAGCTTTAAACAAGTTAAAATCAATAAATTATGAGATCAATATTAATAAAAGCTGAAATATATTTATTATTATATGATTCTTTCTTCCACCGGCTTTCGTTAACTTTGCATTTATATTTACTTTTTGTTTTTTGTCGCTGACACATTTTTCCTTTATTATCATTCTTTTTTTGTTTAAGAAAACATGAAACTTTAATCACGTGATCTCATAAATAAAACCCAAAACTAGATCGTGCAAAGTAAACAAAAAATCCGACTTAAATCATATGGCAAAATATGCGAATAAATAATCTTTAAATTAACACAAAAGCATAGCAGCGGGGGGAAAAATAAAGTAAATAAGTAAGTGACATCATGGTTATTTTTATGAGCTTACGATTTCGGCGCTTGAACCTTAATAAACTTTGCACTTTTCTTTCCTTACTTTTTCATGTTTTGTTTTGTTTTGTTTGTTTTTTGGGTGCTTTTGTATAATGAAATGTGTACTTTAATTTTTTTTGCACATTGCGTGTTTTTTTTTGACTGCTTACGCACTTACATATATTAGGTGTTTATTATTGCCTTTATATGCGATTTGTTTCGTGTTTGAGCTTTTTGGGAAACTTTGTTTCATTGTTTGTTTTATTTTTGTTGTGGCTACCTGCCGATAACACCTGGTGAGATGATAAGCAACAAGCTTTTGTCTAATCATGATGCTGTTTCCAGCTACGAAGAAATTACAAGTTCTTTGGGGAAATAATAATGAACATTTTAATGTAAACCATTTAAATTTTCGAATTTATTCCTTCCACATTTTAAAATAACCTTCTTAACATTTAATTAAATAATTGTTCTTCCTCACTTTCCGGTTAAAATGTGTTTTTATGTCACTCCCATTAACCGAATTTCCATTTAAAACTGTTGATTTTCACCTTTAAATAATTTAATGTGTTATTTGTTGAATTTGTTCTCTCACATAATAATTATCGAATGAATTAAAGTTAATTGCCAAGCGAAATAAACGGATTTTCCCCGAAAAAAACTCCGCCCGTTTAAATAAAAACGCCATTGACCGTTGTCCGCAATGACATTGGTGGAATAATTGTTATTTTATTTTATTTTATTTCTCTGGCTTTTGTGTTTTTTCGCTATAGCCCAAAGAAAGAGAACAAAAGTCACGACATGAGTCATTGCACTCGATCTGTCTGGATGCAATGGCAATACTTTTACTTTCAAGATTATATAGAAAGTCATAAACTCTGTTCCCGTTCCCTTGACTTGACTCCTCTGAGTGGCGCAGGTTAAAAAACTTTTTGCCTTTCGTCCTTGTGAGTCTGAGTCACACACACAGAGGGTAAAATCACAAGTTTCCACGACCCAACAGATTTCAATAAAAAACGAAACCCTCTTTTCATTCTTTATTGCCGGCTCTTTAATTATTTTGCACGCCGCAAATCCATTTTCATGCGTCCAAAATGTTGTTATTATTCCATCTCAACCAATTTAAAATGGAATGCATTTCAGCAAAAATATCAACAGAAGCAGCAGCAGGATGATGTGTTAATAATGAAAGTATTTATTTATTATGGGTGTGGTAATTGTTTTTCTCTCAAATAAGGAATTTGTTGAACAACAAGAGAATATTTTAAAAATAACCAAAAGTTAAATTATTTATTTAACTATATTTACTTTTTTATTTGTAGTTCTTTATAATATACAAGTCTAATAACTTAATCAATTAATTTCTTATTTCAAGTTCAAATTATTTAATGATTTTATGCAACTTTCAATGAGTAACCTATGAAACTGAGTCACTACTCCTGTGTTACACATGTTATAACTATCATTAAAGCCATCTAATTTGATGACACACTTTGGCCACAATATCTTGCCATTTCTATAATTAGAAATTATTGAGTGTGGCAAGAATTCTTGAACCACAAAATGAAGCCCATATGGTTTGATAAATGATAGGCAGCAAAAAAAGCCCCAAATCGATTTAAAGAAATACATTTACAATTCCATGAACTGAAAGAAATAAATATGTGGGTTGTCTGAGGAGTTCATTGTACGAATTTGAAATGTAGTTTATTAGAATCTAAGATAATGATAAATTGAAATAATGGGAGAATGGTAAAAAGCTTAAATTCATTTGAGCATTTTAGCTTTTTTAAAACGTCCTTGAGGGGGTCTATGCAAAAGCCAGTCTCACAAAAAACAGGCAATAACTTCGTTTACCGGCAACATTTGAATCTCGTTTAAAACCCTCAAGGTGAACGTTAAAAGCTGCAGAATAAGCTAAAGTTAAGAACATAAAGACGAAAAATCCAGTTTATAATTTTACTTTATACACCACAAACTTCTTTTATGTAATATGGGTTTGCAAAAATTGCTGGTTTGGCTTTTATTGATAGTTTGGCGCATTTTCTAGTTTTCGCCATGGTTGCGTAATTTAATGCCAATCGATCGATCGATCGAACGAACGAACAATGCTATAATTTGCACTTTTTGCCTGCAATTAAGGAAATATGCCAAACTGTTTTTGATTGATCCATTCGAGGAGTATTTGAATAAAACTCGCTTGGTTGCATAAAAACTCATTATATTGGATTTAAATTCAGTGAAGACTTTCCGTGCCATTCATCTTTCACTTTGGTCTTATGACAATTTAATTGCTCATTTGGCATTGTAATTAGATGGGGAGATTTGCGTGTTTTATTCGGTGATCGGGCACTTTATTTATTTATTTTTGGCAACTTTAAGTCGAGGAAGCTTTATTGTCATATTGACCTCAATTTGTTGTCTGGCATCAGCAAGGTCAAATGGCCAAAAATAACTGCCATTTGAAGGTTTTTTCTTTGGTTTCGTCTGGGCGCAAAAGTCTTGAGGCGTTCAAAAACAAAAAAATGGCAACATTAACGATTATAAGATTTGTTTTTAATTGAGCGGTAAATGGATGAAGATGATGGAGCTATTAAATAAAAGATTTAAGAGGCCTAACAATTTTGCTTTACAATTTATATTTGATTATTTTGTATTCATAACTAATCTGTGTATTTTCTATTATTTTATTGCAGTGCATCTGGAACAAGTGCAGTTGCGATTGACAACAAAATCGAACAGGCAATGGTAAGTTCAACGATTCAGCTCACTTCTTAATTGTTTTATATCAGACATTTATAAATACGACCGTCAGTCAGTCATAAAAAGTACACAGCGTCAAAATGATAAGAATGCGAATAAAAACATGAAATCCGTAATCTTTATAATGGGCCAAAGTTGTCATAAAAAAATAATTCTTATCAAGCGTAAGACCAAAAAGGAACAACTAAAGCAGGGGACGTCACTTAAACGCTTTTTGAACTTTTGACCGTGAAAACAGACGTTGTTTTTTTGAACCCAAAGATTGCGTACCCTTGATGGTCAGTTCTTAATCTCGATTAGGCAAGGTCTCCTCAAGTCTCTGAACAACCAAGAACAAGTATCTTTTTGCCCATCGAAAGATGCTCGTCGAGTGGCTGGAAAAAAAGATACAATTCAATCAAGTGGCGGCCCTCCTCGTTCATGAAGTACAAATTTAGTTCAATTGCTGAGATGGCATGCATTTCAATGGTCGGTGGATTCTATATTTAGACCCAATTAAAAGCCTCTCAAAAACAATGTGAACAATCCCAAGAAGATGAAGATGATGACAATTGGTTTTTCATCAAGTCTTCTCGGTTTTCAATGAACTGAAATGAACTGTGGCAGATAGTTATGAATGGAGGAAAGCCATTTGATATATTCATGCCTTAGGGCGAATAATCAAATTGAGTCTCAAGTGTTTTTGGGCTATCTAATCGAGCAATCGAGCTGTATTGAGTTAATGTAATCGATTGAAATAAAAGTTTCAATGATTTCTGATGGCTGAAAAGCAAATTTTATTGTTGCAAAGATTGTTGCCAACCCTAATACACTTGAAGTTAGTGCAATCAGGATTTGATTAAAGTGTATTTGTATTTAATTCTATACAACAAGCTTAAATGGGTTAACCCAGTCTTATTGTAAGAGGAAAGGCCATATTTTTTATGAATTCTTCGGTAAATCTTCACCATCTTTTATTTATTATGCGTAGCTTCGTAGCTAATAAATAATTCCAAGCGGAACTTGATGACACATTTATCGCTAGCTACTTGTTACTGCCGGCTGCATGCTTTTTGATTTTGCCTCATTTAAAGTCAATCAACTTTTCCTTTTCCACGAAATCCAATTGAGAGATTGTGCCGCTGCCGCCTCTGTGTGGCAATTGCAAAAGGCAGTTGCAGTTGCAGTTGCTTGAAGCTGAGAGCTGCTTGCCTGCCACCCATAATGGTCATTTGGGTCAATTGAATTGCTCTCGCTGCCACTTTCTTTGGGCCACAACCAACGCATTTCATTTCGATTCTCTTCTTTTTTGTGTTTATTTTTCTTTTCAAATTCCTTTCTATACAGAAACGTTTTCCCTCTTGTTTTTCTCTCTTTGTGAAAGTACGAGTATTTTCCCCACAGGCATTTCCCGAGTCTTAACTGTTTGTTTGTGCCTCAGAATTTATGCATTTAACTTCTCTACTCTGTTATGGTTGCTTTTGACCTTGAATGGGGATAGAAGAAATATTAAATTTTATATGTGTGTGATATTTTTATGAGCTCCCTTCCTTTGCTGGCTTATCAGGCTTTTTTTTTTGTCTTGTTTACTACAAAAAATGGCAGACTGTTTCACGCTTATCTCTCCGGCCACACTTCAAAAAAGCCATAAATTGTTTGAAAATTCATGAGCAAATAAAGGCAACACAACACAAATGTGAGTACAAATGTATATGAATTGTGTGCTTGTTTTCATTGCGATAATTATTATAATTACTCAACACGCAATCACCGAAATGGTATTGACTTTTGGGCGGCTTTTTGCCAGACAAAGCTTCGCCTTTCATTATCTTTTTATATTTTAGAATTTCATAAATTGAAAACATGATCCCACTTTAAGGCATGATTTCCTTTTTACGTTTTCTCACCAGGTGTAGCCGCATTTTCGGGAAAAGTTCTCTAACCCCCAGCAGATGTCGCATATCATTCATATTTTAGGACACTTCCTCTTTTTTGATCTCCTTTCGCTGAATATATATACAATATTTTCTTAAACCCATTCAGCTGAGTTGTCACGTAGGGAAAATGAGCAGACATATTGCGGATTACGGATTGCTGCGGTCTGCGGTCTCTTGACTTGAGTCACGTTAGCATTGAAATGGGGCGGAGAAAGAACTGAATTTCTTTTTCTTTTTTTTTTAGACAAAGGCTTGTCAAATAAAAATGTAATTTATTTGCAGCAAGTCTCTGCGAGATGACCGCCAGTGACAGTATTTTCCTGTTTTACAAATGCCCGCAAAAGTACATAAAAATAAAGCAAAACAAATAATAAATGAGGCAAGACCCTTTTTCAGTGGGCGGAAGTGTATAATTTTTTGCTTCCTTAAACAATAATTCTTATTTGCTTTTATATCACTTATCAATCAAGGCAACAAGATCTGAATGACGTCATTGTTTTTCTTTGTTTGGTATTTAATGATTATCAAAGACATTTGTGCTTTTGTTCAGAGAGAGTTTGTATTATCAATATATACTCTATAAGGAATACATGACAGCCACTCACACGCTCCAAATTCTATGCTAATCTCTATGACTTTATATATATATTTCTTCTTTAATCGATGAAGAAAACAAATACCAAATAGAGGCAATAAAATGTACAGAAAGAAAAAATATAAAAACAATAGAAGACTTGGCGCCTATGATACGTACGCTCCCCATACTTCGAGTCTGTAGATAAGGTTTTTAGGTTATACTAATATTTAATAATTGATTTGAACTGGCACAAACAATATAGCATAATAATAATAATACTTATCAGCTGAAATGGCCAGAGACTAGACTTTAGTAATATTTGTACACTCTAGTCCAAGGTAAGAGATGTAAGCAAAACCTTGGGATAGAACCTCTGTATAGCTTATGATTATAGGGATCGGTATGCCATGGAGCCTTCACGCATTATTTGTTGAACTTTTGATAAATAAATAACCAATTTATAATTGTTAACCCCCTCACCCCATTTATCATTCCTCTTTACAAATATTAACAAAGACCCATAAAAAGGCTTTTGTGGTGTTTCTCAATCAGCTTTCTTCGCAAATCGGAAATCATAAAGCCCAAAATTTCCTAACAATCGAGGAAAAAGTTGTGAAAAACAACAAGATAACCATGAAAAGTTGAAATGTTAAGACAACTTAATGACTTAATGACATTTATGGAGCCTTATTTTCGTTCAATGTGAGGATCGAAATGGCTTGGCTTTTGTCGAGCCTCCGGCGTGTTGGCTTTATATATTTTTCGACATTTTTTTTTTGTGAAAAACAAAATGCAGAACCCATAAACAAGACCATAAAAAGCATGACAGATAAGATAAAAAAAAAAATATGAGAAAAAAATGTGAAAACACATTTGCTTTAGGCGGGTTTTTACGACCGATATTTGTGCAAGTGTGGGGAGTTTCTGGCCTGGACTGGAATGAAGTGGGAAAACAAGTCCCAACAGAAGAATAGTATTAAATAATTTACTTTTCCAAGACATCCAGACAATTGGTAGATAAGAATACCACATTGATGATAGCATAATAAATACATCAGAATCGTCTACAGGATGGGTAAACATCGGGCTTAAACTCAAGGTGTTTATCTTCTTTGGCATACAAAAAGCGTGTTATGGCCACGTGCCTTGGCCAGGTCTTTCCCCATGATCTCTTACATGATCTCTGGGCTGGAATCACATATGTCCAAAGCGATTTCTTCAAGGTTCGTTCTGGAGGTCTGTCAAAAGTATCGATAACTAATGCTTAAGTAAGTGCTAGGCATCGTTTTCCACCTCTGTTCGTATCATGATCTATTCGTTCAATACCTCTAATTGCATTGACAATGAGCACCGCAATTTTCAAACAATTGACGTCAGAATCGATACTATAACGTCATTCGGTCGGTTGGTCAGTCAGCCACCCAATCCCAAGCCCAAACCGAACGGTTCGAGCCAGTTAAGTACTAATTAGAGGCTCTGAGGCACCCGCTGCTGTGCTGCGTGTCTATCGGTCGATCTGGTCTGGTCTATAGTTTATGGTAGCTCATAGCTCTGGCGATGGTCCCGTGACCTGGCTCAAAGCACGAAAAAATTGAACAAAGGACACAGATGACCTGAAAAAGTCTGGTGATTACAGTTATTGACTTTAGTGCTGTTTACTTTGTTCACTAATTACTCGATAAGGATCTAGTGTCGATACCAAGTCTGGTTTTAGGTTCAGTATGTAAAAAGAATAGTAGATAATAATTTGAATATATTAATACAATGATTATCCTTTAAAGAAAAGCATAAATCGTAAGTTTTAGTTGGTTCTTAATGTTATTTAGTCTACTTTTATAGTTTATGGCAGTTGTAATCGATTAATATGTCTGAAACTAAGATCTTTAGGATATCTTTGACTTATACCGATAGCTATCGATTGCTAATATACATGAAATTAATTGTTAATTGACAAAAAATCTTTTCACAATCAACAAAAGATCGATATTTAATTATTTCTGTAAAAGTAAAAGGCGGCTATACCTTAACATTTAATTATTATTCCGATCTCAAATATTTATTAACATCCCTAGAGCCCATTAAATGTCATGCAACTGAACTTTGTTACAGCCACCGGTGCTGCTGACGTCATCTATTCAGAATTAAATTGCGTCACAAAGTGCTTGCAGTATCACAATACACCCCGTATTATGAAGATGATGTTGATGATGATGATCTCTGGTTCTTTTGTAATACATGTGGAGACCACGTTTAACAACGAAAAATCCCAAGAAGAGATTTCTTTAGAACCTGATGCAATCTGATTCTGACCTTTTGTTTTTCATTTTTCATGCCATTCCGTCGAGGTCGGCGACTTTCAATTCGCGTGAAATGCAAGACGACAAGCGGTGTGAAAGTATTACAAGTAGCTGTAGACCTGAAATGAGCTAATATTTCTCAAAAAAAAAACCCATGATGAGCTCAACCTGGTGGTCTCCTCCCACAAAGGGTGCTATGTAGCTATCCCCCCCAAATGACTCACTAATGCCACAATTTAGCGGGAAATTGTTTACTGCAATTAGAGTTCGGGGCAGGCGAAGCAAAGTTCCACGAATCGAACTTTGTTTTTACCTTCAAGGTTGCATCCCGTGTGGGCAGGCGGTCGCAATTGGGTGTGAAGTTCGTTCGGTTCGCTTTTGTGTGGTGCGAGAGTTTTGCACTTGCAACAACGTAAGCCTTGTTGTGCTAGGTTCAAACGGGTTTCCTAGTCATCGCAAATGCTTCTAAATATCCAATCTAAACACTAGGGAGACCGGGCTGGAGACCAGAGACCAGACATTCAACATTTCATAGCCAGACGAGATAGCCTTTAGTTTAAGTTGCAATTGTCGTTCGAGTCTCAGTTTTTGTTTTGTTTATTTTGTACGTGCATTGCGGCTCCAAAAGTGGGTCAGTTTTATCGCCAATACATGTCTATATACTATATACTATATACTATACATATGTGCATTGAACACTCACTCAACTAGACTTGCTGCAGTTGATTTTTCATTTATGTTTGTTTGCTGGCTTGACTAGGCGAAGTTTTGCTGTTGCCAAGCGCGCTCAATTTTCATAAAATACAAATGCAAAGTGCAGCAAACTTTGGAGGTGCCCTCGTTGTTACCACTGTCACTTTGATTGTAAAGTTCTGGAGAAGCGAATAGCTTTGGTTTTTCCTTATAGAAGGTTTTAAAAGTATGTTGAAGTCTACTACAAAGTTTTTATAAAAGAGACCATAAGGTAAAAACCACTTTTAATAATAATTCATGTCATAAATAACACTATTTAGAATATATTTATTGCATTTATTTATTATAAGTTGATAATTTATAATAATATTAAGGCACTTTGCTTCTCTTGTCCATGAAAAGTATAGTTGTGCTCTCTGGCTAAAGTTTTCCAGTGACTGCATTTGTCAGAGAAAAGTGCAATGTTGTAGCACTTCTGCTTCTAAATCTCTTCAATTCAAATTTCGAAAATACACACATTAAACTTGAAACCATAAGGGAATTTAGCTTTATCTATACACTTTGGGGAATTTGCTTTTATCATCTTTACATGTGCAAAGTTTATCAAACATTTCCAAATTCCCAAGAGCAGGCCCCTTCATATGGCTTTTAGACTAAATATGAGAACATTAAATTGCTAAAGAGGGGTGTGTGTGTGTTTTTCTGTTATCTCTTATATATTAGCTATATAATTAGCAAACAATTTTACTCAATATCAAATTTAATTAGGCATCATCGGTCAGTCGCAAGGCAATTAATTTTGTTCTTCACTACTTTGATGATCAGCTTCCTGCACAAGGCGGAACTTTAAATTTAAAATACAAATACAGAAAGTTTGCCAAATATATAGATACGTAGAAATATATTATCTAATTCACAGCACTTTCAGGCCCTAAAAATCAATGTGGCTTTTTATAGTTTTGCAGGGTATTATAATTTTAGTCCGGAGCTTTTAATGATGCGAAGTAATCATTTTCGACCCTATACATTTTTGTTTTATTTTGAAAATTTTTTCAATAAAAATTAGGGATTACATCGTTAAAATTGCCAACAAATTAGTTCTTTTAAATATTTAAATTGAGTATAATATAATAATAATAATATAATAAATATAATATAATAAATATAATATAATAAATATAATATAATAAATATAACATAATAAATATAATATAATAATAACTAACATATGTAGATCAGTTTTCTGATCGAAAATTATTGCATTTTGGCTTAGTTATGATCTGGAATTCCTCAGCTAATTGCAAGGGTATATAAAATTCGTTTTCCTTTCATGTTTTTGTATTCTTAAATATTAAACAAGATGCGAAGTAATCATTTTCGACCCTATACATTTTTGTTTTATTTTGAAAATTTTTTCAATAAAAATTAGGGATTACTTCGTTAAAATTGCCAACAAATTAGTTCTTTTAAATATTTAAATTGAGTATAATATAATAATAATAATATAATAAATATAATATAATAAATATAATATAATAAATATAATATAATAAATATAATATAATAAATATAATATAATAAATATAATATAATAAATATAATATAATAAATATAACATAATAAATATAATATAATAATAACTAACATATGTAGATCAGTTTTCTGATCGAAAATTATTGCATTTTGGCTTAGTTATGATCTGGAATTCCTCAGCTAATTGCAAGGGTATATAAAATTCGTTTTCCTTTCTTGTTTTTGTATTCTTAAATATTAAACAAGTTTTGTGAACGTCACAAACTGGTTTCGTTTGGTTGGTGATTAAAAACAAAGTAAAATTAATAGCATTAAGCGCAGTCGTTCGATTTGAACGATTGTTTGTTAGGTTAATCCCCCAACTGAGCTTAGATATATTGACCTTTGTGCCATATACGCTGAACTCTAGGCGATATCTTCCGTCTTTGTTCTCCGACCAGGCACGCGAGAAAAAATCATTATAAATGCGTTTTTTTCAAAATGCAGGAAGCAAAGTTGAAATGAAAAATAAAGCTCAATGTATTCTTAATCGCTTTTAATTTTGCAAACGTGCGATCCCCCGATGATGATGATGATGATGTTAATCATTATAAATCAAGCAGCAAACAAAAGATAATCAAAGGTAAACAAAAACTTGGCACCATATAAAGTTAATAAACCTTGCCAAGTGTTTTTCAACTTTAACAGCAGATTTTGGGTCCTAGACCCAGCTTGTGACCTTTGGATCTGGCGGCGATTTTAATTGTATTTAAAGTGCTTGTGGGAGGTGTGTCAAAAAAAAAAATAGAAGGCGTGCTTAAAGCAATTTCTCCCCTCGGGTGAATAATTATACATTTTTTTGGCCCATGGTTCGTGTGCCACTTTGCACAACAACTAAATATGTCAATCAACTGTCCAACTGTCACACACACACCGCACACCACACACCACACACAACTGTACTTGACAACTAAAGTTTTTCCACTTTTTTGCCAATTCGATTTTACGTTAAATATGTCTGTCGGTTTCTCCAATTTTGTTGCCAAGCGGCTCGGCAAATTATTCATTCACGAAAAAATTGCTTAAAACATAAATAAAAACGTTCATACAGAAAAAACTGCAAAAAATTAAAAATAATATTGAGAAATGACAAAAACAGTTGCTGACCTAATTAAGGTTTTTTTTTTGTCATCCCCAAAAAAAAACATCATACAAAACTTGACTAAAATTGCTTTAAATAAACATGAATTTTTGCTAAAGCTTTTAATCTTTAGCAAATTATATGTATTTATTTTCAGTAATTTATTATGGCCAAATTTTGATGGCAACCATTTGTCGGGGGGTCTCAGGGTTTGATTTTGCCGGATTTGGGATACGGGTTTTGCTGTATGCCGGGTACTTGCTTTCTAATTGGGTTAGTGACATCACACCAAGCGAGATAGATATTAAAAGAGAGAGAGAGGGAGAGCCTGAAACCAGTTTTAAAATTTAAAGCTGTTCAATTGTGGGTTGTTTTGCGATCAGTAGTAGTATGTATATAGTATGTGGGCTACCTGATAGATTTGCCAATGAATTTCAGAGCAGGGATATAAAAAATGTGTTGAACGAGAGATCATAGATAGCGATGGGGTTTACTCGGTGTCAAGGATTGCTAAATGGGTTTTACCTTTTTGATTTGGGTTTTTAGTATCTATTTCGAAATTGAAGTAATCAAAATGTTTTTCAGTGATCTGACAAATTGTATTCGAGGTTTTAGAGATTTTGAAATGGAATGTATTTATTTATAAAGAGATTTAGGGGAAGACGACATATATATATAGCTTTCCAATAAGTGTTAAACTTATGGTTGAACTATTTTTGAAATGAAATAAATTTAAAACACTTTGAATTTAAATGAAATATATTTGGAAATGTTTTTGTCAGTATCTATCTTCATTAAAGTTGATACAAACCAAACCAATTTGTACTAATTTCCTAAATTTAACCCAAAGGGGGCTTCCCCTAAATTTCTCTCTTTTTCTCCTCTTTTCATAAAACCCGTTGTTAGAGAAATAATTAATCATTTTGTGGCAGACACAAAAATGTAAATATTATGCCTACACGGGCCAGCCTAAAAGTTAACCAATTAGCTTTTCTCCGTTTTTTAGCATAATTTCAAGTGCATTCGCTGACTTTAATTAATTGTAAACCGCAACGCCATCGCCTGATTTAAATACATGCGTTAATCGATCTTCAGTCTTCGAAGTGTGCGACATGTGTTTTTTAAGCATTTTTTTTGTGTGTGTTTTTTTTTTGGGGGGGAGACCTGTTCGACAACTTGCAAATGATCTCGAACTGGACGCAGCAGCTGATCTCTACAGTAAAAAATAAATATATACAAATGAGAAATGCTCTGGTCGTGCGTGTGCGTGGCGTGCGAGTTGGCAATTGGCCGAGACACACCTACCTTACCTTACCTTACCTTCCCAGACTTGGCTCTCTGTCATTTATAAATGATTTAAATTTGGCCATGATCGAACACACCAACGCGAAACGCGTTTGGCTCGCGATCTCTCTCAGTCTCAGTCTCAGTCTTTCTCTTTCTGTATGTTAAATTTAAATAACATTTTGCAATTGATGATTAATATTGTTGCTCGCCGCCTGCTTGTTTGTTTGTTTGTTTATTTCCCGGCCTTTTGTCTCTGGTTTATTTCTGGGCCTTTTTGCATTTTAATTGACACCAATATGTCATTTTGAAGCAACACCAACAAGGCAGTGAAATCCACACACAGGCGAAATGGCAATTTTAAGCCCTCACAGAAAGTTTTTAGCCCCCCCAAGAAAACTTGTCTATTTTAGATGCACAGAGAGAAAGGTTGATTACATTTTAAAGAGAGCTTCTAGTGATTAATAAATCACAAAATCTGAATGTTTTTGAAGATTTAGGGAATATTGGAAAGCTGATTGGTGTTTCAGCCTCTCATTTTTGTATAATTGTATAATTACATTTTCCAACTCTTTATTTATTAAACAGAAATTCTTCACAGGAATGCCAAAATAAAATATTAATACAACCATATATCATTAGGCTTTTTTCTGTGTACTGCCCCCGCCTTTACTCTCGCCGTTCTCTACGAAAACAAAACGCCAATAAAATATATCAAAGAGGAGAGCTAGCTTTGTGTGTGATCTTCTGTCTATATGTTTGCTTAGACCCCCATATATATAAAAACTGTGGCGACTTTAGCTTCCGCATTATAACTGAACTAAAGACCGATTGAGAAACATTTGTTCGTCTTTCATTTGTCTAGCGGAAAAAAATGACGAGGAAAAATTCCGTCAAAGAAATTTGGTTAAGGAATATTTACGAGATATGGAAAAGCTAAGTTAGAAATGATACTTTATGCCAATTAAAATTGATTTTAAAAACGAAAATCAGTTTATAGAAAACCAATAAATGAATATAAAAGGTTGGCATTATGGAGTTAGAAGTATGTAGTTGTTATTTGAACATAACCGGTTCAGAACAGATTTAATAATACTATAGGTATATGTTAAAATTGTGGGAGCATTTATTCCTTGTTTAAATGATATTTCGATACTTGCGTCATATTTACTCAATTTATAGTCATGTTTAAATTAAATTACTGAGCTACCTGCAAGGTAAAATATTAAAAACAAAATAATAAAATGTCTAAATTGAAGCATATTTTGAATGTGTGCCTCATATTTACTATATTTCTAGTCAGCACCTTACATATTTATTCCTAGAAATTCATTTTGTTGCTGACAGTTTTATGTTTTTGTCTAAGAAAAAATATTCCACGTTAATTTTGTTTACCTATTTTTGACACTCTTTATTCTGCTTCTTCTCTTTGCAGGTAAGCAAAAACCGAAAGCAAAACAAAATATATCTAATTAAGACAACACATATTGTTGTTGTTGTATTCCTATGGTCGGCGTAAGTCCATCAGTCCAATGTATATACATATATATTCTCAATGCGTATATATATATTGTTTTGAGACAGTTGAAATTATTCCACACACTCACTCAATTTGTATTAATTCCCAATCAAAACAAAAAGGGTAAAATTCCACAGATGACAAATAACGACAGACGGGTGGTATTGTGTTGACATATTTGAATAGTTCTTGTTACAGTGGATGAGAGATGAATATAGAACTATTTGACAGCTAATTGCCAAAAATAGATGCAAAATACATACACACATATATCGTTTATTTTCGGTCTGTGTTTCTCTGCAAAACAAAATAATTAAGCTATTTCGCATTTAGGCTTCCTTGCCATATTCCCCAAAGGAAATCATCCAATTAGAGCATGATAAAAACAAAATAGAAATAAGAACTTTTGGAAAGAGCGAAGTCTGCGTGAAATCATCCCCAAAGAGCTTGATAAGAACAAGAAAATAAAAGTCTTGAAAGAGGTTTGGGAAGATAGAAGAATAGTAATAGGGAACTGTTGCTCGAAAAGTGTGAATTTCAGTGGGGGGAACTCAACTATTTTGCCAAAACAAGCTCTGAGGCCCCATTGGGGTACAGAACACTCTAAATAGTAAACACACAGAAAATCGAATGATATTCACACACACAGAGAGACACTTCTATCAAATAGTGTGCCTCGATTGGCCTTGAATAATTCATGATTATTTGTGGGCCTTTTTTTGTTTCGCTTTCGAGTTTTAATTTTTCATTAATGGTTGTTTTTTGTGGTTGCTCTTTAATTTTGTTTTGTTTGTAGCTCTTTTTTGTGTGATTCCTCTTTGTGTTCCTCATTTGTTTACCAAGTCTTTTGAAGACCCTTTGGACAAGGTGAATAAAAAAGAAGAACTTTCGATATAAGAGCAGAAAAAATATATATGATAGGTTACTGGTATTCTAGGAAAGCAAATTGAAACATATTTATGCCATTCTTCATAAAATATTTCTAAACAAGCTAAAGGTTTGTCTTTGAAAATCACAAAATATAGTTTTTGGAAAACAAATTGCAGACATTTGTCAACTTTGAACATCTCATGTTCTTAGAACCCCCAACATAGTTTTCAATTAGGCTCATCTCCTCTCAAGTAAATGGATTTTTTGCGTGCCTAACCTTAACCCAAAAAACTTTTGTCAAGTAAAATTCTGTGAAAGTTTTTTCAATTAAATTATAGTTGAACAAGAAATGGTCACAAGGATGAGAGGCAAGAACAAAAACTCAATGCAAATTCAATGAGTTTTTATTATTAAAACAGAAAATAAACACGAGCAAAAAGAAGAACGAACAGAACCAGAAAAAATAGCAACATTCGAACAAAAAAATTCAGGTCAAGATGAGCAAAAGTCTATTCAACCGAATGGCCTAAAAATAAACCAAGAAAATAAGCTATATATCTCATTTATATAGAAAGGATTTCCAAGTAATAATTGTTAGACATGTTTTTTGTTTGTCGGCAGGCGAATAAACCTTGAAAATTGGCGACACTTTTCCCGATTCGTTTGACATCGCCCCCGACAAAAGTTAATTAGCCACACGTGCCGTGGTCATATCTATATATGTATCTCTTTACAGCCACAAATTCGTGCGCATTCGATTGCAATTAGCGGGTCTGGGCCGTGGTTCCTAACCAGATGTCTGATCCTCTGTTTAATGTCTGAGGAATACCTGTGAGGAGTACCTTTCATTTCTGGTGGCACCTGAGAAGTTTGTACCTGCAGTGGGATGTTGCTCTGCCATAAAACGATTTAATGGCTCGCTCACACAAAAACTGCAACAGCTGGCATTCCACACGACGTCGTCTTCTTACAATTTAATTGCATTTTTGCCATTTATTTGCACTTATTTTTGTGCACTGACTCTGACGCATTAGTTTCGCATCCGATGACATGCAAAGTTTTATGACCTGTTGCGGGTATTTTTGGAGGAACCAAGGAAAATTTATAACCCATTTCAAAGGTTAATTATCTGGTTAAAAAGGAGGCGGGCTGAAAAGGGGAATCCTAGTGATGGTATAGTTATTTTGGGTTTAAATGTAAGTGAACTAATTATTTATTTGGTATTTGCATATTTTTATGCTTATATATCTTTTCTTTCTTACATTTTAAAGACCACTAAAAAATATATATTTCCTTGACCAAATTTGGGTGTCCTATATACACATTATATAGTATTTCCTTAGGCTATTTGTCCCGGGTGTTTGCCATTCTCAGTTTCTGTACCATTTTTCGATTTTCCATTTTTGTGGATCACGCCACACCTGTCGATCATCTGTTTGCAATTTCCCAAAATCGACCATGTATTTCTATTTATTTTTCCCTGTC
Organism: Drosophila serrata; assembly: GCF_035046125.1. NCBI lineage: Eukaryota > Metazoa > Arthropoda > Insecta > Diptera > Drosophilidae > Drosophila > Drosophila serrata. The sequence goes on along the minus strand of NW_028257173.1, from coordinate 2,930,906 downwards.
TGTGTGCCAAATAACAGTCCCAGACGAAATGTTTGTCACAGCCAAAGAAAAAAAGGGAAAACGGTTTGATGGATGGACGGGGGAACATATTGACAGGCAGCTGCTGCTGCTTGACCGTTATGTGATCAAGTAAATATATACCTAATGGACGTTAGCTATCTTCAAGGTGTTCCCTTGGCCGCTCAACGATTGCATCTAATCTAAATTCGAAACGAAAACGGAACTACAAAATAAGCTTATCAGTAATATATACTTTATACATATACTACATTAAAAGTCATGAAATGAAACTTGTTCTAAGCAGACTTAACTCAACCCAAAGCAAATTTCTTTGTTTATTTTGATTTCAGTACATTTTTTGTTATTACACACAGCTTGCTGACGTATGTGTCTGTATGGCTGCTAAATGGTCGACAATTGAAATTCATTAAAAGCGAATCAGAATCGAAAAAAAAAATAACAACAAATCGAAAAAAGGGCAGGCGAGATTCTCAGTTCAAAAATCTATCACTACTATCAGGGCTCTCATCATCGCAGCTTTGCCTTATCAGTTTCGTCTTTTTGTCTAGCAGCTGAACTGTTGATGAGCACACAGATCTTTAAATAAGCTTCGTCTTGATGTGCCCTCTTATCAGTTGAGCTTCTTCCCACTCAACTCTTGCGTGATTCGCGTGTCGTCGTCGTCCAAAGGCAAATAGAACAAACATATTGCTGAAATCACAACTATGTTGGGTTTGTTTACCTCCCCCAAAAAGAAGGAGCGAGATCATTAAAGTTTTAGTTGGATAAACAAAAAGAAATGTATTCTGGTCACTATTTATGTCTTTAGCTTTGCGTAGGCCTAATGATTTGTTCAGAAATATGTGTATATATATATTGTTGATTTATACGAACTAGGGCAGGTTCTTATATATGTTATATATATTTTTCTCCGGCGCGTGTCTCCGTTGACTTTCATTCGTTTTGGATGACACGTGGACTGAGCGGGGGTATACCTGCAGCTCTTTTCTTATCAATTTGTACTACTGAGATGTCTGCCAACTATAATTGCCTAATTGTATCCATCAGATACTGATACGGAGATATATTATGTACAGGCAAGCATCGCCTTTTCTTTTTATTTTGTTCAATATAAGGAAATCACTAATCAAAACCTTTTATGTCGATTGGCCAAAGTAGAGAAGTGAAATTTCTAAACGAGCTCAATAAATTGCATTTACTGGGGTGGGAAAAAAGAGGCATTGGGTGGAAAAAAGAAGAACAACTTGAATGCAAATCGAAGATGATTTCGAATGGAAACGAGACAATTGTTGAGATTTTCTTGGTATTTTCTGTGAAAAAAAAGCAGCTTAAGTATTACAAAGTTAAACTTACTCTTGTGCCCTTTGGCAATCATTATTCAACCAAAAGTTTGATAAAATTTTCCATTTGGATCTTGAGCATCTACTCTTGAGATCTCTCTCTCAGCCTCTTGAACACTCAGTCAAGCTCTTTTGTCATATGAAATGTTACCTAAAATCTGAAATAAATAATAAACAATATTTTTCCACTGCCAGTTGAGAGTGTCCCTCTCCCTGTCTCTGTAGCGTTTTTCTTGGCTGTCTGAGTGTGTGGGGGGGAAAACACTTGTAAATTTCCACTGGGTCTGGCACTGAGACTGAGACTGTATGACTGGGACAACCTGTCGCACCTTTCCCCGTCTCGGACACCTTTTGGCTACCACTTTTGTTATGGATTGTGCATTATGTCCAGAGACTGCCTGACGACTCACTTGCCCTCCTTTATTTACCACACACCCTTTTCCCCCCCTCCTTAGTGTTTTTTATAGCCATGTTTTTCGAGAACTGTGAGTTAGTTGGACAACCTGTCAACGGGTTGCTCTAGGTTTTACACGCTGATAACCTATCTTATCAGTGCTGCTGGCCTATGGAAACCGATGAAAACACATTCAACTGGCCCCAAAGTCCAGTCAAACTATATAATTATACAAAAAAAAAAAAACAACAAAAAGATAGAGAGAGCTGCAATTAAATGAACAAATGTTCCCACACACGGAACTGCTGCTGTTGATCCCAAAATTTAAGACACGCGCCAGCAAATGAATCAGAATTAATTGTATGCGATTGCATGTGGTGAGAAAAAGGCTGAAGAGTGTCAGTGTTGATGGAATTTAAGCGGAAATTAAGCTGACAAGCTTAATAATCCGTATAGTTAATTTATATAAAATTAAATTGAACTAAAACCGGCGTTAATATACCCTTACTGTTAGTTACATAGGTTCATGGTTTCGAACGTGAAATGGATCATAACAAAGCCAAAAATTAATTGATCTCAATCTAAATATATAAGTATTTATATATTTATATCTTTTTTTCAACCGGACATGGCTAAATCGATTCAGCTTTTGATGCTGATCAAGAATATATATGATTTATAGAGTCGGAAATTACTCTTTCACTACGTTTTATTAAAATATGTCTATAAAAGCTTATAAAGTCTTAATAATAATTAATCAACACTTTAAGGAATTAGCTTAGTAAATATTTTTGTTTCTGCTACGGTTTATTTCCTGCTGATATTCTGACACCACTGTCCCCAACACAGTTGTAAACACACCCACCCCACACAAGGAACACTCCAACCCGTTCAACAGCAAAACATCAACCACCACACCCACCATAACCCACCATACACATACATGTGTTGGGGGCGTGCAAAAATCAACAACGAAATCAACAATAGGTACAGTAAATGCTCGAAATAACAAACTACTTTCACAAAGAACAAAATAATATTTAATAACGTCAGATAATTTGACTAGATTTTCAGAATAATATTAGTTCTTGGTCATTACTAAAAAGTATTTTAAATTATCCACTGTAGCAGGCTTTTACTGTCCCTACAGAAATGCTGTAATTTTCCACACATCTTTCCCTTTATTTTATTTTTTGTCTCGGATTTTAAAATATTTTATAACTTTTCCGCGTGTTTACAAATTTGTTATGAGTGAATGAGAATGGGTGGGGGTGTTGTTGGTGATGATTTTCCCCGCTTTTCACCCTTCCACCCGATGGTCAAGCTTTTTATTACAAAACATTTTCGACTTGTTATTGTTGCCGGCTTGCTCTATCTCGGTTTCCCTGCGTTTTCATTTTTTTCTTTATTTATTATTGATTGCCAGACGCGGCGACGATTTGGAAATTTTCATTTGTTGATTCAAAATGCAAACACTCTCGAATATATAGAAGCAAATGAAGAATGCGCTTTGTTATTGTTGCTTGAATCCGTATGCAATATGTAGCATTTTAATGAATATTCCTCGTCATACAAACATACATAGAGACAGACAGTCAACGGGTGCATGCAAAATCTGTGTTCAGCGGCACTAAAGATGTTAGAAACGAATAAAATGTGCCGCCTATAGAGGAAAGTTTTTCGTGATATTTCATTCAAAAGTTTTCCTAGTAAACAACATTTGTTTTTATGAATTCTCTGCTTGGATAAGTTTGTCAACAAAAATTATCACCTCATATTACTGATATCATTACAAGACAATTTATATTACCAACATCAAAGGGTTTATAGACTTTCCAAATAGAGTGTAATAAGTGCTTAATTTTTAATAACTTATTCTGTAACGATATAAGACTCTTCAGGAATAATGATAAATAAGCTGGAAAAAAAAGGTTAGACCTTTTCCTTGTTTGTACTAAGTCAACTTACCATGAAATTCCTTTCCATTAAAGGGTTTTAACAGAATTACACCATAATATCTTAGATTTTATTGTTTAAAACTAAAGTTGTAAACAAAAAATGTATGTAAAAAACTTAAAAATTGATTTATAAACATCCGGAACCATTTTCTTCCATTTGAGTCATTAGAGCCTTTTGAGACTTTTCCATATAAATAATTCGACAGCCGGTGCTTTTCTCCAAACACTTAACACTCCTCCTTGCATTTTCCCCAACTCTCTTTAACCACGTGGGGAAAACCCCACCCACTGAAAAACCCCACCCAAAAATCACATCCCAACATCTACGCAGTTTGCGTAGCAATTAAGTAACTTCGCTTCCTTCCTTCACATATTACTTTACGGCTCGCAATTTGTTTATTTAAATGTGCATTTAATTGCTGTTTTTTCTCTCCCCGAATGGCTACGGCTATTAAATTATTGTTTTGTTTTGTATTGTATTGCTTCTTTCTTTTTTAATTTTTAACGCGGATGTTTGTTTCATTAATTTTGTTTTATTTTGCTTTTAACAATTTGTTGTTCGTCTGCCGGCCGACCTATTGTTCATTCTCGTTCCTATATAGATCGGAATCGTCTATATGGCGTGTGTATAGATTGACAGAAAACGCTTCCTTCAACATGAGCGTGAAATCGATACGGTTCCGTTCATATATTCTGTTGGGTATATTTATTTTTATTTTTTACATTTTGTAGCTCGATTTGTTTTGCAAATGTTCTGTATTTCTTTTATTTTTCTCTCTCTCTCTCTTTGGGAAGCCCTTGAATTTTTTGTTGTATGCAGTATTTTGTCATTGCCAAAAGTGGAATAATTGATGATGGATGTGTCATGGCCTGAAGTTATAGTTTTAAAATAGGTTTTATGGAATTTATAGGTTATAAATTGTAGTTCATGCCTTGAAAAACTTAAATATTCAATTTAAATTGTAGTTTTCTTGAGAAACCAACCTTGAATAATCCTTAAAAAATTATAATAGTATATTTTCAAGCATAAAATCTGTCGCAAATGTAACTTGAAGTATTTTCTCAAGCTCTAAACTAGATAAATCCAAAACTTTATACTCTAACACCCTTTAAAGTTCTTCATAAAATATTTATAGTCTTGAATTTCCTTGTGGAATTTTGTTGATTGTTTACTTGTTTTCTCCAACTTAATTCGATTCGGAGTAAAAAGGCAAATGCGCAAAAGGGAGGAAAATCCAACCCCCTACCATCTCCCGAAAAAGAGAGCCGAAGAAATAAATACGAAATGCCGAAGTAATCGAAAACCACCGCGTGGCGAAAAAGTATCTATAAGAACGTACGACGTTCCACCAAATAAAAAGATACAAAATAAAAATAAAAGAGCGAAAGAGAGTGGCCAAAGTGAGCGGCGAGAATGGATGATAAACAAAAGTGTCGTAAAGTTTTTGCGTCGCAAAAAACCAAAACGAAGCGAAGTACATACGTTTTGGTCTCCTTTTTTTTTGTTTAATAAATTTTAAAAAAAAAGAAACCGGTCAAACATTTTGCCAAATAATCGGGCAGCAGCTCGAATTCATATTCGTATATATTGTGTGCTGATTAAATAAATAGTCATAAAGCCTTTGTAAATTGATGGGAACCAAACGCGTCAAAACAAACAGAGAGAGGGAGAGTATCTCACGAATACCGAATATCCATCAGATTGAAGTAGCTTTGAGTCAAAGAGAGAGCCCTCTGCTCTCTCTCTCTCTCTCTCTGAGTGGAAGTGCGCAATGGGAGAGAGCGAGCGCGTGGTGTGCTCTCTTGTGTATCTGGTTGTCCATCAGTATTCGTGAGATACTTCTCAGCCCGTTTCATATAAAATCCACGCTAATTGCACGCAGACGTTAAGTCGCCAGTTCAGCTCGCTACACGCCACATCGCTCTAAAAACAATATATATATATTTTAAAATATATTTAGAGAAACAAAAAAAAACAAGACACTTAGCAGTATATTATTTTTATACAAAAAAAAAAGTCCCACGAGCGACTCGTCCGTTGTGAATTATATTAATTCGTGTAAAAGCCAGCACAAAAGTTGTTTCAAAAGCAATTACTAAAATCGAGAAAAGCTCGCTAAAACGCTACATAAAAATAAAAGCTCTGCGCCGGTCTCGTAAATCTCACAAAAAAGCTGAAAAGCGAATTCAGTTATTGCTGAACTTTTGCCATACAAACACATCAAGAAAAAGAAACGGGAAAGAAAAAACTGAGAAAGGGAAAAAGAGAGATAAAGAAAAAGAAGTGAAATACAGAAATTTTCAATTACATTTCAAAACGAAAACTGTGATCCCCCAAAAACTTAATTTAAAAGTGCTGAAAAGTGTAGGAGAACCAAGTCTCCAAAAGAAACAGAAAAAACATTCAATAATCTCCGTGAAAATCATTTAATAAAAACCCAACAAAAAGCCAAATATGATGGGCACAATGTCGCTCCGTCAGCCAGAGAACTGGCTCTATGAGATCTGGCAGAAGGGCTACGACAGTCCCTGCTATGTGATGGTGCCCAATGCAAAAGTATGTATAACTAGGAAAAATTCCACCTCATAGCAAAAAGAACCCCCCCCCACTCTCCCTCTCCCCATCTACAACCCCCAAAAAAAGTTTACCTTGTCTCTAGATGCAATTTTATTGATTTTTTTTCGCCGTGTGAGGCTGCGCGCGTTTTAGTGGCATTTCAATGTCAAAAAAGTGTTTCTAAGCAAAAACCAAACCCGCAAAAACTTGTCACTTGTCAATTTATTTAAGCTGATAAATTACTCTGACTTAAATACTAAAGAAAAAATAAGTTATACATGCTACAAATCATTAAAAAAAAACAGCAGACACGAGTCCTTTGTTCTTTTTTGAAACAAAGGAATCGCAGGAAGCACATGATATTCATTTTCTGTTCTGCCTACCTAAGGACCTCGAACAAGTGTACTCAAAAAAGGGGAAAAAAAAAACAAGAAGAATAAAAACCTCGAGTGTGTGTGTGTGTGTGTGCACGGTGGTGGTGTGTGGCCGCCATGTTTATTTGAGAAGTGCAGTCGAAACCGAAAAAAGAAAAAAACCGAAATGAGAACTGCATATGAGATGAGTTTTGAGAAGCGAGAAACGAGAAAACCGAGAGGAGAGACGTGTTGTTGTTGTGAGATACCTCAGGCAAAGAAAAGCGCGTGACCTGACCCCATGGAAACCCTCTCCACACACACGCTGCTGCTGCTGCTGCTGTGTGTATCTTGCCAAGAGTGTGTGTATAATTAGCATACCAGAGATGCTGGTGATGCGCCCCTCCTAAATTACTTCTCTATCTACAATATATACACACAGAGACCTTTCTTATCGCGTTTTTATCAGCTTATCTTTTCGGGGGTATAACCCTCCATAAATTGTGCAAAAACCTGATAATGATGAGCGAAGAAGAATGGTAGAAAAACAAAGTATTTAGACACACCTGCCTTTGAACAATAATTTTATGAGATATATTTCGAGTTTTTTTATACCCTGCCCAGGGTATAATAGCTTGTAACACTGTGAAAAATTCATTTCCGACCCTATAAATCATATATATTCTTGATCAGCATCAAAATCTGAATCGATTAAGCTATGTCTGGTTGAAAACTAAATTTTTCGGATTTTGTCCATTTTCTGAAAAAATCATAAGGGGTTGTTACATCATTCAAATTGTCAAAAATTGGCAAAAAATCGAATTTTCTAGATTGGCTAACTAAGTATGGAGATTTTTTATCCCAATGAAAACTAACACAGAACTAATTTAAATTAATGCATTTTTGGCTGAGTTATGAATGAGTTAAAATTTAATTTTCCGAAAAAATTTCCATAGAAAAATATTGATTTTAACAAAGCGAATCTTTTTTAATTTAATTGCAAACTTGAAGGGTATATAAACTTCGACTTCAGGTTAAGTTTTCTTTCTTGTTTTCCTCTTTTATTTTTGCGTGTATCTTTTTGCACCTTATTGTTAACAAGCCGAAGCAGTATCAACCGGTTTGCATTTGTTTAAAGCGGTTGCTATTGTTTCCGAACTTGCTGTTGTTTTTTTGGCTTTACCTTTTTTACCCGATTTCTGTCTGCTGTCTGCTTTGGGTCTTTATCAACTTGACTTCTAATTTTGGTAATGCTATTTCTTTGCACAAAATATTTTATTGATTATGCCCAGCGGCAACGAATATGTGTGTGTGTGTGCGAGTTCGCGCTCTTCTAAAAATACAATTATGTATTTTTATAAAAATTATTTATTAGCTGCCGCAGAAACATGCGAAAAACGTGCAAAATATAATTTTATATTTGGTCTTTTGTGTGTTGGGGGTTCTTTTTTTTGTTTTTTGGCACCGCTGCCAGAACATGCGACTTTTCGATGGGTTTCCATGCCTCATCCTCATGCTTTTGGATATATGTATTTATATTCTGGCATATCGTATAGAATTTGAGGTATGACTAATGGTTGAGGCATACGAAATGCTCCCACTATTGAGAGTTTTTAAACTTATAAGGTATTTTTTATTAGCATTTTTTAAGAAATTTAAAATTTATTGACTTAAAGGGACTCTCTTTTCTTTAAGTAAAGATTTTCCTGTGCTTTTCTGATATCCTGCTTTGACTATATTTCTGCTTTTTTGAGATTTTAATGATTGGCTGGCCGCAGCACTCTCAACTTTTATTTTTTCGAGCTGCCTGTAAGAAAAAACCAGGCCACAGTAAATGTCGAAAGAAATTGTTGAAAGTGAAGACGACGACGAAAGCACAGCATCCACAGCCCCGAAGCTGACTATTTATAGAGATCGCATGTGGAGAGGAGAGTCGCATCTTTGTCGTCGTCGTCGAGTCGGGAAAGAAAGAAAACTCGACTCTTCATGAAACGGAACTGCTGGCAAACGGCGAATGTCATCGACAGCAGCCAGCAGAAAAAAAAGAAAAGAAAAACCACCTTTTTAGCCAAAAATGTTGTCGCTCTATTGACGTACATTAAACTTGGGAAAAATTCACCTGAACACGTGCCATTAAATGCACACAAAATGAAAGGGAATGGATGCGATTATTCTGGCACATAAAAAAACAAAAAAAAAACGAAAAAATGTTTGCATGCACACGCGTTTTCCTTTCGACTTTCCGCCTCTTTAATAGGTTTATTAAATTTTCACATGGTGCAGTCAGGTGAGCCATGAATATGGATGGATTTAGGGTGTATTGGTGTGTGTGTTTTGGCTTTGCTCTGGTTTTGTTTTTCCCCTCATTTTCCTTCTTTTTTTCTGTCGATGTTTCGTTTTCCGATGACGTGTTCTGCTGCGACTGTGGCATTGACAATGACACGAACACATTTTTGATTCTTCGGGGAACCATTTACATTTACACGGCAAATAAAAAAAAGCCAACTGCGAACACGCCATATATACCTGAACAAACATTGTCGCAAAAATGTGATTTATGAATGGCCTGAAAGCCCCAAAGACTGAAGCTAAAATGTTAAACGCAACATCAGCGGCAGCAAACGTTGTAATGAGTCAGGTCTCTGCAAGTGTGAACAGGATGTTAGCCGACAGTGGAAACTGTTAATCTTTTTGGCAAATACTTTTCTTTTGTTACCTGTATTGGGATTACAAAGGGTACACAGGCAGGGATTTTATTTTATCACAAAAACTGCAGTGAAAATATAAACATTTACAGTCTCTGTAAAGAAGATACTTACTCCATAAAATATAGCATATAAACCATCTTTCAGCTGGGAATATCTTTATGGATTCTTATATCTTATCCTTTTATTTTTAATTATTTTTACACTCATTACAAATACTTAATATTTACAAGATATTATTCATCTGAAGATTAGGAAAACGTGAAAATAGTATTACTTTGCAAATGAATTATAGGATCGAATCGGAAATAGGAAGCTTAAAATTATCGCAAGTTTTAAATCAATATTTATAAGCCGATTTTACCAACAAATCAAAGCTTAAAAACTTCATAACTAAGTCAAAAAAGTCATCAATTTCAATTCGGACAGCTTTCCTATGTTAGTTTTTATTAGGTTAATAAATCTGCATACTCAATTTAAACTTCAAATTTTTGCCAATTTTTGACAATTTTAATGATGTAACCCCTTATGATTTAAAAAAAAAAAATATGGACAAAATCCTGTTATATTTTTGATCAATTTTACGGATTTATCACATATTTTTTACTATTTAAAATTCTCATTATTCCAAATTATAAAAAATTGAGACTTTCCCTACGCTTCTCGAAAAACCAAATTGTGTTTGCTCTCTTTTACTTTCTCTCAAAAATAATACTTTCCTCGCATTCCCTCTCTCTAAAAAAAAGTGCCCTCCTCTGCGCTTCTCAACCAGTGTACTTAAGCACCGTAGCAACCACAATTATTTTTGTTCTTCTTCTTGTTCCTTTTTAAAGTTTCTAATTAAATTTCAGTTTAAATCCAACCTTTTGGTATTATAAAATGTGTGTTAAGTCAAAGTATCCTATCACAACAAAAGTGCCCTCCTCTGCGCTTCTCAAACAGTGTACTTAAGCACCGTAGCAAACACAATTATTTTTGTTCTTCTTCTTGTTCCTTTTTAAAGTTTCTAATTAAATTTCAGTTTAAATCCAACCTTTTGGTATTATAAAATGTGTGTTAAGTCAAAGTATCCTATCACAACAAAAGTGCCCTCCTCTGCGCTTCTCAAACAGTGTACTTAAGCACCGTAGCAAACACAATTATTTTTGTTCTTCTTCTTGTTCCTTTTTAAAGTTTCTAATTAAATTTCAGTTTAAATCTAACCTTTTGCTATTATAAAATGTGTGTTAAATCAATCATTATTTTTCAACCGGACATGGCTTAATCGATTCAGCTTTTGATGCTGATCAAGAATATATATGACTCCTTCACTGTTTTGCAAGCTTCTGACACGATTTATAATACCCTGCAAGGTTAAAAAAAAATGATTGAAAGAGAATCAGTCCGAGATTAAAAAAAAGTAGCTTGTATCTTTGTAAAAGTGTTGAATGGCGATACAACAAATTACTTTGCCCGATCATATACTATAATTCCTTTGACTATGATACTATGATTCCCTTAAGCATAAATTTCCAATTCTAAACACATTTCTAACCAAGATTATTCTTATTTTCTTATTTTTCCAGGATCTGGTCAAGTCGCATCTCATGATTGCGGTGCGCGAGGAGGTGGAGGTTCTAAAAGAGCGCATCTCCGAGCTAATGGACAAGATCAACAAGCTTGAGGTTGAGAATACCATTCTCAAGTCGCACATACCGCAGGAGACGCTGCAGCAGATCCAGATGCAGCTTCAGATTGCTGGAAGCCAACAGCCGGCGGCCGTGGCCGCCCCACCGGCCACCCCAGCCATTCAGGCACCACCGCCGACATCTGCTCCAAATGCCGCAGGACAGGCAGCAGCAGCGGCGGCGGCAGGAGCCGTCTCAGCTGTGGTGGTGGGCAGCACCGGAGGAGCACCGGTAGCCACAAGTCCAGCGTCCGTGGCGGCGCCCACGAGCATTCCCAATGGCAGTGCCGAGAACGGAACCGCCGTCCCAGCGGTTAGCAGCGGCAGCGGCAACAACAGCGATGCATCCGTCGTGGAGCAGGTTGCAGTAGCAGCAGCGGTAGCAGCGGTACCCACAGTCAACGGTCCCATGTCCTAAGCTGGGCAAGAAGCTCACACCTAACTCGGTAGTGTTTGTTTTTTAAGGCCCACTTCGGATGGGCTTGAATAATGAACGTCGTTTTTTTTTGATAAGAATGAAAACACCTTGTAATGTTAACTCAGCTTTGTCCCCTTCTAACTCGCGCCACTAAATGATGATGATGATGAGGGAGATGCGGAGATGGAGCCGAGGAGAGCAGCGAAAGTATTAGGCCACAGAGTAGCAACAACAACAACAGCAATAGCAGCAATAACAGCCAGTTAACACTGTGCTAACCGGAGGTTAAACTAACTGCCTGCCTGTTGTGTTATTGCCGCTGGCTGTTAAGGATGTTGAGCTGCTGAGCTGCTGCAGCCGCCGTTTTGTTAATTTCTCGATTGTGATATTTGTTTAACACACATACACACCACACCCACACACCTACAGACACACATACACACATCAATGTACACACACACACAGATAGACTGCACGCTAACAGCGACTGCGGCTGGCGCTGTTAACGTTTGCTGTTAACTCGCGATTAAGAGTTTAATATATATATTTTAACATTGCGCTGCTGCGCTGTTCCTCTATAATTTTTTTTTTGTTTAATACTTTTTTAGTTTTGTTTAACCGTTTGTTTTCGTGTTGTTAACGCTACGAATAAAACATGTAAAGCCCAAAACACACACACACACATATATACCCCACATATAAATGTACTGGCTTTCGAAATAATACTTGAAGAAAGTAGAATTTTAGCCATGAAAATCGAAGGGATATCAGAGAAAGAAAGATGGAAACCGGCAGCAGAAATACAAATAATATAAAGAGAGTGCTTGGGAAAAACCAGACATCAGAGGAAAACAGAAATCAGGAGGGAAAATTTATTGAAAAATATGTGATAATTTGCATTGTGCAGTCAGAGACATAAGATGTAAATTGTAAAAAAAGCAAAAAAACATTAAAGGCAACAAAACAGAGAGAACGGGGCAGAGGAGAAACAAGCATAAACCAATTTCCAAACACTATTAACTATGATCAATAAAATACAAGCAAAAAGGCCAGCTGCTATTTTTATAATTTACTTTTAACTCTTACTTTTATTGTATAAAAATGAAAAACCAAGCAAAGCAAAGCAAAAAGAACACAGCAAATATTAGTTACATCATAAAAATATGCATGTTTCAAATTTAAACAAAACAAAACGAAAAAACACGTAGAAAATTGTAGTAATTCTAGCATATTTTCAAGCTATATATTTTTAAAAACACAGAAAAACATATTGTAAAGCTCTTGAAAAAAGAAAACAAACACAAAATGATCAAGAGGAACCACTCGAAAAAACCAAACAAAATGAAAGCTTATCGTAATTGTTTATTAAACTCTTAAAAAATCTGCAAAATACCTGTAAATATTGTGTAAAACTAACTGAAACAAACAAAAAACAAGATATCCCATGCAAAACGAAAAGCTAAATTTGTAAAATGATGATTAGAATCCTTGTCCTATTATTATTTGTTGTATCGTATTTAGTTGATAATTCTTCATATTAATCTTAGTTTGGAAAGCTCCCAAGTGCTTATACGAAATCTGTTATAGGATTTTCTCCCCCCTCCCATTTTATATCCTTTTTTGTGCCCCAAAACCCCCAACGCACTCTACACGACCGACAAATCCATGAAACTTGTATAACTATAGGAAAAACAAAAGATATACTGCTGCAGCCATGAAATGAAAGTGTTGACAACATGAAGGAAGAAGATTAGAGGAGCTGTGCCTCAGTCCCTCAGTTGACGGCCCCGTAGATGCCAAGTTTTGTGCTCAGCCAAGATGTGCCCTCACTTATTGGGGATGCCAGGACCCACATAGGGTCCGGCCCCAGAGGCACACGAGCAGCCTGCGGAGACTCTGATTGTCTAAGGCTTGCCTGGCAAATAAAAAAAAGAAAGCTTAAAGATCCCACAGTTAAAGGTGAGGACCATTTGCATGACGCGAAAAAACTGAAGTAGAGCCAAAAATAATACTCCAAATAGAGGAGCACAAAACTAGCTATCTACGCGGCTCAATCAACGGAAGGACAGGGCGACGGACGGACGGACAAACGGACAGAGATACCATAACTAATGCCATCCCCCGTACCCATAGTAATTCTGTTGATAGTATTTTCCTTTTATGTTTTGTATTCCTATGCAAAACCATCTTTCTCATGCGCTTCATGTTTAGTTTTTCTCCCCATTCAGTTACGCTATTTTAAGTCTCTTTAAGCTAACTATTAATTTATTAATTAGTTTGTAAGTGAGGAAATAATTCAAATAAATTTAAACGAAATAACTGCAAACAACCTATATTTAAATAAAGGAAAAATAAATAAAACTATATTGAAAACAAAATTTAAAGAGTAGATCATATTAAGATTGTGGGAAATTATATAAATTGTGGGATTGAATCAAAGATGGATCATTCCTAAGCTTAAAATATTTGCCTTCTTTTTGTATCGACAATTTATATAACAATTTCTTCGGCAAATCCGATAATAAATAAACTCACAACTAGGCCAAAACTGAATGAATTCCAATTCGAAAAGCTATTCTGTGTTAGTTTTGATTGGATTAAGTGACAAATGGAAATAATACGGGCAATAAATTCCTGCCATACATGGTCTAAAAAGAAGAACGCTGTTCGCCTCGGACCTAACGTTGAGCAGTTGACGAATTTTATCGGAAAATTGAACTTTAAATCATTCATAACTCAGCCAAAAATGAATTTCAATTCGTAAAGCTGTTCTGTGTTAGTTATGATTGGGATAATAAATCTGCATACTTAGTTTGCAAATTTAGAAAATTAGATTTTTTTTGCTATTTTTGACAATTTTAACCCCTTATGATTTCAGAAAATGGACAAAATCCGAAAAATTTAGTTTTCAACCAGACTTTGCTTAATCGATTCAGCTTTTGATGCTGATCAAGAATATATATGATTTATGGGGTCGGAAATGGCTCCTTCACTTATTTTTAAGCTTCTGACTGAAGGTGCATTACCATTTTTGAACCGATATTAACAATATTTTTATTTGAAATTTTTCCACAAATCAAAATTTAAAAATCTCATAACTCAGCCAAAAACGCATTAATTTCAATTCGGAAAGCGGCAGTATGTTTATTTTTAGCAGGTTAACAAAACTGCATACTCCATTTAAAATGTGAATTTTTGGCCGATTTTTTTAAATTTTCATGATGTAACCCCTTTCCTTTTTTCCGGAAAATGGGAAATTTCTGAACAAAATTTTTTTCGGCCGGATAAAGCTAGAAAGAAAGGCCTGTAGATGCTGATCAAGAATATATATGATTTATGGGGTCGGAAATGGCTCCTTCACTTATTTTTAAGCTTCTGACTGAAGGTGCATTACCATTTTTGAACCGATATTAACAATATTTTTATTTGCAATTTTTCCACAAATCAAAATTTAAAAATCTCATTACTCAGCCAAAAACGCATTAATTTCAATTCGGAAAGCGGCAGTATGTTAATTTTTAGCAGGTTAACAAAACTGCATACTCCATTTAAAATGTGAATTTTTGGCAGATTTTTGTAAATTTTCATGATGTAACCCCTTTCCTTTTTTCCGGAAAATGGGAAATTTCTGAACAAAATTTTTTTCGGCCGGATAAAGCTAGAAAGAAAGGCCTGTAGATGCTGATCAAGAATATATATGATTTATGGGGTCGGAAATGGCTCCTTCACTTATTTTTAAGCTTCTGACTGAAGGTGCATTACCATTTTTGAACCGATATTAACAATATTTTTATTTGAAATTTTTCCACAAATCAAAATTTAAAAATCTCATTACTCAGCCAAAAACGCATTAATTTCAATTCGGAAAGCGGCAGTATGTTAATTTTTAGCAGGTTAACAAAACTGCATACTCCATTTAAAATGTGAATTTTTGGCCGATTTTTGCAAATTTTCATGATGTAACCCCTTTCCTTTTTTCCGAAAAATGGGAAATTTCTGAACAAAATTTTTTTCGGCCGGATAAAGCTAGAAAGAAAGGCCTGTAGATGCTGATCAAGAATATATATGATTTATGGGGTCGGAAATGGCTCCTTCACTTATTTTTAAGCTTCTGACTGAAGGTGCATTACCATTTTTGAACCGATATTAACAATATTTTTATTTGAAATTTTTCCACAAATCAAAATTTAAAAATCTCATAACTCAGCCAAAAACGCATTAATTTCAATTAATTTCAAAGCGGCAGTATGTTAATTTTTAGCAGGTTAACAAAACTGCATACTCCATTTAAAATGTGAATTTTTGGCCGATTTTTGTAAATTTTCATGATGTAACCCCTTTCCTTTTTTCCGAAAAATGGGAAATTTCTGAACAAAATTTTTTTCGGCCGGATAAAGCTAGAAAGAAAGGCCTGTAGATGCTGATCAAGAATATATATGATTTATGGGGTCGGAAATGGCTCCTTCACTTATTTTTAAGCTTCTGACTGAAGGTGCATTACCATTTTTGAACCGATATTAACAATATTTTTATTTGAAATTTTTCCACAAATCAAAATTTAAAAATCTCATTACTCAGCCAAAAACGCATTAATTTCAATTCGGAAAGCGGCAGTATGTTAATTTTTAGCAGGTTAACAAAACTGCATACTCCATTTAAAATGTGAATTTTTGGCCGATTTTTGTAAATTTTCATGATGTAACCCCTTTCCTTTTTTCCGAAAAATGGGACATTTCTGAACAGTATGTTAATTTTTAGCAGGTTAACAAAACTGCATACTCCATTTAAAATGTGAATTTTTGGCCGATTTTTGTAAATTTTCATGATATAACCCCTTTCCTTTTTTCCGAAAAATGGGAAATTTCTGAACAGTATGTTAATTTTTAGCAGGTTAACAAAACTGCATACTCCATTTAAAACGTGAATTTTTGGCCGATTTTTGTAAATTTTCATGATATAACTTTCCTTTCCTTTTTTCCGAAAAATGGGAAATTTCTGAACAGTATGTTAATTTTTAGCAGGTTAACAAAACTGCATACTCCATTTAAAATGTGAATTTTTTGCCGATTTTTGTAAATTTTCATGATGTAACCCCTTTCATTTTTTCCGAAAAATGGGAAATTTCTGAACAAAATTTTTTTCGGCCGGATAAAGCTAGAAAGAAAGGCCTGTAGATGCTGATCAAGAATATATATGATTTATGGGGTCGGAAATGGCTCCTTCACTTATTTTTAAGCTTCTGACTGAAGGTGCATTACCATTTTTGAACCGATATTAACAATATTTTTATTTGAAATTTTTCCACAAATCAAAATTTAAAAATCTCATTACTCAGCCAAAAACGCATTAATTTCAATTCGGAAAGCGGCAGTATGTTAATTTTTAGCAGGTTAACAAAACTGCATACTCCATTTAAAATGTGAATTTTTGGCCGATTTTTGTAAATTTTCATGATGTAACCCCTTTCCTTTTTTCCGAAAAATGGGACATTTCTGAACAGTATGTTAATTTTTAGCAGGTTAACAAAACTGCATACTCCATTTAAAATGTGAATTTTTGGCCGATTTTTGTAAATTTTCATGATGTAACCCCTTTCCTTTTTTCCGAAAAATGGGAAATTTCTGAACAGTATGTTAATTTTTAGCAGGTTAACAAAACTGCATACTCCATTTAAAATGTGAATTTTTGGCCGATTTTTGTAAATTTTCATGATGTAACCCCTTTCCTTTTTTCCGAAAAATGGGAAATTTCTGAACAAAATTTTTTTCGGCCGGATAAAGCTAGAAAGAAAGGCCTGTAGATGCTGATCAAGAATATATATGATTTATGGGGTCGGAAATGGCTCCTTCACTTATTTTTAAGCTTCTGACTGAAGGTGCATTACCATTTTTGAACCGATATTAACAATATTTTTATTTGAAATTTTTCCACAAATCAAAATTTAAAAATCTCATAACTCAGCCAAAAACGCATTAATTTCAATTCGGAAAGCGGCAGTATGTTAATTTTTAGCAGGTTAACAAAACTGCATACTCCATTTAAAATGTGAATTTTTGGCCGATTTTTGTAAATTTTCATGATGTAACCCCTTTCCTTTTTTCCGAAAAATGGGAAATTTCTGAACAAAATTTTTTTCGGCCGGATAAAGCTAGAAAGAAAGGCCTGTAGATGCTGATCAAGAATATATATGATTTATGGGGTCGGAAATGGCTCCTTCACTTATTTTTAAGCTTCTGACTGAAGGTGCATTACCATTTTTGAACCGATATTAACAATATTTTTATTTGAAATTTTTCCACAAATCAAAATTTAAAAATCTCATAACTCAGCCAAAAACGCATTAATTTAAATTCGGAAAGCGGCAGTATGTTAATTTTTAGCAGGTTAACAAAACTGCATACTCCATTTAAAATGTGAATTTTTGGCCGATTTTTGTAAATTTTCATGATGTAACCCCTTTCCTTTTTTCCGAAAAATGGGAAATTTCTGAACAAAATTTTTTTCGGCCGGATAAAGGTAGAAAGAAAGGCCTGTAGATGCTGATCAAGAATATATATGATTTATGGGGTCGGAAATGGCTCCTTCACTTATTTTTAAGCTTCTGACTGAAGGTGCATTACCATTTTTGAACCGATATTAACAATATTTTTATTTGAAATTTTTCCACAAATCAAAATTTAAAAATATCATAACTCAGCCAAAAACGCATTAATTTCAATTCGGAAAGCGGCAGTATGTTAATTTTTAGCAGGTTAACAAAACTGCATACTCCATTTAAAATGTGAATTTTTGGCCGATTTTTGTAAATTTTCATGATGTAACCCCTTTCCTTTTTTCCGAAAAATGGGAAATTTCTGAACAAAATTTTTTTCGGCCGGATAAAGCTAGAAAGAAAGGCCTGTAGATGCTGATCAAGAATATATATGATTTATGGGGTCGGAAATGGCTTCTTCACTTATTTTTAAGCTTCTGACTGAAGGTGCATTACCATTTTTGAACCGATATTAACAATATTTTTATTTGAAATTTTTCCACAAATCAAAATTTAAAAATCTCATAACTCAGCCAAAAACGCATTAATTTCAATTCGGAAAGCGGCAGTATGTTAATTTTTAGCAGGTTAACAAAACTGCATACTCCATTTAAAATGTGAATTTTTGGCCGATTTTTGTAAATTTTCATGATGTAACCCCTTTCCTCCTTCACTTATTTTTAAGCTTCTGACTGAAGGTGCATTACCATTTTTGAACCGATATTAACAATATTTTTATTTGAAATTTTTCCACAAATCAAAATTTAAAAATCTCATAACTCAGCCAAAAACGCATTAATTTAAATTCGGAAAGCGGCAGTATGTTAATTTTTAGCAGGTTAACAAAACTGCATACTCCATTTAAAATGTGAATTTTTGGCCGATTTTTGTAAATTTTCATGATGTAACCCCTTTCCTCCTTCACTTATTTTTAAGCTTCTGACTGAAGGTGCATTACCATTTTTGAACCGATATTAACAATATTTTTATTTGAAATTTTTCCACAAATCAAAATTTAAAAATCTCATTACTCAGCCAAAAACGCATTAATTTAAATTCGGAAAGCGGCAGTATGTTAATTTTTAGCAGGTTAACAAAACTGCATACTCCATTTAAAATGTGAATTTTTGGCCGATTTTTGTAAATTTTCATGATGTAACCCCTTTCCTTTTTTCCGAAAAATGGGAAATTTCTGAACAAAATTTTTTTCGGCCGGATAAAGCTAGAAAGAAAGGCCTGTAGATGCTGATCAAGAATATATATGATTTATGGGGTCGGAAATGGCTCCTTCACTTATTTTTAATCTTCTGACTGAAGGTGCATTACCATTTTTGAACCGATATTAACAATATTTTTATTTGAAATTTTTCCACAAATCAAAATTTAAAAATCTCATAACTCAGCCAAAAACGCATTAATTTCAATTCGGAAAGCGGCAGTATGTTAATTTTTAGCAGGTTAACAAAACTGCATACTCCATTTAAAATGTGAATTTTTGGCCGATTTTTGTAAATTTTCATGATGTAACCCCTTTCCTCCTTCACTTATTTTTAAGCTTCTGACTGAAGGTGCATTACCATTTTTGAACCGATATTAACAATATTTTTATTTGAAATTTTTCCACAAATCAAAATTTAAAAATCTCATAACTCAGCCAAAAACGCATTAATTTCAATTCGGAAAGCGGCAGTATGTTAATTTTTAGCAGGTTAACAAAACTGCATACTCCATTTAAAATGTGAATTTTTGGCCGAATTTTGTAAATTTTCATGATGTAACCCCTTTCCTTTTTTCCGAAAAATGGGAAATATCTGAACAAAATTTTTTTCGGCCTGATAAAGCTAGAAAGAAAGGCCTGTAGATGCTGATCAAGAATATATATGATTTATGGGGTCGGAAATGGCTCCTTCACTTATTTTTAAGCTTCTGACTGAAGGTGCATTACCATTTTTGAACCGATATTAACAATATTTTTATTTGAAATTTTTCCACAAATCAAAATTTAAAAATCTCATAACTCAGCCAAAAACGCATTAATTTCAATTCGGAAAGCGGCAGTATGTTAATTTTTAGCAGGTTAACAAAACTGCATACTCCATTTAAAATGTGAATTTTTGGCCGATTTTTGCAAATTTTCATTTTCCTTTCCTTTTTTCCGAAAAATGGGAAATTTCTGAACAAAATTTTTTCGGCCGGATAAAGCTACAAAGAAAGGCCTGTAGATGCTGATCAAGAATATATATGATTTATGGGGTCGGAAATGGCTTCTTCACTTATTTTTAAGCTTCTGACTGAAGGTGCATTACCATTTTTGAACCGATATTAACAATATTTTTATTTGAAATTTTTCCACAAATCAAAATTTAAAAATCTCATAACTCAGCCAAAAACGCATTAATTTAAATTCGGAAAGCGGCAGTATGTTAATTTTTAGCAGGTTAACAAAACTGCATACTCCATTTAAAATGTGAATTTTTGGCCGATTTTTGTAAATTTTCATGATGTAACCCCTTTCCTCCTTCACTTATTTTTAAGCTTCTGACTGAAGGTGCATTACCATTTTTGAACCGATATTAACAATATTTTTATTTGAAATTTTTCCACAAATCAAAATTTAAAAATCTCATTACTCAGCCAAAAACGCATTAATTTCAATTCGGAAAGCGGCAGTATGTTAATTTTTAGCAGGTTAACAAAACTGCATACTCCATTTAAAATGTGAATTTTTGGCCGATTTTTGCAAATTTTCATGATGTAACCCCTTTCCTTTTTTCCGAAAAATGGGAAATTTCTGAACAAAATTTTTTTCGGCCGGATAAAGCTAGAAAGAAAGGCCTGTAGATGCTGATCAAGAATATATATGATTTATGGGGTCGGAAATGGCTTCTTCACTTATTTTTAAGCTTCTGACTGAAGGTGCATTACCATTTTTGAACCGATATTAACAATATTTTTATTTGAAATTTTTCCACAAATCAAAATTTAAAAATCTCATAACTCAGCCAAAAACGCATTAATTTAAATTCGGAAAGCGGCAGTATGTTAATTTTTAGCAGGTTAACAAAACTGCATACTCCATTTAAAATGTGAATTTTTGGCCGATTTTTGTAAATTTTCATGATGTAACCCCTTTCCTCCTTCACTTATTTTTAAGCTTCTGACTGAAGGTGCATTACCATTTTTGAACCGATATTAACAATATTTTTATTTGAAATTTTTCCACAAATCAAAATTTAAAAATCTCATTACTCAGCCAAAAACGCATTAATTTAAATTCGGAAAGCGGCAGTATGTTAATTTTTAGCAGGTTAACAAAACTGCATACTCCATTTAAAATGTGAATTTTTGGCCGATTTTTGTAAATTTTCATGATGTAACCCCTTTCCTTTTTTCCGAAAAATGGGAAATTTCTGAACAAAATTTTTTTCGGCCGGATAAAGCTAGAAAGAAAGGCCTGTAGATGCTGATCAAGAATATATATGATTTATGGGGTCGGAAATGGCTCCTTCACTTATTTTTAAGCTTCTGACTGAAGGTGCATTACCATTTTTGAACCGATATTAACAATATTTTTATTTGAAATTTTTCCACAAATCAAAATTTAAAAATCTCATTACTCAGCCAAAAACGCATTAATTTAAATTCGGAAAGCGGCAGTATGTTAATTTTTAGCAGGTTAACAAAACTGCATACTCCATTTAAAATGTGAATTTTTGGCCGATTTTTGTAAATTTTCATGATGTAACCCCTTTCCTTTTTTCCGAAAAATGGGAAATTTCTGAACAAAATTTTTTTCGGCCGGATAAAGCTAGAAAGAAAGGCCTGTAGATGCTGATCAAGAATATATATGATTTATGGGGTCGGAAATGGCTCCTTCACTTATTTTTAAGCTTCTGACTGAAGGTGCATTACCATTTTTGAACCGATATTAACAATATTTTTATTTGAAATTTTTCCACAAATCAAAATTTAAAAATCTCATAACTCAGCCAAAAACGCATTAATTTAAATTCGGAAAGCGGCAGTATGTTAATTTTTAGCAGGTTAACAAAACTGCATACTCCATTTAAAATGTGAATTTTTGGCCGATTTTTGTAAATTTTCATGATGTAACCCCTTTCCTCCTTCACTTATTTTTAAGCTTCTGACTGAAGGTGCATTACCATTTTTGAACCGATATTAACAATATTTTTATTTGAAATTTTTCCACAAATCAAAATTTAAAAATCTCATTACTCAGCCAAAAACGCATTAATTTAAATTCGGAAAGCGGCAGTATGTTAATTTTTAGCAGGTTAACAAAACTGCATACTCCATTTAAAATGTGAATTTTTGGCCGATTTTTGTAAATTTTCATGATGTAACCCCTTTCCTCCTTCACTTATTTTTAAGCTTCTGACTGAAGGTGCATTACCATTTTTGAACCGATATTAACAATATTTTTATTTGAAATTTTTCCACAAATCAAAATTTAAAAATCTCATAACTCAGCCAAAAACGCATTGAAATTTTTCCACAAATCAAAATTTAAAAATCTCATTACTCAGCCAAAAACGCATTAATTTCAATTCGGAAAGCGGCAGTATGTTAATTTTTAGCAGGTTAACAAAACTGCATACTCCATTTAAAATGTGAATTTTTGGCCGATTTTTGCAAATTTTCATGATGTAACCCCTTTCCTTTTTTCCGAAAAATGGGAAATTTCTGAACAAAATTTTTTTCGGCCGGATAAAGCTAGAAAGAAAGGCCTGTAGATGCTGATAAAGAATATATATGATTTATGGGGTCGGAAATGGCTCCTTCACTTATTTTTAAGCTTCTGACTGAAGGTGCATTACCATTTTTGAACCGATATTAACAATATTTTTATTTGAAATTTTTCCACAAATCAAAATTTAAAAATCTCATAACTCAGCCAAAAACGCATTAATTTCAATTCGGAAAGCGGCAGTATGTTAATTTTTAGCAGGTTAACAAAACTGCATACTCCATTTAAAATGTGAATTTTTGGCCGAATTTTGTAAATTTTCATGATGTAACCCCTTTCCTTTTTTCCGAAAAATGGGAAATATCTGAACAAAATTTTTTTCGGCCGGATAAAGCTAGAAAGAAAGGCCTGTAGATGCTGATCAAGAAGATATATGATTTATGGGGTCGGAAATGGCTCCTTCACTTATTTTTAAGCTTCTGACTGAAGGTGCATTACCATTTTTGAACCGATATTAACAATATTTTTATTTGAAATTTTTCCACAAATCAAAATTTAAAAATCTCATAACTCAGCCAAAAACGCATTAATTTCAATTCGGAAAGCGGCAGTATGTTAATTTTTAGCAGGTTAACAAAACTGCATACTCCATTTAAAATGTGAATTTTTGGCCGATTTTTGCAAATTTTCATGATGTAACCCCTTTCATTTTTTCCGAAAAATGGGAAATTTCTGAACAGTATGTTAATTTTTAGCAGGTTAACAAAACTGCATACTCCATTTAAAATGTGAATTTTTGGCCGATTTTTGCAAATTTTCATTTTCCTTTCCTTTTTTCCGAAAAATGGGAAATTTCTGAACAAAATTTTTTTCGGCCGGATAAAGCTAGAAAGAAAGGCCTGTAGATGCTGATCAAGAATATATATGATTTATGGGGTCGGAAATGGCTTCTTCACTTATTTTTAAGCTTCTGACTGAAGGTGCATTACCATTTTTGAACCGATATTAACAATATTTTTATTTGAAATTTTTCCACAAATCAAAATTTAAAAATCTCATAACTCAGCCAAAAACGCATTAATTTCAATTCGGAAAGCGGCAGTATGTTAATTTTTAGCAGGTTAACAAAACTGCATACTCCATTTAAAATGTGAATTTTTGGCCGATTTTTGTAAATTTTCATGATGTAACCCCTTTCCTTTTTTCCGAAAAATGGGAAATTTCTGAACAAAATTTTTTTCGGCCGGATAAAGCTAGAAAGAAAGGCCTGTAGATGCTGATCAAGAATATATATGATTTATGGGGTCGGAAATGGCTCCTTCACTTATTTTTAAGCTTCTGACTGAAGGTGCATTACCATTTTTGAACCGATATTAACAATATTTTTATTTGAAATTTTTCCACAAATCAAAATTTAAAAATCTCATTACTCAGCCAAAAACGCATTAATTTAAATTCGGAAAGCGGCAGTATGTTAATTTTTAGCAGGTTAACAAAACTGCATACTCCATTTAAAATGTGAATTTTTGGCCGATTTTTGTAAATTTTCATGATGTAACCCCTTTCCTTTTTTCCGAAAAATGGGAAATTTCTGAACAAAATTTTTTTCGGCCGGATAAAGCTAGAAAGAAAGGCCTGTAGATGCTGATCAAGAATATATATGATTTATGGGGTCGGAAATGGCTCCTTCACTTATTTTTAAGCTTCTGACTGAAGGTGCATTACCATTTTTGAACCGATATTAACAATATTTTTATTTGAAATTTTTCCACAAATCAAAATTTAAAAATCTCATAACTCAGCCAAAAACGCATTAATTTAAATTCGGAAAGCGGCAGTATGTTAATTTTTAGCAGGTTAACAAAACTGCATACTCCATTTAAAATGTGAATTTTTGGCCGATTTTTGTAAATTTTCATGATGTAACCCCTTTCCTCCTTCACTTATTTTTAAGCTTCTGACTGAAGGTGCATTACCATTTTTGAACCGATATTAACAATATTTTTATTTGAAATTTTTCCACAAATCAAAATTTAAAAATCTCATTACTCAGCCAAAAACGCATTAATTTAAATTCGGAAAGCGGCAGTATGTTAATTTTTAGCAGGTTAACAAAACTGCATACTCCATTTAAAATGTGAATTTTTGGCCGATTTTTGTAAATTTTCATGATGTAACCCCTTTCCTCCTTCACTTATTTTTAAGCTTCTGACTGAAGGTGCATTACCATTTTTGAACCGATATTAACAATATTTTTATTTGAAATTTTTCCACAAATCAAAATTTAAAAATCTCATAACTCAGCCAAAAACGCATTGAAATTTTTCCACAAATCAAAATTTAAAAATCTCATTACTCAGCCAAAAACGCATTAATTTCAATTCGGAAAGCGGCAGTATGTTAATTTTTAGCAGGTTAACAAAACTGCATACTCCATTTAAAATGTGAATTTTTGGCCGATTTTTGCAAATTTTCATGATGTAACCCCTTTCCTTTTTTCCGAAAAATGGGAAATTTCTGAACAAAATTTTTTTCGGCCGGATAAAGCTAGAAAGAAAGGCCTGTAGATGCTGATAAAGAATATATATGATTTATGGGGTCGGAAATGGCTCCTTCACTTATTTTTAAGCTTCTGACTGAAGGTGCATTACCATTTTTGAACCGATATTAACAATATTTTTATTTGAAATTTTTCCACAAATCAAAATTTAAAAATCTCATAACTCAGCCAAAAACGCATTAATTTCAATTCGGAAAGCGGCAGTATGTTAATTTTTAGCAGGTTAACAAAACTGCATACTCCATTTAAAATGTGAATTTTTGGCCGAATTTTGTAAATTTTCATGATGTAACCCCTTTCCTTTTTTCCGAAAAATGGGAAATATCTGAACAAAATTTTTTTCGGCCGGATAAAGCTAGAAAGAAAGGCCTGTAGATGCTGATCAAGAAGATATATGATTTATGGGGTCGGAAATGGCTCCTTCACTTATTTTTAAGCTTCTGACTGAAGGTGCATTACCATTTTTGAACCGATATTAACAATATTTTTATTTGAAATTTTTCCACAAATCAAAATTTAAAAATCTCATAACTCAGCCAAAAACGCATTAATTTCAATTCGGAAAGCGGCAGTATGTTAATTTTTAGCAGGTTAACAAAACTGCATACTCCATTTAAAATGTGAATTTTTGGCCGATTTTTGCAAATTTTCATGATGTAACCCCTTTCATTTTTTCCGAAAAATGGGAAATTTCTGAACAGTATGTTAATTTTTAGCAGGTTAACAAAACTGCATACTCCATTTAAAATGTGAATTTTTGGCCGATTTTTGCAAATTTTCATTTTCCTTTCCTTTTTTCCGAAAAATGGGAAATTTCTGAACAAAATTTTTTTCGGCCGGATAAAGCTAGAAAGAAAGGCCTGTAGATGCTGATCAAGAATATATATGATTTATGGGGTCGGAAATGGCTTCTTCACTTATTTTTAAGCTTCTGACTGAAGGTGCATTACCATTTTTGAACCGATATTAACAATATTTTTATTTGAAATTTTTCCACAAATCAAAATTTAAAAATCTCATAACTCAGCCAAAAACGCATTAATTTCAATTCGGAAAGCGGCAGTATGTTAATTTTTAGCAGGTTAACAAAACTGCATACTCCATTTAAAATGTGAATTTTTGGCCGATTTTTGTAAATTTTCATGATGTAACCCCTTTCCTTTTTTCCGAAAAATGGGAAATTTCTGAACAAAATTTTTTTCGGCCGGATAAAGCTACAAAGAAAGGCCTGTAGATGCTGATCAAGAATATATATGATTTATGGGGTCGGAAATGGCTCCTTCACTTATTTTTAAGCTTCTGACTGAAGGTGCATTACCATTTTTGAACCGATATTAACAATATTTTTATTTGAAATTTTTCCACAAATCAAAATTTAAAAATCTCATTACTCAGCCAAAAACGAATTAATTTCAATTCGGAAAGCGGCAGTATGTTAATTTTTAGCAGGTTAACAAAACTGCATACTCCATTAAAAATGTGAATTTTTGGCCGATTTTTGTAAATTTTCATGATGTAACCCCTTTCCTTTTTTCCGAAAAATGGGAAATTTCTGAACAAAATTTTTTTCGGCCGGATAAAGCTACAAAGAAAGGCCTGTAGATGCTGATCAAGAATATATATGATTTATGGGGTCGGAAATGGCTCCTTCACTTATTTTTAAGCTTCTGACTGAAGGTGCATTACCATTTTTGAACCGATATTAACAATATTTTTATTTGAAATTTTTCCACAAATCAAAATTTAAAAATCTCATTACTCAGCCAAAAACGCATTAATTTCAATTCGGAAAGCGGCAGTATGTTAATTTTTAGCAGGTTAACAAAACTGCATACTCCATTTAAAATGTGAATTTTTGGCCGATTTTTGCAAATTTTCATGATGTAACCCCTTTCCTTTTTTCCGAAAAATGGGAAATTTCTGAACAAAATTTTTTTCGGCCGGATAAAGCTAGAAAGAAAGGCCTGTAGATGCTGATCAAGAATATATATGATTTATGGGGTCGGAAATGGCTCCTTCACTTATTTTTAAGCTTCTGACTGAAGGTGCATTACCATTTTTGAACCGATATTAACAATATTTTTATTTGAAATTTTTCCACAAATCAAAATTTAAAAATCTCATTACTCAGCCAAAAACGCATTAATTTAAATTCGGAAAGCGGCAGTATGTTAATTTTTAGCAGGTTAACAAAACTGCATACTCCATTTAAAATGTGAATTTTTGGCCGATTTTTGCAAATTTACATGATGTAACCCCTTTCCTTTTTTCCGAAAAATGGGAAATTTCTGAACAAAATTTTTTTCGGCCGGATAAAGCTAGAAAGAAAGGCCTGTAGATGCTGATCAAGAATATATATGATTTATGGGGTCGGAAATGGCTTCTTCACTTATAACCCCTTTCCTTTTTTCCGAAAAATGGGAAATTTCTGAACAAAATTTTTTTCGGCCGGATAAAGCTAGAAAGAAAGGCCTGTAGATGCTGATCAAGAATATATATGATTTATGGGGTCGGAAATGGCTTCTTCACTTATTTTTAAGCTTCTGACTGAAGGTGCATTACCATTTTTGAACCGATATTAACAATATTTTTATTTGAAATTTTTCCACAAATCAAAATTTAAAAATCTCATAACTCAGCCAAAAACGCATTAATTTAAATTCGGAAAGCGGCAGTATGTTAATTTTTAGCAGGTTAACAAAACTGCATACTCCATTTAAAATGTGAATTTTTGGCCGATTTTTGTAAATTTTCATGATGTAACCCCTTTCCTCCTTCACTTATTTTTAAGCTTCTGACTGAAGGTGCATTACCATTTTTGAACCGATATTAACAATATTTTTATTTGAAATTTTTCCACAAATCAAAATTTAAAAATCTCATTACTCAGCCAAAAACGCATTAATTTAAATTCGGAAAGCGGCAGTATGTTAATTTTTAGCAGGTTAACAAAACTGCATACTCCATTTAAAATGTGAATTTTTGGCCGATTTTTGTAAATTTTCATGATGTAACCCCTTTCCTCCTTCACTTATTTTTAAGCTTCTGACTGAAGGTGCATTACCATTTTTGAACCGATATTAACAATATTTTTATTTGAAATTTTTCCACAAATCAAAATTTAAAAATCTCATAACTCAGCCAAAAACGCATTGAAATTTTTCCACAAATCAAAATTTAAAAATCTCATTACTCAGCCAAAAACGCATTAATTTAAATTCGGAAAGCGGCAGTATGTTAATTTTTAGCAGGTTAACAAAACTGCATACTCCATTTAAAATGTGAATTTTTGGCCGATTTTTGTCAATTTTCATGATGTAACCCCTTTCCTCCTTCACTTATTTTTAAGCTTCTGACTGAAGGTGCATTACCATTTTTGAACCGATATTAACAATATTTTTATTTGAAATTTTTCCACAAATCAAAATTTAAAAATCTCATAACTCAGCCAAAAACGCATTAATTTCAATTCGGAAAGCGGCAGTATGTTAATTTTTAGCAGGTTAACAAAACTGCATACTCCATTTAAAATGTGAATTTTTGGCCGAATTTTGTAAATTTTCATGATGTAACCCCTTTCCTTTTTTCCGAAAAATGGGAAATATCTGAACAAAATTTTTTTCGGCCGGATAAAGCTAGAAAGAAAGGCCTGTAGATGCTGATCAAGAAGATATATGATTTATGGGGTCGGAAATGGCTCCTTCACTTATTTTTAAGCTTCTGACTGAAGGTGCATTACCATTTTTGAACCGATATTAACAATATTTTTATTTGAAATTTTTCCACAAATCAAAATTTAAAAATCTCATAACTCAGCCAAAAACGCATTAATTTCAATTCGGAAAGCGGCAGTATGTTAATTTTTAGCAGGTTAACAAAACTGCATACTCCATTTAAAATGTGAATTTTTGGCCGATTTTTGCAAATTTTCATGATGTAACCCCTTTCCTTTTTTCCGAAAAATGGGAAATTTCTGAACAGTATGTTAATTTTTAGCAGGTTAACAAAACTGCATACTCCATTTAAAATGTGAATTTTTGGCCGATTTTTGCAAATTTTCATTTTCCTTTCCTTTTTTCCGAAAAATGGGAAATTTCTGAACAAAATTTTTTTCGGCCGGATAAAGCTAGAAAGAAAGGCCTGTAGATGCTGATCAAGAATATATATGATTTATGGGGTCGGAAATGGCTTCTTCACTTATTTTTAAGCTTCTGACTGAAGGTGCATTACCATTTTTGAACCGATATTAACAATATTTTTATTTGAAATTTTTCCACAAATCAAAATTTAAAAATCTCATAACTCAGCCAAAAACGCATTAATTTCAATTCGGAAAGCGGCAGTATGTTAATTTTTAGCAGGTTAACAAAACTGCATACTCCATTTAAAATGTGAATTTTTGGCCGATTTTTGTAAATTTTCATGATGTAACCCCTTTCCTTTTTTCCGAAAAATGGGAAATTTCTGAACAAAATTTTTTTCGGCCGGATAAAGCTACAAAGAAAGGCCTGTAGATGCTGATCAAGAATATATATGATTTATGGGGTCGGAAATGGCTCCTTCACTTATTTTTAAGCTTCTGACTGAAGGTGCATTACCATTTTTGAACCGATATTAACAATATTTTTATTTGAAATTTTTCCACAAATCAAAATTTAAAAATCTCATTACTCAGCCAAAAACGAATTAATTTCAATTCGGAAAGCGGCAGTATGTTAATTTTTAGCAGGTTAACAAAACTGCATACTCCATTAAAAATGTGAATTTTTGGCCGATTTTTGTAAATTTTCATGATGTAACCCCTTTCCTTTTTTCCGAAAAATGGGAAATTTCTGAACAAAATTTTTTTCGGCCGGATAAAGCTACAAAGAAAGGCCTGTAGATGCTGATCAAGAATATATATGATTTATGGGGTCGGAAATGGCTCCTTCACTTATTTTTAAGCTTCTGACTGAAGGTGCATTACCATTTTTGAACCGATATTAACAATATTTTTATTTGAAATTTTTCCACAAATCAAAATTTAAAAATCTCATTACTCAGCCAAAAACGCATTAATTTCAATTCGGAAAGCGGCAGTATGTTAATTTTTAGCAGGTTAACAAAACTGCATACTCCATTTAAAATGTGAATTTTTGGCCGATTTTTGCAAATTTTCATGATGTAACCCCTTTCCTTTTTTCCGAAAAATGGGAAATTTCTGAACAAAATTTTTTTCGGCCGGATAAAGCTAGAAAGAAAGGCCTGTAGATGCTGATCAAGAATATATATGATTTATGGGGTCGGAAATGGCTTCTTCACTTATAACCCCTTTCCTTTTTTCCGAAAAATGGGAAATTTCTGAACAAAATTTTTTTCGGCCGGATAAAGCTAGAAAGAAAGGCCTGTAGATGCTGATCAAGAATATATATGATTTATGGGGTCGGAAATTGCTTCTTCACTTATTTTTAAGCTTCTGACTGAAGGTGCATTACCATTTTTGAACCGATATTAACAATATTTTTATTTGAAATTTTTCCACAAATCAAAATTTAAAAATCTCATAACTCAGCCAAAAACGCATTAATTTAAATTCGGAAAGCGGCAGTATGTTAATTTTTAGCAGGTTAACAAAACTGCATACTCCATTTAAAATGTGAATTTTTGGCCGATTTTTGTAAATTTTCATGATGTAACCCCTTTCCTTTTTTCCGAAAAATGGGAAATTTCTGAACAAAATTTTTTTCGGCCGGATAAAGCTACAAAGAAAGGCCTGTAGATGCTGATCAAGAATATATATGATTTATGGGGTCGGAAATGGCTCCTTCACTTATTTTTAAGCTTCTGACTGAAGGTGCATTACCATTTTTGAACCGATATTAACAATATTTTTATTTGAAATTTTTCCACAAATCAAAATTTAAAAATCGCATAACTCAGCCAAAAACGCATTAATTTCAATTCGGAAAGCGGCAGTATGTTAATTTTTAGCAGGTTAACAAAACTGCATACTCCATTTAAAATGTGAATTTTTGGCCGATTTTTGCAAATTTTCATGATGTAACCCCTTTCCTTTTTTCCGAAAAATGGGAAATTTCTGAACAAAATTTTTTTCGGCCGGATAAAGCTAGAAAGAAAGGCCTGTAGATGCTGATCAAGAATATATATGATTTATGGGGTCGGAAATGGCTCCTTCACTTATTTTTAAGCTTCTGACTGAAGGTGCATTACCATTTTTGAACCGATATTAACAATATTTTTATTTGAAATTTTTCCACAAATCAAAATTTAAAAATCTCATTACTCAGCCAACAACGCATTAATTTCAATTCGGAAAGCGGCAGTATGTTAATTTTTAGCAGGTTAACAAAACTGCATACTCCATTTAAAATGTGAATTTTTGGCCGATTTTTGCAAATTTTCATGATGTAACCCCTTTCCTTTTTTCCGAAAAATGGGAAATTTCTGAACAAAATTTTTTTCGGCCGGATAAAGCTAGAAAGAAAGGCCTGTAGATGCTGATCAAGAATATATATGATTTATGGGGTCGGAAATGGCTCCTTCACTTATTTTTAAGCTTCTGACTGAAGGTGCATTACCATTTTTGAACCGATATTAACAATATTTTTATTTGAAATTTTTCCACAAATCAAAATTTAAAAATCTCATAACTCAGCCAAAAACGCATTAATTTCAATTAATTTCAAAGCGGCAGTATGTTAATTTTTAGCAGGTTAACAAAACTGCATACTCTATTTAAAATGTGAATTTTTGGCCGATTTTTGCAAATTTTCATGATGTAACCCCTTTCCTTTTTTCCGAAAAATTTGAAATTTCTGAACAAAATTTTTTTCGGCCGGATAAAGCTAGAAAGAAAGGCCTGTAGATGCTGATCAAGAATATATATGATTTATGGGGTCGGAAATGGCTCCTTCACTTATTTTTAAGGTTCTGACTGAAGGTGCATTACCATTTTTGAACCGATATTAACAATATTTTTATTTGAAATTTTTCCACAAATCAAAATTTAAAAATCTCATAACTCAGCCAAAAACGCATTAATTTAAATTCGGAAAGCGGCAGTATGTTAATTTTTAGCAGGTTAACAAAACTGCATACTCCATTTAAAATGTGAATTTTTGGCCGATTTTTGTAAATTTTCATGATGTAACCCCTTTCCTTTTTTCCGAAAAATGGGAAATTTCTGAACAAAATTTTTTTCGGCCGGATAAAGCTAGAAAGAAAGGCCTGTAGATGTTGATCAAGAATATATATGATTTATGGGGTCGGAAATGGCTCCTTCACTTATTTTTAAGCTTCTGACTGAAGGTGCATTACCATTTTTGAACCGATATTAACAATATTTTTATTTGAAATTTTTCCACAAATCAAAATTTAAAAATCTCATAACTCAGCCAAAAACGCATTAATTTAAATTCGGAAAGCGGCAGTATGTTAATTTTTAGCAGGTTAACAAAACTGCATACTCTATTTAAAATGTGAATTTTTGGCCGATTTTTGTAAATTTTCATGATGTAACCCCTTTCCTTTTTTCCGAAAAATGGGAAATTTCTGAACAAAATTTTTTTCGGCCGGATAAAGCTAGAAAGAAAGGCCTGTAGATGTTGATCAAGAATATATATGATTTATGGGGTCGGAAATGGCTCCTTCACTTATTTTTAAGCTTCTGACTGAAGGTGCATTACCATTTTTGAACCGATATTAACAATATTTTTATTTGAAATTTTTCCACAAATCAAAATTTAAAAATCTCATAACTCAGCCAAAAACGCATTAATTTCAATTCGGAAAGCGGCAGTATGTTAATTTTTAGCAGGTTAACAAAACTGCATACTCCATTTAAAATGTGAATTTTTGGCCGATTTCCGAAAAATGGGAAATTTCTGAACAAAATTTTTTTCGGCCGGATAAAGCTAGAAAGAAAGGCCTGTAGATGCTGATCAAGAATATATATGATTTATGGGGTCGGAAATGGCTCCTTCACTTATTTTTAAGCTTCTGACTGAAGGTGCATTACCATTTTTGAACCGATATTAACAATATTTTTATTTGAAATTTTTCCACAAATCAAAATTTAAAAATCTCATTACTCAGCCAAAAACGCATTAATTTCAATTCGGAAAGCGGCAGTATGTTAATTTTTAGCAGGTTAACAAAACTGCATACTCCATTTAAAATGTGAATTTTTGGCCGATTTTTGTAAATTTTCATGATGTAACCCCTTTCCTTTTTTCCGAAAAATGGGAAATTTCTGAACAAAATTTTTTTCGGCCGGATAAAGCTAGAAAGAAAGGCCTGTAGATGCTGATCAAGAATATATATGATTTATGGGGTCGGAAATGGCTCCTTCACTTATTTTTAAGCTTCTGACTGAAGGTGCATTACCATTTTTGAACCGATATTAACAATATTTTTATTTGAAATTTTTCCACAAATCAAAATTTAAAAATCTCATTACTCAGCCAAAAACGCATTAATTTCAATTCGGAAAGCGGCAGTATGTTAATTTTTAGCAGGTTAACAAAACTGCATACTCGATTTAAAATGTGAATTTTTGGCCGATTTTTGTAAATTTTCATGATGTAACCCCTTTCCTTTTTTCCGAAAAATGGGAAATTTCTGAACAAAATTTTTTTCGGCCGGATAAAGCTACAAAGAAAGGCCTGTAGATGCTGATCAAGAATATATATGATTTATGGGGTCGGAAATGGCTCCTTCACTTATTTTTAAGCTTCTGACTGAAGGTGCATTACCATTTTTGAACCGATATTAACAATATTTTTATTTGAAATTTTTCCACAAATCAAAATTTAAAAATCTCATTACTCAGCCAAAAACGCATTAATTTCAATTCGGAAAGCGGCAGTATGTTAATTTTTAGCAGGTTAACAAAACTGCATACTCCATTTAAAATGTGAATTTTTGGCCGATTTTTGTAAATTTTCATGATGTAACCCCTTTCCTTTTTTCCGAAAAATGGGAAATTTCTGAACAAAATTTTTTTCGGCCGGATAAAGCTAGAAAGAAAGGCCTGTAGATGTTGATCAAGAATATATATGATTTATGGGGTCGGAAATGGCTCCTTCACTTATTTTTAAGCTTCTGACTGAAGGTGCATTACCATTTTTGAACCGATATTAACAATATTTTTATTTGAAATTTTTCCACAAATCAAAATTTAAAAATCTCATTACTCAGCCAAAAACGCATTAATTTCAATTCGGAAAGCGGCAGTATGTTAATTTTTAGCAGGTTAACAAAACTGCATACTCCATTTAAAATGTGAATTTTTGGCCGATTTTTGTAAATTTTCATGATGTAACCCCTTTCCTTTTTTCCGAAAAATGGGAAATTTCTGAACAAAATTTTTTTCGGCCGGATAAAGCTAGAAAGAAAGGCCTGTAGATGCTGATCAAGAATATATATGATTTATGGGGTCGGAAATGGCTCCTTCACTTATTTTTAAGCTTCTGACTGAAGGTGCATTACCATTTTTGAACCGATATTAACAATATTTTTATTTGAAATTTTTCCACAAATCAAAATTTAAAAATCTCATTACTCAGCCAAAAACGCATTAATTTCAATTCGGAAAGCGGCAGTATGTTAATTTTTAGCAGGTTAACAAAACTGCATACTCCATTTAAAATGTGAATTTTTGGCCGATTTCCGAAAAATGGGAAATTTCTGAACAAAATTTTTTTCGGCCGGATAAAGCTAGAAAGAAAGGCCTGTAGATGCTGATCAAGAATATATATGATTTATGGGGTCGGAAATGGCTCCTTCACTTATTTTTAAGCTTCTGACTGAAGGTGCATTACCATTTTTGAACCGATATTAACAATATTTTTATTTGAAATTTTTCCACAAATCAAAATTTAAAAATCTCATTACTCAGCCAAAAACGCATTAATTTCAATTCGGAAAGCGGCAGTATGTTAATTTTTAGCAGGTTAACAAAACTGCATACTCCATTTAAAATGTGAATTTTTGGCCGATTTTTGTAAATTTTCATGATGTAACCCCTTTCCTTTTTTCCGAAAAATGGGAAATTTCTGAACAAAATTTTTTTCGGCCGGATAAAGCTAGAAAGAAAGGCCTGTAGATGTTGATCAAGAATATATATGATTTATGGGGTCGGAAATGGCTCCTTCACTTATTTTTAAGCTTCTGACTGAAGGTGCATTACCATTTTTGAACCGATATTAACAATATTTTTATTTGAAATTTTTCCACAAATCAAAATTTAAAAATCTCATTACTCAGCCAAAAACGCATTAATTTCAATTCGGAAAGCGGCAGTATGTTAATTTTTAGCAGGTTAACAAAACTGCATACTCCATTTAAAATGTGAATTTTTGGCCGATTTTTGTAAATTTTCATGATGTAACCCCTTTCCTTTTTTCCGAAAAATGGGAAATTTCTGAACAAAATTTTTTTCGGCCGGATAAAGCTACAAAGAAAGGCCTGTAGATGCTGATCAAGAATATATATGATTTATGGGGTCGGAAATGGCTCCTTCACTTATTTTTAAGCTTCTGACTGAAGGTGCATTACCATTTTTGAACCGATATTAACAATATTTTTATTTGAAATTTTTCCACAAATCAAAATTTAAAAATCTCATTACTCAGCCAAAAACGCATTAATTTCAATTCGGAAAGCGGCAGTATGTTAATTTTTAGCAGGTTAACAAAACTGCATACTCCATTTAAAATGTGAATTTTTGGCCGATTTTTGTAAATTTTCATGATGTAACCCCTTTCCTTTTTTCCGAAAAATGGGAAATTTCTGAACAAAATTTTTTTCGGCCGGATAAAGCTAGAAAGAAAGGCCTGTAGATGCTGATCAAGAATATATATGATTTATGGGGTCGGAAATGGCTCCTTCACTTATTTTTAAGCTTCTGACTGAAGGTGCATTACCATTTTTGAACCGATATTAACAATATTTTTATTTGAAATTTTTCCACAAATCAAAATTTAAAAATCTCATAACTCAGCCAAAAACGCATTAATTTAAATTCGGAAAGCGGCAGTATGTTAATTTTTAGCAGGTTAACAAAACTGCATACTCCATTTAAAATGTGAATTTTTGGCCGATTTCCGAAAAATGGGAAATTTCTGAACAAAATTTTTTTCGGCCGGATAAAGCTAGAAAGAAAGGCCTGTAGATGCTGATCAAGAATATATATGATTTATGGGGTCGGAAATGGCTCCTTCACTTATTTTTAAGCTTCTGACTGAAGGTGCATTACCATTTTTGAACCGATATTAACAATATTTTTATTTGAAATTTTTCCACAAATCAAAATTTAAAAATCTCATTACTCAGCCAAAAACGCATTAATTTCAATTCGGAAAGCGGCAGTATGTTAATTTTTAGCAGGTTAACAAAACTGCATACTCCATTTAAAATGTGAATTTTTGGCCGATTTTTGTAAATTTTCATGATGTAACCCCTTTCCTTTTTTCCGAAAAATGGGAAATTTCTGAACAAAATTTTTTTCGGCCGGATAAAGCTAGAAAGAAAGGCCTGTAGATGTTGATCAAGAATATATATGATTTATGGGGTCGGAAATGGCTCCTTCACTTATTTTTAAGCTTCTGACTGAAGGTGCATTACCATTTTTGAACCGATATTAACAATATTTTTATTTGAAATTTTTCCACAAATCAAAATTTAAAAATCTCATAACTCAGCCAAAAACGCATTAATTTAAATTCGGAAAGCGGCAGTATGTTAACAAAACTGCATACTCCATTTAAAATGTGAATTTTTGGCCGATTTCCGAAAAATGGGAAATTTCTGAACAAAATTTTTTTCGGCCGGATAAAGCTAGAAAGAAAGGCCTGTAGATGCTGATCAAGAATATATATGATTTATGGGGTCGGAAATGGCTCCTTCACTTATTTTTAAGCTTCTGACTGAAGGTGCATTACCATTTTTGAACCGATATTAACAATATTTTTATTTGAAATTTTTCCACAAATCAAAATTTAAAAATCTCATAACTCAGCCAAAATCGCATTAATTTAAATTCGGAAAGCGGCAGTATGTTAATTTTTAGCAGGTTAACAAAACTGCATACTCTATTTAAAATGTGAATTTTTGGCCGATTTTTGTAAATTTTCATGATGTAACCCCTTTCCTTTTTTCCGAAAAATGGGAAATTTCTGAACAAAATTTTTTTCGGCCGGATAAAGCTAGAAAGAAAGGCCTGTAGATGTTGATCAAGAATATATATGATTTATGGGGTCGGAAATGGCTCCTTCACTTATTTTTAAGCTTCTGACTGAAGGTGCATTACCATTTTTGAACCGATATTAACAATATTTTTATTTGAAATTTTTCCACAAATCAAAATTTAAAAATCTCATAACTCAGCCAAAAACGCATTAATTTAAATTCGGAAAGCGGCAGTATGTTAATTTTTAGCAGGTTAACAAAACTGCATACTCCATTTAAAATGTGAATTTTTGGCCGATTTTTGCAAATTTTCATGATGTAACCCCTTTCCTTTTTTCCGAAAAATGGGAAATTTCTGAACAAAATTTTTTTCGGCCGGATAAAGCTAGAAAGAAAGGCCTGTAGATGCTGATCAAGAATATATATGATTTATGGGGTCGGAAATGGCTCCTTCACTTATTTTTAAGCTTCTGACTGAAGGTGCATTACCATTTTTGAACCGATATTAACAATATTTTTATTTGAAATTTTTCCACAAATCAAAATTTAAAAATCTCATTACTCAGCCAAAAACGCATTAATTTCAATTCGGAAAGCGGCAGTATGTTAATTTTTAGCAGGTTAACAAAACTGCATACTCCATTTAAAATGTGAATTTTTGGCCGATTTTTGTAAATTTTCATGATGTAACCCCTTTCCTTTTTTCCGAAAAATGGGAAATTTCTGAACAAAATTTTTTTCGGCCGGATAAAGCTAGAAAGAAAGGCCTGTAGATGCTGATCAAGAATATATATGATTTATGGGGTCGGAAATGGCTCCTTCACTTATTTTTAAGCTTCTGACTGAAGGTGCATTACCATTTTTGAACCGATATTAACAATATTTTTATTTGAAATTTTTCCACAAATCAAAATTTAAAAATCTCATAACTCAGCCAAAAACGCATTAATTTAAATTCGGAAAGCGGCAGTATGTTAATTTTTAGCAGGTTAACAAAACTGCATACTCCATTTAAAATGTGAATTTTTGGCCGATTTTTGTAAATTTTCATGATGTAACCCCTTTCCTTTTTTCCGAAAAATGGGAAATTTCTGAACAAAATTTTTTTCGGCCGGATAAAGCTAGAAAGAAAGGCCTGTAGATGTTGATCAAGAATATATATGATTTATGGGGTCGGAAATGGCTCCTTCACTTATTTTTAAGCTTCTGACTGAAGGTGCATTACCATTTTTGAACCGATATTAACAATATTTTTATTTGAAATTTTTCCACAAATCAAAATTTAAAAATCTCATAACTCAGCCAAAAACGCATTAATTTAAATTCGGAAAGCGGCAGTATGTTAATTTTTAGCAGGTTAACAAAACTGCATACTCCATTTAAAATGTGAATTTTTGGCCGATTTTTGCAAATTTTCATGATGTAACCCCTTTCCTTTTTTCCGAAAAATGGGAAATTTCTGAACAAAATTTTTTTCGGCCGGATAAAGCTAGAAAGAAAGGCCTGTAGATGCTGATCAAGAATATATATGATTTATGGGGTCGGAAATGGCTCCTTCACTTATTTTTAAGCTTCTGACTGAAGGTGCATTACCATTTTTGAACCGATATTAACAATATTTTTATTTGAAATTTTTCCACAAATCAAAATTTAAAAATCTCATAACTCAGCCAAAATCGCATTAATTTAAATTCGGAAAGCGGCAGTATGTTAATTTTTAGCAGGTTAACAAAACTGCATACTCTATTTAAAATGTGAATTTTTGGCCGATTTTTGTAAATTTTCATGATGTAACCCCTTTCCTTTTTTCCGAAAAATGGGAAATTTCTGAACAAAATTTTTTTCGGCCGGATAAAGCTAGAAAGAAAGGCCTGTAGATGTTGATCAAGAATATATATGATTTATGGGGTCGGAAATGGCTCCTTCACTTATTTTTAAGCTTCTGACTGAAGGTGCATTACCATTTTTGAACCGATATTAACAATATTTTTATTTGAAATTTTTCCACAAATCAAAATTTAAAAATCTCATAACTCAGCCAAAAACGCATTAATTTAAATTCGGAAAGCGGCAGTATGTTAATTTTTAGCAGGTTAACAAAACTGCATACTCCATTTAAAATGTGAATTTTTGGCCGATTTTTGCAAATTTTCAT
Source organism: Drosophila serrata (assembly GCF_035046125.1). NCBI lineage: Eukaryota > Metazoa > Arthropoda > Insecta > Diptera > Drosophilidae > Drosophila > Drosophila serrata. Next base: position 2,891,350 of record NW_028257173.1, on the reverse strand, counting down.
GATGTAACCCCTTTCCTTTTTTCCGAAAAATGGGAAATTTCTGAACAAAATTTTTTTCGGCCGGATAAAGCTAGAAAGAAAGGCCTGTAGATGCTGATCAAGAATATATATGATTTATGGGGTCGGAAATGGCTCCTTCACTTATTTTTAAGCTTCTGACTGAAGGTGCATTACCATTTTTGAACCGATATTAACAATATTTTTATTTGAAATTTTTCCACAAATCAAAATTTAAAAATCTCATTACTCAGCCAAAAACGCATTAATTTCAATTCGGAAAGCGGCAGTATGTTAATTTTTAGCAGGTTAACAAAACTGCATACTCCATTTAAAATGTGAATTTTTGGCCGATTTTTGTAAATTTTCATGATGTAACCCCTTTCCTTTTTTCCGAAAAATGGGAAATTTCTGAACAAAATTTTTTTCGGCCGGATAAAGCTAGAAAGAAAGGCCTGTAGATGCTGATCAAGAATATATATGATTTATGGGGTCGGAAATGGCTCCTTCACTTATTTTTAAGCTTCTGACTGAAGGTGCATTACCATTTTTGAACCGATATTAACAATATTTTTATTTGAAATTTTTCCACAAATCAAAATTTAAAAATCTCATAACTCAGCCAAAAACGCATTAATTTAAATTCGGAAAGCGGCAGTATGTTAATTTTTAGCAGGTTAACAAAACTGCATACTCCATTTAAAATGTGAATTTTTGGCCGATTTTTGTAAATTTTCATGATGTAACCCCTTTCCTTTTTTCCGAAAAATGGGAAATTTCTGAACAAAATTTTTTTCGGCCGGATAAAGCTAGAAAGAAAGGCCTGTAGATGTTGATCAAGAATATATATGATTTATGGGGTCGGAAATGGCTCCTTCACTTATTTTTAAGCTTCTGACTGAAGGTGCATTACCATTTTTGAACCGATATTAACAATATTTTTATTTGAAATTTTTCCACAAATCAAAATTTAAAAATCTCATAACTCAGCCAAAAAACGCATTAATTTAAATTCGGAAAGCGGCAGTATGTTAATTTTTAGCAGGTTAACAAAACTGCATACTCCATTTAAAATGTGAATTTTTGGCCGATTTCCGAAAAATGGGAAATTTCTGAACAAAATTTTTTTCGGCCGGATAAAGCTAGAAAGAAAGGCCTGTAGATGCTGATCAAGAATATATATGATTTCTGGGGTCGGAAATGGCTCCTTCACTTATTTTTAAGCTTCTGACTGAAGGTGCATTACCATTTTTGAACCGATATTAACAATATTTTTATTTGAAATTTTTCCACAAATCAAAATTTAAAAATCTCATTACTCAGCCAAAAACGCATTAATTTCAATTCGGAAAGCGGCAGTATGTTAATTTTTAGCAGGTTAACAAAACTGCATACTCCATTTAAAATGTGAATTTTTGGCCGATTTTTGCAAATTTTCATGATGTAACCCCTTTCCTTTTTTCCGAAAAATGGGAAATTTCTGAACAAAATTTTTTTCGGCCGGATAAAGCTAGAAAGAAAGGCCTGTAGATGCTGATCAAGAATATATATGATTTATGGGGTCGGAAATGGCTCCTTCACTTATTTTTAAGCTTCTGACTGAAGGTGCATTACCATTTTTGAACCGATATTAACAATATTTTTATTTGAAATTTTTCCACAAATCAAAATTTAAAAATCTCATTACTCAGCCAAAAACGCATTAATTTCAATTCGGAAAGCGGCAGTATGTTAATTTTTAGCAGGTTAACAAAACTGCATACTCCATTTAAAATGTGAATTTTTGGCCGATTTTTGTAAATTTTCATGATGTAACCCCTTTCCTTTTTTCCGAAAAATGGGAAATTTCTGAACAAAATTTTTTTCGGCCGGATAAAGCTAGAAAGAAAGGCCTGTAGATGCTGATCAAGAATATATATGATTTATGGGGTCGGAAATGGCTCCTTCACTTATTTTTAAGCTTCTGACTGAAGGTGCATTACCATTTTTGAACCGATATTAACAATATTTTTATTTGAAATTTTTCCACAAATCAAAATTTAAAAATCTCATCACTCAGCCAAAATCGCATTAATTTAAATTCGGAAAGCGGCAGTATGTTAATTTTTAGCAGGTTAACAAAACTGCATACTCTATTTAAAATGTGAATTTTTGGCCGATTTTTGTAAATTTTCATGATGTAACCCCTTTCCTTTTTTCCGAAAAATGGGAAATTTCTGAACAAAATTTTTTTCGGCCGGATAAAGCTAGAAAGAAAGGCCTGTAGATGTTGATCAAGAATATATATGATTTATGGGGTCGGAAATGGCTCCTTCACTTATTTTTAAGCTTCTGACTGAAGGTGCATTACCATTTTTGAACCGATATTAACAATATTTTTATTTGAAATTTTTCCACAAATCAAAATTTAAAAATCTCATAACTCAGCCAAAAACGCATTAATTTAAATTCGGAAAGCGGCAGTATGTTAATTTTTAGCAGGTTAACAAAACTGCATACTCCATTTAAAATGTGAATTTTTGGCCGATTTTTGCAAATTTTCATGATGTAACCCCTTTCCTTTTTTCCGAAAAATGGGAAATTTCTGAACAAAATTTTTTTCGGCCGGATAAAGCTAGAAAGAAAGGCCTGTAGATGCTGATCAAGAATATATATGATTTATGGGGTCGGAAATGGCTCCTTCACTTATTTTTAAGCTTCTGACTGAAGGTGCATTACCATTTTTGAACCGATATTAACAATATTTTTATTTGAAATTTTTCCACAAATCAAAATTTAAAAATCTCATTACTCAGCCAAAAACGCATTAATTTCAATTCGGAAAGCGGCAGTATGTTAATTTTTAGCAGGTTAACAAAACTGCATACTCCATTTAAAATGTGAATTTTTGGCCGATTTTTGTAAATTTTCATGATGTAACCCCTTTCCTTTTTTCCGAAAAATGGGAAATTTCTGAACAAAATTTTTTTCGGCCGGATAAAGCTAGAAAGAAAGGCCTGTAGATGCTGATCAAGAATATATATGATTTATGGGGTCGGAAATGGCTCCTTCACTTATTTTTAAGCTTCTGACTGAAGGTGCATTACCATTTTTGAACCGATATTAACAATATTTTTATTTGAAATTTTTCCACAAATCAAAATTTAAAAATCTCATAACTCAGCCAAAAACGCATTAATTTAAATTCGGAAAGCGGCAGTATGTTAATTTTTAGCAGGTTAACAAAACTGCATACTCCATTTAAAATGTGAATTTTTGGCCGATTTTTGTAAATTTTCATGATGTAACCCCTTTCCTTTTTTCCGAAAAATGGGAAATTTCTGAACAAAATTTTTTTCGGCCGGATAAAGCTAGAAAGAAAGGCCTGTAGATGTTGATCAAGAATATATATGATTTATGGGGTCGGAAATGGCTCCTTCACTTATTTTTAAGCTTCTGACTGAAGGTGCATTACCATTTTTGAACCGATATTAACAATATTTTTATTTGAAATTTTTCCACAAATCAAAATTTAAAAATCTCATAACTCAGCCAAAAAACGCATTAATTTAAATTCGGAAAGCGGCAGTATGTTAATTTTTAGCAGGTTAACAAAACTGCATACTCCATTTAAAATGTGAATTTTTGGCCGATTTCCGAAAAATGGGAAATTTCTGAACAAAATTTTTTTCGGCCGGATAAAGCTAGAAAGAAAGGCCTGTAGATGCTGATCAAGAATATATATGATTTCTGGGGTCGGAAATGGCTCCTTCACTTATTTTTAAGCTTCTGACTGAAGGTGCATTACCATTTTTGAACCGATATTAACAATATTTTTATTTGAAATTTTTCCACAAATCAAAATTTAAAAATCTCATTACTCAGCCAAAAACGCATTAATTTCAATTCGGAAAGCGGCAGTATGTTAATTTTTAGCAGGTTAACAAAACTGCATACTCCATTTAAAATGTGAATTTTTGGCCGATTTTTGTAAATTTTCATGATGTAACCCCTTTCCTTTTTTCCGAAAAATGGGAAATTTCTGAACAAAATTTTTTTCGGCCGGATAAAGCTAGAAAGAAAGGCCTGTAGATGCTGATCAAGAATATATATGATTTATGGGGTCGGAAATGGCTCCTTCACTTATTTTTAAGCTTCTGACTGAAGGTGCATTACCATTTTTGAACCGATATTAACAATATTTTTATTTGAAATTTTTCCACAAATCAAAATTTAAAAATCTCATAACTCAGCCAAAAACGCATTAATTTAAATTCGGAAAGCGGCAGTATGTTAATTTTTAGCAGGTTAACAAAACTGCATACTCCATTTAAAATGTGAATTTTTGGCCGATTTTTGTAAATTTTCATGATGTAACCCCTTTCCTTTTTTCCGAAAAATGGGAAATTTCTGAACAAAATTTTTTTCGGCCGGATAAAGCTAGAAAGAAAGGCCTGTAGATGTTGATCAAGAATATATATGATTTATGGGGTCGGAAATGGCTCCTTCACTTATTTTTAAGCTTCTGACTGAAGGTGCATTACCATTTTTGAACCGATATTAACAATATTTTTATTTGAAATTTTTCCACAAATCAAAATTTAAAAATCTCATAACTCAGCCAAAAAACGCATTAATTTAAATTCGGAAAGCGGCAGTATGTTAATTTTTAGCAGGTTAACAAAACTGCATACTCCATTTAAAATGTGAATTTTTGGCCGATTTCCGAAAAATGGGAAATTTCAGAACAAAATTTTTTTCGGCCGGATAAAGCTAGAAAGAAAGGCCTGTAGATGCTGATCAAGAATATATATGATTTATGGGGTCGGAAATGGCTCCTTCACTTATTTTTAAGCTTCTGACTGAAGGTGCATTACCATTTTTGAACCGATATTAACAATATTTTTATTTGAAATTTTTCCACAAATCAAAATTTAAAAATCTCATTACTCAGCCAAAAACGCATTAATTTCAATTCGGAAAGCGGCAGTATGTTAATTTTTAGCAGGTTAACAAAACTGCATACTCCATTTAAAATGTGAATTTTTGGCCGATTTTTGTAAATTTTCATGATGTAACCCCTTTCCTTTTTTCCGAAAAATGGGAAATTTCTGAACAAAATTTTTTTCGGCCGGATAAAGCTAGAAAGAAAGGCCTGTAGATGTTGATCAAGAATATATATGATTTATGGGGTCGGAAATGGCTCCTTCACTTATTTTTAAGCTTCTGACTGAAGGTGCATTACCATTTTTGAACCGATATTAACAATATTTTTATTTGAAATTTTTCCACAAATCAAAATTTAAAAATCTCATAACTCAGCCAAAAAACGCATTAATTTAAATTCGGAAAGCGGCAGTATGTTAATTTTTAGCAGGTTAACAAAACTGCATACTCCATTTAAAATGTGAATTTTTGGCCGATTTCCGAAAAATGGGAAATTTCTGAACAAAATTTTTTTCGGCCGGATAAAGCTAGAAAGAAAGGCCTGTAGATGCTGATCAAGAATATATATGATTTATGGGGTCGGAAATGGCTCCTTCACTTATTTTTAAGCTTCTGACTGAAGGTGCATTACCATTTTTGAACCGATATTAACAATATTTTTATTTGAAATTTTTCCACAAATCAAAATTTAAAAATCTCATTACTCAGCCAAAAACGCATTAATTTCAATTCGGAAAGCGGCAGTATGTTAATTTTTAGCAGGTTAACAAAACTGCATACTCCATTTAAAATGTGAATTTTTGGCCGATTTTTGCAAATTTTCATGATGTAACCCCTTTCCTTTTTTCCGAAAAATGGGAAATTTCTGAACAAAATTTTTTTCGGCCGGATAAAGCTAGAAAGAAAGGCCTGTAGATGCTGATCAAGAATATATATGATTTATGGGGTCGGAAATGGCTCCTTCACTTATTTTTAAGCTTCTGACTGAAGGTGCATTACCATTTTTGAACCGATATTAACAATATTTTTATTTGAAATTTTTCCACAAATCAAAATTTAAAAATCTCATAACTCAGCCAAAAACGCATTAATTTAAATTCGGAAAGCGGCAGTATGTTAATTTTTAGCAGGTTAACAAAACTGCATACTCCATTTAAAATGTGAATTTTTGGCCGATTTTTGTAAATTTTCATGATGTAACCCCTTTCCTTTTTTCCGAAAAATGGGAAATTTCTGAACAAAATTTTTTTCGGCCGGATAAAGCTAGAAAGAAAGGCCTGTAGATGTTGATCAAGAATATATATGATTTATGGGGTCGGAAATGGCTCCTTCACTTATTTTTAAGCTTCTGACTGAAGGTGCATTACCATTTTTGAACCGATATTAACAATATTTTTATTTGAAATTTTTCCACAAATCAAAATTTAAAAATCTCATAACTCAGCCAAAAAACGCATTAATTTAAATTCGGAAAGCGGCAGTATGTTAATTTTTAGCAGGTTAACAAAACTGCATACTCCATTTAAAATGTGAATTTTTGGCCGATTTCCGAAAAATGGGAAATTTCAGAACAAAATTTTTTTCGGCCGGATAAAGCTAGAAAGAAAGGCCTGTAGATGCTGATCAAGAATATATATGATTTATGGGGTCGGAAATGGCTCCTTCACTTATTTTTAAGCTTCTGACTGAAGGTGCATTACCATTTTTGAACCGATATTAACAATATTTTTATTTGAAATTTTTCCACAAATCAAAATTTAAAAATCTCATTACTCAGCCAAAAACGCATTAATTTCAATTCGGAAAGCGGCAGTATGTTAATTTTTAGCAGGTTAACAAAACTGCATACTCCATTTAAAATGTGAATTTTTGGCCGATTTTTGTAAATTTTCATGATGTAACCCCTTTCCTTTTTTCCGAAAAATGGGAAATTTCTGAACAAAATTTTTTTCGGCCGGATAAAGCTAGAAAGAAAGGCCTGTAGATGTTGATCAAGAATATATATGATTTATGGGGTCGGAAATGGCTCCTTCACTTATTTTTAAGCTTCTGACTGAAGGTGCATTACCATTTTTGAACCGATATTAACAATATTTTTATTTGAAATTTTTCCACAAATCAAAATTTAAAAATCTCATAACTCAGCCAAAAAACGCATTAATTTAAATTCGGAAAGCGGCAGTATGTTAATTTTTAGCAGGTTAACAAAACTGCATACTCCATTTAAAATGTGAATTTTTGGCCGATTTCCGAAAAATGGGAAATTTCTGAACAAAATTTTTTTCGGCCGGATAAAGCTAGAAAGAAAGGCCTGTAGATGCTGATCAAGAATATATATGATTTATGGGGTCGGAAATGGCTCCTTCACTTATTTTTAAGCTTCTGACTGAAGGTGCATTACCATTTTTGAACCGATATTAACAATATTTTTATTTGAAATTTTTCCACAAATCAAAATTTAAAAATCTCATTACTCAGCCAAAAACGCATTAATTTCAATTCGGAAAGCGGCAGTATGTTAATTTTTAGCAGGTTAACAAAACTGCATACTCCATTTAAAATGTGAATTTTTGGCCGATTTTTGCAAATTTTCATGATGTAACCCCTTTTCCTTTTTTCCGAAAAATGGGAAATTTCTGAACAAAATTTTTTTTCGGCCGGATAAAGCTAGAAAGAAAGGCCTGTAGATGCTGATCAAGAATATATATGATTTATGGGGTCGGAAATGGCTCCTTCACTTATTTTTAAGCTTCTGACTGAAGGTGCATTACCATTTTTGAACCGATATTAACAATATTTTTATTTGAAATTTTTCCACAAATCAAAATTTAAAAATCTCATAACTCAGCCAAAAACGCATTAATTTAAATTCGGAAAGCGGCAGTATGTTAATTTTTAGCAGGTTAACAAAACTGCATACTCCATTTAAAATGTGAATTTTTGGCCGATTTCCGAAAAATGGGAAATTTCTGAACAAAATTTTTTTCGGCCGGATAAAGCTAGAAAGAAAGGCCTGTAGATGCTGATCAAGAATATATATGATTTATGGGGTCGGAAATGGCTCCTTCACTTATTTTTAAGCTTCTGACTGAAGGTGCATTACCATTTTTGAACCGATATTAACAATATTTTTATTTGAAATTTTTCCACAAATCAAAATTTAAAAATCTCATTACTCAGCCAAAAACGCATTAATTTCAATTCGGAAAGCGGCAGTATGTTAATTTTTAGCAGGTTAACAAAACTGCATACTCCATTTAAAATGTGAATTTTTGGCCGATTTTTGCAAATTTTCATGATGTAACCCCTTTCCTTTTTTCCGAAAAATGGGAAATTTCTGAACAAAATTTTTTTCGGCCGGATAAAGCTAGAAAGAAAGGCCTGTAGATGCTGATCAAGAATATATATGATTTATGGGGTCGGAAATGGCTCCTTCACTTATTTTTAAGCTTCTGACTGAAGGTGCATTACCATTTTTGAACCGATATTAACAATATTTTTATTTGAAATTTTTCCACAAATCAAAATTTAAAAATCTCATAACTCAGCCAAAAACGCATTAATTTAAATTCGGAAAGCGGCAGTATGTTAATTTTTAGCAGGTTAACAAAACTGCATACTCCATTTAAAATGTGAATTTTTGGCCGATTTCCGAAAAATGGGAAATTTCTGAACAAAATTTTTTTCGGCCGGATAAAGCTAGAAAGAAAGGCCTGTAGATGCTGATCAAGAATATATATGATTTATGGGGTCGGAAATGGCTCCTTCACTTATTTTTAAGCTTCTGACTGAAGGTGCATTACCATTTTTGAACCGATATTAACAATATTTTTATTTGAAATTTTTCCACAAATCAAAATTTAAAAATCTCATTACTCAGCCAAAAACGCATTAATTTCAATTCGGAAAGCGGCAGTATGTTAATTTTTAGCAGGTTAACAAAACTGCATACTCCATTTAAAATGTGAATTTTTGGCCGATTTTTGCAAATTTTCATGATGTAACCCCTTTCCTTTTTTCCGAAAAATGGGAAATTTCTGAACAAAATTTTTTTCGGCCGGATAAAGCTAGAAAGAAAGGCCTGTAGATGCTGATCAAGAATATATATGATTTATGGGGTCGGAAATGGCTCCTTCACTTATTTTTAAGCTTCTGACTGAAGGTGCATTACCATTTTTGAACCGATATTAACAATATTTTTATTTGAAATTTTTCCACAAATCAAAATTTAAAAATCTCATAACTCAGCCAAAAACGCATTAATTTAAATTCGGAAAGCGGCAGTATGTTAATTTTTAGCAGGTTAACAAAACTGCATACTCCATTTAAAATGTGAATTTTTGGCCGATTTTTGTAAATTTTCATGATGTAACCCCTTTCCTTTTTTCCGAAAAATGGGAAATTTCTGAACAAAATTTTTTTCGGCCGGATAAAGCTAGAAAGAAAGGCCTGTAGATGTTGATCAAGAATATATATGATTTATGGGGTCGGAAATGGCTCCTTCACTTATTTTTAAACTTCTGACTGAAGGTGCATTACCATTTTTGAACCGATATTAACAATATTTTTATTTGAAATTTTTCCACAAATCAAAATTTAAAAATCTCATAACTCAGCCAAAAACGCATTAATTTAAATTCGGAAAGCGGCAGTATGTTAATTTTTAGCAGGTTAACAAAACTGCATACTCCATTTAAAATGTGAATTTTTGACCGATTTCCGAAAAATGGGAAATTTCTGAACAAAATTTTTTTCGGCCGGATAAAGCTAGAAAGAAAGGCCTGTAGATGCTGATCAAGAATATATATGATTTATGGGGTCGGAAATGGCTCCTTCACTTATTTTTAAGCTTCTGACTGAAGGTGCATTACCATTTTTGAACCGATATTAACAATATTTTTATTTGAAATTTTTCCACAAATCAAAATTTAAAAATCTCATTACTCAGCCAAAAACGCATTAATTTCAATTCGGAAAGCGGCAGTATGTTAATTTTTAGCAGGTTAACAAAACTGCATACTCCATTTAAAATGTGAATTTTTGGCCGATTTTTGCAAATTTTCATGATGTAACCCCTTTCCTTTTTTCCGAAAAATGGGAAATTTCTGAACAAAATTTTTTTCGGCCGGATAAAGCTAGAAAGAAAGGCCTGTAGATGCTGATCAAGAATATATATGATTTATGGGGTCGGAAATGGCTCCTTCACTTATTTTTAAGCTTCTGACTGAAGGTGCATTACCATTTTTGAACCGATATTAACAATATTTTTATTTGCAATTTTTCCACAAATCAAAATTTAAAAATCTCATTACTCAGCCAAAAACGCATTAATTTCAATTCGGAAAGCGGCAGTATGTTAATTTTTAGCAGGTTAACAAAACTGCATACTCCATTTAAAATGTGAATTTTTGGCCGATTTTTGTAAATTTTCATGATGTAACCCCTTTCCTTTTTTCCGAAAAATGGGAAATTTCTGAACAAAATTTTTTTCGGCCGGATAAAGCTACAAAGAAAGGCCTGTAGATGCTGATCAAGAATATATATGATTTATGGGGTCGGAAATGGCTCCTTCACTTATTTTTAAGCTTCTGACTGAAGGTGCATTACCATTTTTGAACCGATATTAACAATATTTTTATTTGAAATTTTTCCACAAATCAAAATTTAAAAATCTCATTACTCAGCCAAAAACGCATTAATTTCAATTCGGAAAGCGGCAGTATGTTAATTTTTAGCAGGTTAACAAAACTGCATACTCCATTTAAAATGTGAATTTTTGGCCGATTTTTGCAAATTTTCATGATGTAACCCCTTTCCTTTTTTCCGAAAAATGGGAAATTTCTGAACAAAATTTTTTTCGGCCGGATAAAGCTAGAAAGAAAGGCCTGTAGATGCTGATCAAGAATATATATGATTTATGGGGTCGGAAATGGCTCCTTCACTTATTTTTAAGCTTCTGACTGAAGGTGCATTACCATTTTTGAACCGATATTAACAATATTTTTATTTGAAATTTTTCCACAAATCAAAATTTAAAAATCTCATAACTCAGCCAAAAACGCATTAATTTAAATTCGGAAAGCGGCAGTATGTTAATTTTTAGCAGGTTAACAAAACTGCATACTCCATTTAAAATGTGAATTTTTGGCCGATTTTTGTAAATTTTCATGATGTAACCCCTTTCCTTTTTTCCGAAAAATGGGAAATTTCTGAACAAAATTTTTTTCGGCCGGATAAAGCTAGAAAGAAAGGCCTGTAGATGTTGATCAAGAATATATATGATTTATGGGGTCGGAAATGGCTCCTTCACTTATTTTTAAACTTCTGACTGAAGGTGCATTACCATTTTTGAACCGATATTAACAATATTTTTATTTGAAATTTTTCCACAAATCAAAATTTAAAAATCTCATAACTCAGCCAAAAACGCATTAATTTAAATTCGGAAAGCGGCAGTATGTTAATTTTTAGCAGGTTAACAAAACTGCATACTCCATTTAAAATGTGAATTTTTGACCGATTTCCGAAAAATGGGAAATTTCTGAACAAAATTTTTTTCGGCCGGATAAAGCTAGAAAGAAAGGCCTGTAGATGCTGATCAAGAATATATATGATTTATGGGGTCGGAAATGGCTCCTTCACTTATTTTTAAGCTTCTGACTGAAGGTGCATTACCATTTTTGAACCGATATTAACAATATTTTTATTTGAAATTTTTCCACAAATCAAAATTTAAAAATCTCATTACTCAGCCAAAAACGCATTAATTTCAATTCGGAAAGCGGCAGTATGTTAATTTTTAGCAGGTTAACAAAACTGCATACTCCATTTAAAATGTGAATTTTTGGCCGATTTTTGCAAATTTTCATGATGTAACCCCTTTCCTTTTTTCCGAAAAATGGGAAATTTCTGAACAAAATTTTTTTCGGCCGGATAAAGCTAGAAAGAAAGGCCTGTAGATGCTGATCAAGAATATATATGATTTATGGGGTCGGAAATGGCTCCTTCACTTATTTTTAAGCTTCTGACTGAAGGTGCATTACCATTTTTGAACCGATATTAACAATATTTTTATTTGAAATTTTTCCACAAATCAAAATTTAAAAATCTCATAACTCAGCCAAAAACGCATTAATTTAAATTCGGAAAGCGGCAGTATGTTAATTTTTAGCAGGTTAACAAAACTGCATACTCCATTTAAAATGTGAATTTTTGGCCGATTTTTGCAAATTTTCATGATGTAACCCCTTTCCTTTTTTCCGAAAAATGGGAAATTTCTGAACAAAATTTTTTTCGGCCGGATAAAGCTAGAAAGAAAGGCCTGTAGATGCTGATCAAGAATATATATGATTTATGGGGTCGGAAATGGCTCCTTCACTTATTTTTAAGCTTCTGACTGAAGGTGCATTACCATTTTTGAACCGATATTAACAATATTTTTATTTGAAATTTTTCCACAAATCAAAATTTAAAAATCTCATAACTCAGCCAAAAACGCATTAATTTAAATTCGGAAAGCGGCAGTATGTTAATTTTTAGCAGGTTAACAAAACTGCATACTCCATTTAAAATGTGAATTTTTGGCCGATTTTTGTAAATTTTCATGATGTAACCCCTTTCCTTTTTTCCGAAAAATGGGAAATTTCTGAACAAAATTTTTTTCGGCCGGATAAAGCTAGAAAGAAAGGCCTGTAGATGTTGATCAAGAATATATATGATTTATGGGGTCGGAAATGGCTCCTTCACTTATTTTTAAGCTTCTGACTGAAGGTGCATTACCATTTTTGAACCGATATTAACAATATTTTTATTTGAAATTTTTCCACAAATCAAAATTTAAAAATCTCATAACTCAGCCAAAAACGCATTAATTTAAATTCGGAAAGCGGCAGTATGTTAATTTTTAGCAGGTTAACAAAACTGCATACTCCATTTAAAATGTGAATTTTGGCCGATTTCCGAAAAATGGGAAATTTCTGAACAAAATTTTTTTCGGCCGGATAAAGCTAGAAAGAAAGGCCTGTAGATGCTGATCAAGAATATATATGATTTATGGGGTCGGAAATGGCTCCTTCACTTATTTTTAAGCTTCTGACTGAAGGTGCATTACCATTTTTGAACCGATATTAACAATATTTTTATTTGAAATTTTTCCACAAATCAAAATTTAAAAATCTCATAACTCAGCCAAAAACGCATTAATTTCAATTAATTTCAAAGCGGCAGTATGTTAATTTTTAGCAGGTTAACAAAACTGCATACTCCATTTAAAATGTGAATTTTTGGCCGATTTTTGTAAATTTTCATGATGTAACCCCTTTCCTTTTTTCCGAAAAATGGGAAATTTCTGAACAAAATTTTTTTCGGCCGGATAAAGCTAGAAAGAAAGGCCTGTAGATGTTGATCAAGAATATATATGATTTATGGGGTCGGAAATGGCTCCTTCACTTATTTTTAAGCTTCTGACTGAAGGTGCATTACCATTTTTGAACCGATATTAACAATATTTTTATTTGAAATTTTTCCACAAATCAAAATTTAAAAATCTCATAACTCAGCCAAAAACGCATTAATTTAAATTCGGAAAGCGGCAGTATGTTAATTTTTAGCAGGTTAACAAAACTGCATACTCCATTTAAAATGTGAATTTTTGGCCGATTTCCGAAAAATGGGAAATTTCTGAACAAAATTTTTTTCGGCCGGATAAAGCTAGAAAGAAAGGCCTGTAGATGCTGATCAAGAATATATATGATTTATGGGGTCGGAAATGGCTCCTTCACTTATTTTTAAGCTTCTGACTGAAGGTGCATTACCATTTTTGAACCGATATTAACAATATTTTTATTTGAAATTTTTCCACAAATCAAAATTTAAAAATCTCATTACTCAGCCAAAAACGCATTAATTTCAATTCGGAAAGCGGCAGTATGTTAATTTTTAGCAGGTTAACAAAACTGCATACTCCATTTAAAATGTGAATTTTTGGCCGATTTTTGCAAATTTTCATGATGTAACCCCTTTCCTTTTTTCCGAAAAATGGGAAATTTCTGAACAAAATTTTTTTCGGCCGGATAAAGCTAGAAAGAAAGGCCTGTAGATGCTGATCAAGAATATATATGATTTATGGGGTCGGAAATGGCTCCTTCACTTATTTTTAAGCTTCTGACTGAAGGTGCATTACCATTTTTGAACCGATATTAACAATATTTTTATTTGCAATTTTTCCACAAATCAAAATTTAAAAATCTCATTACTCAGCCAAAAACGCATTAATTTCAATTCGGAAAGCGGCAGTATGTTAATTTTTAGCAGGTTAACAAAACTGCATACTCCATTTAAAATGTGAATTTTTGGCCGATTTTTGTAAATTTTCATGATGTAACCCCTTTCCTTTTTTCCGAAAAATGGGAAATTTCTGAACAAAATTTTTTTCGGCCGGATAAAGCTACAAAGAAAGGCCTGTAGATGTTGATCAAGAATATATATGATTTATGGGGTCGGAAATGGCTCCTTCACTTATTTTTAAGCTTCTGACTGAAGGTGCATTACCATTTTTGAACCGATATTAACAATATTTTTATTTGAAATTTTTCCACAAATCAAAATTTAAAAATCTCATTACTCAGCCAAAAACGCATTAATTTCAATTCGGAAAGCGGCAGTATGTTAATTTTTAGCAGGTTAACAAAACTGCATACTCCATTTAAAATGTGAATTTTTGGCCGATTTTTGCAAATTTTCATGATGTAACCCCTTTCCTTTTTTCCGAAAAATGGGAAATTTCTGAACAAAATTTTTTTCGGCCGGATAAAGCTAGAAAGAAAGGCCTGTAGATGCTGATCAAGAATATATATGATTTATGGGGTCGGAAATGGCTCCTTCACTTATTTTTAAGCTTCTGACTGAAGGTGCATTACCATTTTTGAACCGATATTAACAATATTTTTATTTGAAATTTTTCCACAAATCAAAATTTAAAAATCTCATAACTCAGCCAAAAACGCATTAATTTAAATTCGGAAAGCGGCAGTATGTTAATTTTTAGCAGGTTAACAAAACTGCATACTCCATTTAAAATGTGAATTTTTGGCCGATTTCCGAAAAATGGGAAATTTCTGAACAAAATTTTTTTCGGCCGGATAAAGCTAGAAAGAAAGGCCTGTAGATGCTGATCAAGAATATATATGATTTATGGGGTCGGAAATGGCTCCTTCACTTATTTTTAAGCTTCTGACTGAAGGTGCATTACCATTTTTGAACCGATATTAACAATATTTTTATTTGAAATTTTTCCACAAATCAAAATTTAAAAATCTCATAACTCAGCCAAAAACGCATTAATTTAAATTCGGAAAGCGGCAGTATGTTAATTTTTAGCAGGTTAACAAAACTGCATACTCTATTTAAAATGTGAATTTTTGGCCGATTTTTGTAAATTTTCATGATGTAACCCCTTTCCTTTTTTCCGAAAAATGGGAAATTTCTGAACAAAATTTTTTTCGGCCGGATAAAGCTACAAAGAAAGGCCTGTAGATGCTGATCAAGAATATATATGATTTATGGGGTCGGAAATGGCTCCTTCACTTATTTTTAAGCTTCTGACTGAAGGTGCATTACCATTTTTGAACCGATATTAACAATATTTTTATTTGAAATTTTTCCACAAATCAAAATTTAAAAATCTCATTACTCAGCCAAAAACGCATTAATTTCAATTCGGAAAGCGGCAGTATGTTAATTTTTAGCAGGTTAACAAAACTGCATACTCCATTTAAAATGTGAATTTTTGGCCGATTTTTGCAAATTTTCATGATGTAACCCCTTTCCTTTTTTCCGAAAAATGGGAAATTTCTGAACAAAATTTTTTTCGGCCGGATAAAGCTAGAAAGAAAGGCCTGTAGATGCTGATCAAGAATATATATGATTTATGGGGTCGGAAATGGCTCCTTCACTTATTTTTAAGCTTCTGACTGAAGGTGCATTACCATTTTTGAACCGATATTAACAATATTTTTATTTGAAATTTTTCCACAAATCAAAATTTAAAAATCTCATAACTCAGCCAAAAACGCATTAATTTAAATTCGGAAAGCGGCAGTATGTTAATTTTTAGCAGGTTAACAAAACTGCATACTCCATTTAAAATGTGAATTTTTGGCCGATTTCCGAAAAATGGGAAATTTCTGAACAAAATTTTTTTCGGCCGGATAAAGCTAGAAAGAAAGGCCTGTAGATGCTGATCAAGAATATATATGATTTATGGGGTCGGAAATGGCTCCTTCACTTATTTTTAAGCTTCTGACTGAAGGTGCATTACCATTTTTGAACCGATATTAACAATATTTTTATTTGAAATTTTTCCACAAATCAAAATTTAAAAATCTCATAACTCAGCCAAAAACGCATTAATTTAAATTCGGAAAGCGGCAGTATGTTAATTTTTAGCAGGTTAACAAAACTGCATACTCTATTTAAAATGTGAATTTTTGGCCGATTTTTGTAAATTTTCATGATGTAACCCCTTTCCTTTTTTCCGAAAAATGGGAAATTTCTGAACAAAATTTTTTTCGGCCGGATAAAGCTACAAAGAAAGGCCTGTAGATGCTGATCAAGAATATATATGATTTATGGGGTCGGAAATGGCTCCTTCACTTATTTTTAAGCTTCTGACTGAAGGTGCATTACCATTTTTGAACCGATATTAACAATATTTTTATTTGAAATTTTTCCACAAATCAAAATTTAAAAATCTCATTACTCAGCCAAAAACGCATTAATTTCAATTCGGAAAGCGGCAGTATGTTAATTTTTAGCAGGTTAACAAAACTGCATACTCCATTTAAAATGTGAATTTTTGGCCGATTTTTGCAAATTTTCATGATGTAACCCCTTTCCTTTTTTCCGAAAAATGGGAAATTTCTGAACAAAATTTTTTTCGGCCGGATAAAGCTAGAAAGAAAGGCCTGTAGATGCTGATCAAGAATATATATGATTTATGGGGTCGGAAATGGCTCCTTCACTTATTTTTAAGCTTCTGACTGAAGGTGCATTACCATTTTTGAACCGATATTAACAATATTTTTATTTGAAATTTTTCCACAAATCAAAATTTAAAAATCTCATAACTCAGCCAAAAACGCATTAATTTAAATTCGGAAAGCGGCAGTATGTTAATTTTTAGCAGGTTAACAAAACTGCATACTCCATTTAAAATGTGAATTTTTGGCCGATTTTTGTAAATTTTCATGATGTAACCCCTTTCCTTTTTTCCGAAAAATGGGAAATTTCTGAACAAAATTTTTTTCGGCCGGATAAAGCTAGAAAGAAAGGCCTGTAGATGCTGATCAAGAATATATATGATTTATGGGGTCGGAAATGGCTCCTTCACTTATTTTTAAGCTTCTGACTGAAGGTGCATTACCATTTTTGAACCGATATTAACAATATTTTTATTTGAAATTTTTCCACAAATCAAAATTTAAAAATCTCATTACTCAGCCAAAAACGCATTAATTTCAATTCGGAAAGCGGCAGTATGTTAATTTTTAGCAGGTTAACAAAACTGCATACTCCATTTAAAATGTGAATTTTTGGCCGATTTTTGCAAATTTTCATGATGTAACCCCTTTCCTTTTTTCCGAAAAATGGGAAATTTCTGAACAAAATTTTTTTCGGCCGGATAAAGCTAGAAAGAAAGGCCTGTAGATGCTGATCAAGAATATATATGATTTATGGGGTCGGAAATGGCTCCTTCACTTATTTTTAAGCTTCTGACTGAAGGTGCATTACCATTTTTGAACCGATATTAACAATATTTTTATTTGAAATTTTTCCACAAATCAAAATTTAAAAATCTCATTACTCAGCCAAAAACGCATTAATTTCAATTCGGAAAGCGGCAGTATGTTAATTTTTAGCAGGTTAACAAAACTGCATACTCCATTTAAAATGTGAATTTTTGGCCGATTTTTGTAAATTTTCATGATGTAACCCCTTTCCTTTTTTCCGAAAAATGGGAAATTTCTGAACAAAATTTTTTTCGGCCGGATAAAGCTAGAAAGAAAGGCCTGTAGATGCTGATCAAGAATATATATGATTTATGGGGTCGGAAATGGCTCCTTCACTTATTTTTAAGCTTCTGACTGAAGGTGCATTACCATTTTTGAACCGATATTAACAATATTTTTATTTGAAATTTTTCCACAAATCAAAATTTAAAAATCTCATAACTCAGCCAAAAACGCATTAATTTAAATTCGGAAAGCGGCAGTATGTTAATTTTTAGCAGGTTAACAAAACTGCATACTCCATTTAAAATGTGAATTTTTGGCCGATTTTTGTAAATTTTCATGATGTAACCCCTTTCCTTTTTTCCGAAAAATGGGAAATTTCTGAACAAAATTTTTTTCGGCCGGATAAAGCTAGAAAGAAAGGCCTGTAGATGCTGATCAAGAATATATATGATTTATGGGGTCGGAAATGGCTCCTTCACTTATTTTTAAGCTTCTGACTGAAGGTGCATTACCATTTTTGAACCGATATTAACAATATTTTTATTTGAAATTTTTCCACAAATCAAAATTTAAAAATCTCATTACTCAGCCAAAAACGCATTAATTTCAATTCGGAAAGCGGCAGTATGTTAATTTTTAGCAGGTTAACAAAACTGCATACTCCATTTAAAATGTGAATTTTTGGCCGATTTTTGCAAATTTTCATGATGTAACCCCTTTCCTTTTTTCCGAAAAATGGGAAATTTCTGAACAAAATTTTTTTCGGCCGGATAAAGCTAGAAAGAAAGGCCTGTAGATGCTGATCAAGAATATATATGATTTATGGGGTCGGAAATGGCTCCTTCACTTATTTTTAAGCTTCTGACTGAAGGTGCATTACCATTTTTGAACCGATATTAACAATATTTTTATTTGAAATTTTTCCACAAATAAAAATTTAAAAATCTCATTACTCAGCCAAAAACGCATTAATTTCAATTCGGAAAGCGGCAGTATGTTAATTTTTAGCAGGTTAACAAAACTGCATACTCCATTTAAAATGTGAATTTTTGGCCGATTTTTGCAAATTTTCATGATGTAACCCCTTTCCTTTTTTCCGAAAAATGGGAAATTTCTGAACAAAATTTTTTTCGGCCGGATAAAGCTAGAAAGAAAGGCCTGTAGATGCTGATCAAGAATATATATGATTTATGGGGTCGGAAATGGCTCCTTCACTTATTTTTAAGCTTCTGACTGAAGGTGCATTACCATTTTTGAACCGATATTAACAATATTTTTATTTGAAATTTTTCCACAAATCAAAATTTAAAAATCTCATTACTCAGCCAAAAACGCATTAATTTCAATTCGGAAAGCGGCAGTATGTTAATTTTTAGCAGGTTAACAAAACTGCATACTCCATTTAAAATGTGAATTTTTGGCCGATTTTTGCAAATTTTCATGATGTAACCCCTTTCCTTTTTTCCGAAAAATGGGAAATTTCGGAACAAAATTTTTTTAGGCCGGATAAAGCTAGAAAGAAAGGCCTGTAGATGCTGATCAAGAATATATATGATTTATGGGGTCGGAAATGGCTCCTTCACTTATTTTTAAGCTTCTGACTGAAGGTGCATTACCATTTTTGAACCGATATTAACAATATTTTTATTTGAAATTTTTCCACAAATCAAAATTTAAAAATCTCATAACTCAGCCAAAAACGCATTAATTTAAATTCGGAAAGCGGCAGTATGTTAATTTTTAGCAGGTTAACAAAACTGCATACTCCATTTAAAATGTGAATTTTTGGCCGATTTTTGTAAATTTTCATGATGTAACCCCTTTCCTTTTTTCCGAAAAATGGGAAATTTGTGAACAAAATTTTTTTCGGCCGGATAAAGCTAGAAAGAAAGGCCTGTAGATGTTGATCAAGAATATATATGATTTATGGGGTCGGAAATGGCTCCTTCACTTATTTTTAAGCTTCTGACTGAAGGTGCATTACCATTTTTGAACCGATATTAACAATATTTTTATTTGAAATTTTTCCACAAATCAAAATTTAAAAATCTCATAACTCAGCCAAAAACGCATTAATTTAAATTCGGAAAGCGGCAGTATGTTAATTTTTAGCAGGTTAACAAAACTGCATACTCCATTTAAAATGTGAATTTTTGGCTGATTTCCGAAAACTGGGAAATTTCTGAACAAAATTTTTTTCGGCCGGATAAAGCTAGAAAGAAAGGCCTGTAGATGCTGATCAAGAATATATATGATTTATGGGGTCGGAAATGGCTCCTTCACTTATTTTTAAGCTTCTGACTGAAGGTGCATTACCATTTTTGAACCGATATTAACAATATTTTTATTTGAAATTTTTCCACAAATCAAAATTTAAAAATCTCATTACTCAGCCAAAAACGCATTAATTTCAATTCGGAAAGCGGCAGTATGTTAATTTTTAGCAGGTTAACAAAACTGCATACTCCATTTAAAATGTGAATTTTTGGCCGATTTTTGCAAATTTTCATGATGTAACCCCTTTCCTTTTTTCCGAAAAATGGGAAATTTCGGAACAAAATTTTTTTAGGCCGGATAAAGCTAGAAAGAAAGGCCTGTAGATGCTGATCAAGAATATATATGATTTATGGGGTCGGAAATGGCTCCTTCACTTATTTTTAAGCTTCTGACTGAAGGTGCATTACCATTTTTGAACCGATATTAACAATATTTTTATTTGAAATTTTTCCACAAATCAAAATTTAAAAATCTCATAACTCAGCCAAAAACGCATTAATTTAAATTCGGAAAGCGGCAGTATGTTAATTTTTAGCAGGTTAACAAAACTGCATACTCCATTTAAAATGTGAATTTTTGGCCGATTTTTGTAAATTTTCATGATGTAACCCCTTTCCTTTTTTCCGAAAAATGGGAAATTTGTGAACAAAATTTTTTTCGGCCGGATAAAGCTAGAAAGAAAGGCCTGTAGATGTTGATCAAGAATATATATGATTTATGGGGTCGGAAATGGCTCCTTCACTTATTTTTAAGCTTCTGACTGAAGGTGCATTACCATTTTTGAACCGATATTAACAATATTTTTATTTGAAATTTTTCCACAAATCAAAATTTAAAAATCTCATAACTCAGCCAAAAACGCATTAATTTAAATTCGGAAAGCGGCAGTATGTTAATTTTTAGCAGGTTAACAAAACTGCATACTCCATTTAAAATGTGAATTTTTGGCCGATTTCCGAAAACTGGGAAATTTCTGAACAAAATTTTTTTCGGCCGGATAAAGCTAGAAAGAAAGGCCTGTAGATGCTGATCAAGAATATATATGATTTATGGGGTCGGAAATGGCTCCTTCACTTATTTTTAAGCTTCTGACTGAAGGTGCATTACCATTTTTGAACCGATATTAACAATATTTTTATTTGAAATTTTTCCACAAATCAAAATTTAAAAATCTCATTACTCAGCCAAAAACGCATTAATTTCAATTCGGAAAGCGGCAGTATGTTAATTTTTAGCAGGTTAACAAAACTGCATACTCCATTTAAAATGTGAATTTTTGGCCGATTTTTGCAAATTTTCATGATGTAACCCCTTTCCTTTTTTCCGAAAAATGGGAAATTTCTGAACAAAATTTTTTTCGGCCGGATAAAGCTACAAAGAAAGGCCTGTAGATGCTGATCAAGAATATATATGATTTATGGGGTCGGAAATGGCTCCTTCACTTATTTTTAAGCTTCTGACTGAAGGTGCATTACCATTTTTGAACCGATATTAACAATATTTTTATTTGAAATTTTTCTACAAATCAAAATTTAAAAATCTCATTACTCAGCCAAAAACGCATTAATTTCAATTCGGAAAGCGGCAGTATGTTAATTTTTAGCAGGTTAACAAAACTGCATACTCCATTTAAAATGTGAATTTTTGGCCGATTTTTGTAAATTTTCATGATGTAACCCCTTTCCTTTTTTCCGAAAAATGGGAAATTTCTGAACAAAATTTTTTTCGGCCGGATAAAGCTACAAAGAAAGGCCTGTAGATGCTGATCAAGAATATATATGATTTATGGGGTCGGAAATGGCTCCTTCACTTATTTTTAAGCTTCTGACTGAAGGTGCATTACCATTTTTGAACCGATATTAACAATATTTTTATTTGAAATTTTTCCACAAATCAAAATTTAAAAATCTCATTACTCAGCCAAAAACGCATTAATTTCAATTCGGAAAGCGGCAGTATGTTAATTTTTAGCAGGTTAACAAAACTGCATACTCCATTTAAAATGTGAATTTTTGGCCGATTTTTGCAAATTTTCATGATGTAACCCCTTTCCTTTTTTCCGAAAAATGGGAAATTTCTGAACAAAATTTTTTTCGGCCGGATAAAGCTAGAAAGAAAGGCCTGTAGATGCTGATCAAGAATATATATGATTTATGGGGTCGGAAATGGCTCCTTCACTTATTTTTAAGCTTCTGACTGAAGGTGCATTACCATTTTTGAACCGATATTAACAATATTTTTATTTGAAATTTTTCCACAAATCAAAATTTAAAAATCTCATTACTCAGCCAAAAACGCATTAATTTCAATTCGGAAAGCGGCAGTATGTTAATTTTTAGCAGGTTAACAAAACTGCATACTCCATTTAAAATGTGAATTTTTGGCCGATTTTTGTAAATTTTCATGATGTAACCCCTTTCCTTTTTTCCGAAAAATGGGAAATTTCTGAACAAAATTTTTTTCGGCCTGATAAAGCTAGAAAGAAAGGCCTGTAGATGTTGATCAAGAATATATATGATTTATGGGGTCGGAAATGGCTCCTTCACTTATTTTTAAGCTTCTGACTGAAGGTGCATTACCATTTTTGAACCGATATTAACAATATTTTTATTTGAAATTTTTCCACAAATCAAAATTTAAAAATCTCATAACTCAGCCAAAAACGCATTAATTTAAATTCGGAAAGCGGCAGTATGTTAATTTTTAGCAGGTTAACAAAACTGCATACTCCATTTAAAATGTGAATTTTTGGCCGATTTCCGAAAAATGGGAAATTTCTGAACAAAATTTTTTTCGGCCGGATAAAGCTAGAAAGAAAGGCCTGTAGATGCTGATCAAGAATATATATGATTTATGGGGTCGGAAATGGCTCCTTCACTTATTTTTAAGCTTCTGACTGAAGGTGCATTACCATTTTTGAACCGATATTAACAATATTTTTATTTGAAATTTTTCCACAAATCAAAATTTAAAAATCTCATTACTCAGCCAAAAACGCATTAATTTCAATTCGGAAAGCGGCAGTATGTTAATTTTTAGCAGGTTAACAAAACTGCATACTCCATTTAAAATGTGAATTTTTGGCCGATTTTTGCAAATTTTCATGATGTAACCCCTTTCCTTTTTTCCGAAAAATGGGAAATTTCTGAACAAAATTTTTTTCGGCCGGATAAAGCTAGAAAGAAAGGCCTGTAGATGCTGATCAAGAATATATATGATTTATGGGGTCGGAAATGGCTCCTTCACTTATTTTTAAGCTTCTGACTGAAGGTGCATTACCATTTTTGAACCGATATTAACAATATTTTTATTTGAAATTTTTCCACAAATCAAAATTTAAAAATCTCATTACTCAGCCAAAAACGCATTAATTTAAATTCGGAAAGCGGCAGTATGTTAATTTTTAGCAGGTTAACAAAACTGCATACTCCATTTAAAATGTGAATTTTTGGCCGATTTCCGAAAAATGGGAAATTTCTGAACAAAATTTTTTTCGGCCGGATAAAGCTAGAAAGAAAGGCCTGTAGATGCTGATCAAGAATATATATGATTTATGGGGTCGGAAATGGCTCCTTCACTTATTTTTAAGCTTCTGACTGAAGGTGCATTACCATTTTTGAACCGATATTAACAATATTTTTATTTGAAATTTTTCCACAAATCAAAATTTAAAAATCTCATTACTCAGCCAAAAACGCATTAATTTCAATTCGGAAAGCGGCAGTATGTTAATTTTTAGCAGGTTAACAAAACTGCATACTCCATTTAAAATGTGAATTTTTGGCCGATTTTTGCAAATTTTCATGATGTAACCCCTTTCCTTTTTTCCGAAAAATGGGAAATTTCTGAACAAAATTTTTTTCGGCCGGATAAAGCTAGAAAGAAAGGCCTGTAGATGCTGATCAAGAATATATATGATTTATGGGGTCGGAAATGGCTCCTTCACTTATTTTTAAGCTTCTGACTGAAGGTGCATTACCATTTTTGAACCGATATTAACAATATTTTTATTTGAAATTTTTCCACAAATCAAAATTTAAAAATCTCATTACTCAGCCAAAAACGCATTAATTTCAATTCGGAAAGCGGCAGTATGTTAATTTTTAGCAGGTTAACAAAACTGCATACTCCATTTAAAATGTGAATTTTTGGCCGATTTTTGCAAATTTTCATGATGTAACCCCTTTCCTTTTTTCCGAAAAATGGGAAATTTCTGAACAAAATTTTTTTCGGCCGGATAAAGCTAGAAAGAAAGGCCTGTAGATGCTGATCAAGAATATATATGATTTATGGGGTCGGAAATGGCTCCTTCACTTATTTTTAAGCTTCTGACTGAAGGTGCATTACCATTTTTGAACCGATATTAACAATATTTTTATTTGAAATTTTTCCACAAATCAAAATTTAAAAATCTCATTACTCAGCCAAAAACGCATTAATTTCAATTCGGAAAGCGGCAGTATGTTAATTTTTAGCAGGTTAACAAAACTGCATACTCCATTTAAAATGTGAATTTTTGGCCGATTTTTGCAAATTTTCATGATGTAACCCCTTTCCTTTTTTCCGAAAAATGGGAAATTTCTGAACAAAATTTTTTTCGGCCGGATAAAGCTAGAAAGAAAGGCCTGTAGATGCTGATCAAGAATATATATGATTTATGGGGTCGGAAATGGCTCCTTCACTTATTTTTAAGCTTCTGACTGAAGGTGCATTACCATTTTTGAACCGATATTAACAATATTTTTATTTGAAATTTTTCCACAAATCAAAATTTAAAAATCTCATTACTCAGCCAAAAACGCATTAATTTCAATTCGGAAAGCGGCAGTATGTTAATTTTTAGCAGGTTAACAAAACTGCATACTCCATTTAAAATGTGAATTTTTGGCCGATTTTTGCAAATTTTCATGATGTAACCCCTTTCCTTTTTTCCGAAAAATGGGAAATTTCTGAACAAAATTTTTTTCGGCCGGATAAAGCTAGAAAGAAAGGCCTGTAGATGCTGATCAAGAATATATATGATTTATGGGGTCGGAAATGGCTCCTTCACTTATTTTTAAGCTTCTGACTGAAGGCGCATTACCATTTTTGAACCGATATTAACAATATTTTTATTTGAAATTTTTCCACAAATCAAAATTTAAAAATCTCATTACTCAGCCAAAAACGCATTAATTTCAATTCGGAAAGCGGCAGTATGTTAATTTTTAGCAGGTTAACAAAACTGCATACTCCATTTAAAATGTGAATTTTTGGCCGATTTTTGCAAATTTTCATGATGTAACCCCTTTCCTTTTTTCCGAAAAATGGGAAATTTCGGAACAAAATTTTTTTCGGCCGGATAAAGCTAGAAAGAAAGGCCTGTAGATGCTGATCAAGAATATATATGATTTATGGGGTCGGAAATGGCTCCTTCACTTATTTTTAAGCTTCTGACTGAAGGTGCATTACCATTTTTGAACCGATATTAACAATATTTTTATTTGAAATTTTTCCACAAATCAAAATTTAAAAATCTCATAACTCAGCCAAAAACGCATTAATTTAAATTCGGAAAGCGGCAGTATGTTAATTTTTAGCAGGTTAACAAAACTGCATACTCCATTTAAAATGTGAATTTTTGGCCGATTTTTGCAAATTTTCATGATGTAACCCCTTTCCTTTTTTCCGAAAAATGGGAAATTTCTGAACAAAATTTTTTTCGGCCGGATAAAGCTAGAAAGAAAGGCCTGTAGATGCTGATCAAGAATATATATGATTTATGGGGTCGGAAATGGCTCCTTCACTTATTTTTAAGCTTCTGACTGAAGGTGCATTACCATTTTTGAACCGATATTAACAATATTTTTATTTGAAATTTTTCCACAAATCAAAATTTAAAAATCTCATTACTCAGCCAAAAACGCATTAATTTCAATTCGGAAAGCGGCAGTATGTTAATTTTTAGCAGGTTAACAAAACTGCATACTCCATTTAAAATGTGAATTTTTGGCCGATTTTTGCAAATTTTCATGATGTAACCCCTTTCCTTTTTTCCGAAAAATGGGAAATTTCTGAACAAAATTTTTTTCGGCCGGATAAAGCTAGAAAGAAAGGCCTGTAGATGCTGATCAAGAATATATATGATTTATGGGGTCGGAAATGGCTCCTTCACTTATTTTTAAGCTTCTGACTGAAGGTGCATTACCATTTTTGAACCGATATTAACAATATTTTTATTTGAAATTTTTCCACAAATCAAAATTTAAAAATCTCATTACTCAGCCAAAAACGCATTAATTTCAATTCGGAAAGCGGCAGTATGTTAATTTTTAGCAGGTTAACAAAACTGCATACTCCATTTAAAATGTGAATTTTTGGCCGATTTTTGCAAATTTTCATGATGTAACCCCTTTCCTTTTTTCCGAAAAATGGGAAATTTCGGAACAAAATTTTTTTAGGCCGGATAAAGCTAGAAAGAAAGGCCTGTAGATGCTGATCAAGAATATATATGATTTATGGGGTCGGAAATGGCTCCTTCACTTATTTTTAAGCTTCTGACTGAAGGTGCATTACCATTTTTGAACCGATATTAACAATATTTTTATTTGAAATTTTTCCACAAATCAAAATTTAAAAATCTCATAACTCAGCCAAAAACGCATTAATTTAAATTCGGAAAGCGGCAGTATGTTAATTTTTAGCAGGTTAACAAAACTGCATACTCCATTTAAAATGTGAATTTTTGGCCGATTTTTGTAAATTTTCATGATGTAACCCCTTTCCTTTTTTCCGAAAAATGGGAAATTTGTGAACAAAATTTTTTTCGGCCGGATAAAGCTAGAAAGAAAGGCCTGTAGATGTTGATCAAGAATATATATGATTTATGGGGTCGGAAATGGCTCCTTCACTTATTTTTAAGCTTCTGACTGAAGGTGCATTACCATTTTTGAACCGATATTAACAATATTTTTATTTGAAATTTTTCCACAAATCAAAATTTAAAAATCTCATAACTCAGCCAAAAACGCATTAATTTAAATTCGGAAAGCGGCAGTATGTTAATTTTTAGCAGGTTAACAAAACTGCATACTCCATTTAAAATGTGAATTTTTGGCCGATTTTTGCAAATTTTCATGATGTAACCCCTTTCCTTTTTTCCGAAAAATGGGAAATTTCTGAACAAATTTTTTTTCGGCCGGATAAAGCTAGAAAGAAAGGCCTGTAGATGCTGATCAAGAATATATATGATTTATGGGGTCGGAAATGGCTCCTTCACTTATTTTTACGCTTCTGACTGAAGGTGCATTACCATTTTTGAACCGATATTAACAATATTTTTATTTGAAATTTTTCCACAAATCAAAATTTAAAAATCTCATAACTCAGCCAAAAACGCATTAATTTCAATTCGGAAAGCGGCAGTATGTTAATTTTTAGCAGGTTAACAAAACTGCATACTCCATTTAAAATGTGAATTTTTGGCCGATTTTTGTAAATTTTCATGATGTAACCCCTTTCCTTTTTTCCGAAAAATGGGAAATTTCTGAACAAAATTTTTTTCGGCCGGATAAAGCTACAAAGAAAGGCCTGTAGATGCTGATCAAGAATATATATGATTTATGGGGTCGGAAATGGCTCCTTCACTTATTTTTAAGCTTCTGACTGAAGGTGCATTACCATTTTTGAACCGATATTAACAATATTTTTATTTGAAATTTTTCCACAAATCAAAATTTAAAAATCTCATTACTCAGCCAAAAACGCATTAATTTCAATTCGGAAAGCGGCAGTATGTTAATTTTTAGCAGGTTAACAAAACTGCATACTCCATTTAAAATGTGAATTTTTGGCCGATTTTTGCAAATTTTCATGATGTAACCCCTTTCCTTTTTTCCGAAAAATGGGAAATTTCGGAACAAAATTTTTTTAGGCCGGATAAAGCTAGAAAGAAAGGCCTGTAGATGCTGATCAAGAATATATATGATTTATGGGGTCGGAAATGGCTCCTTCACTTATTTTTAAGCTTCTGACTGAAGGTGCATTACCATTTTTGAACCGATATTAACAATATTTTTATTTGAAATTTTTCCACAAATCAAAATTTAAAAATCTCATAACTCAGCCAAAAACGCATTAATTTAAATTCGGAAAGCGGCAGTATGTTAATTTTTAGCAGGTTAACAAAACTGCATACTCCATTTAAAATGTGAATTTTTGGCCGATTTTTGTAAATTTTCATGATGTAACCCCTTTCCTTTTTTCCGAAAAATGGGAAATTTCTGAACAAAATTTTTTTCGGCCGGATAAAGCTAGAAAGAAAGGCCTGTAGATGTTGATCAAGAATATATATGATTTATGGGGTCGGAAATGGCTCCTTCACTTATTTTTAAGCTTCTGACTGAAGGTGCATTACCATTTTTGAACCGATATTAACAATATTTTTATTTGAAATTTTTCCACAAATCAAAATTTAAAAATCTCATAACTCAGCCAAAAACGCATTAATTTAAATTCGGAAAGCGGCAGTATGTTAATTTTTAGCAGGTTAACAAAACTGCATACTCCATTTAAAATGTGAATTTTTGGCCGATTTCCGAAAAATGGGAAATTTCTGAACAAAATTTTTTTCGGCCGGATAAAGCTAGAAAGAAAGGCCTGTAGATGCTGATCAAGAATATATATGATTTATGGGGTCGGAAATGGCTCCTTCACTTATTTTTAAGCTTCTGACTGAAGGTGCATTACCATTTTTGAACCGATATTAACAATATTTTTATTTGAAATTTTTCCACAAATCAAAATTTAAAAATCTCATTACTCAGCCAAAAACGCATTAATTTCAATTCGGAAAGCGGCAGTATGTTAATTTTTAGCAGGTTAACAAAACTGCATACTCCATTTAAAATGTGAATTTTTGGCCGATTTTTGTAAATTTTCATGATGTAACCCCTTTCCTTTTTTCCGAAAAATGGGAAATTTCTGAACAAAATTTTTTTCGGCCGGATAAAGCTAGAAAGAAAGGCCTGTAGATGCTGATCAAGAATATATATGATTTATGGGGTCGGAAATGGCTTCTTCACTTATTTTTAAGCTTCTGACTGAAGGTGCATTACCATTTTTGAACCGATATTAACAATATTTTTATTTGAAATTTTTCCACAAATCAAAATTTAAAAATCTCGTTACTCAGCCAAAAACGCATTAATTTCAATTCGGAAAGCGGCAGTATGTTAATTTTTAGCAGGTTAACAAAACTGCATACTCCATTTAAAATGTGAATTTTTGGCCGATTTTTGTAAATTTTCATGATGTAACCCCTTTCCTTTTTTCCGAAAAATGGGAAATTTCTGAACAAAATTTTTTTCGGCCGGATAAAGCTACAAAGAAAGGCCTGTAGATGCTGATCAAGAATATATATGATTTATGGGGTCGGAAATGGCTTCTTCACTTATTTTTAAGCTTCTGACTGAAGGTGCATTACCATTTTTGAACTGATATTAACAATATTTTTATTTGAAATTTTTCCACAAATCAAAATTTAAAAATCTCATAACTCAGCCAAAAACGCATTAATTTCAATTAATTTCAAAGCGGCAGTATGTTAATTTTTAGCAGGTTAACAAAACTGCATACTCCATTTAAAATGTGAATTTTTGGCCGATTTTTGCAAATTTTCATGATGTAACCCCTTTCCTTTTTTCCGAAAAATGGGAAATTTCTGAACAAAATTTTTTTCGGCCGGATAAAGCTAGAAAGAAAGGCCTGTATATGCTGATCAAGAATATATATGATTTATGGGGTCGGAAATGGCTCCTTCACTTATTTTTAAGCTTCTGACTGAAGGTGCATTACCATTTTTGAACCGATATTAACAATATTTTTATTTGAAAATTTTCCACAAATCAAAATTTAAAAATCTCATTACTCAGCCAAAAACGCATTAATTTCAATTCGGAAAGCGGCAGTATGTTAATTTTTAGCAGGTTAACAAAACTGCATACTCCATTTAAAATGTGAATTTTTGGCCGATTTCCGAAAAATGGGAAATTTCTGAACAAAATTTTTTTCGGCCGGATAAAGCTAGAAAGAAAGGCCTGTAGATGCTGATCAAGAATATATATGATTTATGGGGTCGGAAATGGCTCCTTCACTTATTTTTAAGCTTCTGACTGAAGGTGCATTACCATTTTTGAACCGATATTAACAATATTTTTATTTGAAATTTTTCCACAAATCAAAATTTAAAAATCTCGTTACTCAGCCAAAAACGCATTAATTTCAATTCGGAAAGCGGCAGTATGTTAATTTTTAGCAGGTTAACAAAACTGCATACTCCATTTAAAATGTGAATTTTTGGCCGATTTTTGTAAATTTTCATGATGTAACCCCTTTCCTTTTTTCCGAAAAATGGGAAATTTCTGAACAAAATTTTTTTCGGCCGGATAAAGCTAGAAAGAAAGGCCTGTAGATGCTGATCAAGAATATATATGATTTATGGGGTCGGAAATGGCTCCTTCACTTATTTTTAAGCTTCTGACTGAAGGTGCATTACCATTTTTGAACCGATATTAACAATATTTTTATTTGAAATTTTTCCACAAATCAAAATTTAAAAATCTCATAACTCAGCCAAAAACGCATTAATTTCAATTAATTTCAAAGCGGCAGTATGTTAATTTTTAGCAGGTTAACAAAACTGCATACTCCATTTAAAATGTGAATTTTTGGCCGATTTTTGCAAATTTTCATGATGTAACCCCTTTCCTTTTTTCCGAAAAATGGGAAATTTCTGAACAAAATTTTTTTCGGCCGGATAAAGCTAGAAAGAAAGGCCTGTAGATGCTGATCAAGAATATATATGATTTATGGGGTCGGAAATGGCTCCTTCACTTATTTTTAAGCTTCTGACTGAAGGTGCATTACCATTTTTGAACCGATATTAACAATATTTTTATTTGAAATTTTTCCACAAATCAAAATTTAAAAATCTCATAACTCAGCCAAAAACGCATTAATTTAAATTCGGAAAGCGGCAGTATGTTAATTTTTAGCAGGTTAACAAAACTGCATACTCTATTTAAAATGTGAATTTTTGGCCGATTTTTGCAAATTTTCATGATGTAACCCCTTTCCTTTTTTCCGAAAAATGGGAAATATCTGAACAAAATTTTTTTCGGCCGGATAAAGCTAGAAAGAAAGGCCTGTAGATGCTGATCAAGAATATATATGATTTATGGGGTCGGAAATGGCTTCTTCACTTATTTTTAAGCTTCTGACTGAAGGTGCATTACCATTTTTGAACCGATATTAACAATATTTTTATTTGAAATTTTTCCACAAATCAAAATTTAAAAATCTCGTTACTCAGCCAAAAACGCATTAATTTCAATTCGGAAAGCGGCAGTATGTTAATTTTTAGCAGGTTAACAAAACTGCATACTCCATTTAAAATGTGAATTTTTGGCCGATTTTTGTAAATTTTCATGATGTAACCCCTTTCCTTTTTTCCGAAAAATGGGAAATTTCTGAACAAAATTTTTTTCGGCCGGATAAAGCTAGAAAGAAAGGCCTGTAGATGCTGATCAAGAATATATATGATTTATGGGGTCGGAAATGGCTCCTTCACTTATTTTTAAGCTTCTGACTGAAGGTGCATTACCATTTTTGAACCGATATTAACAATATTTTTATTTGAAATTTTTCCACAAATCAAAATTTAAAAATCTCATAACTCAGCCAAAAACGCATTAATTTAAATTCGGAAAGCGGCAGTATGTTAATTTTTAGCAGGTTAACAAAACTGCATACTCCATTTAAAATGTGAATTTTTGGCCGATTTCCGAAAAATGGGAAATTTCTGAACAAAATTTTTTTCGGCCGGATAAAGCTAGAAAGAAAGGCCTGTAGATGCTGATCAAGAATATATATGATTTATGGGGTCGGAAATGGCTCCTTCACTTATTTTTAAGCTTCTGACTGAAGGTGCATTACCATTTTTGAACCGATATTAACAATATTTTTATTTGAAATTTTTCCACAAATCAAAATTTAAAAATCTCATTACTCAGCCAAAAACGCATTAATTTCAATTCGGAAAGCGGCAGTATGTTAATTTTTAGCAGGTTAACAAAACTGCATACTCCATTTAAAATGTGAATTTTTGGCCGATTTTTGCAAATTTTCATGATGTAACCCCTTTCCTTTTTTCCGAAAAATTGGAAATTTCTGAACAAAATTTTTTTCGGCCGGATAAAGCTAGAAAGAAAGGCCTGTAGATGCTGATCAAGAATATATATGATTTATGGGGTCGGAAATGGCTCCTTCACTTATTTTTACGCTTCTGACTGAAGGTGCATTACCATTTTTGAACCGATATTAACAATATTTTTATTTGAAATTTTTCCACAAATCAAAATTTAAAAATCTCATAACTCAGCCAAAAACGCATTAATTTCAATTCGGAAAGCGGCAGTATGTTAATTTTTAGCAGGTTAACAAAACTGCATACTCCATTTAAAATGTGAATTTTTGGCCGATTTTTGTAAATTTTCATGATGTAACCCCTTTCCTTTTTTCCGAAAAATGGGAAATTTCTGAACAAAATTTTTTTCGGCCGGATAAAGCTACAAAGAAAGGCCTGTAGATGCTGATCAAGAATATATATGATTTATGGGGTCGGAAATGGCTCCTTCACTTATTTTTAAGCTTCTGACTGAAGGTGCATTACCATTTTTGAACCGATATTAACAATATTTTTATTTGAAATTTTTCCACAAATCAAAATTTAAAAATCTCATAACTCAGCCAAAAACGCATTAATTTCAATTCGGAAAGCGGCAGTATGTTAATTTTTAGCAGGTTAACAAAACTGCATACTCCATTTAAAATGTGAATTTTTGGCCGATTTTTGAAAATTTTCATGATGTAACCCCTTTCCTTTTTTCCGAAAAATGGGAAATTTCGGAACAAAATTTTTTTAGGCCGGATAAAGCTAGAAAGAAAGGCCTGTAGATGCTGATCAAGAATATATATGATTTATGGGGTCGGAAATGGCTTCTTCACTTATTTTTAAGCTTCTGACTGAAGGTGCATTACCATTTTTGAACTGATATTAACAATATTTTTATTTGAAATTTTTCCACAAATCAAAATTTAAAAATCTCATAACTCAGCCAAAAACGCATTAATTTAAATTCGGAAAGCGGCAGTATGTTAATTTTTAGCAGGTTAACAAAACTGCATACTCCATTTAAAATGTGAATTTTTGGCCGATTTTTGAAAATTTTCATGATGTAACCCCTTTCCTTTTTTCCGAAAAATGGGAAATTTCTGAACAAAATTTTTTTCGGCCGGATAAAGCTAGAAAGAAAGGCCTGTAGATGCTGATCAAGAATATATATGATTTATGGGGTCGGAAATGGCTTCTTCACTTATTTTTAAGCTTCTGACTGAAGGTGCATTACCATTTTTGAACTGATATTAACAATATTTTTATTTGAAATTTTTCCACAAATCAAAATTTAAAAATCTCATAACTCAGCCAAAAACGCATTAATTTCAATTAATTTCAAAGCGGCAGTATGTTAATTTTTAGCAGGTTAACAAAACTGCATACTCCATTTAAAATGTGAATTTTTGGCCGATTTTTGCAAATTTTCATGATGTAACCCCTTTCCTTTTTTCCGAAAAATGGGAAATTTCTGAACAAAATTTTTTTCGGCCGGATAAAGCTAGAAAGAAAGGCCTGTAGATGCTGATCAAGAATATATATGATTTATGGGGTCGGAAATGGCTCCTTCACTTATTTTTAAGCTTCTGACTGAAGGTGCATTACCATTTTTGAACCGATATTAACAATATTTTTATTTGAAAATTTTCCACAAATCAAAATTTAAAAATCTCATAACTCAGCCAAAAACGCATTAATTTAAATTCGGAAAGCGGCGGTATGTTAATTTTTAGCAGGTTAACAAAACTGCATACTCCATTTAAAATGTGAATTTTTGGCCGATTTCCGAAAAATGGGAAATTTCTGAACAAAATTTTTTTCGGCCGGATAAAGCTAGAAAGAAAGGCCTGTAGATGCTGATCAAGAATATATATGATTTATGGGGTCGGAAATGGCTCCTTCACTTATTTTTAAGCTTCTGACTGAAGGTGCATTACCATTTTTGAACCGATATTAACAATATTTTTATTTGAAATTTTTCCACAAATCAAAATTTAAAAATCTCGTTACTCAGCCAAAAACGCATTAATTTCAATTCGGAAAGCGGCAGTATGTTAATTTTTAGCAGGTTAACAAAACTGCATACTCCATTTAAAATGTGAATTTTTGGCCGATTTTTGTAAATTTTCATGATGTAACCCCTTTCCTTTTTTCCGAAAAATGGGAAATTTCTGAACAAAATTTTTTTCGGCCGGATAAAGCTAGAAAGAAAGGCCTGTAGATGCTGATCAAGAATATATATGATTTATGGGGTCGGAAATGGCTCCTTCACTTATTTTTAAGCTTCTGACTGAAGGTGCATTACCATTTTTGAACCGATATTAACAATATTTTTATTTGAAATTTTTCCACAAATCAAAATTTAAAAATCTCATAACTCAGCCAAAAACGCATTAATTTCAATTAATTTCAAAGCGGCAGTATGTTAATTTTTAGCAGGTTAACAAAACTGCATACTCCATTTAAAATGTGAATTTTTGGCCGATTTTTGCAAATTTTCATGATGTAACCCCTTTCCTTTTTTCCGAAAAATGGGAAATTTCTGAACAAAATTTTTTTCGGCCGGATAAAGCTAGAAAGAAAGGCCTGTAGATGCTGATCAAGAATATATATGATTTATGGGGTCGGAAATGGCTCCTTCACTTATTTTTAAGCTTCTGACTGAAGGTGCATTACCATTTTTGAACCGATATTAACAATATTTTTATTTGAAATTTTTCCACAAATCAAAATTTAAAAATCTCATAACTCAGCCAAAAACGCATTAATTTAAATTCGGAAAGCGGCAGTATGTTAATTTTTAGCAGGTTAACAAAACTGCATACTCTATTTAAAATGTGAATTTTTGGCCGATTTTTGCAAATTTTCATGATGTAACCCCTTTCCTTTTTTCCGAAAAATGGGAAATATCTGAACAAAATTTTTTTCGGCCGGATAAAGCTAGAAAGAAAGGCCTGTAGATGCTGATCAAGAATATATATGATTTATGGGGTCGGAAATGGCTTCTTCACTTATTTTTAAGCTTCTGACTGAAGGTGCATTACCATTTTTGAACCGATATTAACAATATTTTTATTTGAAATTTTTCCACAAATCAAAATTTAAAAATCTCGTTACTCAGCCAAAAACGCATTAATTTCAATTCGGAAAGCGGCAGTATGTTAATTTTTAGCAGGTTAACAAAACTGCATACTCCATTTAAAATGTGAATTTTTGGCCGATTTTTGTAAATTTTCATGATGTAACCCCTTTCCTTTTTTCCGAAAAATGGGAAATTTCTGAACAAAATTTTTTTCGGCCGGATAAAGCTAGAAAGAAAGGCCTGTAGATGCTGATCAAGAATATATATGATTTATGGGGTCGGAAATGGCTCCTTCACTTATTTTTAAGCTTCTGACTGAAGGTGCATTACCATTTTTGAACCGATATTAACAATATTTTTATTTGAAATTTTTCCACAAATCAAAATTTAAAAATCTCATAACTCAGCCAAAAACGCATTAATTTAAATTCGGAAAGCGGCAGTATGTTAATTTTTAGCAGGTTAACAAAACTGCATACTCCATTTAAAATGTGAATTTTTGGCCGATTTTTGTAAATTTTCATGATGTAACCCCTTTCCTTTTTTCCGAAAAATGGGAAATTTCTGAACAAAATTTTTTTCGGCCGGATAAAGCTAGAAAGAAAGGCCTGTAGATGCTGATCAAGAATATATATGATTTATGGGGTCGGAAATGGCTCCTTCACTTATTTTTAAGCTTCTGACTGAAGGTGCATTACCATTTTTGAACCGATATTAACAATATTTTTATTTGAAATTTTTCCACAAATCAAAATTTAAAAATCTCATAACTCAGCCAAAAACGCATTAATTTCAATTCGGAAAGCGGCAGTATGTTAATTTTTAGCAGGTTAACAAAACTGCATACTCCATTTAAAATGTGAATTTTTGGCCGATTTCCGAAAAATGGGAAATTTCTGAACAAAATTTTTTTCGGCCGGATAAAGCTAGAAAGAAAGGCCTGTAGATGCTGATCAAGAATATATATGATTTATGGGGTCGGAAATGGCTCCTTCACTTATTTTTAAGCTTCTGACTGAAGGTGCATTACCATTTTTGAACCGATATTAACAATATTTTTATTTGAAATTTTTCCACAAATCAAAATTTAAAAATCTCATTACTCAGCCAAAAACGCATTAATTTCAATTCGGAAAGCGGCAGTATGTTAATTTTTAGCAGGTTAACAAAACTGCATACTCCATTTAAAATGTGAATTTTTGGCCGATTTTTGCAAATTTTCATGATGTAACCCCTTTCCTTTTTTCCGAAAAATTGGAAATTTCTGAACAAAATTTTTTTCGGCCGATTTTTGCAAATTTTCATGATGTAACCCCTTTCCTTTTTTCCGAAAAATGGGAAATTTCTGAACAAAATTTTTTTCGGCCGGATAAAGCTAGAAAGAAAGGCCTGTAGATGCTGATCAAGAATATATATGATTTATGGGGTCGGAAATGGCTTCTTCACTTATTTTTAAGCTTCTGACTGAAGGTGCATTACCATTTTTGAACCGATATTAACAATATTTTTATTTGAAATTTTTCCACAAATCAAAATTTAAAAATCTCATAACTCAGCCAAAAACGCATTAATTTCAATTAATTTCAAAGCGGCAGTATGTTAATTTTTAGCAGGTTAACAAAACTGCATACTCCATTTAAAATGTGAATTTTTGGCCGATTTTTGCAAATTTTCATGATGTAACCCCTTTCCTTTTTTCCGAAAAATGGGAAATTTCTGAACAAAATTTTTTTCGGCCGGATAAAGCTAGAAAGAAAGGCCTGTAGATGCTGATCAAGAATATATATGATTTATGGGGTCGGAAATGGCTCCTTCACTTATTTTTAAGCTTCTGACTGAAGGTGCATTACCATTTTTGAACCGATATTAACAATATTTTTTTTTGAATTTTTTCCACAAATCAAAATTTAAAAATCTCATAACTCAGCCAAAAACGCATTAATTTCAATTAATTTCAAAGCGGCAGTATGTTAATTTTTAGCAGGTTAACAAAACTGCATACTCCATTTAAAATGTGAATTTTTGGCCGATTTTTGTAAATTTTCATGATGTAACCCCTTTCCTTTTTTCCGAAAAATGGGAAATTTCTGAACAAAATTTTTTTCGGCCGGATAAAGCTAGAAAGAAAGGCCTGTAGATGCTGATCAAGAATATATATGATTTATCGGGTCGGAAATGGCTCCTTCACTTATTTTTAAGCTTCTGACTGAAGGTGCATTACCATTTTTGAACCGATATTAACAATATTTTTATTTGAAATTTTTCCACAAATCAAAATTTAAAAATCTCATAACTCAGCCAAAAACGCATTAATTTCAATTCGGAAAGCGGCAGTATGTTAATTTTTAGCAGGTTAACAAAACTGCATACTCCATTTAAAATGTGAATTTTTGGCCGATTTCCGAAAAATGGGAAATTTCTGAACAAAATTTTTTTCGGCCGGATAAAGCTAGAAAGAAAGGCCTGTAGATGCTGATCAAGAATATATATGATTTATGGGGTCGGAAATGGCTCCTTCACTTATTTTTAAGCTTCTGACTGAAGGTGCATTACCATTTTTGAACCGATATTAACAATATTTTTATTTGAAATTTTTCCACAAATCAAAATTTAAAAATCTCATTACTCAGCCAAAAACGCATTAATTTCAATTCGGAAAGCGGCAGTATGTTAATTTTTAGCAGGTTAACAAAACTGCATACTCCATTTAAAATGTGAATTTTTGGCCGATTTTTGCAAATTTTCATGATGTAACCCCTTTCCTTTTTTCCGAAAAATTGGAAATTTCTGAACAAAATTTTTTTCGGCCGGATAAAGCTAGAAAGAAAGGCCTGTAGATGCTGATCAAGAATATATATGATTTATGGGGTCGGAAATGGCTCCTTCACTTATTTTTACGCTTCTGACTGAAGGTGCATTACCATTTTTGAACCGATATTAACAATATTTTTATTTGAAATTTTTCCACAAATCAAAATTTAAAAATCTCATAACTCAGCCAAAAACGCATTAATTTCAATTCGGAAAGCGGCAGTATGTTAATT
This sequence comes from Drosophila serrata, assembly GCF_035046125.1. NCBI lineage: Eukaryota > Metazoa > Arthropoda > Insecta > Diptera > Drosophilidae > Drosophila > Drosophila serrata. The sequence goes on along the minus strand of NW_028257173.1, from coordinate 2,852,800 downwards.
TTTAGCAGGTTAACAAAACTGCATACTCCATTTAAAATGTGAATTTTTGGCCGATTTTTGCAAATTTTCATGATGTAACCCCTTTCCTTTTTTCCGAAAAATGGGAAATTTCTGAACAAAATTTTTTTCGGCCGGATAAAGCTAGAAAGAAAGGCCTGTAGATGCTGATCAAGAATATATATGATTTATCGGGTCGGAAATGGCTCCTTCACTTATTTTTAAGCTTCTGACTGAAGGTGCATTACCATTTTTGAACCGATATTAACAATATTTTTATTTGAAATTTTTCCACAAATCAAAATTTAAAAATCTCATAACTCAGCCAAAAACGCATTAATTTCAATTCGGAAAGCGGCAGTATGTTAATTTTTAGCAGGTTAACAAAACTGCATACTCCATTTAAAATGTGAATTTTTGGCCGATTTTTGCAAATTTTCATGATGTAACCCCTTTCCTTTTTTCCGAAAAATGGGAAATTTCTGAACAAAATTTTTTTCGGCCGGATAAAGCTAGAAAGAAAGGCCTGTAGATGCTGATCAAGAATATATATGATTTATGGGGTCGGAAATGGCTTCTTCACTTATTTTTAAGCTTCTGACTGAAGGTGCATTACCATTTTTGAACCGATATTAACAATATTTTTATTTGAAATTTTTCCACAAATCAAAATTTAAAAATCTCATAACTCAGCCAAAAACGCATTAATTTCAATTAATTTCAAAGCGGCAGTATGTTAATTTTTAGCAGGTTAACAAAACTGCATACTCCATTTAAAATGTGAATTTTTGGCCGATTTTTGCAAATTTTCATGATGTAACCCCTTTCCTTTTTTCCGAAAAATGGGAAATTTCTGAACAAAATTTTTTTCGGCCGGATAAAGCTAGAAAGAAAGGCCTGTAGATGCTGATCAAGAATATATATGATTTATGGGGTCGGAAATGGCTCCTTCACTTATTTTTAAGCTTCTGACTGAAGGTGCATTACCATTTTTGAACCGATATTAACAATATTTTTTTTTGAATTTTTTCCACAAATCAAAATTTAAAAATCTCATAACTCAGCCAAAAACGCATTAATTTCAATTAATTTCAAAGCGGCAGTATGTTAATTTTTAGCAGGTTAACAAAACTGCATACTCCATTTAAAATGTGAATTTTTGGCCGATTTTTGTAAATTTTCATGATGTAACCCCTTTCCTTTTTTCCGAAAAATGGGAAATTTCTGAACAAAATTTTTTTCGGCCGGATAAAGCTAGAAAGAAAGGCCTGTAGATGCTGATCAAGAATATATATGATTTATCGGGTCGGAAATGGCTCCTTCACTTATTTTTAAGCTTCTGACTGAAGGTGCATTACCATTTTTGAACCGATATTAACAATATTTTTATTTGAAATTTTTCCACAAATCAAAATTTAAAAATCTCATAACTCAGCCAAAAACGCATTAATTTCAATTCGGAAAGCGGCAGTATGTTAATTTTTAGCAGGTTAACAAAACTGCATACTCCATTTAAAATGTGAATTTTTGGCCGATTTCCGAAAAATGGGAAATTTCTGAACAAAATTTTTTTCGGCCGGATAAAGCTAGAAAGAAAGGCCTGTAGATGCTGATCAAGAATATATATGATTTATGGGGTCGGAAATGGCTCCTTCACTTATTTTTAAGCTTCTGACTGAAGGTGCATTACCATTTTTGAACCGATATTAACAATATTTTTATTTGAAATTTTTCCACAAATCAAAATTTAAAAATCTCATTACTCAGCCAAAAACGCATTAATTTCAATTCGGAAAGCGGCAGTATGTTAATTTTTAGCAGGTTAACAAAACTGCATACTCCATTTAAAATGTGAATTTTTGGCCGATTTTTGCAAATTTTCATGATGTAACCCCTTTCCTTTTTTCCGAAAAATTGGAAATTTCTGAACAAAATTTTTTTCGGCCGGATAAAGCTAGAAAGAAAGGCCTGTAGATGCTGATCAAGAATATATATGATTTATGGGGTCGGAAATGGCTCCTTCACTTATTTTTACGCTTCTGACTGAAGGTGCATTACCATTTTTGAACCGATATTAACAATATTTTTATTTGAAATTTTTCCACAAATCAAAATTTAAAAATCTCATAACTCAGCCAAAAACGCATTAATTTCAATTCGGAAAGCGGCAGTATGTTAATTTTTAGCAGGTTAACAAAACTGCATACTCCATTTAAAATGTGAATTTTTGGCCGATTTTTGCAAATTTTCATGATGTAACCCCTTTCCTTTTTTCCGAAAAATGGGAAATTTCTGAACAAAATTTTTTTCGGCCGGATAAAGCTAGAAAGAAAGGCCTGTAGATGCTGATCAAGAATATATATGATTTATCGGGTCGGAAATGGCTCCTTCACTTATTTTTAAGCTTCTGACTGAAGGTGCATTACCATTTTTGAACCGATATTAACAATATTTTTATTTGAAATTTTTCCACAAATCAAAATTTAAAAATCTCATAACTCAGCCAAAAACGCATTAATTTCAATTCGGAAAGCGGCAGTATGTTAATTTTTAGCAGGTTAACAAAACTGCATACTCCATTTAAAATGTGAATTTTTGGCCGATTTTTGCAAATTTTCATGATGTAACCCCTTTCCTTTTTTCCGAAAAATGGGAAATTTCTGAACAAAATTTTTTTCGGCCGGATAAAGCTAGAAAGAAAGGCCTGTAGATGCTGATCAAGAATATATATGATTTATGGGGCGGAAATGGCTTCTTCACTTATTTTTAAGCTTCTGACTGAAGGTGCATTACCATTTTTGAACCGATATTAACAATATTTTTATTTGAAATTTTTCCACAAATCAAAATTTAAAAATCTCATAACTCAGCCAAAAACGCATTAATTTCAATTAATTTCAAAGCGGCAGTATGTTAATTTTTAGCAGGTTAACAAAACTGCATACTCCATTTAAAATGTGAATTTTTGGCCGATTTTTGCAAATTTTCATGATGTAACCCCTTTCCTTTTTTCCGAAAAATGGGAAATTTCTGAACAAAATTTTTTTCGGCCGGATAAAGCTAGAAAGAAAGGCCTGTAGATGCTGATCAAGAATATATATGATTTATGGGGTCGGAAATGGCTCCTTCACTTATTTTTAAGCTTCTGACTGAAGGTGCATTACCATATTTGAACCGATATTAACAATATTTTTATTTGAAAATTTTCCACAAATCAAAATTTAAAAATCTCATAACTCAGCCAAAAACGCATTAATTTAAATTCGGAAAGCGGCAGTATGTTAATTTTTAGCAGGTTAACAAAACTGCATACTCCATTTAAAATGTGAATTTTTGGCCGATTTTTGTAAATTTTCATGATGTAACCCCTTTCCTTTTTTCCGAAAAATGGGAAATTTCTGAACAAAATTTTTTTCGGCCGGATAAAGCTAGAAAGAAAGGCCTGTAGATGCTGATCAAGAATATATATGATTTATGGGGTCGGAAATGGCTCCTTCACTTATTTTTAAGCTTCTGACTGAAGGTGCATTACCATTTTTGAACCGATATTAACAATATTTTTATTTGAAATTTTTCCACAAATCAAAATTTAAAAATCTCATTACTCAGCCAAAAACGCATTAATTTCAATTCGGAAAGCGGCAGTATGTTAATTTTTAGCAGGTTAACAAAACTGCATACTCCATTTAAAATGTGAATTTTTGGCCGATTTTTGCAAATTTTCATTTTCCTTTCCTTTTTTCCGAAAAATGGGAAATTTCTGAACAAAATTTTTTTCGGCCGGATAAAGCTAGAAAGAAAGGCCTGTAGATGCTGATCAAGAATATATATGATTTATGGGGTCGGAAATGGCTCCTTCACTTATTTTTAAGCTTCTGACTGAAGGTGCATTACCATTTTTGAACCGATATTAACAATATTTTTATTTGAAAATTTTCCACAAATCAAAATTTAAAAATCTCATAACTCAGCCAAAAACGCATTAATTTAAATTCGGAAAGCGGCAGTATGTTAATTTTTAGCAGGTTAACAAAACTGCATACTCCATTTAAAATGTGAATTTTTGGCCGATTTTTGTAAATTTTCATGATGTAACCCCTTTCCTTTTTTCCGAAAAATGGGAAATTTCTGAACAAAATTTTTTTCGGCCGGATAAAGCTAGAAAGAAAGGCCTGTAGATGCTGATCAAGAATATATATGATTTATGGGGTCGGAAATGGCTCCTTCACTTATTTTTAAGCTTCTGACTGAAGGTGCATTACCATTTTTGAACCGATATTAACAATATTTTTATTTGAAATTTTTCCACAAATCAAAATTTAAAAATCTCATAACTCAGCCAAAAACGCATTAATTTAAACTCGGAAAGCGGCAGTATGTTAATTTTTAGCAGGTTAACAAAACTGCATACTTCATTTAAAATGTGAATTTTTGGCCGATTTTTGTAAATTTTCATGATGTAACCCCTTTCCTTTTTTCCGAAAAATGGGAAATTTCTGAACAAAATTTTTTTCGGCCGGATAAAGCTAGAAAGAAAGGCCTGTAGATGCTGATCAAGAATATATATGATTTATGGGGTCGGAAATGGCTCCTTCACTTATTTTTAAGCTTCTGACTGAAGGTGCATTACCATTTTTGAACCGATATTAACAATATTTTTATTTGAAAATTTTCCACAAATCAAAATTTAAAAATCTCATAACTCAGCCAAAAACGCATTAATTTAAATTCGGAAAGCGGCAGTATGTTAATTTTTAGCAGGTTAACAAAACTGCATACTCCATTTAAAATGTGAATTTTTGGCCGATTTTTGTAAATTTTCATGATGTAACCCCTTTCCTTTTTTCCGAAAAATGGGAAATTTCTGAACAAAATTTTTTTCGGCCGGATAAAGCTAGAAAGAAAGGCCTGTAGATGCTGATCAAGAATATATATGATTTATGGGGTCGGAAATGGCTCCTTCACTTATTTTTAAGCTTCTGACTGAAGGTGCATTACCATTTTTGAACCGATATTAACAATATTTTTATTTGAAATTTTTCCACAAATCAAAATTTAAAAATCGCATAACTCAGCCAAAAACGCATTAATTTAAACTCGGAAAGCGGCAGTATGTTAATTTTTAGCAGGTTAACAAAACTGCATACTCCATTTAAAATGTGAATTTTTGGCCGATTTTTGTAAATTTTCATGATGTAACCCCTTTCCTTTTTTCCGAAAAATGGGAAATTTCTGAACAAAATTTTTTTCGGCCGGATAAAGCTAGAAAGAAAGGCCTGTAGATGCTGATCAAGAATATATATGATTTATGGGGTCGGAAATGGCTCCTTCACTTATTTTTAAGCTTCTGACTGAAGGTGCATTACCATTTTTGAACCGATATTAACAATATTTTTATTTGAAAATTTTCCACAAATCAAAATTTAAAAATCTCATAACTCAGCCAAAAACGCATTAATTTAAATTCGGAAAGCGGCAGTATGTTAATTTTTAGCAGGTTAACAAAACTGCATACTCCATTTAAAATGTGAATTTTTGGCCGATTTTTGTAAATTTTCATGATGTAACCCCTTTCCTTTTTTCCGAAAAATGGGAAATTTCTGAACAAAATTTTTTTCGGCCGGATAAAGCTAGAAAGAAAGGCCTGTAGATGCTGATCAAGAATATATATGATTTATGGGGTCGGAAATGGCTCCTTCACTTATTTTTAAGCTTCTGACTGAAGGTGCATTACCATTTTTGAACCGATATTAACAATATTTTTATTTGAAATTTTTCCACAAATCAAAATTTAAAAATCTCATAACTCAGCCAAAAACGCATTAATTTAAACTCGGAAAGCGGCAGTATGTTAATTTTTAGCAGGTTAACAAAACTGCATACTTCATTTAAAATGTGAATTTTTGGCCGATTTTTGTAAATTTTCATGATGTAACCCCTTTCCTTTTTTCCGAAAAATGGGAAATTTCTGAACAAAATTTTTTTCGGCCGGATAAAGCTAGAAAGAAAGGCCTGTAGATGCTGATCAAGAATATATATGATTTATGGGGTCGGAAATGGCTCCTTCACTTATTTTTAAGCTTCTGACTGAAGGTGCATTACCATTTTTGAACCGATATTAACAATATTTTTATTTGAAAATTTTCCACAAATCAAAATTTAAAAATCTCATAACTCAGCCAAAAACGCATTAATTTAAATTCGGAAAGCGGCAGTATGTTAATTTTTAGCAGGTTAACAAAACTGCATACTCCATTTAAAATGTGAATTTTTGGCCGATTTTTGTAAATTTTCATGATGTAACCCCTTTCCTTTTTTCCGAAAAATGGGAAATTTCTGAACAAAATTTTTTTCGGCCGGATAAAGCTAGAAAGAAAGGCCTGTAGATGCTGATCAAGAATATATATGATTTATGGGGTCGGAAATGGCTCCTTCACTTATTTTTAAGCTTCTGACTGAAGGTGCATTACCATTTTTGAACCGATATTAACAATATTTTTATTTGAAATTTTTCCACAAATCAAAATTTAAAAATCTCATTACTCAGCCAAAAACGCATTAATTTCAATTCGGAAAGCGGCAGTATGTTAATTTTTAGCAGGTTAACAAAACTGCATACTCCATTTAAAATGTGAATTTTTGGCCGATTTTTGCAAATTTTCATGATGTAACCCCTTTCCTTTTTTCCGAAAAATGGGAAATTTCTGAACAAAATTTTTTTCGGCCGGATAAAGCTAGAAAGAAAGGCCTGTAGATGCTGATCAAGAATATATATGATTTATGGGGTCGGAAATGGCTCCTTCACTTATTTTTACGCTTCTAACTGAAGGTGCATTACCATTTTTGAACCGATATTAACAATATTTTTATTTGAAATTTTTCCACAAATCAAAATTTAAAAATCTCATAACTCAGCCAAAAACGCATTAATTTCAATTCGGAAAGCGGCAGTATGTTAATTTTTAGCAGGTTAACAAAACTGCATACTCCATTTAAAATGTGAATTTTTGGCCGATTTTTGCAAATTTTCATGATGTAACCCCTTTCCTTTTTTCCGAAAAATGGGAAATTTCTGAACAAAATTTTTTTCGGCCGGATAAAGCTAGAAAGAAAGGCCTGTAGATGCTGATCAAGAATATATATGATTTATGGGGTCGGAAATGGCTCCTTCACTTATTTTTAAGCTTCTGACTGAAGGTGCATTACCATTTTTGAACCGATATTAACAATATTTTTATTTGAAATTTTTCCACAAATCAAAATTTTAAAATCTCATAACTCAGCCAAAAACGCATTAATTTAAATTCGGAAAGCGGCAGTATGTTAATTTTTAGCAGGTTAACAAAACTGCATACTCCATTTAAAATGTGAATTTTTGGCCGATTTTTGCAAATTTTCATGATGTAACCCCTTTCCTTTTTTCCGAAAAATGGGAAATTTCTGAACAAAATTTTTTTCGGCCGGATAAAGCTAGAAAGAAAGGCCTGTAGATGCTGATCAAGAATATATATGATTTATGGGGTCGGAAATGGCTTCTTCACTTATTTTTACGCTTCTGACTGAAGGTGCATTACCATTTTTGAACCGATATTAACAATATTTTTATTTGAAATTTTTCCACAAATCAAAATTTAAAAATCTCATAACTCAGCCAAAAACGCATTAATTTCAATTCGGAAAGCGGCAGTATGTTAATTTTTAGCAGGTTAACAAAACTGCATACTCCATTTAAAATGTGAATTTTTGGCCGATTTTTGCAAATTTTCATGATGTAACCCTTTCCTTTTTTTTTTTTCAATTCGGAAAGCGGTAGTATGTTAATTTTTAGCAGGTTAACAAAACTGCATACTTCATTTAAAATGTGAATTTTTGGCCGATTTTTGTAAATTTTCATGATGTAACCCCTTTCCTTTTTTCCGAAAAATGGGAAATTTCTGAACAAAATTTTTTTCGGCCGGATAAAGCTAGAAAGAAAGGCCTGTAGATGCTGATCAAGAATATATATGATTTATGGGGTCGGAAATGGCTCCTTCACTTATTTTTAAGCTTCTGACTGAAGGTGCATTACCATTTTTGAACCGATATTAACAATATTTTTATTTGAAAATTTTCCACAAATCAAAATTTAAAAATCTCATAACTCAGCCAAAAACGCATTAATTTAAATTCGGAAAGCGGCAGTATGTTAATTTTTAGCAGGTTAACAAAACTGCATACTCCATTTAAAATGTGAATTTTTGGCCGATTTTTGTAAATTTTCATGATGTAACCCCTTTCCTTTTTTCCGAAAAATGGGAAATTTCTGAACAAAATTTTTTTCGGCCGGATAAAGCTACAAAGAAAGGCCTGTAGATGCTGATCAAGAATATATATGATTTATGGGGTCGGAAATGGCTCCTTCACTTATTTTTAAGCTTCTGACTGAAGGTGCATTACCATTTTTGAACCGATATTAACAATATTTTTATTTGAAATTTTTCCACAAATCAAAATTTAAAAATCTCATTACTCAGCCAAAAACGCATTAATTTCAATTCGGAAAGCGGCAGTATGTTAATTTTTAGCAGGTTAACAAAACTGCATACTCCATTTAAAATGTGAATTTTTGGCCGATTTTTGCAAATTTTCATGATGTAACCCCTTTCCTTTTTTCCGAAAAATGGGAAATTTCTGAACAAAATTTTTTTCGGCCGGATAAAGCTAGAAAGAAAGGCCTGTAGATGCTGATCAAGAATATATATGATTTATGGGGTCGGAAATGGCTCCTTCACTTATTTTTACGCTTCTAACTGAAGGTGCATTACCATTTTTGAACCGATATTAACAATATTTTTATTTGAAATTTTTCCACAAATCAAAATTTAAAAATCTCATAACTCAGCCAAAAACGCATTAATTTCAATTCGGAAAGCGGCAGTATGTTAATTTTTAGCAGGTTAACAAAACTGCATACTCCATTTAAAATGTGAATTTTTGGCCGATTTTTGCAAATTTTCATGATGTAACCCCTTTCCTTTTTTCCGAAAAATGGGAAATTTCTGAACAAAATTTTTTTCGGCCGGATAAAGCTAGAAAGAAAGGCCTGTAGATGCTGATCAAGAATATATATGATTTATGGGGTCGGAAATGGCTCCTTCACTTATTTTTAAGCTTCTGACTGAAGGTGCATTACCATTTTTGAACCGATATTAACAATATTTTTATTTGAAATTTTTCCACAAATCAAAATTTAAAAATCTCATAACTCAGCCAAAAACGCATTAATTTAAATTCGGAAAGCGGCAGTATGTTAATTTTTAGCAGGTTAACAAAACTGCATACTCCATTTAAAATGTGAATTTTTGGCCGATTTTTGCAAATTTTCATGATGTAACCCCTTTCCTTTTTTCCGAAAAATGGGAAATTTCTGAACAAAATTTTTTTCGGCCGGATAAAGCTAGAAAGAAAGGCCTGTAGATGCTGATCAAGAATATATATGATTTATGGGGTCGGAAATGGCTTCTTCACTTATTTTTACGCTTCTGACTGAAGGTGCATTACCATTTTTGAACCGATATTAACAATATTTTTATTTGAAATTTTTCCACAAATCAAAATTTAAAAATCTCATAACTCAGCCAAAAACGCATTAATTTCAATTCGGAAAGCGGCAGTATGTTAATTTTTAGCAGGTTAACAAAACTGCATACTCCATTTAAAATGTGAATTTTTGGCCGATTTTTGCAAATTTTCATGATGTAACCCCTTTCCTTTTTTCCGAAAAATGGGAAATTTCTGAACAAAATTTTTTTCGGCCGGATAAAGCTAGAAAGAAAGGCCTGTAGATGCTGATCAAGAATATATATGATTTATGGGGTCGGAAATGGCTCCTTCACTTATTTTTACGCTTCTGACTGAAGGTGCATTACCATTTTTGAACCGATATTAACAATATTTTTATTTGAAATTTTTCCACAAATCAAAATTTAAAAATCTCATAACTCAGCCAAAAACGCATTAATTTCAATTCGGAAAGCGGCAGTATGTTAATTTTTAGCAGGTTAACAAAACTGCATACTCCATTTAAAATGTGAATTTTTGGCCGATTTTTGCAAATTTTCATGATGTAACCCCTTTCCTTTTTTCCGAAAAATGGGAAATTTCTGAACAAAATTTTTTTCGGCCGGATAAAGCTAGAAAGAAAGGCCTGTAGATGCTGATCAAGAATATATATGATTTATGGGGTCGGAAATGGCTCCTTCACTTATTTTTAAGCTTCTGACTGAAGGTGCATTACCATTTTTGAACCGATATTAACAATATTTTTATTTGAAATTTTTCCACAAATCAAAATTTAAAAATCGCATAACTCAGCCAAAAACGCATTAATTTAAACTCGGAAAGCGGCAGTATGTTAATTTTTAGCAGGTTAACAAAACTGCATACTTCATTTAAAATGTGAATTTTTGGCCGATTTTTGTAAATTTTCATGATGTAACCCCTTTCCTTTTTTCCGAAAAATGGGAAATTTCTGAACAAAATTTTTTTCGGCCGGATAAAGCTAGAAAGAAAGGCCTGTAGATGCTGATCAAGAATATATATGATTTATGTCGGAAATGGCTCCTTCACTTATTTTTACGCTTCTGACTGAAGGTGCATTACCATTTTTGAACCGATATTAACAATATTTTTATTTGAAATTTTTCCACAAATCAAAATTTAAAAATCTCATAACTCAGCCAAAAACGCATTAATTTCAATTCGGAAAGCGACAGTATGTTAATTTTTAGCAGGTTAACAAAACTGCATACTCCATTTAAAATGTGAATTTTTGGCCGATTTTTGCAAATTTTCATGATGTAACCCCTTTCCTTTTTTCCGAAAAATGGGAAATTTCTGAACAAAATTTTTTTCGGCCGGATAAAGCTAGAAAGAAAGGCCTGTAGATGCTGATCAAGAATATATATGATTTATGGGGTCGGAAATGGCTCCTTCACTTATTTTTACGCTTCTGACTGAAGGTGCATTACCATTTTTGAACCGATATTAACAATATTTTTATTTGAAATTTTTCCACAAATCAAAATTTAAAAATCTCATAACTCAGCCAAAAACGCATTAATTTCAATTCGGAAAGCGGCAGTATGTTAATTTTTAGCAGGTTAACAAAACTGCATACTCCATTTAAAATGTGAATTTTTGGCCGATTTTTGCAAATTTTCATGATGTAACCCCTTTCCTTTTTTCCGAAAAATGGGAAATTTCTGAACAAAATTTTTTTCGGCCGGATAAAGCTAGAAAGAAAGGCCTGTAGATGCTGATCAAGAATATATATGATTTATGGGGTCGGAAATGGCTCCTTCACTTATTTTTAAGCTTCTGACTGAAGGTGCATTACCATTTTTGAACCGATATTAACAATATTTTTATTTGAAATTTTTCCACAAATCAAAATTTAAAAATCTCATAACTCAGCCAAAAACGCATTAATTTCAATTCGGAAAGCGGCAGTATGTTAATTTTTAGCAGGTTAACAAAACTGCATACTCCATTTAAAATGTGAATTTTTGGCCGATTTTTGCAAATTTTCATGATGTAACCCTTTCCTTTTTTTTTTTTCAATTCGGAAAGCGGTAGTATGTTAATTTTTAGCAGGTTAACAAAACTGCATACTCCATTTAAAATGTGAATTTTTTGCCGATTTTTGCAAATTTTCATGATGTAACCCCTTTCCTTTTTTCCGAAAAATGGGAAATTTCTGAACAAAATTTTATTCGGCCGGATAAAGCTAGAAAGAAAGGCCTGTAGATGCTGATCAAGAATATATATGATTTATGGGGTCGGAAATGGCTCCTTCACTTATTTTTACGCTTCTGACTGAAGGTGCATTACCATTTTTGAACCGATATTAACAATATTTTTATTTGAAATTTTTTCACAAATCAAAATTTAAAAATCTCATAACTCAGCCAAAAACGCATTAATTTCAATTCGGAAAGCGGCAGTATGTTAATTTTTAGCAGGTTAACAAAACTGCATACTCCATTTAAAATGTGAGTTTTTGGCCGATTTTTGAAAATTTTCATGATGTAACCCCTTTCCTTTTTTCCGAAAAATGGGAAATTTCTGAACAAAATTTTTTTCGGCCGGATAAAGCTAGAAAGAAAGGCCTGTAGATGCTGATCAAGAATATATATGATTTATGGGGTCGGAAATGGCTCCTTCACTTATTTTTAAGCTTCTGACTGAAGGTGCATTACCATTTTTGAACCGATATTAACAATATTTTTATTTGAAATTTTTCCACAAATCAAAATTTAAAAATCTCATAACTCAGCCAAAAACGCATTAATTTCAATTCGGAAAGCGGCAGTATGTTAATTTTTAGCAGGTTAACAAAACTGCATACTCCATTTAAAATGTGAATTTTTGGCCGATTTTTGCAAATTTTCATGATGTAACCCCTTTCCTTTTTTCCGAAAAATGGGAAATTTCTGAACAAATTTTTTTTCGGCCGGATAAAGCTAGAAAGAAAGGCCTGTAGATGCTGATCAAGAATATATATGATTTATGGGGTCGGAAATGGCTCCTTCACTTATTTTTACGCTTCTGACTGAAGGTGCATTACCATTTTTGAACCGATATTAACAATATTTTTATTTGAAATTTTTCCACAAATCAAAATTTAAAAATCTCATAACTCAGCCAAAAACGCATTAATTTCAATTCGGAAAGCGGCAGTATGTTAATTTTTAGCAGGTTAACAAAACTGCATACTCCATTTAAAATGTGAATTTTTGGCCGATTTTTGCAAATTTTCATGATGTAACCCCTTTCCTTTTTTCCGAAAAATGGGAAATTTCTGAACAAAATTTTTTCGGCCGGATAAAGCTAGAAAGAAAGGCCTGTAGATGCTGATCAAGAATATATATGATTTATGGGGTCGGAAATGGCTCCTTCACTTATTTTTAAGCTTCTGACTGAAGGTGCATTACCATTTTTGAACCGATATTAACAATATTTTTATTTGAAATTTTTCCACAAATCAAAATTTAAAAATCTCATAACTCAGCCAAAAACGCATTAATTTCAATTCGGAAAGCGGCAGTATGTTAATTTTTAGCAGGTTAATAAAACTGCATACTCCATTTAAAATGTGAATTTTTGGCCGATTTTTGAAAATTTTCATGATGTAACCCCTTTCCTTTTTTCCGAAAAATGGGAAATTTCTGAACAAAATTTTTTTCGGCCGGATAAAGCTAGAAAGAAAGGCCTGTAGATGCTGATCAAGAATATATATGATTTATGGGGTCGGAAATGGCTCCTTCACTTATTTTTAAGCTTCTGACTGAAGGTGCATTACCATTTTTGAACCGATATTAACAATATTTTTATTTGAAATTTTTCCACAAATCAAAATTTAAAAATCTCATAACTCAGCCAAAAACGCATTAATTTCAATTCGGAAAGCGGCAGTATGTTAATTTTTAGCAGGTTAACAAAACTGCATACTCCATTTAAAATGTGAATTTTTGGCCGATTTTTGCAAATTTTCATGATGTAACCCCTTTCCTTTTTTCCGAAAAATGGGAAATTTCTGAACAAATTTTTTTTCGGCCGGATAAAGCTAGAAAGAAAGGCCTGTAGATGCTGATCAAGAATATATATGATTTATGGGGTCGGAAATGGCTCCTTCACTTATTTTTACGCTTCTGACTGAAGGTGCATTACCATTTTTGAACCGATATTAACAATATTTTTATTTGAAATTTTTCCACAAATCAAAATTTAAAAATCTCATAACTCAGCCAAAAACGCATTAATTTCAATTCGGAAAGCGGCAGTATGTTAATTTTTAGCAGGTTAACAAAACTGCATACTCCATTTAAAATGTGAATTTTTGGCCGATTTTTGCAAATTTTCATGATGTAACCCCTTTCCTTTTTTCCGAAAAATGGGAAATTTCTGAACAAAATTTTTTCGGCCGGATAAAGCTAGAAAGAAAGGCCTGTAGATGCTGATCAAGAATATATATGATTTATGGGGTCGGAAATGGCTCCTTCACTTATTTTTAAGCTTCTGACTGAAGGTGCATTACCATTTTTGAACCGATATTAACAATATTTTTATTTGAAATTTTTCCACAAATCAAAATTTAAAAATCTCATAACTCAGCCAAAAACGCATTAATTTCAATTCGGAAAGCGGCAGTATGTTAATTTTTAGCAGGTTAATAAAACTGCATACTCCATTTAAAATGTGAATTTTTGGCCGATTTTTGCAAATTTTCATGATGTAACCCCTTTCCTTTTTTCCGAAAAATGGGAAATTTCTGAACAAAATTTTTTTCGGCCGGATAAAGCTAGAAAGAAAGGCCTGTAGATGCTGATCAAGAATATATATGATTTATGGGGTCGGAAATGGCTCCTTCACTTATTTTTACGCTTCTGACTGAAGGTGCATTACCATTTTTGAACCGATATTAACAATATTTTTATTTGAAAATTTTCCACAAATCAAAATTTAAAAATCTCATAACTCAGCCAAAAACGCATTAATTTCAATTCGGAAAGCGGCAGTATGTTAATTTTTAGCAGGTTAACAAAACTGCATACTCCATTTAAAATGTGAATTTTTGGCCGATTTTTGCAAATTTTCATGATGTAACCCCTTTCCTTTTTTCCGAAAAATGGGAAATTTCTGAACAAAATTTTTTTCGGCCGGATAAAGCTAGAAAGAAAGGCCTGTAGATGCTGATCAAGAATATATATGATTTATGGGGTCGGAAATGGCTCCTTCACTTATTTTTACGCTTCTGACTGAAGGTGCATTACCATTTTTGAACCGATATTAACAATATTTTTATTTGAAAATTTTCCACAAATCAAAATTTAAAAATCTCATAACTCAGCCAAAAACGCATTAATTTCAATTCGGAAAGCGGCAGTATGTTAATTTTTAGCAGGTTAACAAAACTGCATACTCCATTTAAAATGTGAATTTTTGGCCGATTTTTGCAAATTTTCATGATGTAACCCCTTTCCTTTTTTCCGAAAAATGGGAAATTTCTGAACAAATTTTTTTTCGGCCGGATAAAGCTAGAAAGAAAGGCCTGTAGATGCTGATCAAGAATATATATGATTTATGGGGTCGGAAATGGCTCCTTCACTTATTTTTACGCTTCTGACTGAAGGTGCATTACCATTTTTGAACCGATATTAACAATATTTTTATTTGAAATTTTTCCACAAATCAAAATTTAAAAATCTCATAACTCAGCCAAAAACGCATTAATTTCAATTCGGAAAGCGGCAGTATGTTAATTTTTAGCAGGTTAACAAAACTGCATACTCCATTTAAAATGTGAATTTTTGGCCGATTTTTGCAAATTTTCATGATGTAACCCCTTTCCTTTTTTCCGAAAAATGGGAAATTTCTGAACAAAATTTTTTCGGCCGGATAAAGCTAGAAAGAAAGGCCTGTAGATGCTGATCAAGAATATATATGATTTATGGGGTCGGAAATGGCTCCTTCACTTATTTTTAAGCTTCTGACTGAAGGTGCATTACCATTTTTGAACCGATATTAACAATATTTTTATTTGAAATTTTTCCACAAATCAAAATTTAAAAATCTCATAACTCAGCCAAAAACGCATTAATTTCAATTCGGAAAGCGGCAGTATGTTAATTTTTAGCAGGTTAACAAAACTGCATACTCCATTTAAAATGTGAATTTTTGGCCGATTTTTGCAAATTTTCATGATGTAACCCCTTTCCTTTTTTCCGAAAAATGGGAAATTTCTGAACAAAATTTTTTTCGGCCGGATAAAGCTAGAAAGAAAGGCCTGTAGATGCTGATCAAGAATATATATGATTTATGGGGTCGGAAATGGCTCCTTCACTTATTTTTACGCTTCTGACTGAAGGTGCATTACCATTTTTGAACCGATATTAACAATATTTTTATTTGAAAATTTTCCACAAATCAAAATTTAAAAATCTCATAACTCAGCCAAAAACGCATTAATTTCAATTCGGAAAGCGGCAGTATGTTAATTTTTAGCAGGTTAACAAAACTGCATACTCCATTTAAAATGTGAATTTTTGGCCGATTTTTGCAAATTTTCATGATGTAACCCCTTTCCTTTTTTCCGAAAAATGGGAAATTTCTGAACAAAATTTTTTTCGGCCGGATAAAGCTAGAAAGAAAGGCCTGTAGATGCTGATCAAGAATATATATGATTTATGGGGTCGGAAATGGCTCCTTCACTTATTTTTACGCTTCTGACTGAAGGTGCATTACCATTTTTGAACCGATATTAACAATATTTTTATTTGAAAATTTTCCACAAATCAAAATTTAAAAATCTCATAACTCAGCCAAAAACGCATTAATTTCAATTCGGAAAGCGGCAGTATGTTAATTTTTAGCAGGTTAACAAAACTGCATACTCCATTTAAAATGTGAATTTTTGGCCGATTTTTGAAAATTTTCATGATGTAACCCCTTTCCTTTTTTCCGAAAAATGGGAAATTTCTGAACAAAATTTTTTTCGGCCGGATAAAGCTAGAAAGAAAGGCCTGTAGATGCTGATCAAGAATATATATGATTTATGGGGTCGGAAATGGCTTCTTCACTTATTTTTAAGCTTCTGACTGAAGGTGCATTACCATTTTTGAACCGATTTTAACAATATTTTTATTTGAAATTTTTCCACAAATCAAAATTTAAAAATCTCATAACTCGGCCAAAAACGCATTAATTTCAATTCGGAAAGTTGTTCTGTGTTAGTTATGATTGGGATAATTAAATATTTTTCAACCAAACATGGCATAATCGATTCAGCTTTTGATGCTGATCAAGAATATATATGATTTGTAGGGTCAGAAATGACTCCTTCACTGCTTTTCAAGCTTCAGACTAAAATAATAGTACCCTGCCAGAGTTATGGCATTGATTTTGTATGAAATGAAAAATAACTTTATTTGTTCAAATGATTTATCTTTACACATTGAATCTGGCTTAAGCTTAGGAATCTATTTGTAACTCTATGTATAACTCTTTAGAATACTTTTTGTGGCCTCCTCAGAAATCCGTTTCTGGGCTTTGTGGCCTGGTGTCATCCGACAGCCTTTGGTGCTGGGTTTCTGCTGGTCTTGGAAGATCCGAGCTTATAGGAGCTACTTCCTGATGGTGAGTCTGTGGCAGCACATATGCCTGGGGCGGAACTTGTGGTTGAACTTGTGGCTGGGTGACCACCACATGATCGTCGTGATCGGTGTCAACGGTATCCTGACCTCGGTCTGCCTCCTGCTTGGGAGCGTTGAAGGACTTCAGATTTCCCAACTGGCTGCGAACGTCCGACTCGGACAGGAGATGCAGGGGGACATTGGCAGGCACTGCCAATCGTTTGGGACTGGTGCTGCCATCGTCCGGCTTGCGTCTGTCTGGTGGGAACACAACCTGTGCGTAGGTAACACCACTGCCAATCGGCTCCACAATGCTCTGAGCTCCGCCCGACGAGGTGGTCACCGAGCTGGGGTTCCTGAAAACCGATATTGTTCCTTGATGGTCTTCCGACACCTGGGGAGCATCCCGTCGTTGCATAGGCGAGGCCTGCGCCAAAGATGTGGTCATGGTAGTAACAGGACTACCGCCTCGGGGAGCAGTTCCCGAAACTGTTGTTGTGTCCTCGTGCGGAATTGGCGCATACAGACTGGGGGTGTAATTGTTATCCGTCACCTTGCAGTTGTACAAGTTCAAGCCCTTGGCAAAGACATAGACAAAGATGTCGAAGAAGATGCTGGCCAGTATAAGCGAGGCGGTTAGAATATCTATTATGTTGCCATGCTTGGGCGTCTCCCGCAGCAGGCAACGCTCATAGTTGGGAGCCCAGTAGACACAAGTGGAACCTGGGAAAAGGTTAGGCAAATTAAGTAAGTAATAACAATTAGCAAACATTTTTCCATAACAAATACTCACGTGTCACCAGGTCGTAGCTTAGATGTACTGGAACATAGGCGAAAAGTCCCACAATCATAAGCTCAAATGCCAAGGCCAAGGTCTTGTCCTGTGGCAGGACAGCTCTCAATGTAATCAACGTCTTGCCAATGGCTCCAATGCCCATAAGGAAGGCCACCGAGATACTCATAATCTGGAAGATGATAATGGCCGACTGGCAGCTGTCGGCACTACATGCTCCAGCGGTGGCCCTCATCTGGCCAGTGGAGTTCATAGTCTGATCCCCGCTGCAGCTGCATCCCTCGAACAACTGGAAGCTGTTGATCGAGGTCTGTTTGGAGCAGCCGGCATAGCAGGGCGAGAAGTAAGTAACCGAGCCATTTTCCGGACAGACCGGCATGAAGGCGGTGGGCGTGCACAGGCACTGGCTGGAGCAATAGGGTTGGCTCAGCTTGCCTCCCACAATGCCAGCGATGGCACCAACATCGCACTTGACAAAGACCAAGCCCACGAATATGGCCACCAAATGCAAACTCAAGCCGATATTAATTCCAGTAATGGTTCGAGCGGAAAGCCTTGCCTTGGAGATAATCAGTCCGCTGATGAGCATTCCAACAGCCATAACTGGTGGCTTGAGGAAGTAGGATACAAATGCCGAGGTCCACTCCTCGGTGAGGCCATCTTGCTCGTTGTAGGGCAGGAAGAAGCGACTCTGCAGATAACTCTCTTCCTGGATGCCAAAGTTAACCACCGCACTCTGCACACACATAATGCTCAGCAGGTTGAACATGAGCAGGCGGTTGTTGAACAACCGCTTTAGCGATGGCCAGAAATCAGAGTCATCCAAGTAGGTGGAAAACTGACTGCCAAAGGCTCGCATATTGGACTGTTCCATGATCCGCTGGGCGGCCTGATGGATCACCGTCTTGGGCAGTCGTTTGGGGAACAATCCCAGGATCACGGCTCCCACGAATATAAAGGGAGCTATGATCACCCAGCCAAGCCACCAGCCCACATGGGTCAAGCCGACTCCCAGGACCAAGAGCGAGCCCATTTGCTGGCCAAAAACGCGGGCAGCCAGAGCGGCTGCTATCACCGCCGGACTGTCCTGTGACAGAGAGTTGTCATCGATGTAGCTCACGCCCAGCGTATAATAAGCCAGACTTCCCATGCCCAGAGCCAGCTGCAGTACAAAGAGCATGGCCAGGGTGAGGGTGCTGCTCTGGGCCTCGGTTAGCGTTAGCTTCTGGAACTGGGCCAGCGAGGTGGCACACAAATTGGCATCCAGCAGGGCATCCTTGGGCTTGGCACCCTCTGCACTGAAATGGTATTAATTTAGATTCAATTAGCTTGTTGATTTTCTCAGCTTCATTGATACTCACAAGTTCATAATGGAGGGAATCACGGCCACCACGCAGGTGACTGCCTGCAGCATCAGAGTTCCAACCAGCCATTTGATGGGATGATAGACATCCGCCCAGTAGGCAAAGGCCAGGGCAAAGACTGCCTGGACGAGACCACTGGTCACCAGCAGCCAGTCTTGATAGAAAAAGATGAAAAAGGTATTATTACAGCGTGTGCAGGTGTTTTTCCTATTTTGTTGTTAGTGTGTTTTGTGAACCCCTGTTATTCGCAACCTTATCTAACCAGGCGATATGACGTATGAGTAACGCAACAAAAACGGACAAAAGGCATTCTATAACTGCTGTCAGACTTTTATTGAGGGAAAACCACTTCCGTTGGGTATGGGACTGCCTTACGAAAGAGAGCATTTCTTCAGGAGGGGAGAGAAAAAAGGAGGAAAATACGTATTAACTTTTGCTACGATTATGAATTGCGAATCCCTGTGCCTGGTGATGACGCATACAAATGTCCACACAGTCATAACATTACAAGCAAGTTAAAACAGTTTATGATTTGCTTTATAAACTATCAAATACCCTTTTCTTGGAGTTGATTGTAATATGCCTAATAATAGATTATAGTTTAATAGATAAGAACTATGTGGCTTATATTTAATAGGCACAAGATAGCTCGATAAATTTGTATTGTAAAGATTAAAACCAATTAGTTGTTAATTTCACCCTTTCACGTAAGTAAATAAATACAAAGTTATAGTTTAAAATATATTAACCTTAACTACAATTCAGAATGTTTTTTTTCGTAACAATATACCTTTTCCTCTAATAATTTCTGGTAGAAGTTAAAAAATAGGAGTAACCTGTACAAAATATCCATATTATTTCCTATAAAACTGATTTCCTTTACAATTGGAATATTAATACCTTCATTCAGTTCAATTAGAAATACCTGACACCAAAATAGAGCAGACCCAGACCCACTCACAATCATGAACACTATATCGCAAAACTGATAACTGAACAGAAATCTCCACGTAGAACCCGGCCAACACCTCAAATTCCCTCCGTGTTAGCATTTTCATTCTCGTTTATTTTTGCGATAATAACCTCTAAGGTATTTTGGGCCTTACTCACCGACTAGCAATGTACTGTATCCGAATTCGAGTGCTGCCTGTTTGGCCGAAACCCGGAAGTAGGACTCACAAACGCCCTGAAAGGTACCGGAAATGGCCAAAACCAGGACAAATGTACGCAAGCGGGCGAACTTCTGGCATCCTGGTCCACGGCACCAGCCCAGGCCCTTGATGCCGCAATCTACACTATCTGTGTGATATAGAAAATTCACTATTAATAGCACGAAATCGAGGCTGATGATCGTCAAGATTTGGGTCACGCACCATCGGGTATATTGTTGGCATTGACCGCTATCTGCGATAAATCGGAGTTGCGGGTATTTTGCGCCATATTCTTATTCGATTTGGGTTGGGGTTTCGATTATATTCACTTTACTCGTATGTCGTATTGATTTATTGATATATATATTGGTTTTCAGTGGCCCTGGGGCTATGGCATCTTTGCCGGGCTAAGACCAAACGCACCAACGTCTATTCGAAAGGAGGAACGAGCGAGAACTGTGGAGCTCTGGCCTGGCCAGAACCACCATCCCCTCTTACTCGCTCTCTCGGGATTGATAAGCAGCCAACTGTTATCTTATCACTATTTATTTTTCTCCTTTCTTTTGTTTCTTTGGTATTCATGTCTTTAATAGCAACTTTATTGCCGCTGCTTACGCATGCTCTTGGATCGCGGCAGCATGTTGCAGCAACAAGTTGCTATACATTTGTGAAAGGGAGCAGATCTTGAGAATTTCGGAGAATGGAAAGAGGTTCTTGAGGATTTCAGGAAACATCTTTATATCAAGACTGTATCGATCTTTGAAGCGAAGGTTAATAAATAAGCAAACATTGCACAATTGTGATATATATGCAATAAATCCCTATAAATGAACGCATATTTAAAATCCATATTTCCTATATATGATGGCTCTCCAAAACTAATACGACAGTATCCAGATAAACCTAAGCAGTCTAGCAGTAAATTTCAAAAATCAGTTGACTGATGTTTAAATAAGCACATAAGACCTGATAATCAAATTAATTTAAAGAGCTTAAACTATTAAAAATGCTTTTCTTATTATGGCTGATTTGGACCTTGAATATCTTTACGGTTTCCGCTCACATTTCAAGTTCGCCTCCAGTTCTGATCTGGGGAATCAAGACGTGAGTAACTCTTGTATTATAAAAAATACTATATTTTCCCTAGCTATGTGTATATTTTGCAGTCCTAAAGCTAGGACAATTTTTCGTTCTGTTACGAATAAACACTTTTACTCACTGATGAAGAAAATACAAAAGGATCACATGATTGTGATGTATTTCGCATCCGAGGTATTTATATTAAACATCCAGTGCTCTTAACTGTATGCATTATATTATTATATTTTTTTTTAATTTAAGCTATCTGCCAGGGACATCAACTGTGCGCAGTGTTTTTCCCACTTGAAGCTCATCAAACCCATGAACTATTACAGTCAGGTGGAGGAACCCTTGAAGGCATTGCAAAAAGTCAGTGCGAAAACCACTAAAATCGTCTGGCATAAGCCCATGATCATTAACCAATCTCAAGTTCCCACGAAAATGAAGATACCATGTCAGGCGGGTCAAATTCATGCTTTCAATTTCAACGATCGCAACCTAATAGTTCATGGTGATTAGGAAACCTTCTTTACCTACACCTTCTTAAATATTTAAATATTTTCCTTAACATTTTCCAGACTATGCCATGGGAGTGTCAAACTTGCAGTTGAAAAACTGTCCTGTGGTCCATGCTTACACCGCCCTCACGGAGGAGAAACAGTCATATCTACGTCGCATAAATCATTCCATTATTATCAGAACTCGGAAACAAGACATTGGCCGCCGGCATCGTAGTGATGCTAGCAAGGACTATGCTCCCCATCTTAGCTTCACTCATGCCAATGGGACCAATGGAACAAGTGGATTGACCATCCTGCGCTGCGAGCAGGCCATCCTCGCCTATAGCCACATCATGGTAGCGACCAAGGGATCGACTGGGAAAGCGGCTCCGATCATCCGCACGCACGTGACCCTCTTAGAGAGTAGCTATAGCATGCAGGTGGGCATTTACAACAAGCTGGCTGATTTGGACGAAGGCTTGATTCTCGTACTGGACATGAAAAACGGCCCACTGATTATAGAGGTGTTGCCGGTGAAGGGAAATTGGCACCTTACCCGCGTCATCCTCGACGAGACAACCTTCTATCCGACGGATCTTATCTTTTTTAGCTCCGATTTCAGTCTGTGCTGCAGTGATGTGTCCTTCTTTTCCAAAGACAGGTTGCTGCTGAGTCTGTTCGACTTTTACTTGGATATCATCAGTTCGTGTGAGTATCTGCTGAGGTGTATTTGAATATTTCGTTTTTATAGTATAAATACATAGGATATCATAATTTCAGTCAGAAGCTTAAAAAATGAGGAGTCATTTCCGACCCTATAAATCATATATATTCTTGATCAGCATCAAAAGCTGAATCGATTAAGCCAAGTCTGGTTGAAAAATAAATTTTTCGGATTTTGTCCATTTTCTGAAAAAATCATAAGGGGTAGTACCATCATTAAAATTGTCAAAAATTGGCATAAAATCGAATTTTCTAAACTAAGTATGCAGATTTATTAGCCCAATCATAAGTAACACAGAACAGTTTTCCGAATTGATTAGTGCATTTTTGGCTGAGTTATGAGGAAAATTGGGGAACCAGCTCTTTCGTTTCTGACTTTTATCATTGGTATAACTATACAGTAACACCTTATGTTGTCTATATTTTTACCAACAAATTGAATCATCAACAATGAATAATGTTTCTCCCGGAAGAAGTCTATAAAATAAGAACGATATCATATACATTTTAATAATAAATACTTATAAATTTATGTATTTTCCTTATTTTAAGCCACCAGAGGCCAGCCAGAGATTTATGATATAGGATAGGATTTAGGATATGTGGATACATGTATATTAAATGTTGACCACCTTTTCTTCCACAGTCGACGAGAGTGGAATGCTGTTGACGTACAAGGCGAAGCCATGTTGGAGTTGCTCTAAGTTTTTATCACCGACCCTGACCCAGACCCTGGTCGTCATGTTCCTCTTCACGGCGATCCTAAGTATCGGCTTGTCATTCATTACCAGCATTGGACGGAATAAGTTGGTGCAGGTGGCTGCCGAACCAGATCTGTACATCAAAACGGATCGGTAGAGGGAATGGAATTCCTCCGTACTCTAAGGGCAACCCTCGCGGACGCTCTTTGAGGCACATGCGACATACTCTCCACACACATTCTGCTAATTCACTTGCTTACAATTCTAATCGCTTGGTGGACACGGTTGGGGTCGGTGGGGCCGCTGGGGGTCACAGATCGTAATAATAATGTCATTGTCGCGTTCCTTTATTCTCTGTTTTGTATTGTCATAACGATTCCGAACGTACGTACTATCCCACTCGCGGGGCAGCAAAACAAAGAGGTATCCGATAAGGCGCGAGGTGTGAGTTCTTTGAGAGATGATGTCCAAAACTCAGTTTGGCACGTGGGCCATCGCTGGAGAGGAGCGAGAGTGAGAGAGTGCTCCCTTCGATCCCAACGATAGCCGACTCCCACCGAGGCTTTATGGCTCTGATAAAGCTTTATCAGGCTTCGATTGGACAGCCGCAAGCGGCAAGCGGACACGGCCAGCTGGCTCGGAATTTCGAATTTTACTTCTCAGTTTTGCTCGCGCCTCGATTCGGACCGGTTGCCCACCTACTGGTTCCTTGGGAAAGGAACTCGAACAAACGGCAATTGAATTAATCGTACGAGTGCCGCCGCCGCCACCGATTAGATTGTGCTGCAAACTAGACGAGTGTGACTATTATTCGGCATTCGATAATATGCGCGTTATATAGGCAACGGCAACCCTCCAGTTGAGTCAAGTAACGTACGTACACCTGTCTGGTAATCAAATCCAATAATTGTGAGTTTTTTGCTGGGCATTCGCCGATCGACATTGGGGTAGTTTCGCCATGCGGAAGGAGTCTCAGTCAGCTGTTTCATAAGAGGTCCTTGGGTGAGAGATCTTAAGATGTCTAAGCTTTGAAGAGCTCTCTTTAGGTATTAATTAGTTAGGAACTCAAATAAATTTAATATAAAGTGAAAAAACAAACAATTGCAAGATATTGCTGTAGTTTTGCCAGGCAGAAATAAGCAATCCTCAGGGGATTTCTTAAAAGAACTATTGAAGTGCTTGCAGTATTGATTCATTTGCGATTTATTTTGTTTAATTAATTAATTTAAAGTGAAGTGATTACGGAGAAAAATAGGAAATTGGTGTATTTTTGTCACAAGGAAGTCTTTGTAAGCAATTTTATAAGGGGTCCTTAATAGAGTCTTTAACTTAAGTATCTATCAAAGTGCAAACACTATAATTTGATAAAGAAAATAAAATGCCTTCGTGTAAATACATTAATTAATTTAAAATGGAGTGCCTTTTTTAACATTTTTCTAGATCCGAAGAACCATTTAAAGGCTTATGTAGCTGACGATTTCATTAAATGATATTTAGTTGTAATTATTAGGTTTAAGTACAATTGAAAGCTTATTTTCTAATTATTAAAGAGATTAATTATATATAAATTACATAAATGTTTTTTTTTCCCCCTTTTCTTAATCTTACAAATATACTTATTATGATGGTCATAATATCAATACTAGGAAATTTGATTAGGAACAAATTTTGAGACCTCTAGAATATAATAAAAAGCTTTAAGAAAAATAACAAATATACGAATTGAAGTGGAATAATTTAATGTTGTTTTTAGTTATCAGTTTCAATATTTAATGGTTATGTATAAAAGAATATTATTTCCTTTATTTTCCACAACCAGATCAACCATACTTACAACTGAAGAGCCTCACAACTTGTATATTTTTTAACTAATCACTAGCTTCAGTGTTTTAAATTATGATTGGTGATAAACATAAACCTAGGGCTACTATCGAAATGTCCGAATTTTGTTGTTGTTTTGACACAATCAAAATAGATGGAAAGCAGACAGCTTATAGGGTAACCATGAGTTCTTCTGAGTCACAACAAAACGTGGTTTCATGCTGTAATTAATCAGCCTCAAATCAATAACATGATAAGCCTGGAATTACATTACGGAATTTAAAATTGTGGGCTTGAAATCTATCAGTCAGTAGGTTCGTTAAACTGATTTTGTCGGGGTGAATTCTAACTGATACAATATCAAAAAAGAGTTCCATAGAATTATTATTATTATTATTTTTTAACCTTGTTTACCAAAATGTTTTTTGCCTGAGCAAAGTTGTTCTGGGTCAGATTTCTTGGCTTTAAGCAACCTATCAATATGATAAGCAGGTGGATGGATTACCAGTTGTTGATCCAGAAACTCTCTACCTTCCGATAAGATATCTTTGAAGGTAAGAGAATGATTCCGATGATTTTACCATGGCATGATCAATTAGGAAGAGATGTGTCCCAGTGGTCATCGTTATGCGGTTAAAATAGCCAGTTATTGTTGCTCCCCAATGACCATATAGATATCGCAGTATATTTGGCAGCCGCAAAACATGTTTATCTAATCGCTCCGGCCTAGACCCAATGTGTGTGATCTTGAGAAGGCGGCATTATCGTTACTTAATCAATAATACTCCGAATTTCCCTATCTCCGCAATTGAACGGCTTTTATAAGCCCTAAACGATGTCCCAAGATTTCCAGATTCCTAGAGTCACGATTACGGGAGTGATTTTCAATTAGCAGAGAGCATGGCGAAATTCATTCGATTTTGGGAATGGAGATGGCTTTTCCTCATACTCCGGGGTGCATCCAATGATTTACTGTAGTGTTCGTTCAAACCCTTTTGCAGACAGAGTGCCTTCAGCTATCTGACACAATCTTATCGCTTGCCATCGCCGATGATTGGCTGTGGACTCCAGACAAGACAATAGCATCTTCACCTTTCAAGATAAGGAATCCAAAATGCCGGAAACGAAGCGCAGGGGCTCGAACCCGCCGCCTGGTCACTACATGTGCGGCATGGCCAACTGGCATCCACAATGGCTGCAGAAATATGCCACCACCAAGATGTTCATGGCCGTCTATGGGTTATTGGGCACAATCCAGGCCATGTCCTACATGTATTTCATTGTCACACTCACCACGCTGGAGAAACGCTTTAAGATTCCCAGTCAGACCACTGGTAAAATATACCTGTTATTGTATTATTATTGTAATTAAAAAATAATCATAACTTTTAGGAATCATACTTAGCGGCAATGAAATCTCGCAGATAATGCTTTCCCTCATCCTGTCCTACATCGGAGGTCAGCGAAATCGTCCTCGCTGGATAGCCTGGGGCATTGTCTTCTGCGGCTTGTCCTGCTACATTCTCGTCCTGCCGCACGTTATCTACGGAGCTGGACAGGAAGTGCTGATGTTGACCAAAGAGTACCAGGATAGCCTGCTGAATGGCACCTCTGGCGAGGGACTGCCCCTACTGGTGATTATTATATTATATATTCTAGTGGAAATCTTACTCAACTTGATCCTGAATCCCTTGTAGAATACCACTGCTGCACAAACCGAGCAGCTGTGCGGCGTGGGCAAAACGGAAGAGGGTTGCGATGATCTCTTCACCTATGTGCCTCTGGTGCTGATCTTTCTCTCCCAGTTTGTGCTGGGTGTGGGCAACACCATGTACTACTCCCTGGGACAGACCTACTTGGATGACAACACCAAGAAGACCAATACTCCGCTGATGTTGGCAGTGGCCATGGCCCTGAGAATGATAGGTCCCATCGTGGGTTTCCTGTTTGGTAAGATTGTTATGTTCATGAAATTATGAATATATAATTAATCAATTCCAACCTACCCCATCCAAGGCTTCATATCGCTGAACACCTTCATCGATCCCAGCAAGACGCCGCTGATCGACAACAAGGATCCCCGCTGGCTGGGCGCCTGGTGGCTGGGTTGGGTCATCCTTGGCACTCTCATGTGCCTCTTTTCAGGCCTCATCGGACTCTTCCCCAAGCAGCTGCCCAAGGCCAGCGATCAGGGCAGACCCAACTCCCATTTGCCGCTGGCACTGCGTCAGACAAAGGAGGAGCTGAAGCGCGAGGAGAACCTGTCGCTGAGCAGTCGCTTCTCCTCGAATGCTGCCCTGGACAATATTGGAGCGGCGGGAGCCACCACGGAGCTACCCAAGCTGAAAGACTTCCCTCGGGCTCTGATGCGACTCCTGCGCAACAAGCTACTGATCTTTAACATCACCTCGGGCGTCTTTTATATACTGGGAGCCTCTGGTTTCATGACCTTCCTCACCAAGTACATGGAGGTGCAGTTCCACAAGAGTGCCCAAGGTGCCACCGTTGTAAGTAGAATTTTTGAAGCGGTTGAAGGCTGCATACCATTTGTTATTAATTAAATTAATTCTTGAATTTCAGGTTGTTGGTCCTGTCTCTATTTTAGGCATGGTTGTGGGTCTGATTGGCTCCGGTCTGGTCATCTCCAAGAAGAAGCCACATGTGAGTAAGGTGCTCATGTGGAATGTGATTGTGGGTGGCATCTACATCTTGGGACAGATCTCGTATGCCTTCCTCTACTGCCCGGATACCTTCTCCATGACCCATGTGGGAGAGTAAGTGCCCAACATATGACTTTCTAAAGGAATCCTTATTCTTATCTTTCTTTATATTAAAACCCTGTAATCCTTTTCATTTCCTAAAGGTTAAATCTTACAAAAACATGTAATACAAACTGCTCCTGCGAAGGAATCAGCTACACACCTGTCTGCCACGAACTATCGGACACCACCTTCTTCTCCGCCTGCCATGCCGGCTGTCGGGGATTTAATACCACTTCCAAGGTTTATGAGGACTGCAGCTGCTTGGCCGACTTGACACCGCCGTCCAGTGCAGCCCAGCGGTTCCTGAAGCTCATGGAGCCCGTCACTACTATAGAGCCCGATATGGACATGGAGACCACCACGGACTACTTCCTGAGTGGGGTGCCATTGCTCAACGCCGAGGGAGACTTTGACGAGGATAGGCTGTTGTCTAGGTCCAAGAGATCAGCTCCGGACCAAGTGCTCCGTCCGGGTATCTGCACCCAGAACTGCAACTGGAGCTTCTGGGTCTTCTCCCTCACATCGATGGTGGTCAACTGGTTCGGCTCGTCCGGTCGTGTGGGCAATGTCCTGGTCAACTACCGTGCTGTGGCTCATGAGGACAAGTCCTTTGCCCAGGGATTGGCACTGATGATGATCAGTTTGTTCGCTCTGATTCCGGGTCCCATTATGTTTGGACGACTCATCGATTCCACCTGCCTGGTGTGGACCAAGACCTGCAATGGCAATGGCAACTGCCAGCTGTATGATCAGACGCGGTTCCGATACTCTCTGAACTTCTTGTCCTGCGGTGAGTTTCTCTATAAAGAAAGTTGTGTGGAAAATTTCGAATTATTTTTATTTCAGTTCTCACCTTCCTTGGAATGTTCTTCGACTACCTGGTTTGGTATTATGGACGCGATCTGGACATTTATGGCGACCAGGAGGCCAAGGAAGAGGAGCGTGCCAACCGAAAGGACAGACCAATTACTCCACTTCTGGCCAAGAAGTCCGACAAGGAGGACTATTAGGGAAGGAATACCATTCGTGATACTCAATTCTAAGGAGTAGTTTCATGTTTCATTCAGCAATAGTATAAGCTTCTGTACGGAATTACAGAGATCGGGGCAATGCCAATATTACACAGCCATATGTACAAACCTCCCGCTCTTCGATAGGATATTTGCTCAGTGTATTCAGTGTACAACGTGTAATTATTTGTATTATACACTAAGATGTATTAATGTTATGTATCTTGTCTAGTTTTATAATAAACAACAAAATTAAAAGAATTTATTTGAATATAAAACAAAAGAGATCAGCTTATTAATGTTACATAAAATCACCAGATTTAAATTGAAAGGGAAATATCAGAAAATACACCCAATGAAATAAATTAACATACTGAATTTGGTTCGTTTGGTTTTCATCAGTTTTTTTTGTTTTTATTTTTATTTTTTCTTCTCACTTTTATTGATAAAAAATGTTCAAATTTATGCGAATCCTTTTTTATGGTTTTCTTGATTTCATTTCATACGTATATGTATAATAATAATACATTGAAAT
This sequence comes from Drosophila serrata, assembly GCF_035046125.1. NCBI lineage: Eukaryota > Metazoa > Arthropoda > Insecta > Diptera > Drosophilidae > Drosophila > Drosophila serrata. The sequence continues at coordinate 2,823,192 of NW_028257173.1, read as the reverse complement.
TTCGTTTTTTATTTTTTGTATAAATATTCCCGGTTTGTCTATATAATTTCTATTATTCCGATCTCTCCTATATATTCCTCAGTGGCTTAGTTTTTGACTTTCGTCAGGTGTTTGCGTGTGTACGAATGTCAGTGTCGGGGGCTGTGGTGTGTGTGTGTGTGAAACATTTAAATAAGTTTCCGCGTTGTCAACAATGTTATATCGCACTTACTATTACAATAATATGAATTAAGTATCTTTCGAGTTCGATTTGTAGGAGGCTGCTGCGAAAAGCGTTAAAAGCAGGTTCATATCCTTCTCGTTAAATTACTCGGTTAATTGAATTAACTCAGACAGGGGAGACTGTTCAACGTGTTATGTTAATTGATATTATTTATTGATTTACTTATTTATCTGACACCCCTCTCTCTCTCTCTGTTTTCTTTTAAAAAGCAACAACTTTTGATTTCAACTTTTCTGCCAACAAATCGGTAATAAATAGGGGAACAGGAAATTGGTTGGGGAAAACTCTGAATGATTGGAGTTGTGAATGTGTTGAAACCGCCTTGGTCCTGGATCATGATGGGGGGATTATGAACAAAATGAAAAATTAAAAAATGTTAGATCGCTTTTGGATTTTTGTTTCTGCTTAATAGCAAAAGGCATTTTTATTCTTTCATAAATGGGTTTCGTGCCCTGCGTTTGACACGCACGAATTCTTCAATTAACTAAATTATAAGAATAACCAAGATATTTTGTTTCTTGTCGCAAATAAAATGGGGATTTTTTCCAGAGAACATCGAATTTGGATTAAAAGTTAACAATTATATGCTTACATTTCTCGCTGAATGATGATGTGTGTGCTGTCGTGGTGTGTTTGTTACATTTTTCCAAACAACTTGCAATCAAAAGCAACTTTTAATCCGTGAATTTTAAGCTTAAACTTAAATTAAAGCATTTATATTATATCGTTTAAAAAAAGAAAAGAATACAAAAATATCGCATTCTACTATTTAGCAGAATATTTAACAAATTTGCAATTTAAAGGCGCTACAATTGAAGCTGAATGGGGAAAGGGAGGGTTGGGTTTTTTCGCTTGTACAAATACAAAAATTGGTTTAGCTTGCAGCTTTAGTTTTTTAAAAAATTGTCACGACTCTACGCGCGATTTAGGCATGTTTGTGTGTACGCTATTTAATTTTATGCTTACAGTTTATACAAAAAGGTAGTAAACCAAAATAAATCGCTCAATATCCTTGAGTGTGGGGCCTCCTCAACCAAAAAAAATCGTATTAAGAACCTATTAATGCTCCTCTCTATCGCGCTCTCTCGCATATGCTTGAGTGGTTTTTTGTCGTGTATTCATATAAATAGTACATCTTGTTTCGCATTTGGTTGCTGCCGAACTTTCCGTTTAGTTTTACACATAATATAGTTTATATTTCGTATATAATGCATTTCTGTTTCTATCTCTTAACTTCGTTCTGTCCGTCCGTCAGTTCGTCCAGCTTGTAAATTAACTTTTCGCTTGCCCTTCTATATAATGCACTTCACATTGCCTTCAGCTTCGATCCGTTTCCTCTAATCAATATATAATCAATAGCTATTGTTGATAGAAAGTAAAGTAACTATAGGTAAGTGAGAGTACTGTGTGTTGTGTGCTGCGTGTGGGTGTGTTGGAGTTTGTCAAATATAAAGAAAGCGTGGCGTGGCTGCTGTTGTTGTCTCTCCTCGGGCGTGCAATGCTATTTCAAAAAATCGCAGTGAAAGGCGGGCGCTCGAATTTAGCTTGGCTCAATTTATTCGACCACCTTCAGCACCTTGCCAATGGCAATGGTTTTGTCTGCAAGTAAAGTGATATTTAGTTGAGAGACATTTCTAATCAAGACAAGGCAAACACTCACTTTCATCTCGGAGCGTGAAACGGCCCATTTGAGGGAATAGCTTAAACTGTTCAAGGCAAATCATTCCGGAGCACTCGATGCGCATAATTGCCACCTGATCCTGCTTAACAAACCGTGGACGTGTTTTTGATTTATCCCCAGTCTTTTTGTCGACCAAACAGATGAGGGCCTAAACCAAAGAGCAATTAGAAGCGATTAGTTTCTGCCTAAATTATTGAAAATCTTAGGTAATCTTACCTTAACGGTGACCTCCTCGGCAGCGCAGTGTATATGCATCACAGCCGAGTAACCCGCACAGATAATTGATTTGTGTTCTAAGATTACGACCTGAGCATCGAAGATTTTTCCCGTCTTAATGGGATTAGTGGCATCGCAGAGCACAAAACCAGGCGAGACATCCTCCTCCTCGATGCCCTAATAAGAGATAAATATAAATATAAACATTCACATAATGGTAAATAAAGGTCTGTACTCACTTTCAGCTTGATCTTGACATTCTCGCCAGGTCCAACAGATGTGACTTCAAAATCGTCCGAGAACAATTGATCCACCGCCACTTGCGTCTGAAAATAGAGATCAAATTAATACCAAAAATTTACTATACTAATATAAAAGCAAATAACTTACCCTATTGGGCATGACCAGTAAATTCTGGCCCTTTCGCGCCGTTCCGGACTCTACCTTGCCCATCACAACGGTGCCCATGTCCTTGTACTTGTCCACAATGGGCATGATAAAAGGCCCGTCCGATTTGCGGTTGAGCGAGGGCAGTTCGTCGATGAACGGAATGAATGCTGGCCCCCGGTACCAGGGGCACAGTGTCTCCGGGATCTGGTCCTTAAGGCCGTAGCCGCTGAGGCCCGAGCAAGGCATAAAGGTAAGGTCCTTTGCCGGGTTGAAGCCCAGCTTCTTGAGGTATGGTAGTATCTTGTCTTTGCATTCGTTGTAGCGCGTCTGATCCCAACTGACCGTGGGATCATCCATTTTGTTCACCAGCACGACCAGGTGCTTGACGCCTGCTGTTTTGGCCAACATGGCGTGCTCGCGGGTCTGTCCACCGCGATCGAAACCCGTCTCGAACTCTCCCTTTCGCGCCGAGATGACCAGCACGGCGAGATCAGCCTGCGCCGCCCCTCCGATCATGTTCGGCACGAAGCTCTTGTGGCCGGGCGCGTCCAGGATGGTAAAGTGCTTGCGGTCAGTCTCGAAGAAGGCGCGTCCTACCTCAACGGTTTTGCCCTTGTCGCGTTCCTCCTGATTGGTGTCCAGCGCCCAGGACAGGTACCAGCTCTCGCGAGACTTCTCGCGAGCCTCCCTCTCGTATTTCTCCAGCGTTCGCTTGTCCACCATGCCGGTGAGAGACATGATCTGTCCGCCAATTGTTGATTTGCCAGCATCTAAGAGCGGGGAATGTGTCAATTAACCACAATTTGTAATTAATATTCTGCGTTAACTTACCAACATGACCGATGAACACAACGTTTACATGTTCTCGCTTGCTTCTGTTTTCCTCCACCTTGACCACCTTCTTCTTGGACACCTTGGGCGTGGCCTCACCCTCCGCGAACTCGGCATCCTCTGCCTCCTCGTCCTCGGGTGTGATCACTGCATCTTCCTCCACATCCCAGCTGTCAGCGGGATCGGTTTCTATATTACAAGGAAATATATGGACTTTAGTTTAAATATTTACAATGGGGAGTTCCAAGGTGATTGCGTAAGTAAATGCCATTGGAGAAGGTGTAAAGAAAAGAGTGTCGAAGACCATAGCAATTCGAAAGCATCCAAATCTGATCTGCTTGTTTAAATACAAAATAGCTTTTCCAAATAGACAAACAAACTCGTTTATCTTATGATCGGTAATGATAATAACAATTATTGCATAAATAACACATTTCCGAGGAATTATTAGGGTAAAAATTCCCAGGAAAACACTTCGAAGAAGAAGGTTGTTAGAAATTCAAATGTATTCCTGAGATTTGTAATACGTATATAATTGTAACACATGTATAGACCACTTTTCAAATATCTGGCTTTCGGGCTATAAATTTGGGTCGACTTGTATTGAATCGAAACTCAATACTTGTGGCGAATTTTAATTTATTAGCCTTGTGGGATTTCTATGTGAGTTGTCAAGTTGCAATCATTCTTCCGGGTAACCTGTTTTTATACCCTTGCAGGGGTTACATCGTTAAAGTTTTGATAAATTGATAAAAATGATTATTTTTTTTAATTTTTTATTGAGTATCCAGATTTGTTAACCTAACAGAAACTAGCATAGAAAAGCTTTCTTATTTGAAATTAAAGCTTTTTTGACATAGTTATGAGATTTTTAAGCATTCGAAAAACTGAAAAAATATAGATAAATTACGATTCAAAGAATACGTATGTTTTAAGATTTTATTTTGATCTCGGAAATCGATCATGTGATTCATTTGAAAACTGTAAGGGTATAGAAACTTGGGCTTCCCGAAGTTATTTTCCTTTCTAGTTCTTGCTTTTAACTACTTGGAGCTATACAGGTTGGATTAGCTAGTTACTGGCACATGCACTTGCTCTGTTGACCTGGCAGCCACATGCTAATTGCTAATTACCGACTCCGGACAACCAGCCAGCCAGGCAGTTAGGTGACGGATGAGTCATGTGCCTGTTGACAAGATTGGTGTGCCGTGCCGGGTGACAACGTGCGTGCTCGGTTTCTGGTGGAGATTGCTATGTAGTTGTCAAGTGGACTGGATGCCGAACCTTTTACTGGACACTGTTGGCGAGGTTTGAACTGCTCGCGTAGGAACTTATTCCGAGCTCAGTTGTCTACTAACTTGTTCTGCACGAGGAATTTCATGGCTTCTTGGAGTACGCACAGCGAGACCCGACGATCTTAGTACTCATGTTTACAGATATTTAACTAGGATTGAAGAATATATTTTTGGCATCAACAAGGAGCCAATGGGAGAGCGTGCTGCGAACGAGCGGAAATGTAAAAGCCAACAGTGCCAAATCGACGACAAGCTCTTTTCGCTATTTTCGTCGTTAGAATCAAGTTTGAAGCGGTTTCAACCGCCGACGAGCTGCACTAAGCGCTTCCATTCGGGCCAAACAGAAAAACATTACCAACAACTGTACGGTGGAGTCGCTGCGATAGCGAGTGAACCAGAGCCACCGTCAGCTGAACGCCAACAGTCCAGTCCGCACACCGAAGCTGGGCGCAGCATAGGCTCCAATAAACGTCGAGCAAAAACGCAAACGTGTCAAAAACACACCAATGAGGGGAAAGCAGTGGAATTGTGTGTGTGTGAGGCAAATGGACAAATAAACGTGGACACAAAGCGTACAGGCAGTAAAATGGCAGTGAAAACAGCTGCTCGTCAACGTCGCCGGGAGACTAACTGCAGAATGATATGGACACGAACGCGAGAATGGGGCGAGCAACACATGCTACGCCGACTGCTGCGTCGACGCAGATTGAGGTTATGTGCTGCCGATAATCACCTAAGCACACAGCAATTCCTTTCTTTCGCCTGCCACTGCGCTTTGTTTCATCTCCTCCCGATCACCCATCCTCTAGACCTTCGACCTCTAACCTCCCAGCACTCGCTGGGTGCCAGCAGGTAGCAACAATAACACGCTGCTTTGTTGACGTCACAGAGGAAGAGTTCAATGGACGGCGGGCGTGGGGATTGGGAGGGGGTGTGTCGGGCTGCCTGATACATTTGGGACTGAGTGCTATTTACCATTGTTTGCGTTGAGGCTCTCCACGGGCGTCGCTGCCGCCGTTGCTGCTGGCGAGCCCGGCGCTGGCGATGCAGAGTTGGAGGAGGTGACCGCTGCCGCTGCCGCCGCCGGCGCAGGAGGAGGTGCTGCTGCTGCCGCAGCTGCTGGCAGGGCATTTGTGGATCCGCCGCTACCGGTGGAATCGGGTGTGGTGGCTGGTGTGGCAGATCCGGATCCAGAGGCCGGATCAGTGGCCACGGGTGGCGGTGGAGGCGGCGCGTCCGCCTCTGCCACCGTCGCTGCCGCGGCGGCCACGCTGTAGCTGAAACTGGGCACGAACTCGACAGCGTTCACGTTCAGCGTGGAGAACTTTGTGCTGATCTCCGTGTTTTCCTGCGCGGCCATTCCCTGTGGTGCTGTTTTCCTTTTTCGACCGTTGAAAATCTCTCGCTTTTTTCACGCGACACACTTTTTTGCTGCTGCGCTGCTTCTTCTTGCTGCTCCCGCACTCACACACACACGCGGTCGTTTGGAGTCGCTTCGTTGTGAATGCCTCTAAATTTAGAAATTTACAATTTTTTTCCAAGCCACGAAACAGGGTTGTCACACGTGGACAATATTATCGGGAACTCGATATTTAAAAATGGGAACCTTGCTTTGAATATCGATAGTATCGAGAATCAACAGTGCTCCGATGTTTCCCAGCAAAACGTTAACAGAAAAATGCTAGTGAATGTAAAAAACCAGAGCGATTAACAGAAAATTGAGGGGTGAATTGAAAAAAAGAGAGGAGTTAACAGACAAGTGCGGTACATTTTACAGACTGAGAGGATTTAACAGGGTTTCATTTAGTTTCGACTGCAGATACTTTTGTATCTTGAATACATAAATTGATCGGTTGCGCGTCCTTACGTTTTTCACGTTTACCCACCCAAAATTTCAAAATAAAACGACAAAAACGAAACAAAAAGTGGCTATAAAGTGGCTAGTTGCAAACTTCAAAAGCTTTTCCATAAACGTCAGAAATAGCTAAACTGGCAGCAGGAGCTTTAAGTTTTGCCACCACTATACGTGTCAGACGCCGTTTAGGAGAAGAAAAAAGAAAGAACTTACTTGAATTAGCAACTCGTGTATTTCGAGTTGTAAAAAGATTTCACGATTGATATGAGCAACGGTGGCAGTGGCGGGGGCTTGGGCGGAGCTCGGCCGCCCCCCAGGATCGACGGCATGGTGTCGCTGAAGGCAAGTACCGAGCAGAAAAAAAGTGTGGGAACGGCTTCCAAAATGGCGACCGGCTTGCGACGTTGTTAGATAACCTATTTTTTCCGGCATGCAAGCAAATATCAGGGTTTAAAAATATCTATCTATATCCGGCAGGTCGACAATCTCACATACCGCACCACACCGGAGGATCTGCGTCGCGTGTTCGAGCGCTGCGGCGAGGTTGGCGACATCTACATACCGCGGGATCGCTACACACGTGAGAGTCGAGGATTCGCCTTCGTGCGGTAAGTTTCGGGAAGGGGGGATTCTGAGAATTATTCTGAGAGATAACTTGGTAAATGTGTAAAAACAACTGCACAATATTCAAAGCACCTTTCACCATCTTAAATTTTTCACGTTTTTCTTGTACACTGTTATTAAATCTGCACTTTTTGCTTATTTTGAAGGTGTTTAGCTCAATCTCTGAACATTTTCCTCAGCAAGACGTGCCAGATTAAATGTGTTCACTTGCAACTGTTGCCTACTCAACCTTTACTAGCCAACATACTGAGAATACGACAATACCATGATTAAATTCAAGTTAATAATATTGTATAGGGATATTATCATATGTAATGCTTTCTTATTCCATGCGCACATTATTTGCTGACCATTGAAAATGTTTCAGCTATCAATCTGTACGTTTTGTTTAGCAAAAATGCGCCAGAGCGACTGTGTTCACTTGCAACTGTTGCCTACTCAACCTTTACTAGCCAACATACTGAGAATACGACAGATAATTGTAAAAATAACCTAATATAATAATAGTTTTGATAACAAATCAAACGAAATTAACCGCCCAGGTGTTAGATTCGCATTATTTGCACTCCTTGAATATATATCAGCTTGTAGTCTGTGTATATTCCTAGCAAAACGATGCCAGAGCGACTGTGTTCACTTGCAACTGTTGCCTACCAAAACCCTGCTAGCCAACATACTGTGAAACCCTACAATTGAATTTATAGTAATTTAGGATCCTACGTTTACTTATTTTCGTCTTTGTAAAGCCTTACAATTCCTCTTTTTTCAGCTTCTATGACAAACGCGATGCCGAGGACGCACTCGACGCCATGGATGGTCGCATGTTGGACGGCAGGGAGCTCCGTGTGCAGATGGCCCGTTATGGCCGCCCGTCGTCGCCCACACGCAGCACCGGCAGCCGTCGTGGTGGAGGAGGTGCTGGCGGTGGAGGATCTGGAGGCGGAGCACGTCGCCGCTCTCGCTCCCGCTCTCCGATGAGCCGCCGTCGTTCACGCAGTCCACGTCGTCGCTCCTATTCGCCGCGCTCTAGGTCTCGCTCGGCCACCAGCCATTCTCCGGAGCGCCGCTCCAAGTTTTCGCGCAGTCCGGTGCGCGGTGATAGCCGCAATGGGATAGGAGGTGCCGGAGGAGGTGTAGGTGCGGCTGGCTCCCGTAGCCGCAGCCGCTCCTAAATGCAGAAATATTACGTTCCAACTTGTGGAGAGTGCGAGGTGGGTTTTAGTCTGTCACGTTGGCTATATTTATTACTAGTTAACTTTCCCCCCCTTCAGATATGGCTCGCTGACAAGGCCCGTTTCTTGATTCCGATCCAACAACCGGATACGATGGGCTTCTCATCCTGTGTCATGCTGTACCCGAACAGCAGGTATACAAACCATTGAACAGTCTTACACTTTACACAACTATATATAGCGAACTATTTTAAGTTTCGGCAGAGAAAAAATTAAGTAGAGAACATGCAAATATTATGTTTCGAACTCGATGCCCGGCCCTATTCTATGGCCGATTCAATGCATCGATGTTCTTTCAGATTAGGCTTTTGATATACTTAGTAGCTAGTAGCAGCGATCCTTGAACAAAAACAGAAACAAAACAAAACAATAAACTCAATATACCATGGCGTACTTATCGAAGAAAGGTGACAGCTAAAGGAGGAGAAGGAGAAAGATGAGAAGAAAGAATGAAGAAGGGGATGAGTGATATTAGGACAGCTCTCTGTTTGTTTCGTTCCGTTCGATTTCCGTTCTGTGTACCTTTTAACGACAAAACTTATTAACAAGCTTCTCCCACACGTTTATTATTATACATGCAGGCAATGGTGTGTGGCAGTTGTTGCGGTTCAGATAAGATTGTGGTTAAATCGCGAGAGGGAGGATCAGCAGCAGCGCGCACCATCGTAGCTACAACTCCTAACTACCCGGGAGCGGACATCGCTTAGCCGCTGTTGCTGTTGCTGATGCTGCTGCTGTTGCTGTTGCCGCCGATGTTGTTGCCGTTGCAGTTTCCCGTTTCCGGTTAGCCGCTGCCACAGTCACACTCCTGATGCCGCTGCTGCTGTTGTTGGAGCTGAGCTTGGGAGCTCTGGGAGCAGAGCTATTGATCGTAGTTTCCAGTTTGCCGTCGTGTTCCGTCACCTCTTCTCTCGTCTCGTCTCGTCTCATCTCGTCGTTTGTTGCTGGTTGGCGTTCTTGGTGGTTTCCTGTCTCTTGGTGGGCGTATCTTTTGACTTTAGGAGAAAACAAAAAAACATTTCCAGCTGGAGGGCAAGGACAATCGCAATTAAAGCTGGAGAGGATCCACCGTTCTGCGACTATTCGATGGGGTTTTCTAAATGGTCTCAAAAAAAGAGGGTGAGTTTTGACTACTAACCACGCTTTCTTTCAGTCAAAAGAAAAATTCAATAAAGATTTAATTTTTTTCTAATTAAAAACATAAATATTGACTTTATGTGGAACGAATAATGGAAATGGTTTCTCTTTTGGCATATCCGATGGATATTATGAATATGATCTTTTTCTATTACATTTTGGGCTTCATTAATTTAGTTCGGTTCCTGGTCCGTTTCCCTTGACATCCGTAACCCAGCAGGCGAGTTTTTTATTGACAAAACATTTGCTGGGATACCAAAGTCAAGTCCTACACATATTTTGTATATCAAACACGACCTGTTTGTATTCCCCTATCGGACCTTACACACTTCAGCACCAAATTCGATTGATAAACGAGGAACGGAGGTTCTTCTCGGCCAGCAAGATGATCCAGTATGATACGGTTGTGGTTAAGAATGTGTCCTGGTAAGCTGTATATACTCTTCTTAAACGACTTGGTATTTGAATGGAATCCTTAGGCAGCCGGACCTCCATACGGAGGGCACCTATGTGTGCCCCTTTCCGGAGCCACCGATGCCAGAGCCCGATCTGCGGGCGGGCAACTGGCACGGCCATCTGGAGCCATACCAGCGGCTCTTCTACCATCAGACTATGAACTCTGTGCGTGCCAGCAAGCGCTATCGTGCTAATCCAACCATCCCAAAGGATACGCTGGACTTTCAGTTGCAGTCACGTTACGACCATACCCGTGAGGCCTTTCCGGATAAGGTTGACTATGTGATGCAGCGGGAGACGTGCCGGGCAATTACTAGTTGGTCGGCACCTGGAGCAGCCAAGGAGATAGGTGCGCAACACAAGTCGTTCCGGGTGCTACGGAACACACGTATGATTCGCCGTATGCAGGAGGACGCTTTAGGTCATCCATTACGCATTGGTAAGGCTACTTTGTTCTTATATAATTTACAAAATTATTACTTTAATGTAAACCTTCTAAAAGTAAAACAATAAGTATGAACACAAATTGATTCAATTATCCGATCTCTTCTACTACTCCTAGGTGGTTGCAAGGAGAAGATTCATCCGCACAGCACCAAGCTAATATGCAGTGGCGTCCACAACCAGTTGGTCAACAATGGGTTCTCGCGACAGACCTCCGACGGCAACTTCTTCCGCTACTAGGCACACTTTTGCCTTACTTTACTTTAGTTGATTTTAATTTTGGATTCATGAATAAATTTGTGGCTAGGAGCAGTTGTCACGCAGTCGCCTCCAGCTTTGGCTGCTTGGCCAAGTGTTCCTCACCATCTGGTTGTGGTGGGGCATCCATTTGATCTCCATTGCCCGGCTGCTGTTGCGTCGTTTTGTGACGCTGCTTCTTGTTCTGGTTCCGATAACTCTTGGGCAGTTTGTTGTCACCAATCCTGGAAAGGGGGTAGGATAAAGTAAGTTAGACAAACTATATTAAGATTCCCAAGCTTACATAATGGTAGCCCTGGTGCCCGGTCCCCAATGTGGCGTTGGATTTTCCTGGAAGCGCGATAAGGCCGATTTACGGCTCTTCGGATTAGCGGCCGGGTGGAGTTCATCAAACTCGTAGTCCTTGGTGCAAGGCTTTGACAGTATGGCCTGTAATGGAGTGCCAGGAATCATGCGGTCTGGATTAACCGGGTGCCGCTTGCTCCAGCTACGCAGGATATCCCACAGCACGGCTGGCGGAGCGTCCGTCTTCAAGGAGTTCTTTGAGGCATGCGAGTAGGAGACCCGGTAGCCAGCGTGCAGAATGGCGGAGCGGAACTTCAGCATGGGTACAATCTCCAGCTTGAGCACGCAACAGAGCTTGTCCGGTGTGTAGTAAAGCGGGACGTCCTGCAACTCCTCCTGTACCATGGACAGCACTCCCACGATCCGCCGCTGGGTGCCTAGGGATTCAAGCGGTGGTTCCTGTACTGCCTTTAGAAGATCCTGAACGAATTCCGGGTTGTGCAGTGGAGCTGACCAGATTGGCCCTCCTAAGTGGTGCCTGTGGCCGCAGTGCTCGCACTGCGAGTTGACCGCCGGACCAGTGGGTATGCCAAATTTCAGCTGCTGCGGATTCCCCGTAGTGGGATTGGGCTTGGTTATGCCCAGAGGTTGCAGAGTGAAGGTTTCGCAGCCGGTGCACTGGTACATCCACGACTGCTTGCTCATCGAGAGCTTGCACTGAGCCTGTCCAACGTACACTCGAACAAAGATGCGAATGTAGAAGTCCGCCGAAATGCTTAGCAGCGGCTCGATGTACTTGCCATGCCTATTCGCATGGCTTTCGATGCAGTGCAGCAGTATGCGCAATGCCATCTCATGACAGCACTTCATGCGCAGCGGCACCGATCCATACTTCACATAGCACGCTTCCGGAGCATTGCCGGCCAGCACGGCCATATCGGTGGCGGTCACCAGCAGCAGGCCGCCGTCCACAAGGCACTGCATAGCGCCATCTAAAAAGCGATTCGGACAACCATACGGATCCAGGTCTACGGCATCGAAGCGCTTCTCGGGGGCAGTCGAAAGGTACATAACAGTCCTATAGGATATAGTTGTTAACTAACATTTATTGGATAGTATTTCAACACTTACATGGCATCCGCGTGGCTGGCCTCGATTAGCTCCTCAACCTTATTGTGCCGCACATTCGTGTTGATGGACGCCACCGCCTGGCGGGACAAATCGTTGGCTACGATCTGGCGGACACCAGCGATCTCCTGGGCGTAGCGGATGCTTCGCAGACCGGTGGCCGCCAGAGCCTCCAGGATCCGCAATCCATCCTCATAGCGTGTGCCTGCCACATAGACAGGGGGATCTTCTGGAACGCCAGTTTCGGGTTTCTCCTCCCCCTCGTTCTCTTTGACCCTCTTTCGCTGCTTTTTGAGAGCCTTTTCGCTTCTTTCCTTGGCCAATCTCCGGTAGTAGATGTTCAGGACGGCAATGCTCAGATCCCGGTTGAATTCCTGGACAGGATTGTAGAAGACGTTGCCGCCGGAGACGATCTCCGCGTTGCGTTCACGTATCACGTTCTCATTGGGGTTCTCCGCAATGGCAGCCTGCGGAAGGGACAATGTGTTAAAAGGCTTTTATTTATTAAAAAATAATATTTAATAACAACATGCGGTTTCTCCTCGTCGATTTCCATTATTATCGAATATTCGATTAGTTTAGCCGACTCAATTTTAAAATGCCTATAGCACTGTTTTATGAGCGTTATTAAGCCTTTTACGTTTTTTGAGTTATTTACGGTAATAAATCATTGATTCTCGCAAGTCTACGCTATCTTTAGTTTTATTTTTGTTTGGGCGAATTCGAGACAGCCGTAAATATTCATTTATATATTCATTATATTATTGAACCAATATTAAAGGTTTATGGGCATTTCGGAAATAAAATACAGAATATTTGGTTAATACTATATTAGAAAAGCTACGAAAGATTTTAAACTTCTTTAAAAATTGTGCCAAAATAAATTGTTTGAAATAGATGTGGCAAAAAGCGTATGTTTTAAGAGTGTATTAACTTAGTAGCAAGGTTTCGCATATTTTCTTATAGTTAATTTTCGGGAGTTTTGGCGAATTCCAATAATGTGTTTGACGGTTAACTAAATTTGTTCACAAACATTGCCAAAGATAATTTATAATAGCCTAATTTACTTAAAAACACGTTTTGTTCTTTTACGCAGAACACGGTTACGTTTTTGTTTGCTTACGTTTTTGATTTAAATGTGACCAAATGACACGACCATTTTCCGGGTAATTTTCGTTAATAAATGGAAAACGAGAAGCAGCCACACTGTTTTTGTGTGTTGTTGTTGCCGCAGATTCCGTCACAAAACATCGGACGTTAAATTTTTGTTTTTGCACTTGCTTGGAAATTCGGACTCCGTCGGAAATTGAAACCGTTTAGGCCAAAGCATTCCCCACTTGTGCAACGCGAAAACACTCACAAAGAAGGAGCGGAGGGAAAGCGCCCGTGGAAATGGGCAGTAACTCCCACGAAAGTGGAAATTGTGTGATGTCATTTTGACTGTGTTGTTCGCTGGCTGCCTTCGAGTTAATTGAAACAACTTCCTGTGCTGCTGCTGATTTTCTGCTGCCAACTGTTTTTTAGCGCCACTGTGCGTGTGGGAGTGAGTGCGAGTGTGAGTGAGTGCAACACGCGTGCTGGTATTTGCATTTGGATATTGCCAGTTGTGCTGAATTATTCGCCGTTAAAAGCACACGGATAATTGGTCATTAAGTGCCCCACACATTTGCTTCGCTTTTATTTTGCGGGAGAAGGAGGGGAAGCAGAGAACCCACTCACACACACACACACACACACTGAAAAGAGAAAAGGTGAAACGCACGCATACCAACGAACCACACCGCGAGTGGAGTTGAGTGGGGTTTCACACCCAACAACAAGAAAAAACTCACTCCCCAAGTCCGGCGGCATAAACAAAAACACAATAGAAACTTTTATCGGAATTTTATCGATTTCCCTCCAAAACAAATAACTTTAAAACACCAGAGAAGTTACGAAGCTAAGCACAGGAGAAATCCAAGATTCCGCCCAGGAAAACAACAGGAACAACGAGAGTTAAACACCTGCCACGCCCACGGGCAGCTGTACCGTCCATTCGCCTCCGGAATCCTCCCTTCCCAGTCCCCAATTCCCCACCAGGTGATCCATCATCATGTCCACTCCCAATGCCCCGGATAGTGGCTCATCGGAGGGCCAAAGCCAAACGCTGCAGGATCTGCGCATGGAGGTGGAGCGGCTGACGCGGGAACTTGACCAGGTCTCCTCTGCCAGCGCCCAGTCCGCCCAATATGGCTTATCCCTGCTGGAGGAAAAGTCCGCCCTGCAGCACAAGTGCGAGGAGCTGGAGACACTTTACGACAACACACGCCACGAACTGGATATCACACAGGAGGTGAGTTTAAGCCATTTATTTATCAGAATTTTTCCATATCAAATTGTACACTTGCAGAGCTCATAAATTCGATAGGGTTTGTGTGAAGGTTACACCTGTTAGATTTTGTGATGGAACATGTAGAGAGTAGAGCTTTTAATGTGGTTTCATACGGGAAAAAGTATCTTATTTAAAAGATTTATTTTAAATGCTTAGTTTCTCTTAAAATGTTTAAAATACTCAACGTCTTACTTAGGCTTTATCCACAAGAAAACCATATCCCTCATTACATTTATACAAAATAATTATCACATTTGTTTTGAAATGAAAATGTTCAAATATTATTATGTAGAATATACCCATAATTTACTTTTATGGATAATGGTGCTTCATTCTTCGATTTCTTCTTAACTTTGGCTGGATCGATTCGTTAATACATTCCCAACTAGACTTTACTGTGGTTACGTTTCTGATCCGATTCCAAGCAGTCGCCGCTTATCTGCTCGCCCAACTAGCACACACACACTGACCAGCACTATTTTACCTGTGAGAGCACACACAAAGAAAACCTTTCCACAATCGCCATCAATTTGTCTTGCTGGCAAATTAACTCGCTCACCTGTTGGCCGGCCAGTCGCTCTCTCTAAACGCCTCTTCCGTTCTCTTTCTCTCTGTATTTTTGTTGTGTCTCTGCCTCTGTCTGTGTTTGGTCTAGCAGAAATAATTGCGATCAACTCGCTGATCATGAAATCGACCATATGGTCACGTGCTGGTATTATATGCACAGAGAAGCTTCGCTAAGTGGAACAGGTGTTCCGTGAATGGGTTTGTAGATTAAGGTGGTGGAGGTGTCTCCATTTCAAGTCCTGAATCACAAGTCAAGGATTCAAAGAATGCGAATATTTTAAGCTTAAGTATGATCGATTCTCGATTCGATCCTATAATTCATTTGCGAAGTGCATGAGTACTCCAACGTTATCATCCTTTCTTTTTTTTTGTTTGGCTTAATCAGATGGTTAAATAGCTATTCTAAGGTTTGGTTTATTGAATTTCCTCTGTATTCATATGGTAAAAGAGGGGCTTGCGGTACTCTTAGCCGGCTCAGTGAACGCACTCACTCTGAAACTCCCCTGTTCAACAATCTCTTTGTTCTTCATATTTTTTTTCTTTGCTCCGAACGATCTCGCTCAATTTGCCTCAAACTCAGGTTTAGGCATATTTTTTGGAAGCTTAAAAAGCCACTGGAACTTTTTGTTAGTCCCTGTCAACACGGTCAATCCATTTTTGTCATTTCACGTTGCACCTGTGTCCTGCTTCCACTTCCCATTCAACCAGCCTTCCTTTCCAATTAGTCTTCGCCATCGGAAGGTATTTCCGCTGGAATTTTCACCGGCAGCGGATTACAGGACTAGAACTGCATTGCCAGGCAAAGGGGAAAAGTTTCGTCCTTTTTTTGCGGCAGTGAAAATCAAATGGGGGAAACAAACAATAATCATTCTGCCGTCTATTATCATTCCTCTGCTGTCTGTTTTGTTTTTCTCTTTCCTTTTTATTTGTGGCCTTTTCCCAACTTTATTTTTTGGCTTTGTTATTCTGGTAATTAAAGCGGTTGCTAAAACAAAAGTTGGTTTAGGCCAGATTGGTGCTTAAGGGGAAAGAGGTAAAAACGGTTAATAAAGCAAGTTGGTGGAAATGTTTCAACATTTCTATTTTAGTAAATAGAATGCAAAATACATATGTACATTGTTGCTAAAAATCGTACATGGAATTGTTGTAATTACTGAAGATATATACATATATGCTGCTTTTATTTAAGGGTCTGTCTTTACTAGAACTTAATTGTATGCAAATTTGCATTATTAAGGAATAATACAAAGAAAAGAGTTGATACTCTAAAATTCTTCAATAAATATTCGCTTAATTTAGTCTGTTTCTTATTTTTTTTTTTTTTACGTATTATCATATCAAACTACCATCTTCAGCCATCATATGTTTTTCCAAGTTACTTAACTATTCAAAAGTTTGGGTTTGTGTAGGAATCTGGGAAAGGAACTTGATACATATTCACCACACCGCAAGCTATCGATAGTATCGACGATAGATGTATCGGATAAAGTTAACTTGGCTTCGATTGCCATGCTTTATTTCCTGTCCTCCATCGGCGTCAAAATATTGAATTAGAAAATATTTTTTGTAATAATGGACGAAAATTTGAGTCTGGACGAGATCATTGAGCTGCGTAGAAGGCGCGATCCGGACTTTGCTCGCGATGTCACCAACAAGTCGGCAGACTACATTGATCACCGTAATAGGAACCACCAGAAAACACCGCGAAAAAGAAACGACGCTCCCAGCCCCTCTAACCAGAGGAAGCGGCGACTGTCGTCGTCGTCCTCGTCGTCATCGGTAAAAGAAGCCAGGAGTATCAAATGGAGGCCTGCACCGCAGCGACAGAAGTATTATGGCAGGAGCCGCACCATGAACAGGGGAAAATATAAGGCTGCTTGGGAAGCCGACACTTCGTGGCTCCCGCGTCGCCCGTATAAATACCACAGTGGCTATGTTGACCTTGACAATATGCAGGAACTGGAGGATGAGGAGGTCATTCGTGCCCTCCAATCGGGCGTAAAAAGGAAGAAGAAGAAACCACAATCACCAACAATCTTCATCAATTTGGACACGGATGACGACTCGACAAAGTCCCCTGCTTCTCCTTCTCCTCCGAAGAAGGCACAATATCGCAAGGATCACGGGCCACTAAAAATTCTGAAACCCACTGATGACAATCCTATTGATAGTCGCCGCCAGTCAATGAATAAACTGGGTTTTCGCCTGCTGGTCAGCAATCTGGATCCATACGTGACCACTTCTGATATTCACGAGGTCTTCTCTGAAATTGGGCCGTTGGAGCAAGCTAAAGTGATTCGTCCCGGCACTGCCGAAGTTATCTACAAGTCCCTGGAGGATGCTAAAAAGGCCGTGAGCAAGCATCATCGTCGCAACTTTGATGGTCAGCCGATGCATTGTGTACTCATCAATACCCAATCGTCCGACGTCCAAGTGGATCTGGATGTAGTCCACTCGGTGCTATTTGGGAACAAGAAAGAGAGCCGCCCTTTGTTTAGTGGAAAATTCAAAAATAGGAAATAAAAATTGAGTTTTCCAAGCGCACTTATGATGTTTTTTTTTTGATATGTTATATTTAACTTAAACTTGAATATCTCTTACGATCAGAAACAAAAGATTGAGGTGACTTCTTATTGAACAAGTTGTATTTTTTTTTTCTTTTTTTGACATTGTATCTGAAAATTCTCTATCTAATTTTAAGACAAGAAACCATTCTATATTATTTTCTTAGAATTTATATAATATCAAGACTTTAACAATGTTTATATACCAACTGCGGGTAATCCATTTGTTGTCCAAGTTTAAAGAACAGAAAAGCAAAGGCTCTTTAATTAAAAAACAATGAACGAAAGTAAATTAAATGTATGTTTTTGCCTGAGTATAAAATATGTCATAATTATGCAGGTGAAAAGATCTGTCATGAAACAGGGGGCATTAACATCAGCACCAGAAACACCTTCCCTTTTTATTCAGAAACATTCATGAATCTCTGTGCTTATAGAACAAAAAGCATGCCAATTAATTGTACGACAGGTGGTGCACTCTTACCTTGCTTGATAGTTTCCAGCTTGTTGGATTTGAACTCAACTGAACTTTTACGAGAACACAAAAAGTGCTAGAGGAAAACCAACACCCCCTCAGGCAGCCCTTTTTCCCCTCACACACCCCCACACAATTGCACATTTTTAATGGATGCTTAAAATTAAAAATTTTCGCAACGTCGACGACAACGTCACTGCGGGCATTTTTCCTCTCCAACTCGGAAACTCAGGGGGGAAAATTGCAGAGCGTAAAGGGGTGAGAGCAGGGAGACATATTTCCACTTGTAATCAAGATATCAGCCGTGGGCGACCCCACCATGAAGTGACATAAATCAGAGGCGACGGCAGCAAGGCGGAGCAGTGTTTCCGTCTTCGGGCCATGGTGTGAAATTAGCTTACTAAAATTAATCGGATATTTTCCAAAGTGCCCAAGGCACGAAGAATTTTTCATCCACTTGACATTAATGCAATAGCCTTTCGATTATGTCGAGGGTCAGATCTAGGGAGTCTCAGTACATTTTACACAATTACTGCTTTGGTTGATTGATTATTAACTTAATCCAATAATTATTGTGGAATCTTGCCAATCTCTACTCTTCAAATAGTATCCGTAGAAGAGAGTTTTTAGTATAAAGAAATGAGTCAAACTCTACAGCTTGGTCAGGAAACATTAATTAACTTGAAACAAATAATTTTAAACTAATTTGCAATTAATTAAAATGACTGTAATCCCATATTTTCGATCATTTTAGTCACACCCCTAAGGAGTACAGTTAAATCTGAGCTTGCTAGCTAGACACCACTAAAGCTTCTGGTTGCTGGGAAATCCTGAATATCCTGTAACTGCTAATTTCGGAACCATCACTGTAACTGCAAATTGGCAGCTGCAGGACCGCAAAACAAATATTTACCCAGTTTTTGGGATGTCAGAGAGGGACGGCATGGGAATCCTGCGAACTGTCAGCCACATTTGGCAATTTATTCAGTTAGCTGAATCAGAGTTAGTGCAACAGCATAGTCGAGGGGTAGAGGAAAACACGTTGTTGTTCGGACGATTGTAACTGCGGCAATTAAAAGGGCCCAAAACAAGGGCCATAAAACGTACGATGGACGCAGTGCCCAACACTTGTACGCCCCAATATATATGCCATGTCCTGTGGGCTTCGGTTTCGGGTGCGGGTGCGGGTGAGCGCCATATTTTATGGCTTACATTGCATCGCATCGCATCGCGCCACCACCATCAAGGACATTCCGTCCATTGGCAGGAACATTCCCGTGTCCAGCGTAGTTTTGTGCGCTCCGTGCGGTTGCCTGACTTTGCTACTTTTCGCCCCCCCACAAAAGTTTTTAACACAAAATTTAATAATTAATTACGTTATTTGTCCTGGCTGTGTGGCATTTAATATACGACAGCAAAGCTATTAAAAATGTAAGGAAAAGTTGGAAAATGAATGAAAGTTTCACAATTTGTTATTGGCTTTGAAGTTCAAGCATTTTTTATAATTAAATCTTGACCTCAAAGAAGAACTATTTTTAATACATTTTAAAATGTTGGAAAGATAGATATATAACAAAATCCGCAATTTATATATTGAAAGACTTATAATTAAACCCTTCTATAATTATCCATTAATCCAAAGTCTATATCTAAATCCCCTAAAAACTCTCGGTTGGAATTCCTTCCTTCTCTCAATTTACTGTCCTTGTACATCCTGCCAAATGTTTATCCTTGCCGAATCCATGCCAGACAATAACAATTAGAATAACAGCAGCAACATGAAAGCCACAGGATAAAGGATGTAGAGCAGGAGGAGCAACAGGGAAAATAAAACCCAACCGACGAGAAGGAAAAAATTATAATGATTTGACACTGATGTTGTGTTCTTTTGGCGCAAATTGCAATTCTACGGCAATCAAACTGGCAGCAGGAGCAATAGGAGGAGCAGGAGCCAGAAGCCAGGAGCAGGAGCAGGAGCAACTGCAACAGCCGCAATGGGGGCCATGGGCGGGTTAAGTTGGCAAAGGGTTAAATGTGGCGCTTGAGCACTGACAAAACATGTTTCCGTCTACGGTTTCGGCTCAGATACACTGGGAATACAAGTAGCTATGCATTTTGGATAGAAATTTATATTTTAAAATAGTACTGAAATGTTTTCCATATATCCCACAGACTTTTGCTCCAAGTGCAGGCACTGTTTTTGTTTGTCTGTCTCGGCCGTAAGGAAATGGTTGGTGGGGGAAAAGTGTAGTATTTCCCGCCAACTGAAGCCATCTCTCCCCCCCTTGGCACGCCCAGTTTTCCCCAATGAATTGCAAGCAATGAAAATGTAAAGTACACAGACTTGTGACGATGATGAGCGAAAAATCTGGGCAAGGATGCGCGGCTGAGGAGGATGGCAACTGTTGTGACAATTGCAGTTTTCCAGCAGAGGACCCAGAGGTTGGAGACCCGGCGATTGTCCTGCATAATGACGGTGCAATTTATTTGCGTAAACTTTTTGGCCCTGCTTCGCCAATTGGCCGGGATTGGAACTCTGCCAGAAATGGGGAGAGGGAAGCTGGCTCTTAACACGTTCTTTCTGGGATGCGCATCCGAGGAATATCCATTTCATGGCACTGCATGTGTTCCTGACTATTGCCTGTTAAATGTGCTCGGGATATTTGCACAGGACACGGAATGGATGCGCGGTGGTGCATTATGCAACCCATCCACAGACATCGCACAGCATTCGCAGCTGGAGGGAATCGTTATTATTTCTCTTTTTATAGTGGCGTTCTCGCTCAAGGATTTCGCATGGCCCGCTGTGTCCATTCCGTATATCTTGCTGATGGTTGCAAGCGTTTTTTATATAGAGAGTCTCAGTTCATTCGTTTTTGTGTGGCTTATTACGCAGTTGAAAAACTCGAGCTGGTGAAAGGATTCGTGTGTGTTTCACATTAGCATTCCATTTTGGGATTTTGCTAATGAGACAGACTACTTAAATATTTCAATAGATTAACCAGCTTTGAAAGCATTTATTTTATTCCCTTAGAGCTTGGTTTAACTCTCTCATTAAACAAATAAATATTTCCTTAAAGTAGGAAATATATAACCTTCCCAAAAGAAATAATTGAATTCTTATATTACAACACAATCTTGGGAAATTTGTTTCATTATCCTTCTTCAAACTACACCACATTAAAGTCCTTTTAAAATGCAGATCCATTGTTAGCACACTCATGGGTGTGGTTAAGTTTAACAAGATTCCTGCCACATCCTTTGAGTGCGAAAAGCAAAGGGTATTTCCCGCAGTTTCCTTTATGTTCCTGCATTTGGCATATTTTTCACGAATTCGCATTTCGTTGAGAGCGTAATTTGAGTTCTTTTGTGTCAGCTCAAATAAAAAACAAAAAATTCCCACACCGTCAACGCACATTCGCACACACTCTCGGTGGTTCTTTGCAATTTTCCGGCTGCAGTTTTAGTCGCTTTTCGGATTGTCGTTTTCCTTTGTCGTTTTTGGCGACATTTCAAATTCACAGAGAGAAAGAGAGAGTGTCAAGCTCGAGCATTGACATGATGGCCACAAATGCGACGATTCTCCATTTTTCATTTCCCATTTCCCATTTTCCCCCATATTCCCTGGTTCTCTGGCTCTTATTGTTCGTGTGTGGGTTAAAAATTGCAGGGCCTACAATAAGCGTGCACTGAAAGAATATATTTAGAATCAAAGGGAATTCTTTATAGAATTTCTAATGCACTTTGGAGTCACATTTTTATATCCTTGCAAAAATTTGTTTAAATTTTAAATTGAGTATGCAGATTTATTAACCTAGCAAAAAGTAACATAGGACTGCCTACCGAATCAAAATAAATTTGTTTGGCTTAGTTATGAGTTTGTGAAGCTTTGATTTGTCGCAAAAATTGTCATTTAAAAATGTCTATAAATATCGTTTCAAGAAATGTCAATAATTCTAAGCTTAGTTATGATCGATCGATCCGATTCAGTCTTATAATTATTTAGCAAGCTGCATGAGTATATTAACTTGAGCTTCCCGAAGTTAGTTTCCTTGTTTTGTTTTCCATTGATTTTTCAATCCATATTTTGCCCCGTGTGTATTTGTTTATTGTTGCATTTGCAGGCGGTTTTGTATTTAAATTTCCATGCGTTCCAAGAGAATGAAGCTGGGACTGGGACTGGGACTGGAACCGGGAAGAAGGAGGAGCAGTTAACGAACTGGGCGTGGTGTCGCCCTGTGCAATCTGTTCAGCCATTCATGGCATACTTTATCAACGTTTGGGAGCAGACAAACCCACACTCTCCATACCAATTCCAAACCCACTGAACCACCCAATCCCAACTCCTCTCTGACCAGGAGGAAATTGTTATAGTCGCCCCTTGTTTATGCTGCTGTTTGGCCACCTAAGTGCCCCAAACTCAAACACACACACACTCAGAGACATTGGTGTGTGCACTCCAAAATTCTGCTCATCGCCGTCATAATGTGGGCAATCTGCTCTATTTTTAGTGGTCCACCTCGGTCAGGAGGAGTTTCATTGCAGTCATCCGGCTAGCTGATAGCTGATGGCAACAGCTGCTACAGCTGCTGGTCCGGGGAAGTACCACCTCCATATCTGTTCCTACACCTAGAAAAATGATGTAAAACGTACATAACATGGTATACTAATTAATCTCATTTAGTATATAACGTTTGAGATATTTTATATTAACAAATTAAGTTTCTGATAGGAAGAAATTTCATTTGGTGTGAGTAAACTATTTCTCTCTGTGCCCTAATGCACCTACCCCACATCGTCCCCCTTTCTCATAGTGTTTAGACCATTTAGATGGCATCTCTCGCATTCTAATCCCAGCCATGGCATGGATTGTGAAACAATCCAGCAGATATAAAGTGGGGGTAGGAAGGATGGGAGCGGTTATCATTAAGGGGCAGAGGCAGTGCTTCAGACCCGGTGCGGCGTCTGGCCTATGCCACCAACCAAGTACATAGTAGTAGCTGTGGCTTTGCTCTGCTCTTGTCTGGCCCTTGTGAACTGTGCTAATATTTGCTCGAGTTAATTAAAAATCTTTTCTAATTTGCATAAAGTTTATGCCGTCATTTGTTTGCGGCCTGTTGCTCGCTCGATGGCGTCACTAAATAAAGGCGTTCACTGTGACAAAAAACGTGGTTATTCTATTATGTTCTTTTGAGAAAGTAATTTTGATTAAAAAGGTGTGTTTACAGTTGAACTAATTGGATAGCATTATTTATTACTAAATACTGACATGACTTCACATTTAGGTAGAATTATATGATTGTTGATTGACTGCACAAGTTTTTATTAAACCATTTTTATTAAGTAAAACTGAAATCTAATGGTAATGTCATATCTTTGGTAATGTCATCAAGCTAAGGAATGCTTTTATAAACCGCCTGCATTGCCAGAGCCTTTGATAATTATCTTCCACTAACCGGGGACAGGAAAACATTTTCTTTGTATCTCTAAAGCTGTCCCTACCCTCAGTGGGTATTATAGTTTAAGTTTAAAGTTTACAACGGATGCTAATATAAACTCTATAAAGATTATTTGGGATTAAGCAGAAATTGTAATATATTTTATATAGATGATGCCTTTTAATATATAGACTAAAATTGGTATGTAAAATAATTTACTACATTTTTTAAAAGACCTTTTGAGGGATTTTAGTACCCTGATGATTTCTGTAACACCTCCGATTGAACAAAGTATATCCTGTAAAAATAAGTGTATTAAACTTTCGACTTCCTTAATTTATCTTTCTTGTAGGTCGTTGTCTAGTTGAGTCTCATTTAAGAGGCGCCTTGCAATTTAGTTCCATGAATGTGTGACAGCTTTAGGCAACTGAAATTCCATCCGAGACTCTTTGGATCCGCCTTGGCCTTTTGTTTGCTTTCTCCGCCACCGCCTCCGCCTCCGCCTCCTCCCTCCTCTTCTTCGGATTACACTAATTAACGAAATGCACTTGGCTTAAAGTAGGTAGGAGGAGAGATGTGTAGAAGCTTCTGGGTTTGTGTTGTGGGTGTGGGATTGTCAAAAAACAACAAGTACATCAGGGGCTGACGTAGCTCAGCGATAATTATATGGCCAGAAAAACCAAGCTGGGAATGAAAAGAGTGTTGGTTGAGGAGGGGAGTAGAGGAGGTTGGCAAAATAAAAGGGGTTAAGGAGGCAATGCTAATTACATGGCTTTTAGGGGAGAACCGCCAAAAGGAGGAAAGTTTCTCCTAGAACTTGATGCAGTTTCCGTTTTACCAAATCCCTGAAACGTGGTCATTCCACTTGCTACCACTTGAGAATTTTGTTTGAGGCACAGTTTTTATGACGATTACGATGATGATGATCATCATCGTCAGCGTGGCACTCGTGAAGCACGTACTCCAAATGGTCCCCATTCAAAATATGCCTGACGAGCGATGAGCGGAGACGTTAGGGGTTGAGATTTCAATTAAAGCCGCCACAGGATTAAATATATGAGCCATACATTTAACCCTGCTCTACCTTTCCATTTCCACGGGCGGCTACACTCCCACTGGATGACCACCATACGGACGTGGTCGGTCTCCAGCGCCCAGTTAAGGGCTTGGCCTGGCCCCATAAACATCCCGCATTCGTGTTTACCTTTGCGCTCCTGCTTTTAATCCTGGGCGTGTCCCTGGCCACCGTTAACCTTTATGTGCTCTCTTGCGTCTTTAATGCGATTTCCAACACTGTCAGGGAATGAAAGCCAGTCGCAATTAACAAAATCCAATAATTGCAGACCAACGAGTCCGAGTCCGAGTCTCCTTTCGCCCGCCCATTGCTGCCCGTCATGCATTTTTCCCCACTGGACTGATAAATAATTACAGGTGGATTCAGAATGATAATTGTGCCAAGCTTACTTCAATTACTCAATTTAACATTTAAAAAAAAAAAAAAATTTTTTGAAAATTTTAAACAAATTTCGAAAATTTAATTTTGCACCGGAAATGACAAGATCGACTTAGCTGTTGATGCTGATCAAGAATATATATACTTTATAGGGCCAGAAATGACTCCTTCACTGCATTTTAAGCTTCTGACTAAATGTATAATACTATGAAAATGTAGTTTTGAAACTATCCTAAAGATTAAGAAATCAATTTGGGTGAATAAATTATAATTAAGTTAGGCTGTTGATACTAAGCATACGTATTAGATATCCTAAATACAAAATAGAATCCATGACAATAAGGAAGTTAATTGGTAAATAAATGCATACCTAGCACAGCTGATCTCTCCTATACAATCTATATATATGATATAATTGTCATGGCTTAGACTTACCTCAGTAGAGGACACACGGTTACCCTGGTATCATCATCAGTTGATCATCCTTCTGATTATCCAGATGTATTGCATAGGCCACGTCATATTTTTGGGGTCGAATCACTAATCACTATCACTATCACTCTAGATGTTAACAGGTGGGGGGCCCCGGACAGACTGAGGCGCGCGGGCCAGCAGCGCCTGTATTTATACTCTCCAAGTGAAGAGAACAGAGAAAGTGGGAGCGAGAGAGTAACTCTTGCTATCTCTAGAGCTAAGCAGAGAAAGAGCGAGCGAAAGAGGCATGCCTAGAGAAACGCACAGAGCGCTAGAGAAATGGAGAGTAGTAGAGAGAGAGGGAAAGGGCGAGTGGAAAAAAATTTTAGCTATAGGGATATAATAATATATAAACTTTTTATGATAAAAAATTACTATTTTACTTAATTGTATGCTTTTGACTAAAATATAAAATTCACTTATACGTAATATGCAAATTGTAAATAAGCAATTAGTTGATTATTAATAATTAAAATGGTTACCCATTATTTGTTTATATATTATTTTAAAAAATATAACGAAAATTAAATATATAAATAATTTATTAGTATCTCTAGAAATAGGCAGAAATGCCGAAAATGCTGATGTTGATACTGATCAAGAATATATATCTTTATATGGTCGAATATGACTTCTTTACTGTGTTGCATACCTCATGACTAAAATGATAATACCCTGCAAGGGTATAAAAAGCCAGTGAAAGGCAGGGGGCGTCATCAGCATCAGACCAGGCCGGCGGCAGAAGAGCTCCCAAGTGGCCAACGCCCCTCCTGTGCCAATCCACTCCAATCCTCCAGATTCCCTCCCCAGTGATTGTGTGGGACATGCAAATGGCTGCAATAAAGTCGCTGGCATTCGCGGTGGGCAGGCAGGAAACTTTTATGATTACTTTGCTTTGGCCCAGCGCACTCTTCTCCCACGCCCCTCATCTGACACGTGCTTTACGTTCTGTATCGTTTGATTATTACAGGCGCTGACCAAGTTCCAGACCTCACAGAAGGTGACCAACAAGACGGGCATCGAACAGGAGGACGCCCTGTTAAATGAGTCCGCTGCCAGGGAGACATCTCTCAATTTGCAGATCTTTGATCTGGAAAATGAGATCAAGCAGCTGCGCCATGAGCTGGAGCGGGTGCGCAACGAGCGCGACAGAATGCTCCAGGAGAACTCAGACTTTGGCCGGGACAAGAGCGACAACGAGGCGGAGCGACTGCGTCTCAAGTCCGAGCTGAAGGACCTGAAGTTCCGAGAGACGCGCATGCTGAGCGAGTATTCGGAGCTGGAGGAGGAAAACATATCGCTGCAAAAGCAGGTCTCTAACCTGCGCAGCTCTCAGGTTTGTCAGGATAGAATCCATCCCAATCCAGGTCTTAGAGTTAACATTTTTACCATTTTCCAGGTGGAATTTGAAGGTGCCAAACATGAGATTCGTCGCCTCACCGAGGAAGTTGAGATTCTGAATCAACAGGTCGATGAGCTGGGGAACCTCAAGAAGATTGCCGAGAAGCAAATGGAGGAGGCGCTTGAGGCTCTGCAGGGTGAGCGCGAGGCGAAGTATGCGCTGAAAAAGGAGCTGGATGGGCACCTGAACCGCGAGTCCATGTACCACATCAGCAACCTGGCCTACAGCATACGTAGCAACATGGAGGACAACGCCAGCAACAACTCCGATGGCGAGGAGGAGAACCTGGCACTCAAGCGTCTGGAGGCTGACCTTAGCACCGAACTGAAGTCACCCGACGGCACCAAGTGCGATCTGTTCTCAGAGATCCATCTGAACGAGCTGAAGAAGCTGGAGAAGCAGCTGGAGAGCATGGAGAGTGAGAAGACCCATCTGACGGCCAATTTACGTGAGGCACAGACGAGCCTGGACAAGTCTCAAAACGAGTTGCAGAACTTCATGTCCCGCCTGGCCCTTTTGGCAGCCCATGTGGATGCCCTCGTCCAGCTCAAGAAGCAGATCGATGTGAAGGAGCAGGGCGGCAAGGAGAGCGAGCAGAAGAAGGAGGAACTGGAACAGCAGCTCCGAGCTTTGATTTCGCAGTATGCCAACTGGTTCACGCTTTCCGCCAAGGAAATCGATGGCCTCAAGACTGACATTGCCGAGCTGCAGAAGGGTCTCAACTACACGGATGCCACAACCACGCTGCGCAACGAGGTGACCAATCTGAAGAACAAACTCCTCGCCACGGAACAAAAGTCCTTGGATCTACAGAGTGATGTGCAGACCCTAACCCACATCTCACAAAATGCTGGACAAAGCCTGGGCTCAGCTCGCAGTACTCTGGTGGCTCTAAGCGACGATCTGGCCCAGCTGTACCATCTGGTGTGCACAGTCAACGGGGAAACTCCAACACGTGTCCTGCTGGATCACAAGAGCGACGATATGAGGTACGCCTTTTCACGGAAAGAATATGAAAGTTTTTCTGATCTTAACTTATATGTTTCATTACAGCTTCGAGAACGACTCACTGACTGCCATCCAATCGCAGTTCAAATCTGATGTCTTTATTGCCAAGCCACAGATCGTGGAGGATTTGCAGGGCCTGGCAGATTCCGTGGAGATCAAGAAGTACGTAGACACGGTCAGCGATCAGATCAAACACCTGAAGACAGCCGTGGAGCATACCATAGATATGAACAAGCACAAAGTGCGCTCCGAGGGTGGCGATGGTAAGTAATTTACGATTACTTATTGTTTATTATTTAATATCACATTTAAATCCAATTGCAGCCTTGGAGAAGGTCAACACCGAGGAGATGGAGGAGCTGCAGGAGCAGATAGTCAAGTTGAAGAGCCTGCTGTCCGTAAAGCGCGAGCAAATCGGAACGCTGCGCAACGTGCTCAAGTCAAACAAGCAAACCGCCGAGGTGGCTCTCACCAATCTCAAGTCCAAGTACGAGAACGAGAAGATTATCGTCAGCGATACCATGTCCAAGCTGCGTAATGAGCTTAGACTGCTCAAGGAAGATGCGGCCACCTTCTCCAGTAAGTGGAAGGTGTCTATTCGTGCGAATTACATTTAAAATGATTAATTATTCGTAGGTCTGCGTGCCATGTTTGCCGCTCGCTGCGAGGAGTACGTTACTCAGGTGGATGATCTCAATCGCCAGCTGGAGGCTGCCGAGGAGGAGAAGAAAACGCTCAACCAGCTGCTACGCTTGGCTGTCCAGCAAAAGCTGGCCCTCACCCAGCGTCTCGAGGAGATGGAAATGGATCGGTGGGTGCACTTGGGTCGTTAAAAGTCAGCTGCACCATCAAGAATCCCTCCCTTCCCCAAACAAAAACATACACTTTCACATCCCTACCGCACCATTTAGTTCCTCTTCTCATCTCCCCTGTTATACCCCCAAACCCTCAGAGACTCCAGCGATCGGTAAGCACCTGCATATATGCCTGCCAAATGAGTTTGCATGCGCTAACCTGCTGCTGGAATCCGCCTAACTAAATAATAAAAATCCCGCTGATTGCGCTGATTAATCATTGGAAATTTATAAATCTGAGTTAACTCGATCAAATTTGTTTTGTTTAAAGTATTCACTGACCAAATTTGATCGAAAAACTTAAAATTTCCTTATCCACGACTAACAAATATTTCAATTCCCCCTTTAAAACAGTGAAATGCGTCACGTGCGTCGCCCTATGCCCGCCCAGCGGGGCACTAGCGGCAAGTCCTCGTTCAGTACGCGTCCTTCGAGCAGGAATCCAGCGAGCGGAAACACCAATCCCTTCTAACATAAGATCAGCGTGCAGCGTAAACTTTTAGCTTTGGTTTATACTTTGCTTAAGTTGTAAATTCGTTGGAGTTCCTGCGGAGCGAAAGAGGGAGATACACGCGATATCCTACATGTCCAGGCTCTATCCAACTATCCAGCTCTACTATAACTACGTTTGTTTGTATTGTATTTGTATTTATTGAAAGTTTAGTTAGATGAAAGGTTTGTGTTAGACGAGGAAGCCGATTAGAATGGTTATTAACACGGTTAGTTACTTAAACGTCCAATTAATTTAATTAAACAAAAAGATGGCAAGATTAGGAGCAAAAGATTAAATGATAACGTAACGAATTGTATTTTTCTATATATTCAAATGACGTGCATTTTAAATACGTCTTACGTTTGGTTCGATTCAAGTTTTGTTAACTTTCGCGTTGATTGTTTCGATTTTTGTTATCAACGCTGTGCGCAAGCGATAAAATTGACAAACCTAAAAACGATAAATAAGTTGAGATGTTAAACTAGCATGATATTGATGATATTGGCAACTGAACCACGTATTAATTGGCCTGCCTGCCCCGATAACCGAGAGTATTTTCACAAGGCCCAAGACCGTTAATGTACGTAAAGAACCAGAGGCCGATCTGGGTCGTAATATAACCTATATGTATGTAACCGATGGTCTTCAGCCATTGAACTAAGAGTAGCAACAACCAGGCTACTCGTCTCAAAGACGATTCTGAATGACGATGATAAAGATTTTTGTATTTATCGAGCGGTATTGTGACCGTCCTCAAATGAAGAAGTTGTAGGAAATTAATTATTATTTGCAATGAAGAAAAACTTAGTTTTTTGTGGATTATTTAGCGTTAATTATGCAGACATACCTTATGATTTGTGCATTATTATTTAATTCAATTAATAAATTGCAAAAAAAAAAATACAAAAATATTAGCCAGTAAATGCTGATTTGTTTTTATTTCTTTATTATTTAAGAAGTTGCTGAAGACACCCTCAGCAACACACTCAATTATTATGGTTTGCCTGTCGAAGTCAAACAGCCTTAAGACGATGTATTGTTTAAATAAGAACTAACTAACCAAGCAGCTTAGCCAACAAAATACAAAATAACGAGACAACGCGTTAAAGTTTAAATAGAGGATATTATTATGTAGCGAATTGAACACGAATCGAAAGTAGTGACAGCAGCCAGAGCACTTTCTGTAGTAGTACTTTAATTACTCAACCCCGAACCCATCCAAGAAACAGAAACTAACTATCTTTGTTGCTTCTTTTTGTGTTTTCGATGTTTTCGTTGTCAATCGGGAGAGATCGATCGATGTTCTACATGAAATTTTATATATGTATACAAGATCGTATATTGTGTAAATTACCGAGCCATTAAATTGAATTTATATTTAATAAACACAGACACACACACACACACACACAACCACAACGTCCATTCATGCATTCACAGATAAACTCCTTGGAGTTGCCTATAGCAATTATTTAATGGAGAACGAACAGCTCTAAACAATTGTAAATATATTTATATATACATAAATATGGCAGTTAGTAGATACATATATGGTGGCGAGAGAAACAAAGCGAACAAAACAAATTGCATACATATTTCAAAATGATTTTATTGTAATTTTTACCGTCCCTTTTTGCGAACGAACAAAAATACAAAGTCTATTTACGCAACTCACTGAACCAATAACGAACGAACAAGATGCACTTCACCTTAAGTTTCGTGTCCAAGCAAAAGTCCGAGAAATCACATATAACTCATACATCGATATCGATCCAACTGGCCAAAGTATTGATTAGCCAATATGCAAACTACATACATAAATCGTATAAATAACTCAAGAGAATAACTTCAATTAGAGAGACTATTGATAACCGCAGAACAGAGAAAAGTAAAAGACAAGAACAAATAAATAGTTTTCTATTTCCCAAAAAATTAATAATATAAAAATAAATATGACAAAGAGAAAAAGCAATTGAATTTAAGATTTGAAGGATATTTAATGTAAGTTTTACGATAATTTGCCGGCAAACTGCATTAACTTTGCATGTGGTAACTGTGGACATATGAAAAATGCAACAGAGTGTGCAAGGGATAAACCCAGAGAGGAATATAAATTATACAAAAAATACTTATTGCAAAATATGTGAAAAATAAAGAAATTAGCAAATATGACCTGGGGTTGTAATACATTTGGTGCCTATTGAGTTAAATTTTTTTTATTTTGGACTTCCACTTACTTATATATTTGTAAAGTGCTATTCATTTTATTATTTACATTTAAAATTTCTCTTTTTGCTTTAATAAATAATACTTCTCTAAAGAGCTCAATATTTAAATCTGACCTTGTCAAATGCTCGCTGCTCTGACACTCATACAAGGCAGCTTCTGTGAGTTAGCGCTGCCACTCACTTCATTTTGTAACCAAAGGACGGTGGTTCGAACCCCGGTGGGAAAAATAATAATTTATATACATTTTAAAATCATTTTTTTCATTTTTCAATTTTTTTAAAATTATTTTACAACTTTTGGCATATTTTTAAAATTTTTAACAAGCGTTTAACAGGTATTTTCAGCTATCCTGTTCCCAGACTTTACACAAAACAAAACCCACCCCCAGCAGTGGCCAGTGACTGGCGCACTGCATCGGTTGTGCTCTTGTGATTCCCAAGTACGTATTCCACGACTGGTAAGTATAAATAGCGCATCGCGAACTCTTGGGTTGGAAGTGTATTCTGTGATTGTTCTGTGCATCGATCGATATATAGATAGCCATATCTGTTTATCAGATCTGCTCAGTGCCGACCCTCCGTCACACTTTGTTTCCCAGTAATTCTGCCTGGCATTGCTGTGGCAACACGTTCGGTTCGGCTTTCCGCTGCCTTCCGCCGGTCAACGACGGGTTGTCCGGCGGTTTGACGCACGGTCGTGCGCTTGTCATCCGTCGCCCCCTCCGCCCCGCGGGATCTTGGTCTCGGCCGGGAACACGTATGGGCGGGGACGGGCGGCGGTGCCGGTGCTGAAGCCGACGACGTTGCCCGAGTCAGCCACTTTCAAAATTTCTTGGTTAAGTAACTTTGTAGCTTAGCTTCGGATTTTCGTAATAAAATTTGCTGTTCAGAACACTTCCATGTACGCGGCATTGCCGAGCAATTTGCCCATTCTTTTGCTGCAGGGATTTTTTTTACTGTTTAGGACAAAAGGAGGAAAATGAAATCCCGTGTTTTTGAGCATTAAGTGCTTAAAGTTTTTAAATTTTAGAAGGAGAATAGTTGTAAGCTAAGAACTTGATAGAGTATGCATTTGAACACAGATTAGATTTTTATTCAAAGATTTAAAACAATATTAATGGGCTTATTATAAATGATGGTACAGTGCGGTTCTATTATAGGCTTTGATATTTAACATTTTATCAATCGTTATAAAAATTAAGTGCTTAAAGTTTTTAAATTTTAGAAGGAGAATAGTTGTAAGCTATTTCCTACAAATTTAATTAGTATTATGAACATGATGGAGTATGCATTTGAACCGATTATTATTCAAAGAATTAAAATAATATTAATAGGATTATTATAAATGATGGTACAGTTCGGTTCCATTATAGGCTTTAATATTTAACATTATAGCAATCGTTATAAAAATATAGGGGCAGCTATTCCTAGGTATGTTATAATCAAAAACCACATTAAAGTATGCCAAATTATAAATGAAACTAGACGATTTTTAACATTCTTCACATTAACTGTTATTAAGTCGCAATAAAGGACGGCCTATAGTTGAAAATTAAATCTTTTAAATGTTTCTTGCCCTCTCTCACTCCCAAATAAACCCGGTAAGCCTCAGGCCAGGTTATTTCACAACAAATACCCGGAATTGGCCAAGGCCAAAAGAGGTTAACTAGCGATTTGCACGCACACCCGGCACACTCTACTAGACCTTGCAAGGTTTCAAGGATTCGCAGGTTTACATACTCTTTAAGGAAATTAATTAACGACTTTAAGAATCGTTTTAATAAAATGTTAGTAATTTTTTAAAGTTCATGAATCTATAACTCATAATTTATTGGCATTATTCTGCATTATTAATATTAATAATAACTCACCAACTACTTGATGTTTTTATGTAATTCATCAGTGATTATAATTAATATAAATTCTTTGGAAAAATTATTTACGTATTGATATAGTTTCAATATATATATAAATAATATTACACATTTTTATTCTTAGAATTCTTTATCAATGTTTTCTTAAGCTATAAATATTTTGTGACGTATATACCCATATACATATGTAATTCTGATGAACATTTTTCAATTTGAAGAGAACTGTTAATTTTGAGAAAAGCTAATAAATTTTTCAATTCTGTCAAATGTTCATTTAAATTCGTCTTTGACCCAGACTTTGACTGAAAGACGAGACTTAATGGCTGCGAAAACTAGGCAAGGTCCTTAAAGCAGAGGCGCAGTATACTAAAAAGTAGAAGGATATTGAAACTAGCACTATATGTATACGTATCAATTAATAACTGTTCTAAGTTTAAAAACTTCTGATGTTCCTAAAATGATAGTTCTTAAATTTTGATTTGAAACTTTCCACACCTTTGTACAATCTGTGCCACTGAGGTAATCGCATTATTCACCTTCACATTGACCGGGGACAGCCAGATTGTAGGGTTAGTTGGCCTCCCGCCGTCAAGGACACGTGTCGCAGGAAGTTCAAAGAGCCGACAACCGGAAAAATCAATAATGTCGTATAGCCAGTGTACATGTGAACACGAAGGCAACTCCCTGAGCACGTGTCAGGCTTTAAGGATGGGGATATCCCTTCCCAATGAAATATAACCAAGCGGTGAGTGGACAAGTATCGCGTGATTTTCATGGAAAACCCTCTGCAATTGGTTGGCGAATTCTAGGGAGTAAGAGTGTTTCTCCATCGTTGTTTGATCGATGTCTGGACTCCATTAACTGGGCGTAATACTTGTTGTTTTTCGTTCGTGCTATCAAGGCATTGTGAGTTGACTTAGGTCCTACTTATACCCACACTTCCGATTTTATTTATTGTTGTGGAATTTCAATACTAACATTTGACATAATTCCTATTTATTTGGAATTAGCTCATGTGCATACATGGGGAAAGTTGCCAACAAGGGGAAATTTGGAAATTTTGCAGAGTCTTGCATGACTTTGGGGGGTTACGATTTCTGATAAAGTGATTAATATATATACATATGTACATATATACGATATGCGGGGAATTTCGAACTTTAACATATCAGTTGTTTTGGTTTGGGGAGTTTTAGTTCTCATTCTTTACTGCATTTAATGTTGCAAATAACAAGTTGCTTTCTTATTAAGCATATCAAAGAATACTTTATTTTTGATTAATGGGTCATGGAAAATTGTACAAGTTTTTCATTGTAATTTTTGAATTCATTTCTAAAGAATCGATAACATTAAAACTTTTTATTCAACATTTCTTGCTTTCACTTCATGAAAAGTATATAAAATAATAGTTTGAGAAACTTAAAAGAAGCCCTATCTCTCCTGTTAACCCCTAATGAGTAATTCCACTATCAAGTATTCAATATATTATGTCAATACATGTAGTTTTAGCCCCTTTAATGACAGTGAATCAGCAACTTAACAAATTCCATGGAAATTGGCATCCCGAATGTCAGAGTTCGTCCGCCCGGAAAGTGAAAGCTGCTCCGGAATTCTGAACATGCAGCAAGTGAGTCACGGCACGAGGCCACTGCGAGAGTGGAAATTAATGTCAAAACAAATGCCGGCGCAGGATAATATCCTTTTTCCAGGAATCGTACGCTGAATCAGGCCTCCAAGTCTGAGAGGGGGCAAAGCGGGAACACTAAAGTCACACACATTTGTAGATACTCGATGCTTCGTGCATTTTCATTCATAAACGTCAGAAAAGCTTTTCCCAAGCGACCGCTTGTGAGGATGAGTCACAATTGGAAGCACCGGCAAAAAAAAGATTAAGAGAAAGATCTACAATCAAATAAAAATATTTCAATTCGCGTTTTCATGTTTTCATACCCATGATCAGTAAGTATCTATTACCAGTAATTATATATGATCAGTTACTAACTGTGAACACTTATAAACAATGACTTGCACCTAATTTAGCTAACAGCTAATATCTTTGACCTGTAAGTAACTATGATCAGTAATTAACTATGATCAGTAAGTATCTATGATCAGTAAGTAACTATATTCAGTAAGTTTATAAGACCAGTAAGTATTTATGTATGATCAGTTTCTAACTTTGAAAACTTTTCCAGTTTAACTTTCATCAAGTTTGATATATAATTAATGTAGAATTTTGTGCAAAGTTTTATGAAAACCGCACTTCTATATTATAAAGCTGCCATACAAAAGACCGTTCTCTGTTTACAAATAATCTTTAATTTCATGATTTGTCTAAAGCAAACTTCCCTTTAAATATTCCCACATAAACAGCCTCTTTAATCTCAAGATCATCATGTAACCCCAAAGGAGTTAAATGAGTTGTTACTTACGGTCTCTCTGCAGGCTTGGTGGAGTACAAGAAACAAGGCCACGGAGTTGGCATCTGTTTTTGCGGGATTTTATTAAGTAGTTATTGTGATAGGAAACTTTGATTTAACACAGATTTTATAATAGCCAAAGGTTGGATTTAAACTCAAATATTATTAGAAACTTATAGTTTCAAGAAGAAGAACAAAAATAATTGTGTTTGCTACGGTGCTTAAGTACACTGGTTGAGAAGCGCAGAGGAGGGCACGTTTTTGAGAGATAGTAAATGCGAGGAAAGTATTATTTTTAAGAGAGAGTTAAAGAAAGGCAAACAAAATTTGGTTTTTTGAGAAGCGTAGGAAAGGTCTCACTGTTTATTTTGGAATAATGAGAATTTGAGCAAGTAAAAAATATGTGATAAATCCGTAAAATTGATCAAAACTATAACATACTGACCCTTGGTTTTTGTTCTTTTTTAACTATCTATAACCAGTAATTAACTCGGAACACTAAGAATCTTTGAGCATTATGTAACTATAGTCAGTAAGTATCTATGACCAGTAACTATGAGCAGTAAGTAACTCTGAACACTAAGTATCTATGAACAGTAAGTAACTACGATCAATAAATATCTATTACCAGTAAGTTTGTATGATCAGTTACTTTGTAAAACAACACATTTCTGAGACTTGGCCCGCAGAAGTCACTTCGTTCCGGGGATGTTAGAACAAGTTGGGAATCATATGTACAGATGTGCGAGATTTGTTTTGGAACAAATTTAAGCTATTTGAATGAAACTATGGAGTTATTCTTCTAAATAATTTTACTAGTATATAAGTCGGAGCATGGCGAACCGGTGGACTATATATGTATATACATACATATAGCTGCCATAGGAATGATCGGAAAAATTATAAGTAAAAAAAAATTTTAATTTTTCCAGTTTTCAACAGATTTTTATCAAATTTGATATATAGCCATTATATATTAATCTAAAATTTTGTGATAGATTTTATAGAAATCGGACTAATATATATTATATATCTGCCATCTGCCATAAACGATCGTTAAAAGTAGAGAAAATGCAAAACGGTGAAAGTAAAACTTAAAAAAAAAATTTATCAACATTTTTTCAAAAAAAGTTAAGTAGTTATATCGTAAAAATTTGTAAAAATTGGCAAAAATTTTATTTTTTTTTTAAATTTCAATTTAAGTATGTAGATTTATAAACATAATAAAAAATATAGACGGTTTTCCGAAATAAAATTAATGCATTTTTGGCATCCTTATGGATTTTTAAACTTTGATTTTATTGAATAAAATATCTATTTAAATATTGAGAGTATTTTAAGCTTAATTATTATCCCATCCTTTAATTTAATTGCAAACTGCAACTAAGAATGCTCCAAAAGTACTCATTAAGATGGCAAGAAATATTACGTATCCGACTAGTTGAACAATCCTTAGTTACAAAAAATTCAAATAAAATAGTTAAAACTTATTTTTACCTAACAACTGATAATAATAATAATTATTAAAAATAAAATAACATTTATTCCTCCGTAATATGCCGTATTATTATATTACGTATACGCCTATCCCATATTACGTATCCGCCTGGTTGAACATTACTTTGTGTACAAATCATAAAATTTTAGTTATATTTTAAATGAAAATTGTAATTTATTTTAAGAGAAGAGGAATAGAATAAAAATCTCCATTAGTTTGACTAAGAGTGTGTAATTTTTTAATTGAAGTTTCCATTGAATAGATAATAAAAACGTGACGCGCGGATGACTAAGTATTAAAAATACATACTGGCTTTGATAAGAATACAAGAGTTCTTAACTAAAACAATAAATCACAAAGAGCTGTTGCTTGAAATGTCTCATTTTGTATTTATGATCAACTGTAATAACATTTAAGCTTGAGTTTGCAACTGCAAGTACGACTCACTTTTCAGGAATTTCCCTGACGACCAGATCTGAAGATCTAGATTTCTTGAGTGGCTACAAATAGAGGTTGATTAGAGGAAAACTTGTATGGATAGTTTGGATTGTTTTGGTTTTGCTTTTGGCATTCCGCTCGGGGAGCGCTTACGTGACTCAGCACAGCTGGGGAAGAAACAGAAGCTCTCGCTCTCGGGACTCTCTTTGGTCGACTCTCTTTGAAGCTTAGCTTCGATCTTAGCCTGTGGTTGCTGTTGCTGTTATTGTTGCTTCTTACGTGTGCTTGTGTGTGACAACAACTCCGCAAAAGCTCTTGGGGGGCTCGGGCTCCCGCCACAACTGTTGCTGTATTGAAAGTTATCGCCTCCTCGGCTCCTCTTCTTGACGTTGAGCGGTTCGGTCTTCAATTCTCAGTTGGCTGGCGTCGCGATCGGTTGTGCGTATCGACTACGTGTTTTTTATCCGCATTTTGTTAGCTCCGTGCGTTATTTACCTTTTCTTCAAGCTTTTTAAGCTCTCGCGATCTCCGTCTCCGTCTCTGTTTCGCGCTCTCGGTCTCCGAAATTCGAGTCCGACTCCGAATCCCAATCCAAAGGCAGGTTGAAATACCAGAAAACCTGTGCTCAGTTTTGTAGATAAAAATAAAATGACAAGTAAAAGAGATGCATGAAAACTGTATATGAATTCAATTGAACGGCGCAGCGCAAGTTTCACTTGCAGGCCACGAAACGAAAGAGCAGCAAAGAAAACAACAATAACAACAACAAAAACGTACAGCATGGCGCGTACCTTTATAACGGCAGACATACCGCGGCGCACGTATTGATAATTTCGATTAAAATTGAGCGT
Organism: Drosophila serrata; assembly: GCF_035046125.1. Lineage (NCBI taxonomy): Eukaryota > Metazoa > Arthropoda > Insecta > Diptera > Drosophilidae > Drosophila > Drosophila serrata. Next base: position 2,784,729 of record NW_028257173.1, on the reverse strand, counting down.
TTTACCGATTAGATTACACGGCACATCGACAATTGAACCAGGAGACATCGCAGGCATTACCAATAAAAATACAAAAAACAAAAAAACACCAAACTAAAAGCAAAAAAAGAGAGAGAGAGAGCGCGAAAACAAATTACCAAAAATTAAAATCCGCCGCCACTTGGGGCGAAAAACAAAAACAAAAGCTAAACGATGATCGCATAAGCATAAAGCCCGGAATTCCCTAGAAGAAAACGACGTCATATTAAAGCGCACGCTCTCCCACACACACAGACACTTGCTCACGCTGTCCGCTCTCTGGCCCCCGTGGCTCTTTCTCTGGCTCTTTCTTCTTCTGCGCTCTGGCCCCCATCGCGCTCTCGCTTTCGTCGGATCTTCGATTTCTTAACTTTTCATTAGTTTCTGTTTTCAAAACTGTTCTCCCGTGAGGCTTTTGTTGTTTTGTTGTTGCTCCCCCGATATTATCGCACCCGCTTTTGTGCCCGCGCAAAAATTAAAAAAAAAGTAAAAAAAGAAAGAGAAGAAAACATTATTTATATATATAAATAATAAGCAAACCGGTTTCTGTGATAGGTTGTGCTCCCCTGTGTGTGTGTTTGTGTGTCTTAGCATTAAAATGGCAATTTTTCAACTATAAATAAATTGCTTTTTGCATTTAATTTGCATAACGGGACAATTTTCCAGCAAATTAATAAAGATTTACAAAAATTAACAAAGAAATTGATAAATATAAAAAAAAGAGAGTGTACTAATTCGCGTTAAATTTTCAGGTGCCCGCAATTAATACCAACGATCAGTGATCAATGCATATAACAAGTTTTCAGATCACTTCTTGACTTAGGTGAGTCCCCGAAAGCCTAGCTTTACTTAGTTAATTATTTATTATGACCTTCGATTCGGTGTGATCTTGATAGATGCAAGGGAAAATCCTAATGGGCGGGATCTTTGAAAAGAGTCTATATACAATATTTGAATATTACTTGTAATCTATTTAAGGGTTTGGGTTGTATATGTTTAATTTTTCAGTTTTGCAAATGAAGTGTTATAATTGTAATAGGTTAGAAAAAATTAACTAAAATTGAGTATTTTGATATAAATGTAAATATCACATATTCTTCCTATACTGGACTATTAATATTTTAGGGAAGAATGAAAGCTAACTTCAGTAGTCTGAAATTGCTAAACCCTTGCATAGAAAATCGGACATTATGGGTTTATCATAATGTTTTTTTTAATTTCCAAATATAGCCATATAATATTTATTTCCTACATCAATGACCCATACAATACAGAATTTATCGGTTTCTAGGAAAGTTATTATTAATTTTCCCATACAACTTTAGAGTTATACAAAATTACATTTAACTAATGCGTAGAACTGATCCTGTTGGGAATAAAAGTTCTACGAAATAAATTGGTAATTTTTCTCTCAAATTTAAAATATATATTTCCTTTTAAATATCGTAACAAGGTTCAAAATATATATAGTAGAAATAAGTTTTAGCCACTTACAATATAGTATCAAAAATATTATCTTTTGGGATATGTTAAGAGTAGTTTGATATTATCCTATAAACATCAATTGAAGTTCTTGAAGAATTCTAAAATAAGAACTAAGATTGGGTATTTTTTTGATCCCCTTAATTAATAGGTTCATGGACTACTTGCAGTGTAACCTAAAGCTCTTTTTGGGTGGCAATTATCTACTTGCGTATTAAATAATCCACTGTGAATGCAAACGATAAACTGAAATAATGGCCAAAACACCTGTGTACATGGCAGCGCAGTCGCAGAGGCTTCTGCCTGCTTCTGCGTTGCCGACAAACGAAAGTTTCTTACGAGGCGCGCACGTGTGTGTAGTATTCGTAATAGTAGTAGTGTTTCTTTGACTGTATTAGTGAGTGGAAGGGGTGGGAAATGGGGGGTAGATGGGAAAAGCTTTCCGCCTGCATTTGTTAGTTATTTTTTTTTATTTCGCGGGCATTCAAATACGCCGGAGAGGTTTTCATTCGTTTCATTCTAAGATCGACTCTATGCCTTTGCGGTCGTGTGTTCGCGTTTCATTTCTTTTATTTTTATTTCGTTCGGTTTAATTTTCCGGTGAAAAATATATAAAACATACAATATTTATCAAACACAAAGAGCGGTTATTGTGCTTCTTCGGCTGTGCGGGATGAGTGTGCTTAGGAAATGAGTTAGTCATGTGTCTTAACTGGTCCTTGGTTTAATTCGCAGGTAATTATGAAGAAAACAAAAGCCTCTTAGCTAATTCAGTGTAATTTTTGAAGTACTAAAAATATAAAATTAAACAAAATAAACTGCAGCCAAGCTAAATGCAAACCGGCTGCTGACTCACTTCGCGAGTGCCGAGCGTAGGTAATAAAGAAAAATAAAATCGTAAAGTCGCATTATTTTAGCAAGTCATCTACGATCTACACAAAGCTCGAGTGCTGACAGAGATCTAAGGCCAAGTAAATAGATGATATTCCGTATATCTAGTGGTAGTTTCCCCATATGCTAAACCCGGAGTCATGATTGATACGATCTCTAGGTGGGTAAGGCCCCCTATGCAAATCATCAATCAATAGGAATTCTCTGTTTCTACGATATAATACGAGGCGTGAGCATTGTAATTGGGTTGATGGATAAGATATAGGTATGAAATATATGTTTACATATATATTGGCTTTGTGAGAGTCACATGTGAATGATAATTTCCAAAAATTAAGCTGTTGATTGTGTTAAAAAATATTTAAGTGTTTTTTTGATTGGAACTTTGTTATTTCTTGAGTAAATTTCTTATAGAAGGAATATATAAAAGTAATTTTACCAGCTGTAACCTAATAGAAAAACTTAAATAATATCTTATTCCTCTTTGTTTTTATATATTTCACTATTAAAATAGAATAAAGAATGTTTAAAGTTTCGTGTATATTTTATAGTTTTTTTTTTATTTAGCAGTGTAATTTAAGTCAGTATCTTGTGAAGAATAAAATTAATTTATTTTTTAAATTTATCAAAAATTCAAAAAAAGACTAGAGGTTACATCGTAAAATTTTCAACCTAATAAAAACTAGCACAGAACCGCTTTCCGAATTAAAATTAATGTTTTTTATAATAGTTATGAGATTTTTAAACTTTGATTTGTTGGTAAAATTGTCATATAAAAATATAAATTTAAAGAATTGGAATATTTTAAGCTTTGTTTATGATTGATATCCCATTCGATTCTATAATTTAATTGCAACCTGAAAGGGTATATAAAATTTGGCCAAAGTAAATTATTATTCTTGTGATTTCAAAATACAAAAATTAAATAGTTTCATAAAATATTCATTTAAATATATTCGATATAATATTTTCTTCCTATTTGCCATAATGTAACCTCTCCCAATTTTCGAGGAAGAACTATTTGTATAGTTTGGGAACTAGTTCTATCGATTTGTCAGCATATCGGTTATTTATTTTTATTTGAGCTGTAAATTGCTTGACGCCAATGATCGTTAAAAAACATTTGGCTGTCTGGAGGTTTTGCGGAACCCGTTTTCTTGAGGAATTTTTGGCTGCTTCTGCTGCTTTGATGTTGATCTTAATCTTAATTTGTGGTGCTGGCGCCAAAAGAACTTTTTTCTGGTGTGCCTTTGCTATTGGAAATTGCATAAAATTAGCATCGTAAATGATTGAAACGAAATGTTTTTATTTTATTTTGTTTATTTACCTTTTTTATATATATAGTCATAACTGGGCAGATAAGCGACGGCGATCAGGCTTTTTATTAATCAATTTTATGGTTTGCCAAAAACTTTTTACGTTCAATGGGGTTTTTTTCTGCTGTTGGTAGTTAACTTTTACCAAGTGGAAATTTTGCCAAAAAATGGCAAATAAAGTTTACTAAACCTTGCAAAAGTTTGACAAACTATTTAGCTTTTTTTCCATTGGTTTCTATTTATACACCTGTAATCTTATTTTCGGTTATCTTGGAGTATTTGGTGCGTTATTTATACGCTCCACACCTGAGTATTATCAGTCTGAACGGAACGCTCTGCAGGTGCTATCTGATGGGCGTAAACGGTAGCGATTTGTTTTTTGTTTGCTTCTCTAATATCTCACTATAGTTACGGATGATATAATCGAAAATCGTAAGCAAAATCGTTGGTATTTGGTTGCTTAATTACTTGCAGAGTTGTTTGTTTTCTGAGTGACATTTTCAATTGGTTTGTGGGAATTTCCTGACTTGTATATCCGCAAATAAGGAGATTTGTATCGTCCAGAAGGTAACTGACCTATTCCCGCTTTATTATATAGAAATATCACGTAGTTAGTGAATGATTCTTTGGCCAACAGTGGGTGGCACACGAGCAAATTCCTCGCATTTTTCAATCTATAGAAAACATTTTGTATTGTGACTCATTTCGGTTTTCTTGGAAAATTGAAATGTATTTTGTTATTAACAATTCAGATGGTCCGAGAATATAATGCATCCCATTCATTTTTCGGGGTAGATATATCCTATATATCCTCCTCTGCCCAGCATAGATCCGTAATATATAAATTGTATTCAGGCAAAAGTCATTTTCTAGGTTTCTGAACTGGCGCCAACTGCCCAAGGCAGATTGAACGCTGACAAGTGTCGAGAGTTTTTTTTTTTTTACCGTGGATAATGAAACGGAAATGCCAATATAACCCAAAAACCATATGCCTATCCGTATATATTAGATAGATACCCCCTAGGTATACAAATGTACTTGAATAATGTGTTTATATTCACTGCAAAAACAAACAAGCCTCTGTTGATGCATTTTATGGTAATTTGTAAGATACCTTTGCATCTTTTGCTTAGATTAAAAGGCGCATTTTGTGCGATTTGAATTTTGTTTTTTCCCCCCAAAATAATGCTTGTGTGACTCATTTCTAACAAGGTTCATAAATATATATAGTAAGGTATAAAATTCAATATAAATATGAATGTATTTTGTTTTGGAATTTTTATATGATTTTTTTTGTGTTTCGGTAATTGGTAAATGCTTTTTATGTATCAAAGAAATACTAGATGTTTGCCTATTTAATATTAACGAAATAATAAACGTTTCTTTTATACTCCTACATTTTAAAACTTATTCATTTATAGTTATTAATTGTTTGTTAAATCGATAAAACACGTGTGTGATCGCAATTGATTTAATTGTTTATACAATTGCCAAGCTAAAGTTTATTGACATCGGTTATTAAGTTTTCATTTTCATTTTCTTAATACCTGCTACAAATATGGGAAATGTCGTTCCTATATTCCTATATATATCATATATATCTTTCATTCCTGAAAAATTGGGACAACTGCCTCGGCGAAAAGAGAGAAAATTCCTTGAAAAGCAAAAGCAATAAATACAGACAGATATAAATATATATATATACACAATGTGCAATTTAAAGGAAATAAATTTTTAACATATTAAATAAAATAAAAATAGCAGAAAGCTCTGCTCGGGCGACGAAACTTTCGCTGGGCGGCAAGCGTGCATAAAGAATTTTGTGTTTTTTTGTCTTAAAAACATTTTGCTCGGATCAGTGTTCAGACATTAGGCGAGTACTCAAGACGTTTTTGCCGAGTTGTGTTTATTCGTCGGTTCGGTCAACTATACAGAAATATTCTCCTCTCTGAAATACCTATAGATACGAAAATATATAGAGAGACGTTTGTGTGCATATAGAAACTTAGTTCAAGACCAAAAACGACAGATTTCAGAGGAGGTCACTCTGTGTGCGGTTATTGAACAAATCAAATCGAATAAAAATCCACAAAAAATATATATAAAATATATATATATTGTCCTGTCAATATTGTAATTGATTAACCAAAAGGATCTGCTAAATATTCGAATATCTCCAGCTTTATCTCTGTGTGTGTTGTGAACGACTTTCCATCAAAGTTTGGCCGTGATAAGTGAAAGGTGATTAATCGATCAATCTCTATATGCAAAACAATACGTATGAGTAATATATAGTAACTAAATCACATTCGTATTACACATCTTGGCTCTTATCCAATTGTCTTTTCATATTTTGCCCAAAATGCAAATAATTTAATGACGTAATCCTTCCGCGAATATTCTCAGTGTTATGAAAATTTTGATCAGTTTCGACAATTTGAATTTACAAACCTAAAAGAGTGTTTTCTTTTTTGACAATTTTAAAAACATATATTGTAGAATGACAGCACGTGGGTTATTTCTTTTGATTTATTGTTATTTAAGCTATTTTAAAGGTTATTGGACTTTGGTGTCCTTTGATTGCTGGTTTCTTTAATTAAACTAAATTATGAATATTTGTTCTCTGTGATTTATAGTCGCAAATATTTCTAGTTGACGCACAAAAAGCATTTGACAGCTGTGAAAACTTTAATTGAGAAATCGAATTCTCCTCGAAAAACACATTTTTCCTAAGTATATACATATTAATATGTTTTTCGATAGAGCAACGGTTTCAAAAAAATAGCATATAAATTTAAAAAATCAAAGTTATTAATAAGGGTTGTATATATATTGTTTGAAAGGATATATAGTTAAAATTAGATAAATGTAAATATATATTGATATAGATGATGACTCACTTATTGTGTATTAAAATGTAAGCCTAGATATAAGCTTTCTTGGAACGTTACATTCTACTTTCTGCACTTGTTGGGAGATGGGAAGTATCTTTAAGATACAACAAGAAGGGAAACTTATTTCGGGAAGCCTAAGTTTATACACCTTTTTAGCTTCCAATTGAATTAAAAGATTGAATTTAATCTTATCATAACTAAGCTGAAAATATTCGCATTCTTAGATCTATATTTTTATATGCAAAAATTTTCCACTATTGAAAGATTAAAAAACTCATAACTAAGCCAAAATTGCATTAATTTTAATTCGGAAAGCTTTCCCATGTTAGTTTTTATTAGGTTCATTAATCTGAAAACTCAATTTAAAATGTAAAAAAATCCAACATTTTTTAAATTTTTAAAAATTTGAACTATGTAACCCTTATTTTTTTTTTATTTCAAAATGTATTTTTCAACCGGATATGGCTAGATCGACTCGGCAGTTGATTCTGATCAAGAATATATATGATTTATGGTGTCGGAAATGACTCCTTCACATAATTACAGGCTCCTGAGAATATTATAGGGTATAAAAATAAATACAAAAATTGGCACACGTTTTCTGGTTTCCGCTCCTATACCCCACCGATGATTGGATCGTTGGAGATCGGACCAATGCATGGGCATTAGTTTTGCCAGCCATTGACGTATGTACATATTACCCACGGCAGACCGATGTCTAGACGACACGATCAGAGAATAAACTCTGAGGTCATACAGCTACTTAGTCTTCCTCGATATATATTGTCTGTCTATATCTAACATGTACGTATTCACACCGATCGGCAAAAGAAGCGCTGCGTTGACAATGCGCCATCATTGATAAAATGTTTTGTTTGGATTGCTCCAAACTCGCCAAAAAACAAGAATACAACAACAAAAAATATAAAGCTCAAGCATCGCCGGGGAGGCCAGTCTGCGAGGCAGACTATATATACTATCCACCTATATATACTATCCGATATATGGGAGCAAAGACTGCGGAGGCACCGCCACCTCACAGAGTCTGTGTCGCTTTGTGGCCGCGTTACGCAAAATGTTATTTTTAAACAAGGCGTCCGGAGCTTTAGCCGGACTACACCGGACTAGACCCGTACACGGATCCCAATCCCCGGATACCAAAAACACAAAACAAATATGATTTACCTGGCTAAAGAATTACCCTGCATAAGGGTTAGATGGTTGCAAATATAGCCTAATTAGAAGGGATTGTTGTGGCCATTCTATATGATCATAAGATTCAAATACTTATATTTTGGAAATGCTTTCTTTGTAGTATTTCCTACAAATACCTCTTCCCAACATACCCCTCTATTGCTGGGTATTACCACCAACGCATCTATTGCAGCAGCTGCATCGCATTTGGAACAGAATTATGAAAATATACAGCTCTCTTAATGACCCCTAAATAGTTCAATTAATGTTTGTTTAATGTAGACAAAAAGCCACCCACCCAGAAGAGGGTGAGGATAAATAAATAAAAATATTAGAAACCTGGCTCCGGTAGAGATTTCTTTTCAGTTCTTTGCCAGATGCTTCACGGTTCAGTTCGTCATATGTGTTTTAGAATATACATATAAACAGATCGCCGGATCAGATGTAACTAGCGCCAAATAGCTAATAGTTTAAACAAGTACACAGTTTCTTATTTTTGGTTAACATTGTCATCGTCTGGCTTTGTCTTTTGATGTGCTTGCCAAGGAATTGTATTGCCTTTTGGTAGTTAATTTATATCCCATGAATTTGATGTATTTCTAATTATTTACCTCTCCCTTGCAGTTAATATTTTGGCCACGAAATGTTTCCCAACCAGAACAACGTAGCCGCTACTGGGCCGGGTCCGGCGCCTGATGGCCAACAGAGCCTCAACTACAATGGACTGCCGGCTCAGCAGCAGCAGCAGCAACAGTTGTCACAGTCCACAAAGAATGTGCGAAAGAAACCCTATGTGAAGATCACGGAGCAGCCGGCAGGCAAGGCCCTCCGATTCCGCTACGAATGCGAAGGACGCTCGGCGGGCTCCATTCCAGGTGTGAACTCCACGCCGGAGAACAAGACCTATCCAACGATCGAGATTGTGGGTTACAAGGGACGTGCCGTGGTGGTGGTCTCCTGTGTGACCAAGGATACGCCATATCGGTGAGTGATTTAAACTTATATCTCAACTTGGTTATTTGTAATATATTTCATTATATATACCAGTCCTCATCCCCATAATTTGGTGGGCAAGGAGGGCTGCAAGAAGGGCGTCTGCACATTGGAGATCAACAGTGAAACCATGAGAGCTGTCTTTAGCAACTTGGGTATTCAGTGTGTCAAGAAGAAGGATATTGAGGCGGCACTCAAGGCGCGTGAGGAGATTCGCGTGGATCCCTTTAAGAGTGAGTAAATGGAAATATTTTTCTTTCAACTTTTCTTTAATAAAAATGTCACTTATACCTCTTTCCAGCTGGCTTCTCGCATCGTTTCCAGCCCTCGAGCATTGACCTGAACTCGGTGCGACTTTGCTTTCAAGTATTTATGGAGAGTGAACAGAAGGGTCGCTTCACATCACCCCTGCCGCCGGTTGTCTCGGAACCCATTTTCGACAAGAAAGCCATGTCTGACCTGGTCATCTGCCGGCTGTGCAGCTGCTCGGCCACTGTGCTCGGCAATACCCAGATCATTCTGCTGTGCGAGAAGGTGGCCAAGGAGGATATATCGGTGCGTTTCTTTGAGGAGAAGAACGGTCAGACCGTGTGGGAGGCCTTTGGGGACTTCCAACACACCGATGTCCACAAGCAGACTGCCATTACCTTTAAGACGCCGCGGTATCAAACGCTGGATATCACAGAACCCGCCAAGGTAGGTCTACTAAGTAACTCAGAAATGTTTTAAAGACTTTTCTAATTTGTTCTTTTTCTGTTTGCAGGTCTTCATCCAACTGCGACGCCCATCGGACGGAGTCACCAGCGAGGCCTTGCCCTTCGAGTACGTGCCATTGGATTCAGGTAAACACACATTCTGGAACCTTCATCGGCACCTCAAGCGGAAGCCGGACGAAGATATCTTTCAGCAGATCCTCAAGTTGGATGCCAAACGGGAGGCGCCCACGATTGAGGTCATTGATTTGGATACACCAAAGATAGAGGTGCAGCGTGAGCAACCTTTAGATGTGATATTCCATCAAGAACACGAACAGGATTCACAGCAGGAGCAATATTTACAGCAGGAGCAAACTCAGCAGCATGAGCAGGAACAGCCTCTCCAAAGGGAACTTGTAACTCAACAATCCCTAGACCAGCCTTCGGAGCACTTGACGGATCACACTTCCGATCATATACCCGAGGATATGGAGGCAGCCGATGCCCAGGCAGAGGCTGAGGCCCATCGCCTGCGTTCCGAACAGGAGAAGGAAATTGACACCATTATTGATGAGAAGGTGCGAGAACTGGAGCAACTGGAATTGGGTCAACATCTTGAACCGCGACCACTGACCGCTGATGACAAAGTCACCGAATGGATGAAGTCCAGCGAGATTGAACAGATGGTCCATGAACCCAGCCCCATAGTCGAAGGGGATGTCTTGGATGCGGCCTTTGAGACGCATATAACCGAGGAGGATAAGACGCTCAATGAACTCTTGGAGCAGGTGGCAGAGCTGGATGAGATTTATACAGATTACAAGGTTCAAAGGGACACCTATAACAACACCATGAAGAACGAGCTGGCTGCAATGGAGGGACATCCACCATTGCAGGTCGAAGAGAGTTTCGATGATGCGGCGACCTATACAAGCTTGCAGATTGCCTTTAGGAATCCCGTGTTAATACCCATGGATGACATTATGCCACCAACTCCACCCATGTCGCAATGTGCACCGGAAGATGCCCACCAGCACTATGATCCCGTGGAGGTTAATTCACAGGCTAGGAAGCCGGAGACTCCGTCCCGTCCAGCTCCACCAGTGCCAGTGCAAGTGCCACTGCAAATGCCAGCGATTCTTAGGGTTCCCTTTCCACCCGAGGAGGAGAAACTGCCGCCTTTGCCACCGAAAAGGATTCGCAAGCAGGACAGCAATGCGGAGAATCGTTCCATCGAGGCCAATACGGTTCAGGCCAGGCCATCCACCGCCGAGTCTCCCCTCAACAAGAGATTACCACCCGCTCCTTCACATACCAAGAACCCGAATTTCAATACTCTGCCGAGACAGAAGAAGCCGGGCTTCTTTTCGAAACTCTTTTCGCGTCGTAAGAGTAAAGCGGAATTGGCCCAGGGATCAGGTCAGGATGGCGGCTCTTTGCTAGACTCCAAGATGAATAGTCGGGAACCAAGTATAGGACACTTTAATATGCAGGATCCGATGAGAGCTTCACTTCGCTCCTCCAAGTCGGCGGCTCCCTTCCTCTCTAGCACCAATCAGTCGGGCGCTACAACCGCAACGAAAAGTAGTCCTGTGAAGGCCAAGAAGCCTGGATCGAAACTGACCAAGCCTGTGGGCCGAAGTGTGAGCAGTGTTTCGGGAAAGAGACCAGCTTATTTGAACGCGGATGTGGTGCACATACCCCTGAAGGGTGACAGTGCCAATAGTTTGCCACAACATCCCCGAACTGAGGCTTATTCTCAATCCAGCACTGTGTCGGTGGGAGCAGGTCTGGATCGACGCACTGCATCCGCTTTGCAGCTGGCTGATATACCAATAAGCGAGGGAGGCATGGAACTGGTGGCCATTGCCGATCGCCAGAGTCTACACAATTTGGTTAGCTCCATCGAGGGTCACTTTAATGTCCAACTGGATCCCAATTTGGATCTGACCGAAGCCGAACACTTTGCCTTGTACACGAGTATTCCGCCGCTGGCGGCGGCCAGTGAATTTGATGAGACCTCCGCCTACTATGCTCCAGTGGATGCCGGCGAGATCCTTACACCCGATGAGGTGGCCAAGCGATTGGCAGCGGCTAATGGCCTGAATTAGGCCTTGGAAAATTGTTAAATTTAAATATTGTTTAGGCAAAACGAAAAGAGGTTAAGATTATAACCTACGAAACTCCAAAAAACGAAGCAAGTTGCGTACGGAAAGCCAGAGGGAAATATAAACCCTTTCCATTAAGAAGGGACAAACACCTCTGGTGGAGGTCCTCTTGTGGGAGGAACACCTTTTTTAGGCCCTCCGAAAATTGTATTTGTTTTTCTTTTTAGATTTGATAATTGTCCTAAAAAGTATCCCCCGAAATATGTATTTTGTAAGAGATACCAAAGGCAACGAAAGTCCAGAGAAATGGACTTGCAAGAGATTTGTTATTGTCCAGGTCGCACCTTCTAAAGAAGGCTGCATGACCTCCCATTAATTGTATTTAAGCGAAATCACTCAATTTTCAGAGTAGCATAAGATTTCCACAGTGAAATCGAATATTGTTTTTTTAATTGAAACCAAAGAAAACCGAATCGATGTACAACGTTGTGTGTGTATATTTTGTCTTATAGATCCAGCGCACCTGAGGCGGAAACGTCAGAAGACTGGCGGTGATCCCATGCACCTGCTGCTCCAGCAGCAGCAGAAACAGCAATTACAGAATGACCATCAGGATGGCAGTAAGTCAGCTGTTGAGAATCTCTTCTATCTCTTAGCTATAAACTCTGGTGGCGGTTCACTGTCCTTTGTCCTCTAAAGATTTGTCAATTTGAATAATCTCCCTGCTCCCCTGTGTACGGATCCACTTGGGGTGCCTTTGTTTGTTTTGTGAGATGCTAAAGCCATCTGGTGCTGATCCGAGATCCTACCTGGTCGAATGCCTTTGTCGTTCGACACCTTTTTCGGTGTATACCAAAGACTTACAGTAACAAAATCATCGTTTCCGATGATGTATTAATCGAATAGACTCTTAGCAACTATTAGATGTCACACTCACTCAAAATGCACTCAGCCAATCACCAAAAAGCAACCACAACCAAAGAGGAAACTATATATATTTGGGGAAAGCCCTCCTCCTACTATATATTTATATATTGATTTACATATATCGTAGTTGAAATTATAGCAATATTATCGGGAGTCAAGGGTTTAAAGAAGGTTATTGAGAGGGAAGTTGATTTGAAATCAAAAACGAAATTTTGTCGCTTTTTCTACTCGTTTACATGCGAAAAATATTTGATATTTTTATATATATAATAAAAAAATTACAAGTTTGGTAAAAATATTTTGTATAAAATATTGTAGCTTAATAAAACAGAATGAAATGAAGTTGAAATGAAAGAAAAAACAAAAATATATTGTTGACCTTCTTATTCAAAGGGAATTTTAATAGGTTAAAGTAAGTTTTGCTCTTAAAAAAATATAGTTCTGAGTAAGTTTCTTAATTTTGGTTTTGCCACGTTTTTAAAAGATTAGTTTCTGGCTTAAATTATTTTTTTTAATTTATTTATTTCATTTGGAAATGTTTTTCTGCATGTTTGTTTTGCAAGGGAATATTTATTTTGTTTTCCTTCAACATTAATTGGATTGTGCTTTAGTTGTCTTTGTTTGCTGTTTGTTTCGTATTAATTTTATTGTTTGGTTATTAATAATTATTTTTTATTGTTTGTTTTTTATGCACTAATTTGTACTTGCTTTGCTGCTTTCTTAGGACAAACTAATATGAATTGCTGGAATGCGCAAAACATACCGCCAATCAAAACGGAACCCAGAGGTGAGTTATTAATATTGAGGTTTTTTCGATACTATATGAAAACGTATATTGCGAGATATGTAATATAAGGATTTTCCTTTCGATATACATTTCTAATTGAAATCCTATCCCCCCAAAGATACCTCACCGCAGCCCTTTGGCCTGTCCTATAGAGCTCCGCCCGAGCTCACGCCATCGCCGCAGCCGCTGTCACCGTCGAGCAACTACAATCACAACAGCACGCCCTCTCCCTACAACATGGCCTCTGCGGCCACGCCCACCAACAACCAGCAGCAACAGCAGCTGATGTCGCCCAATCATCCCCAGCAGCAGCAACAGCAGCAACAGCAACATCAGCAATTTGGGGGAACAGTTCTGGGCAACAACTACAATCCGTTTGCTCAGCAAGTACTCGCACAGCAGCAGCAACACCAACAGCAACAGCAACACCAACAGCAGCAACATCAACAACATCAACAACAGCAGCAGCAGCAGCAGCAACAGCAAGATCTGCAATTTCAAGCCAATCCCTTTGGAAATCCAGGTGGAAGTCACTGGGAGAGCAAGTTCTCGGCAGCTGCAGTGGCAGCAGCAGCAGCCGTAGCAGCGGGAGCAACAAATGCCAATGGCAACACAAACAACAGCAACAATCTCAGCAATCTCAACAATCCCTTCACCATGCACAACCTGCTCACATCAGGTGGAGGTCCGCAATGGAACCTGAGCACCAACCATCTGGTGGGTTGAACAAATAACACCAAAATTATCATTCAAATATCCTAAAACTTGTCTCAAATTCATTTTGCAGCATAATCAGCATACGCTCCAGCAGCAGCAGCAACTGCAACAGCAGCAGCAGCAGCAACATGTCCCGCCCATGCATCAGTATGATAATAATGCACCTAGCAACAATAATCCCAACAATAACAATAATAATAATAACAATAATAATGGGGGCAGCCAGGCGGATAATGGTCCCACGATCAGCAATCTGCTTAGCTTCGACAGCGAGCAGCTGGTGCGAATCAACTCAGAGGATCAGCAGATACTGCGCCTCAACTCCGAAGATCTGCAGATATCAAACCTATCCATATCTACGTAATACCTTATCGAAACGAACCGAAAGCCAATCACAGATGCAAAGAGCACAAATATAAGGAGGAGGAGGATGATGATGATATAGCATTAAACCTAATCCGACCTGGTCGTCTTCATAATTGATTGTTTTAGTGTTGTAATAACTAGTTTTAAATGCAAAAATGTGTGTTTTGTAGGATATAATAATGTTTTTAAATATGAATAAATTAATCGTTTTAGCAGTATGAAAAGCAAATGATAAAGTTCTTCTTCAGTTTAGAGCTTTTTAAATAATTATATTTTTTGCTATTATTATATTCTAATTTGGGTATTATTAATATTTAACCCTAATTGCTGATCAACTAGAGGTAGCGAAGTGTAAAGTATTTATAAAGGTCGCCTAATGATCCAACAATATTTTAGGGTTCCATTGTTAGTTGGAACATAGATCTGAGGAGTTCTACGGAAGTTAAAATGAAATTTCAGTACCTTGAGCTGGTGGTTATAATGGTTTTATGCCAAATTAAATTAGTAGGACAATATATATAATACCACATATTCGTGATATAAAATATAATTTTTTTTTTTAGTTCGAAAGTCGTGGATTAGATTTTACAAATTTAAACTGCACTTCCCTGGATAAAACATTCTGTGACTTTAATTATTGCTATTTGAAAGCGGAAAATCGAACTTATAAGCATTTGTCCCTTAGGGTTAATCTCTACAAAATACCAGTTAAGAATTTTAAGGTGCGTATGGCTTATATTATGTGTAATTATATTTATACCCTTGCAGTTTTAATGAACATTAAGTAACTGTGATCAGTAAGTATCTATGACCAGTAAGTAACTACGATCAGTTACTAACTTTAAACACTAATAAACAATGACTTGCAACTTTTGTAACACAACACATTTCTGAGACATGGCCGGTAGAAGTCACTTCGTTCCGGGGATGTTAGAACCAGTTGGGAATCATATGCACACATGTGAAGATGTTTTGTAACAAATTTAAGAGCAAGTAGAGTGAAAACTATGGAGTTATTCTTCTATAAAATTTTACTTGTATATATATCGGAGCATGGCAAATCGGTGGACTATATATACATATATATAGCTCCCATAGGAACGATCGGAAAATTTTAAGAAAAATAAATTATAACTTTTCCAGTTTTCAATAAATTTTCATCAAATTTGATATATAGCCATTATAATAATATAATAATAATAATATAATAATTAATATAGAATATGGTGTTAAATTTTATGAAAATCGGATTACTACATTTATATAGCTGCCATAAAAGTAACTATATTATAATTAATATTGTATAAATTCCTAGTGAAAGAATTTCAAACTACGGCTTGCCGATATTTGTTGATATATTTATATGTATATACATTTATTGATATATTTATTGATATTTACTACCATTTACTCTAGGTAAATATCGCTCTATATAAACGATCCAATGGTTTGAGGCCGATGAGCTCTAACTTGACTGTTGATGGCTGTAAAGCTTTAGCTGGCCAAAAAATTCCATGGGTAAAATTCCATTTCAGCCTCTTTACAGAGCACTCAAACCTGAATCATTCGTGCCCTTTTGATGTAAGTTTAAATAAGTTATATATAAACTTTTTAAGTATGTTAACAAAAATTCCCTATATTTTTTAGCATGATATAATAGTGGACAAGCTGCCAGCTCAGTTTGTTTTTCAGAAGTTTAACTCCTTTATACCATTTCCCGAGGGAGACTATGTTTTTTCCAGCAATTGGATTGCTTACGGCATAAATCGTGCCAATGTGAGGGTGCACGTGACGTATACGTGATTTGAATGGAATGTGTATGTCGATATATAAAAATTATTTTTAAATATTGTAACTTAATTGTAATTAACTTTTTATGGGTTTAATATGCGATTGGTTTTTAAAAAAATAATTTTGTCTGCTTTACTTTATTATTTTCTGACTTCATCTGGTGCACATGTCGTATACGTGATATGTGGAGGGTGTTTGTTAAATATAAAGAATTTTCTATTAAATACTGGATTTTGATAATTGTTTTATTTTTTACGGGTGGTTTAATATTTAATTCGTTTTTATAAAAATAATTTTGACCGGTTTACTTTAATATTTTTTTACTTTATGACTGGTGCACATGTCGTATACGTAATATGTGATAAAGGTGTTTATTTAATTATAGAGAATTATTGTTTAACATTTGATTATGAATTTATATTTTTTGTTTTATGGGTGGTTTAATATAAACCATATAACACTTCTAAAATATTTATTCAATGTAATGAATATTTTCCAGTAATTTTGGCTGCTTTACTTTAATATTTTCTGACATTATCAACAACGATTTTAAATGCAATTTCAACTATCAATAGAAGAAAAGATCAAAGCAGTATAAACTCAATAAATATAACAATAGAACTAGAACGTAAAACTCATATTTGCTAAATGGAGGATTCTTGAATTTGGTCTTTCTTGATCTTATCATTAACATAGTTACCATCGGCCTGGATATCAATCTCGATGTGTGAGCGGGAAAAGAGTCTCTTTAGTCGAGTGACAGCCACTGGGATCAAAGGTGGTGTGGATGGTGGTGGTGTTCCCGGGAGCATGTAGTGAGCCACAAAGTGGAGCATCCGATATGTGGCATGTTGATAATTCTGGCTGTGGGCAAAACACTGACGGATCCTTTGACCCAAAGTGGCGGCCAAGCAATTCTGCAGATTAACCAATTGATCATCTTTTTCCTGAATGGAAGTTTCCAATTGTAAGGTGTGTTCGAGTAGTTTGCTATACGAAAACAATGAAAATTTTATTTATATTTCATTTTTTATATACTATTTATAATGTACCCACCTGTATTGCTCATCGGCTGCCTTTTTGAGCTCCTCCAACTTGGCTGTACTTTCGCGCAGCTTCTCTATGAAATCCTGCTTGAGGGTGACATCAATGAGCAGCAGTTCCTGCTGCTGGGTTAGCTCTTTACGGACGCACTGGCTCTCCTGGAAATCAAGCTGAAGGCGGGTCAGCTGCTCCATTTGCTCCCGCTGCTGACTCTGCAACTCCAAGAGTTCGTTCTTGAGCGACTTTTGCTCTTCCTCCAGGTTTTCAATGTTTTCATTCTTGGCGGCCACTTCTGCCGACAGTTTCTCCTTTTCGGTCCTGACCTCCACCAGGACTAGGCTGAGATCCTCATAGGAGAGCTTAATTTGGGCATTGTCTCGATACGATTGCCGTAGCTGATCATTAAGAGTGGCATTGCGACGCTGCTCCACACAGAAAAGTGAGTTGTAAACATGCAACTGATTGCGATTCTTCACTAGCTGAAAAGGTAATGGAATCCAGGATATAAATTACGAATTATGAAGCAAGTCAGGTAGGTTATTGAGCTTAGACTCACATTCTTCTTGAGATCATCCACCTGATCTTTGAGCTGTCCCACCTCGTGGCGACGCTTGCGCCAGGCATGCAGCATGATGGTGTTAAAGATCCTCAGACTGGCCACACGTGCATCCTGTTCTGGGCCAACCAGGAAACTAACCTGTCCGTCACCCGACTTTATGAGTGTATCAGCATCTTGGAGAGTTAGTTTGCCCAGATCAGCTTTCAATTCCTCGCTTGCATTTTCCAAGAGCGGCTGTTCTGCGATTACTTTTCTTGGCGATGGTACATGAGCCACCAGTTGATAGTTTCCTGTGCGTCGGGCCTCCTTGAAATCCATTTGGGACACCGACTTACGGACCCGGAAGTTAATCATCGAAGCTGTATTCTGACGTTTGATGGTTAAGTAGGGAGTTAGGGAGCTTGGTTCCCGGAACAAACGGGTTTTTGGCAACTTGGCTACCATGTCCGAGGACTGTTCCGAACTGGTGGCACTGGTGGTCAGCGAGTTGTCCGAGGACGAGGGTGTCAGGAGCCCCGTCTCGGTCTTTTTGTCCAGCTGCTGCTTATTGATGTCCTTATGGGCTAAGCTATAAAGATATATAAACATAGAGAGATACATAAAATAGATAAAAATATATATCGTGGTGGATTAAAGTTGTATGAAATGATTTTAAAAAATTTGTTCATTGATCTTAACTCACAGCACATTCTTCTTTACATTACGTTGTCCATAGCTATGACGTTTTTTCAACTGGTTAGCGATTAGAGTCTTAGAATATAAAGCCCTAGGAGATGCCTTCTGCTGGATTGTAGTAAAACCAGATGGATTGTTCTGGCGAATACGTGGACTCTTGGGCCACATTATGTTTGAAATTAATTATTGTTCTAACTTGAAAAGGAACTGCGAATGCAATAATAAATTGATTTTATTTTGTTCAAAACGTATTGGAGTCAGGCAGATAACTAAGTTCTGAGAAGGAAACTAGCAAGACAGCTGAATGCTTGAAGTCACAAAGAAAGCTTACTGAGAAATAAAAGTAAATGTTTAATAGTTCCCAATTAAATCTCTTTGAGCCCAAACAAGATTCTGAACACTTATCCACCTAATTACTCAAATTGTATTTAAAATTTCCTATTAAACCGTTTATCTTTAGGATGTGTCCCCATTTATTTGAAATCTTTTCAACTGGCGGATGACAAATTTGAGGCCGCCGAATAAACAGCGAGTTCAAAGCGGCAAAGATATCCTGCTGTGCGATTTCCCTCCCCGCAGTTCAGTCAGCACATCCGGCCAGGTTCACACACATCGTAAGTAACTTGATGCGGTGGCAGCATCCGCTTTCTTTCTTTCCCATTTTGCGGCTCATTTTCCCCGGGGGCGCAATTTCCGCTAGATTGGGCGCCAAATGTTCATTCGAATGTGGTTCCCCACCACCGCTGACAGCGCTGAGGCTACGAAAAAGCTCTCTGTCGCCGAGAAATTCACCAAAACGAGTGCACTTGGAAAAATTATTATGCCGTTAGAATTAAAAAGAAAACGATGATAAATCTTATATCTGTTTAATTTAATTTATAAAACAAGAGAGAAAGCATACTTCTGGAAGCCGAGTTATACCCTTGCATGTTATTATTGGATCAGGAAGCTATATCTTAAATTACTAGATCGACTCAGCTACTGATACTAATCAAGAATATAGATGATTCATAGGGCCAGAAATTACTAACTACTTCACTGCGTTTAAAGCTTCAGAGCGCAATTAAATAAGTATAAAAATGTAGTTTTGAATCTATTGTAAAGGGTATGAAATCAATATGGGTGAATAATATATAAGTAAGGGTGTTAACTTTAAGCATACGTATAAAAATATACATAACACAAAATACAAAAATAATAATAATGGCAATAAGTTAAGTTAATTGGCAAATAAATAAATAGCTGGTACAGCAGATTCTAGCTGATCGCTCCTATATAATCTTTATATGTATATGATTTAACTGTCATGCATGTCATGTATCATCGAGTTGATCATCCTCCTGGTTATCCAGATGTATTGCATAGGCCACGTCATATTTTTGAGGTCGAATCACTAATCACTATCACTATCACTCTAGATGTTAACAGGTGGGGGGCCCCGGACAGACTGAGGCGCGCGGGCCAGCAGCGCCTGTATTTATACTCTCCAAGTGAAGAGAACAGAGAAAGTGGGAGCGAGAGAGTAACTCTTGCTATCTCTAGAGTTTAGCAGAGAAAGAGCGAGTGAAAGGAGTACGTCTAGAGATGCAAATAGGAGCATATGGATAGAGAGTGTAATAGAGAGGGACAGAGAGAGGGAGAGGGCAATTTTTGAGTGAAATGCTAATGTTTTTAAAATGTAACATTTTCTTTGTTACTAAATAAATTATCAGATGGTTACCTTGCATGACGTATACTTAATGTGAGAACCCTTAAATTAAGTATACGCCGTGTGTGTATCTCAAGGGAGATAGGATTACAAATTTTTAAAGATACGTATTTCCAGATAAAAAACAATTTTACCAAGAAAGAAGAATAATAAATACTTATTTTCCTAAGTGTGCTTGTGCGTGTGCGCAAGCAGCGAAAGCTCACCCATGGCTCAGTCGGCGTCGCTGCTTTCGAATGGCCGGCCCTAGGACAACTTTTCCTCCTATTGTTATTGTTTTTCTTGTTGTTTCTGGGGGGTTGTGGGTGGAAGTGGGGGAGGGGGTGGAACGACCACTCTGTCTGTGTGGTGGCCAAAAGGCGCTGGCGGCTTCATTAACGTTTCGTCGCTGCTGGCAAACGGTTCTTCGCCTCCGTGGCAGCACACCTTCTCCTTTTTCAAAGCCAAAAAATTCAAAATTTCGAGTTCGAAAAACGAAACGGCAAAATTGAAATCAATTTGGATTATGTGTTGCGATCATTGATAAATTAATTAACATATAAAAACGTGTGTTAAAAGTGTTTAAATCAATTTGAAATATGCCCATAAAACGATTGATTAATTAATTTACGTATAAAATCGACTCGTTAAAAGTGGATTGTGCGTGTGTGTTTTGTGTGTTCCAGTGCGTTTACGAAAATTCCAAAAACGAACAGTAAAAATCGAAAAAGAAAATTCAAAATAAAACACTTTTTGAATTATTGTCTGGAAATTCTGATTTAGGTGAGTTCTGAATTCCGACCATAAATAACAGCGCCTGCCGCTGCTGCGAAATTACAAAATTCCAATTTGTTTGTTAATATCTGTTGCGTATTCAAACGAACTCGCTTCGAGTCTAATAAGCCAGCGAAAAGAACATCAATGAAATTCGGTTTCTCCCAAACGGATCAATTAAATATTAAACAGGTGTCTTAATCACCAGCTCTGACGATTCGCGATCTTTATTCCCGTATGCTTACGTCTTGGGGAAAAAGTTAGTTGAAATTAAATCATCCCTTGATCTAACTCATTCGCTAACTAAGTTAACGTCACATAGAGAGGGACAGAGCCGCCGCCTACGGATGACCTGTTTTTTGTGGTCAAGATTGGAACGCGGGTGCTACATACTATATCAAAGCCCCATCAACTGGTACTGACGTGTTAACTGGAATCAAAAGTGGCTTGAATCGGCGCGCGCCTCACTTTCCGAGAATTTGTGTGGCTTATTATAATTATTATTCCTGGAAAGTAAATGCATTTACTTAGCGGGCTAGAAAGTGACCAAGTTTACAATTTCAGTTGCTACTCTATGACATTTAAATCCGTTAAAATAATTTTCTTTTTTAAATGTGTTAAAGGTAAATCAATTTAACGACGTTAAGTTTTTTATGGAATTATGTGACTTTGTTAACCAAGTTCCAGAATAAAGTGTTTTAATTAATACTTTGTTTCAAAAATAATCTTTCTTTTAAGGGGGTAGACCACCCTGACATTTTTTAAAAATGTAATTTTTTTTTTTTAATCAATCTTGATGCTGATATTCTTACGGTCATTTTAAGACATCGGGCTTAAAAATATCTCGTTACTTGTGGATTCTACAGCCATTAGAAGTGAGCGCTGCCGGTATACCGTAGAGTACTTTCTTTATCTTCTTTTGCGTTTTTCTCAAAACAACGTTTTTTAAAACGGTGTACATGATTTCTCAAAAACCGCCGGACCGATTCTCTTCAAATTTTTTACACAGCTTCTCTATAATGCCCTCTATGGCATGACGTAGGATTTTTTCGATATGTTTTTTTGTTTTAAAGTTATAAATTTTTAAATCAAAAATTTTGTTAAAAAAAAAAATTTTTTTTTTCAAAGTGCTCCCATTTGCTCAAAAAAAATTATTTCCAAAAACGGCTACGTCATGCTATAGCCATACTTATATAGCTTATAAAAAATTTTTGTTTTTGAATTTCGGATAACAAATGTGGTGTACAGCATGTACACCATCCGACCATTCCCTAAAAAAAATTCGTTTTTTGACTGGCTATATCTCCGAGGTTCGTAAATATTTTTTTTCTTTCAATAAGTATTTTTTAGTTTAACATATGTACTTTGATGTACTAATAAATAAAAAGTTGTATTCCCAATAACTTAGTCAAAATGAATTTTTGAAAAACCCTCCAAATTTCATGCGTTCAGGGTGGTCTACCCCCTTAAGAGAATCTACAAAACTTATAAATAGGGCTACATGTTTGGTTATCAATTAAGTTTAAGTTCATGCTTTGGCATTTTGATATCAATAAAATGTTTACTACCTTCAGACCTTAAAATTTGCAGGCCTTAAAAATGTTTCCTCATTTAATAGTTTTTTACATCAAGTTCAAAGGAACTCTTAATATTAATTTTCCTAATAGTTTCACACAATTAGATTATTAAACGCCATCTCCTATCCAGCTGACCTTTGATCAATAATTCTACATTCCTATTCATAAAAAACAACAAACATACTTGCACAAAAAGCTTATAATAATAATTATAATAAAACAGTGCAATAGCATTTGCAATTGAGGATTCGTTGCCAGTTCCAGTTCTAGAGAATAATGCCATTAGGTATGAGTCTTAATCCCCGCCACTGAAATGCATTCACTTGACTGCGAAATTAATTAATTGACATTTGTGTGTGCTGCTTGCTCGATATTGTTATTCTTTTTATATTTTTTTGCATTCTCTATAAAGTTAAAGCAAATAAAAAGCTGCGACTATCTCCATTTGTGTCTGACTAACCTGAACTTGTGAAATGATGGAGTCAGTGTCTCCAAGACTTTGGATCAGACAACCTTGATATGGTCACTTAAACGGAACGTAGACAGCGAGAAAAACATGTCTAATTTTATATTCTTTCACTTAAATCAACCGTTAAAAACACTAAGAAAAGTTGCATTATATTTATACAATAATTTCTTCAGCTTAGATCAAAGTTAAAAAAATTGCATAAATAAGCCAAAAAAGCATAATTTCAAATCGGAAATTACTTTTCCTATGTTAGTTTTTATTTGATTAATAAATCTGCATACTCAATTTAAAGATTTAAAAAAAAATAAATTTTTTGACAATTTTAACGATGTTATTATTACCTTTAAAAATTTAGAAAATTTTATTTTTAAACCGCACATAGCTAGATCGATTTGGCTGTTGATTCTGATCAAGAATATATATGGTTTATAGGGTTGGAAATGACTTCTTCACTGCATTTTAATAGTAATACTCTTGGAAGGGTGTTAATAGCTTGTACTACTTTACAATAATACTTTATAATAAAGTGATTAATACTCTTCACTTATAGCACAATTTAACCTATGCTATTATTTGTAAGAGTAAATCGTAGTTTCAAATCACTTTATGCTAAATTTAAAGCTTAAATGAGGACTTAAACTATATAATTTATAGCAGTCCCAAAAAAAATACGTATACGCACTGTTGTAAATATTATTTGATCATAACTAAGCCAAAAAAGCAGTTATTTTAATTCGGAAAACTGTTCTATGCTATCAAACCCTAATTTATATTAAGGAGTTTACATAAATTAAAACCCAAATGTTTCCAGTGTAGAAAATACACCAAAGACCACAATCATGGATAGCAACACCTTTGCGTTGGATGCGGAACTCCAACGTTGTTGTTTTTTTTTCTGTCTTCAACTGCAGTTACCAATTATGTAATGTGGCCAATGCAAAGTGACTGGAAACTGGAATGGCTGAAACCGAAATTTCCCACTCTCCAGAGACCAGACTTTACGATCGGTGAGCTCTCCTCTCGGAGCTCTCGGCTTTTCAGCTCTCAGCAGATTTCCGCATGGGCAAACACACAATGATATAGTATTGGTATCATATATTTATACACATATATATCAATATATATACTATTGGGGCCTCAAATTGAACACAATTGTGGTGTTTGGAGAGCCGCTGAAATAGCGGATGTGTGTGAGTGCGCTCGTTGGATGATTCATCCTCGATTCGGGGAATCCAAAGCCAATCAAGTGCCGCAAACCAAAACCTAAAAAAATACGTTAAGCGAAAAACCAAGACAAGGCAGACGGACAGGTTTTTGTTTCACCTTCTCGTTTTATTTTATTTTAGTATGTCACGCCAAAAGTTTGTGGCCATTCCCCAAGAGTATTTTCTTTACACTCGATTAATTCGAGCAGCATGAACGAAATCTTATTTTAAAAATCTTTAAACCTTTTTAAATTGCTTTAAAAAGTTTCTTTTGTGACTATCTTAAAAGTTTTAAAAAAGAAAATATGACTATTTTAACATTAAAATACATATGGTAGTTATTTGGAAAAGTATATTAATTAAATGAATAATAAATAAATAAAAATTTTAAAAATATACATAAAAAAGTAAATATTTATGATACATCGAACAATTGATAAATATAGTGATTCCCAGAAATAGCATAAATTCATCTCTTTTCCCAACGGAAATTAAATAAGTACATACAACCTCAATAATTTACCATTTTATCAAAAAAAAAAAGAAACAGTTGAACCGGAACTTAAAATTAAATTGTTGCCTTAAGCTATATATTTTACTTCATCAACTTCTAAAGAAAATTATATTTTAAGACTTGGAGTATTTAATTCATTGACGTATTGCATACCACCAGCTAACCATTAAAATCATGAATAAATTGCTCCCAAAGGGGTACTAGAGGGCATTCTAAGTTCGACGCAGTAAAATTAAGCGCATTTTTTCAGAACGACCTTTATCATGTTTTAGCTGCTGGGCAAACATTTTGGAGCTGGTTGGTAATTTTTGCTCATCGTGTTATTGATACACAGCCCCGGCATCCGCTTCCCTTCCCCTTATCATCATTATTATCCGGCCGAATGTCTTGAATGTTAATGCTCTGCGCTCTTTGTTTCGATGCCTCTTTCGAGGGCGTCGGCGACCTTTTGGATTGACTCTGTTATTGCAAGAGATGTTTACACTAAACAAAAATTTATATAAAACTTATTAACTGGATTTAAAGTTATTATACTAATTTATTTTTTTGATTTTAAGTCAGCATCAGTAGGCTTTATCTATTATTTCTTTTAATATTTGTTAATATTACACATATTAATAATATGCATATTTTAATTAGCTCATTAATTTGTTCAGTGTATCAAAACTGGCCTCAAAGTGGCGCTGAAATGAAGAGGAGCAATAAAAGACAGCAACAACAAGTGGTTGCTCAACTATGCGCTCCACTGTTAAGCCACCTCAACCCCCTTGAGCCCCTGCTCAGGCTTTTGCCTCTTCACCTCTCAATCTCTCACTCTCTCTTTCTCTGTTCTCCTCTCTGAGGTCCCTCTTTCTTTGGGGCTTGGCTTTGTTTGTCTGCATTCGGTGGCTTGCGAATGACCCCCTCTCTCATTCTCCCTCTCTGGCGCTTGGCGTGAGTGTCCCGCTTACGCGTGTGACCTTGAATGGCACATGTGCCAGAATTGCAGGGGGGGTTATGGTTTGGGAGGGGTGGTGCCGGTTGAATTGGTCGTTGTGCTTTGGACTCCTTTATAACCGTCTCTCTTTCGCTAGCTCCCTTTTTTCCATCTTCTTTTGTTTATCTCGGCTATGTCGAGCGGAGAAACAAGCTCCAATAATGAGTTCGTGATTTTGTGACGTAGCGACAGCTGCGATTGCTACGTCATAGGATGTGAATTGAGAAGGAGAAGAAATTTGGAGTAGAATGGAAAGTCTGGAATGCAGCTTACTCATTTTCTATTTATAGTACAGTAGTCCCTTGATTAACAGGGAAAGGAGATTGTTAAAAAATATAAAGTTACATATTTTTAACCCTTTTTAAATATTTCAATAATCTGCCACAGAAATGACCTTTATTTAATAAATCTAGTAATTTCTGCATATAAATTATTAATTGAATTAAAATAAATATGAATTTCAAGTTAATATTCTATTATTTAGAACTACAATGTTAGGTAAGATTGGTAACAATCTATTTTAATCCACAAATTATTGATTGAAAAATAAAATAAAATATTCCTCTAACCAATTTATTCATTTAGTTTATATTGCCATTGTTTTAATCCCATACAGACATAAATAAAGCATTGTTGTTGTACTTCTATATAGATGCAAAACTATATTGGCCAATATTATACCACAGAATGCATTTTGATGCCCACGCTTCGTGGCAAGTTTGTTTTTATTTCGGAAATCTTTTCGGCCAAACAGAAAATAAATTATACAAATATGCATACAGGCGCAACAATATTGAAATATTTTCGCCCGATATGCAATGTTAACTACAAATATTTGCCCCTACGTGTTTGCACTGCCTGCACTTGTGTGTTTATTTAAATGACCAAAATCTGTCGATGGAACAGAAGCCAAAAATTGAGTTAATAACTCAGTCTGACCTTAGACGGAAGACGTCGAGTCTTTAATTTTGGTTTATTTTTGGAGGGAATTTCGCTGGCGTGAATTAGCAACGTTATATGGATTTTATAATTTACATTTGCCGAGGGTCAGCGCTAGTTTTAGGTCTGTCAATTCCTGGGAAAATCAATAAAGATATTCAGCTGTCAATATCTAACAAATATTTCTTTTGTTATGCATCTGGCAGTACAGATGTGGAAGAATCTAATGTATATTTAACTATATATTATCAGAGTCTAGAAAAATGTGTGATTCATTGAACTCACACAGTAACAATTTTCATTGATCTTTCATTATTGATTTGACTTAATGTCTTAAGTTCTTAATTATATAATTTTCTAAGCATTCTTTTTTCAAAATACCAGACACCTTTTACTGTGAATAGAGTTCATCTGAAATAACATTTTAGGGATTCCATTTTTACGGCATTTCCGATACATTTAAAACAATAAACTTTTTTTCCTGCAAAAAATTCACCTTTTGGTAATCACTGTTTATTTATAGCAAAAAAACAATAGAAAATGGGAACACCTGCAGTGTATTATAAAAATCTCAACACTTTTGCCAAATCCACTTAAAAATCTATAACATTTTCTGCGCTTTGTTACGTCATAGGAACGCACTTGAATAGAAAAAGTAAAAGAAAACAAAAATCGAAGAATACGCACAACGAAAATCAATAAACAAATTAAACACGCGTACACAAAAAACAATGTAAATGGAGTTCTCATGGGTTTTAGATATTAATTAAATTTTGTTATCAAATTTTGCTTTTTTTTCAAGGGAATATTTGAAGAATAATTGGAAATGGTTTAGGAAGTATTATTTTTACCCCAAAAATACTTATTTATTGTAATATTTTTGTTTTAAAATGATTTAAAATTATGTTTTCTGAGCAAAATATTCCAAAATTTACAAAATAATTTACTTCATAATTGTTTTAAAATACTTTCTAAGTTAATACACTAGTTAAAATGTAACCACTATGGCAATCGTGCATTCATTTACTGATCTTGGCCACGTCATGCTTTATTTACCAACATTTTTCTTCGTGTGTAAGACAGGGGGGAAGCAAATATAAAAACACAGGCAATCAATGGATGGCTGGAGATGAAAACAAGAGTGGCCCCAGGCGTAGCGATACTCATATCAGCGGCAGTACAGTTTATCACGTATACGCACCGAGTGCAGCCGAGAGCGCGCGATCTCTGAGAGCGGAGAGTGGAGACTGGAGAGTGGGAGAGCGGTGAGTGAAGTTCAGTCGAAGTCGAAACCGAAGCTCTCCTGCAATAGCTGGCAGAGCCCGAGCGTTCAGTTTAATCTGAACTTGGCCGCCGACGGACGTGGGTTTCGCCTCACCATTTATAACGCCGATTTAGTTGATTTAATCGCCTCGCATATCGCATATTGAGCAAGTCGCACGCGACTATATAGCCGCCTGTGTATTAGTTAATTATACGCGACACGACAACTACAAAGTGAACTACAGATGTGTGTATAAATCAATGTCCGCTCCTAACTGCTGCGGCTGCAGTGCCAATCATAAAATAAATAGAAATAAAAAACAAAAACAGAAAGAAACAATAAAACAGCTACGGCGTTAGCTTTGGCAACTCTTGTTTTTGTTTTTCAATTTTTTCACAATTTGGCGCGCTGTTTGTGATTAAGCTTCATGCTTATCGCGCAGACAAACAAAAATAAAAGCAAGTGTGTAATAATAAAATTAAAAATATTAATCAATTACACGTGTCAGCGAAACAAAGAGATAATTCGCCCGCAAAGTGCATTCGAAACGAAGTCAAAATAAATTCAAGCGAATCGCAAATTAAAACTAATAAAGTTGTTTTTGCAAACAGCATAAACTCCCCTAAAAGGTTAGCAATAATAAATTAACTAAAAAACAACAGATTTAGCAAATCTAAGGCGCAGTTTGTAAAGTCCCCATGTCTATTACCTCGCCCCTCCCTTCACTCATCCAGCGGAGACGTGGGCTCAGACGGCTTCCCGTATTAAGTTCGATCGCAGTGACACTGCAAGAAATCAACAACAATTCGCAAATTATAATCCGACAGACATATATATCCCTGATCGAGGGGGCAATAAATTCACCAAGTGCCACGTGCAATGCTAATTTTTATTTATAAATATTTAAATATTAAACACAGGTAGAAGATAGGTTTCGTAATATGGCAATGATCTTGGAATAAACAATTAGTCTTCTTTTTATTATTTATTATCTGGAAAATTATTGACTTTAAACGAAGAATTTTCAATAAAAATGTATCTTAGAGTTCTTTAGGTGTTAAATTTCAAGGTTTAATATATTTTGATCATAGGAAAAGTACATTTATTTCTATGAACCTATTTACATTTATTTGTTTTTAGACTTCTTGTTCCCTGTATTCGTTTTTGTAAGTGTAACTGCGGTTTTCTAACACAACATCCTATAATATATGCAAATAAAATCCAATACAATGCAAGTGGCTGACGGCGATTTATTAAAAAATATAATACTCAGTTGGTATTTATTGGTGAACCGACTATTGCTTTCCCGTATGATTTGTCAAGATTGCAAAAAGCCATTTACATACTGGTCCAGAATTCGTACTCCTTCGTACATAACAAATGCCGGAACTGCTCCCCAGAGTAGACATTTCCTCTAGAATTGCATTAAATATACAATAAAGCAGCCATTAATGCTTGCTTATCGCAGAAATTGCCTTAAAATGGCGCCTTTATTCCCTTATTACTTTAGATATTAAATAAGTATTTGATGAATAAATCCCTCCCTTCTTTCTATAAACAACATATATATTAACTATATATTATTTTCATTATTTCTCCGTTGATAAGAATCGCTGGCAAATGCAACTCAATTCGAATTTGTAGATATTTTCCTATCACATTTCGAGATCAGAAAAGAATTTTCAATTAGGAAGAGAAACCATAGTAAAGAAAAAACAAATCGAAATGCAAATATTTGTATTAACGAAATGTAAATGTTTTTACAAGTGAAAAAAAGTTTATAAAAATTTGCCACGGCATCTGGAAGATTTCGTTTATTTCATTTGTAATCAAAGAAACACACACACACACACACACACACGCACAACCTGCGGACTGTGAAAATGGAACTGCAATCGAAAGACACGAAATGCCGTAAAGTCTTTTAAAGACTTTTCCACACACACGCAGACACGGATGGAGGGAACCCATAAAAATAGAATGAAACGGAACAGTCATGGTCAAAACTTACTTAAATATCGATTTATCTGTACGTCCAGAAAGCCAGAAGCTATCTTATTCGCATTCATTGGGCCAAAAAGGCAGCGGAATTGTTTTCGGCAATTGTTGAAAGCCAAAACATGCAAAACACAAACAAAAATCCACAATTTTCACACCTTTTGGTCCATGTGTGTCTGTCTGTCTTTCCGTCTGTGCCTGCTTACATACAATATAGAGTCTGAGCCATGTACATGGCTATAACTTTTCCATTTGCATTAAACAGACTTGTTTTCAAATCAAAACTTATTGTAAATTAATTGCCAAATGCCAGAAGGAAGGTGCGAGGGTGGCCAAAGAAGTTTCTTTTCAATTTTGTGAATTTTTTCAAGTGATTTTAGATTGAATAATATTTGTATTGACAAAAAACAAAATAAAGAAAAAGGTAGCATGTAATTTATAATATATAAACGAGTGTCTTACGTTATCAATGTACATTATTTTATACCTTCTTCTGAATATTTTTGTTATAATAGGATTCAAGTATATTAATTATTACTTTTATATTAGCACTTTTATATATACTATATTCATTTCAAAATCAACTGATTAAAGCTGTTAGTGTTATCAGCTAGTGAAAATTCCCACTGGTCTTGAGCATTTGTTTCTTCGGTTCAGCGGCAATTCCATGCCTTATCTGGTGAACCCAAAAAAGTCCCTGATAACCCGAGGAAAATATTTCTTGCATTTATATTTTCAATTCCATTTTTCCTTATATTTTGAATAATTTGATTTTTCCGCATGAAGAAAAACCATCTAGACTTTACATTGATCTGTCATTCACATTAACACACCCAGAGGGTGCTCCTCCGCCCCCTTGGGAAATTCTCCCCCAAAAGCATTGAAACTTTTCGCCGAAAACAATTCACACTCCGCACTTTTGTGGAGGAGAACAATGCGAAAAGCTGAATCCCATTACGCATACGCCATGTTGGACCGAATTTGAATTGATTGAATCGTGAAAAGTTTTATAGCAAAATAATTAAATGCTGTGGTTTCTTCAATTTTCGGGCATCGCGTGTCGGTCGCTATTTCGATTTTCCTTTCCGATATGTGTGTGTGTGTGTTAGCGTTTTGTCTTGGCCATTAGAATGGAAATTGCTCAAACGCTTCGCTTCTCTGGTTGCTTTGCTGCCGCTTTTCCGGGCCATGCTTTTCTTTTTGGGAGGCTATTCTGGTGTGGTGTGGTCTGGTCTGGTTCGGCATTCTGGGAATGCTTTACTCGGTTACTCGGGCATTATTTACTTGACTGCAAAAATGCCTCCCTTTGATTTGCTTGAAAGACCATGAAAATCGATTGGCTGTATAATTTAACTTTGGCCCCCGGTTTTTGCTCTCTTTTTTTTTTGCCGCTTTAATGATGTGATGAGGAAAGTCGAGCAACAAGCCAAATGTAACCGGAAAATGTTTTGCGAATTAATTGCTTTTTAATTAGTTGTACACCATAACACGTTTTCAGGTGGGCATGTCAGACGGAAATTTAAGGAATAAAATGCATACGAGTTGGAAAATGGGAAAAGCATCCAGAGCAAAGAAAATATATACATTTATTTCCTCTTTTGTGATCTTTCCTAAATTCATAATTTTCTTATTTATGAAATAAGAATAAGGTATGATATACCATGTAAGGCTTCCACTTTATGGCTTAAATGTAGGCCAAATGCAATAATTTCAGTCACGAAGGTCTGAAACAATTTGTATACAAAAAAAAAGGGAAGACTCGAACAAATGAAAAGGTTATCAGTGTGACAGAAAGTCTACTCCTTGCCTTAATCTCTCTCACTTGCTCTCATTTCCCTTCTAATTAGCTGGGGAAGTCTTCGTGGGATTACCCATTGATAGGCTTGCGGAAAACTCTTATCAAAAGCGGCTTTAGCCACTGGGAGCTAAGAGTGTTATTCATTGGAGGGCACGTGCTCGCAGCGAATGGAAATCCATTTGAGCTGCTGTCTGAACAAATTAAATAACCATCTTCTGTATGAAAATGTTAAAGCAATCAGCACAGAAAATATATACCCGGGAAAAGCTGAAATAACGGATGATTAAATTACGAGCGGAACAATGAAAATGCGGAAAAAGGGAAGAGGAAATCGATAAATAAGAAACTTTTAGTAGCTTCTTAAATATTGTTAATTAGGTCCATTGCTAAAACATTTAACTATATTTTTGGAATTAAAAAATAAATAACCAAGGGTAAAATGTATAAATGAAATAAAAATAATAATAAATAGTTAGTTTGTTAGTTTCCTTTCTTGTTTCGAAATATAGATAACTATTTCTATCTGATAACCTTTCTAAAAACCAATTTAGTCAAATGGTTTTCTTTTACTAAATCACACATTTTAAAATGTATTTTAACAGATGGTTTTAAGTGCAATATAAATAGCATTCCCAGCACAGTGTTTTTGTTTGTATTAGCAACAAATTCAATCGATTGTGACCTCAGCCAACTTCGGATCGAAGGAGTAAACAAACATTAGTTATTTATATATGTATGCATTGCATATATAGTATCTATATATATGGTGGAAAGCCAAATGGATTTCCTGCAAATGACAGCGGGGCATGGCCCGTCGAAGGACACTGTCAAAGAACTAGAGGAAAATCATAATTTTCAACGCTTATTGATTTTTCCGACGCCGACGAGAATTTTTCCTCGCCTAAGACGATTTCATATATTTTTTTTTGTACTTTTTGGTGACAGGCGAAATTGGTACGGAAAAACTTTTTATTTGAATTTAATTTTTCGTAGAGGCATACACATACGACAACAGGATATAATGCAGGGCACTCGGCACCCAAGCTAGGACACTCACAGGACCTGTCACGCACTCGCACACACACATATTTATGTGTGTGTATATATGTATATATGTGGGCTTAAGCGCTTGAGGTGCCAATGGGAAAAGGAGGGGGCAAGGATCGGGGGAGTCGGATGTTGTCTGTGTTTGATGTAGCACCGACCCTGGGTGTGTGTGACTGAGTGTGATTAGGCCATCACAGAGTGAGAGCATTTTGGGCTTCTAGCCATTCCGGTTTTCATATTTGGCACTGCCAAAAATTGTACTAAGTTCGATTAATTTATCTACTACAAATAAAAGAATTTTTGCAATTCTAGCTTGGAAAATACATCCGAAGACTGGGCTAAGCAAATAGAACTCGATTACTTGAAAGATCATTTAGCATTTATTCTAAATTATATCCTTAAAAGTATGGTAACCCAGGACATGCTTAAATTTAAGAACAGTGATGATTGTTATTATCAGGAAATTCTCTATTTCTGTTTACAATAAACTAAAATAGCACTTTCAAAGAAAATGGTTTATACTCCCTAATAATTCCAATTTCATCATGAAATCTTCCTCAAATATTAAGAATTTGTAAAGCAATCTCTATGGAGTTTTCTTAAGTTACTGTCCAAGGACTCTTCCTTTTAATTACAAAATTTTCTTGAAGTGCACTAATACTCCACCATCACATTCCCACTCCAATCCATTACTCTCTCTCCTATTTAGCAGTGTGTTTATTTTCGGTTCAGAACGCGATTTTCCAATCGATTGAGCATGTGACAAGGTTCTAGCTACTGAAATATGTATGTAAGACACACACACACGTTCGGCAAGGATCCCTTGATGCAAAAAGGACCAGCGTAATTTGAAACCCACAATTTTCCCACTCTATGTCCATCCCCAGTTCGGATATCTTCATTCGCAATGCCATCTATTTTTGAAAATATTTAATTAACGTTCGTTTTTCGTTCTTATTTTTGTATTTTGTTCTTTTACCTAACTCACTTTTTATTCTGTGGGCGACATCCTTTTTGTTTGCTTTATTTATGCATCAATTTGTAGCTCTGATTTATGTCGCCAGAATTTTTCCATCCCTTCGTCCTCCAACCACCGAAACTTGTGGACTAAATGCGAATTAAATTGGAGCGTGGTGTTTTTTTGCTTTCTTTTTTTTCGAGAGTTGGTAGCCCGGCCTGTCTTAAAGTATTATTCAGCTTAAGGAGCTCTGGCAGTGGGGAAGTAACTTGGGGCTAGATGATGGGAACAGGACCTCCTCTAGTCCACAGGGAAGCGAGAGCTGGGAGGGAGATGAACCACGCAATTACGCTTTTTAGGAAAATTATAAGAAAGCTCTTTGCCCAGGCGCTTAAGGAAATCTAAAAATTAAACTGAAAGGCAGGAGAAATGCGAAGAGAATATTGATATTTTGATGGAAACTTTTAAATTAGGGAAAAGGAATATAAAAGAGGTTTAGTTTGAGAATTCTCTTTGACTAAATACCAATGTTTCGCATTAAAAATTAAAGCTAAGAATTGAATATTTTTGTATGAATGTAAATATAAATTGGGTTTAAAAATAGAAAAGGTTATGGTTAACTTATAATTTTTCCTTTTTTGTTTACCAAATTCGGATATGAAATATATGCTTAAATTTGAAATACTTGTGTTTAATGGGAGGCATCTTGTGTTAATGTGACATAAATCCATTACCAAAATAACCACTTCCAAATTCCCTTAAACAGACTAATTAACACACTCAAAGTTCTATAATTATATCATTTATCCACATCCTAAAATACCTACACATGCGGATCAAATTCAAACGGATTTCAGCCAATTAGTTGGCTCATTAGTCTCCTTAGCTATTTAGGGAACATTTGGCCCTCTCAATTGTGGAATGTAATATATTTTGAGGTGAAATAACTTGATTAATCATAGAATGTCTATCATTCATACAATTACCTATCAACTGATTAAGTTATAATAATTTAAATGCATAACTTTTCATTGAGTAATCAACTCGCTTACATATAAGACTTAACTTCTTTGTATGTTATATAGTGCCTGTCTCTGGCAGACACAATGTGGTAGAAGTTTCCCTTTATACTGTGTGTATTACACTTGAGTTACTTTATTATTTATGCCCATGAGCAGGACAATCGATATGGTGTGTGTGTGTGTGGTGTGGTGTGGTTCCACTTTTTGTGACCCCTTTGCATAAAAATTTAAACGATGCCGCAGAAAATGACCTCCCTTCTCCCAGCGCCAGGATATCCTTAATGCCGGTCCTGTTGCCCAGGATGTGAGACGGTGAATGGGTGTGTGTCCCTGCGAGTGGGTGTACACACCGGGTTGGTGTGTGTAATTCAGTGTGTATGAGAGATTAGCGGGTTAAGGGTAAAGCGAAGCTGCTGTCAGAGGCAGTTAAGCAGCAGCTAGCGAAATTTACTTAAAAGTTTCCTGATGTCATTGCACCCCCTGTCGTTTGTCGTCGTCAATGGTTCTCGATGCACTCAGGCAAAATACTTAATTGAATTTATTTTAAATAATTAATACATTTTAAAGGGTTAAGAATTTCCAAATACAATATAATCGATCAAAACCGAACTTAAAATATTTGCATTCTTTGCATCAATATTTTGTCGAGAAATCAAAAGTTTCAAAATCACATAACTAAGCAAAAAAAGCCTTAATTCCAATTCGGAAAGCTTTCCCATGTTAGTTTTTAAATTAATTTATTTTTATTAATTTAAATTTTTAAATTTTATTTTCAAAATTTATTTTTCCACGGGACATGCCTAGATCGACTCGGTTGTTGATGCTGATCAAAAATATATATGATTTATAGGGTCGGAAATGACTACTTCAGTGAGGTTTTATCTTTTGACAGAAATTATATTACCCATGACAAGACTATAAAAATGTAGTTTTGAAACTATCGCAAAGGGTAATCAATATGGATAAATAATTTATAATTAAGTTAGGCTATTAACTTTGTGTTTAGGTAATTAGGTTTAGGTGTTAGGTAATCTTAATACAAAATATAATCTATGGCAATAAGGAAATAAATGCAGACCTGATTCTAGCTGATCTCTCCTATATAATCTATATATATGATATAATTGTCATGCTTAAGACTTACCCCAGTAGAGGACACACGGTTACCCTGGTATCATCGAGTTGATCATCCTCCTGGTTATCCAGATGTATTGCATAGGCCACGTCATATTTTTGGGGTCGAATCACTAATCACTATCACTATCACTCTAGATGTTAACAGGTGGGGGGCCCCGGACAGACTGAGGCGCGCGGGCCAGCAGCGCCTGTATTTATACTCTCCAGGTGAAGAGAACAGAGACTGTGGGAGCGAGAGAGTAACTCTTGCTTTCTCCAGAGTTTAGCACAGAAAGAGAGAGCGAAACAGGCATACTTAGAGAAACTCATAGAGCGCTAGAGAAATGGAGAGTAGTAGAGAAAGAGGGAGAGGGTGAGTGGCAGAAAAATTGAGAAACAGAGATATTAAAAATATTTCAACTTTATATGATTAAAAATTACTCCTTTACTTAATTTGATGATTTTGATTAAAATTATAATACACTCGTATACGTAATATGCAAATTGTAAATAAGCAATTAATTAATTATTAAGAATTAAAATGGCTAAACATTAATTAAATGTATTTTATTTTAAAAAATAAATAACACTAAATAAAATAAAAATATATAAATATATATATAATAAAATATATAATTAAAAATATATAAATAAGGGTTAACCATTTTAATTCTTAATAATCAACCAATTTACACTTTGCATATTACGTATACGTTATGTTGCACTCATTTCTTTGATCTCATCCAACCTTTAAGAGTTTTTATATCCCCTTGCTAAAATATAAATATAACAAAAATAAAAAATATATAAATAAGGGTTAACCATTTTAATTCTTAATAATCAACCAATTTACACTTTGCATATTACGTATACGTTATGTTGCACTCATTTCTTTGATCTCATTTGATTTGATTTAAGAGTTTTTATATCCCCTTGCCAAAATATAAATATAACAAAAATAATAGATATATAAATAAGGGTTAACCATTTTAATTCTTAATAATCAACCAATTTACACTTTGCATATTACGTATACGTTATGTTGCACTCATTTCTTTGATCTCATTTGATTTGATTTAAGAGTTTTTATATCCCCTTGCTAAAATATAGATATAACAAAAATAAAAAATATATAAATAAGGGTTAACTAACCATTTTAATATTTAATAATCAACTAATTTACACTTTGCATATTACGTATACGTTATGTTGCACTCATTTCTTTGATCTCATCCAACCTTTAAGAGCGTTTATAATCCCTTGCTCAGTATTACTCTTTCAATATTGACAATTATTATGAACTTTAAGAGACCGTGACAGCTTACTCTATTTTATTATCTTAATATAAAAATTGTTTATAAGTAATTCAAGTTCGGAATAGTTTTTATTTGAGTGCTCCTCTGTTGCTGCTACTGCTGCTGCCACCAAAACCCACTTCGACCCACATTCGCTTATTACACAGCTCAGATGTTCGACACACGTGAAGGGGGGTTCTTCAGGTGGGGGGGAGGAGGATGGAGGCCACTTTTAAGGGTGGAGTACGGGTGCCATAAAGCGTCATGTGGTTCGTAAACAAAACCGAAGGATGTGTGTCTTCGCCGTGCGCCTGTAAGCGAGTGTGGTGTGAATTGCAAAAAAAGAAAACAAAAACAACAGAAGAAAAAAACAATGACTACAACTACAACAACAGGCAAATCCAGTGGCGGACAAATTGTTTTTGCAAGGCTATAAATGTAAACAAAATTAACATATGCAAATTTTTCAAGCCCCCACGTGTGAGCGAATGTCTTTCTGCAATCGTATGGGTGTGTTGGGTACACTGAGAAATTTATTCAAGCTATTTATATAAATTTAGAAGGTTTTTTTATTAAAAGACTTTTTAAATTTAAAAGAATAAGAATTTATATTTGCCATTTTATTTTTGAAAAGGACTAGAAAATAATATTTTACATTGATTTTATGAATTCTTTAGTAAATAATTTTGTCAAGAGCATCATGGAAATATAAATAAAACATATAAAAAGAGGTTTACAATTGAAAAGAACTCCAAAATGAAAGGACCATTCCCTTTATTTATGAGCATTTATAATGATTTCAAAATTTCCAAAGATGGCTCCATAAGTAATTACAATCATTATTAATTCTTTATTATTTTAATATATATTTTTTATCAATTATTTCCCAGTGTATTTACTTGTATGTTTTGTAAGATCTCGACGCCAACGTTTGGCATTTAGACAAATAGGCTGTCTGAGGCGTTGACTTCTTGCTGGATTTTATCTCTCAGTGCCTCTCTGTCTGTGTGTGTGTGTGTTGTATATGTGTGTGTGTGTGTATTGTGTGTGCTCTCCTTCTCCTTCTTTTGTTGAAAAGTTGAGTTATGTGCAGAAAATGCAAAATACGCTTGGCATATTGCTGGCTGCAGTTGCGGGAAAGAGAGAAAAGTCAGGGAAAATGGAGGAAAATTCGGAGCAAGTGGCGTGGAGAGTGACTTGTTTGGCCTTTTTTATGGCTACGACTATTAAATACACATTATACCGACAATGTTATTATCCCATATACAAGTGAATAACAATGATAACCTTGATCGATGCGGCAGAAGCCGGTATTTTAATGCTTACATAAGAAGATAAAAAAACAAGACTCTGGGCCCAAAAGGATATCGTTAAGAGTTTCAGCCATATGTTTGCAGGGAAATAAAGAAAATATGCTTACAAGGCTTGAACAAATATTTATGTCAGTTTATCAATTTTAAATGGCATTACAAAAAAGGAAAAATAAACACTGTTAAAATGTTTAGTATGTTAAAGAATCAATTTGCGTACTATTAAGGGTTTCTAATAGATTTATTTACATTCCGGGTATTTATATATTTTGTTACTATATTTTGCCATTATAAAAAATAGATTTTATGAAATGATAGCGAAATATAAACTTTTATTTACTTACAACTTATTAAAATAATAATGATTCATGTATATAATATATAAATGCCCTTAAATATTTGTTGATAATTTTCCTGGAAGTCAAAGTGTATAGTTTATTGATAAGACGGCGTATAACGACATAGTCAGAGATTCCCCAGAAACACCTCTTTTTTGATTATCGCCAAACCAGAACAGATTTCGTTATCAATACAATTTTTTTTGGGAAATTCAAAATCACAAAGATAAAGAAACACCTTGACCGATGAAAATGGTTATTCCTACTCTATAAATCAGTTAATGATTTCGGTTTGAATATCACAATGTACTTTAAGCTCTTGCAAAATGTGTGGGATTTTACCAAGCACCATAAACTTAAAGCTAATAAAAAGTACTTAATAGTCTAAGTGAATCGGAACTAAGATTATGCATCTAATCATATTCACGTCATAACTGGATTTTTTCCCCATTTCAAATGATTGGAATTTATTAAGTCGAGTGTTTAGAGAATGAAAAATAGGTCTTGATATTTACCTTGATATTTTTCTTCTTCTTCTTTAAAATATATTTATACTTTTACAAAATTCTCAGTGATTGTAATCAATTACCAAAGTACTCGAAACAATTTATATTTATTCCTGCATATGTTCTATTCAAAACAATCGATGATGGAAGACGTCAAACCGAACAGCAAAAAGAAAAACAATCAATTGAAATTTTCCTGACTTGGGCTAAAGCAATATAGGAACCGAAAAAAGGCTAATCTATCATAAAATACATTTACCATACATGTATGCAGAATGTTAATGACAATCTATCATTGCTTTAATTCGCAGGCAATCAACAGTGAAATCCAATGGCTGAGGAGGAGTACTTGGGCGATTTAGGTACGTACATATGTATAAACAGCCATCAATTTATGGCACATACTAGCCCTAATTAATATAAACATAATCCCAGAGCATACCATAACCCCCTGAAAGAGATCCCTGCTCCGGTTAATGAATAATCTGTTGCCATAAGTCAATCGACAATGCGCTTAATTAGGCCACGCAAAGGCATCAGATTTGTGGGGGAATTTTTAGTGGCTAATTGAACATTGTTATTGCTGCTGCCATCCGAAGCCAGTCAGGCAGAAGAAAAAATGGAATATATATATAGTAACAAAGTGGCATAATAAGTCTGGCAAATTGCTGTCCAACTTTTGACGTCAGAGTTCGTCATCATCGTACTACAAGTCGACATCTGGCAATAGCAAAGTCCAAATGGAATAGAAGGAGGAAGCCTTTCATTCAACCTTTTACCAATGCCTTTCATATATGTGCACAGTAGTTATCGCGTATCTGATGGATACCAAATTATCCGCACACACGCATTGTCTTTGTGTTTTACGAAATTTGGAATTTTTTAACTCAAAATATAATATTATTTTAATAGGAAAGTAAATCCATATTTATTGTGTAGTTTTTGTGATATTAACTTGTTATAAATATACTTTCTTCAAGGGTTTTTCTTCATAATAAGTTAAAGCTCCTACTAAATTTTGAATAAATTATAAACAGAAGAGCTTAAACTCACTTTAAACTACATTCAAATGACTATAACTTTATAACTTAAATTCTTAACGAAAAATGTCTTATTTGGAAGGCTCCTCTTGTATATTTTAGAAAATGTAGAGATATTTTCATTAATAATCTTTCTTTTCCAATTTCTATAATATATGAATATGAAAAACAATTTCTGAAGAACCTCAACTCCCCCTTCAACTATTGAATACCTTCTTTTCTAGCTCCCATTATGGGTTTCCCCTTTTCCCTTATAACCTAAGCTAAATTGTTTCTGGCACTCTGACTTATTGATTTTTTGCGTATTACTCAACTTTTTTTTCCATTTTGCCCCTTGCCAATCCTAGAGGAGATTATCAATGCCAGCATGGGAGTGAACGGAGGCGGAAATGGAGGAGCCTCAGGAGGAGGAGGCGGTGGAGGTCATCACATACTATCGCAGTCGACTTCGTTGCCGGTGATGCCGTCACACCTGCCGCTCCACTTGCTGAATCAGAGCCAGACGCCGCCGCCAAAGCCAAGTGCAAAGAGTGGACCCCACTTGCGCATCGTGGAGGAGCCGACGAACAATATAATCCGCTTTCGCTACAAGTGCGAGGGACGCACTGCCGGCTCCATACCCGGCATGAACTCGAACTCGGAGAATGGGAAGACCTTTCCCACGATTGAGGTATGCAACTATGATGGCCCCGTTGTCATCGTGGTGTCCTGCGTGACCAGCGATGAACCCTACCGGCAGCATCCCCACTGGCTGGTCAGCAAGGAGGAGGCGGATGCCTGCAAGTCGGGTGTTTACTCTAAGCGTTTGCCTCCGGAGGAGCGCCGTTTGGTGCTCCAAAAGGTGGGCATCCAGTGTGCCAAGAAGCTGGAGATGAGAGACTCGTTGCTGGAGAGGGAACGCAAGAATGTGGATCCCTTTGGAGGTGAGTATCTCCTCCATCTAATTAATCCTTAATATCTAAAAGGTTCTTCCCTTATATTTCCTAGCCAAATTCGATCACAAAGACCAGATTGACAAGATCAATAGGTACGAGTTGCGACTGTGCTATCAGGCCTTTATCACAGTGGGTCACACACGGGTGGCCCTGGATCCCATTGTCTCCTCGCCAATCTATGGCAAGAGCAACGAGCTCACCATCACCCGGCTGTGTAGCTGCTCGGCACCGGTCACTGGCGGCAATGAGATCATTATGCTGTGCGAAAGGGTAGCCAAGGATGACATCGAGGTGCGATTCTATGAGACGGATGGAGATGGACGAGAGACCTGGCATGCCAATGCAGAGTTCCTGCCAACGGATGTCTTCAAACAAATGGCCATTGCCTTCAAGACGCCGCGCTACAGAAACCCAGAGATTACACAGAGTGTACATGTGAGTGGAAAACACTTTAATAGGATAGGATAGGATCATAAAGACCTTGTTCCATTGCAGGTGGAACTAAAACTAGTGCGACCCTCGGATGGAGCGACGAGTGCCCCGCTGAAGTTCGAGTACTACCCGAATCCAGGTACGGTAACCTTTGCCAGGCTCCAGCGAAAGCTGAAGCGTCGCCAGGAGCTGGATGTGTTCCAGCAGATCCTCTCCCTTGACAGTGAATCCGCCACAAAGTACTCGTGTCCACCGTTGGATCTTGAGGAGGAGAACAACACGGTGTCATCGGATGATCAGCAGAGTTCGGGAACGCTCAATGAGTTCGAGATAA
This sequence comes from Drosophila serrata, assembly GCF_035046125.1. Lineage (NCBI taxonomy): Eukaryota > Metazoa > Arthropoda > Insecta > Diptera > Drosophilidae > Drosophila > Drosophila serrata. The sequence goes on along the minus strand of NW_028257173.1, from coordinate 2,742,738 downwards.
TGGTAAAGAAACTGCAGATGCAACAGCGAGGAGAGTCCCACGAAATGGATGGTGGAACCGTCACCGAGTATACGGATAACGATAACGAACCTGACATGGAGATCGAACTGGAGGTGCCGCAGTTACTGCCCCAATTGGCGGACGATTGCACTCAGACCTCTACGCCCATGGAGGAGATACTGCAGCATCCACAGCTGCAGTCACGTCCGCTGACCAATGTGGACAAGATCACCGAATGGATGAAGAGCAGCGAATTTGAGCGAACGGATAGCCTGACCGTGGAGAATGGGGACACCCAATCCCTGTCGAATAGCACCGCTCAGACAGCCTTCACCAATGTCAGCAGCCTGACGGCCAATACGACCATAACGAATCAGCTGGAGGAGGAAGCCCATCTGGCCAACGGATCCCGCAGGGATACCCTTGAAAATCCTGCAGTAAAGGAACTACCGGAGGCTGACAAGGAGCCAGAAACGGTGACAGCCAGTGCCCAGGCCTCCGTTGATCTGGACGAGAACTTCGATGAGACGGCCACTTACACAAGCCTTCAGATAGCTTTCAACAATCCCATAGATATAGCTGCACCCAAGGAGAGCAGGCAGGGTGGTGGTATACAGATCTATCCACCCACAAATCCGTTTGGCTCTCTGGATGATGCTGAATTAGTGGTTCTTACGAATCCACCGGCACCCAGGATTAAAGTGAATGCCGCCCAGACCCCAGCCACGCCACCAGATTCGCCTCCCCTGCCGCTGCCACCGCGTACACCTTCGCCAGATCCCGAGCACAGATTGCCGCCGTTGCCACCAAAGCCCCAGAGAAACTCACAGGATCTGAGCATTGTCAGTGACTCCATCTCGATAAGCCGCTCCCGAAATGGTAGCCTTAGCTCCGCCAGAACCACACCCTCACCCATTATCATAATGCGAACTCCCGACCAAAGTCCCACCAAAAGGCAGCCCACACCAAGTGAGTCCCCGAAGAAGCGCCAGGGATTCTTCTCTCGATTCTTTTCCCGCCGCAAGAGTAGGGCCGAGGACGAAGAGTCCTTGACACCGGGTGCAAGTCCTAGTAAGCAATCCTCTGGCAGATCGAAAGCCACCACACCCACCGGCAGTAGGGAGCCAAGTGTGGCACATTTCTCCCTAGGCGATCCCAATCGCAGCTCCACGAAATCCATGCAACCTCTGGGCAAGAGCGAAGGTCGGAATGGAAAGCCAGTGGGTCGGAGTTCGAGCAGTGTGTCCGGCAAGAGGCCAGCACATCTGGACGCGGATGTGATTCATATTCCCCTGAAGGGTGGCGACAGCGAGAACAGCTTGCTCCGTCCGGAGAGCTACTCGAATGCCAGTACCTTGAGCTATGGACGACCTCTAGACCGGAGGACCCTCAGCACCCTACAATTGGCGGATATTCCCATCAGTGATGGTAATATGGAACTGGTGGCCATTGCCGATCGTCAGAGCATAAGGAATTTGTGCGAAGGTGCCTATGGTGTGGTACTGGATCCCAGTGTGGATCTCTCCGAGGCTGAGCACTTTGCGCTGTACACCAGCAAGAGTCCAGAGCCACCTTTCGGCGGTGAGATGGGTGGAGATGGTGGAGGAGCAGGTGGCGGTGGCGATGGAGCTGAAGCCACTGACTTCCTTAGTGCAGATGAAATTGCTCGACGGCTGGCGGAGGCCAATGGATTGCAGTAGAAATGGAGTGAAAAATTAAAGGGGTTAAAGGGTAACTGATTTGTGGAGAGGAAGCATAAATAAAAACTATTAAATGTAGCTACAAAATTTAACTTCTTAAAGGGTTTAGGCTCTTTTTTAAGCTGCATTTAAAGTTTAATTTGGAATATTCCCTAATCCACCAAAAATCAGTTACCTGAGAGACCCCCCAGCACTAGCTAGTTTATTACACACACAAAAAAATGCACACAACTATACAAACTATATCTTTTCTAGTCGTCTTTTCTCTCTTTCAGTATTAATTACCAAAAAAAAATATATATATATAATGCACAAATTAATTTCTAGCTTAGAAATACCTGAGAAATATCTCACCGAAAAAACCAGAATAATTCGTTTCTAATCACATGAACCTCCTCCGAATGTCTTTTTAGAAACCCTCACCCAGCACAATCGTTCGGAGACCCGCAAAGCGGTTGAAAGCCTTAAACGCGGTCTCATGACCACCGATTTCTATCCAACCAAGCACGTGAAAACGTCCAGTAAGTTCTCGAGCATATTCTGCATTTATTACTGGTGCTGGGATTGGGTTCCGGTTTTAAGTAGTTCCTAGAAAACCATATACACACATCCCCTCCTCACATATACACATAAATTCATATTTCAATTAACATTAAGAAGTAGCGAGAATTGATTCACTATATATATATATTTGCAAACACATATAGAACCGGAGTTTATAATACCTTGTGGACCAATGGGGTGCAAATGTTGTCCAACCCCCTCCCAGGAATTGTTGAAAGTCGGATAGAAGATATAGCCTATGATGGCTTTTTTTAGGGAACAGTTTGTTGAGCGAGGTTTCGAATTGAAAGTTTTAGTGTTCTACAAATTCTTGATGTATTGAAAAAAAATTATGAATAAAGGAATTTTCAATAAAAAAAAAATCATTGGAGTTTACTAGAGAAAATTTTCACTTTTAAAAGTTATTACTTTTTGAAAAACTTTACATTTTTCATTTTGATTTTTGAAAATTAGTTGAAATATTCTTGCTGTGTTGAAACCAACAAGTTTTTCAGATTTAATGCTTAGATAGTATTATTACTAAAATTATTAAAATATTGTAGTTCATTTTAACTTATCGAAATTGTTAAGGATTATCCCATAGCCTCTGTTTAATTCATTGGTCCGATACATTTACGCCACATATACATAGTTAAAATATTAATTTACATATTGATTTTAGTGCCTATTATCTATTATAGTATCAATATTTTTTAAAATTTCTGCTACTCCCACCATCAATTTAAATTAATTTGAATTTTGCAACTTTCTACTTTCAAAGCAAAACTTAAAAATGAACTTAATTTGAATGCAAGGATATTTCAAGCCTCGGACCACCGAGGACTCCTTTCCCCTCTGTATTTTGTCTAGTTTCCCCCCAAGCCACCAAAGTTGGACATCAAATGAGAGTAAGTTGATATTGCCTGCCTACAGCGACAAAGTTGATGTTGTGGTTTCCGTTGTCCTTTTTGAGTTTTTGCAAATTGCTTTAGTTTCACCTCAGTTTCGCCGCAATTATGTAAATGCTATGTATATCATTTTTTTGTGGTCTATAACCTTTCGTTCATTAACCTTTCGTTTACGTTTTCGTTGTCATTGGAAACATATGGCTCTAACGAGGTTGTGTTTGTTTTTTTTAGGCCCATTTACCGCAGTCCAACCGCCACAAATGGCGACCACAACAGCGCCGCAGACGCAGACACAGCTATCGCCGGGCATGTCCATAATGTATCCCGGCGGTGGAAGTCCCCACTTTATGCACGAGATCAAGGTGGAGCAGGCTTTCATGGATGTGGACAGCCGGAGCAGCCACTGTCCCTCGGTGGACTACAATTTCCCATCGCCACGTTCTAACAGCACCGTGGACAGCATTCCACCCATGCAAATCGGACAGACCACTAATCATCTATATCTTCCCGATGCCTCAAACTTTCCAACAAATCCTGGCAACAGTCCGTCACGTTTTAATGGTGGCACCATGACGCCAATAAACAATAATAATAACAACAGTAACATGATGATGAATAACAATAATAATAACAATGGCTTTGTAAGCCTAAAATTGAATGCCATGAACTCACCGACTCAGGACATGAAGCAGGTATTCCAGCAGCCACAGCAGTACCTGCCTCCACAGCAGCCAGAGCAGCATCAATATATTCCACAATCCCAGCCAGAACAGATCCAGTACCCGCAGCAACAGCAGCAACAGCAGCAACATCAACAGCATCAACAGCAACAGACAGATGGCCAGCAGCAATCATTCAGCGATCTTATCCTGTCCAGCACATTAATGGATCTTGGAACCATTGACACCAACGAGTTAATCCAAGGAATTGACGAAACTCTCAGCAGCTTAGGACTGGCAGGAGGAACAATCGGTGGAGCCGCCCAAATGAACAACAATTTTGCAAATTACTAAATGTACGCGTATACATTTATATATTCATAAATATACCACAAGATTAACCAAATTAGAGTTATGTAAAAAAACGGTCTCAAGGACAGGTTATCATTTCCCTTCAGCCAAGAGCCACACATTACATAACTCTACTTTGCCATACATTGTACATAGATATTTTGGCTAGATAGCGTATAGAAGAGGGTCATGCGAATCTCATTGCCCCGATGCCTTGTTACGACTTTTCTTTGTTATGTAAATGGAGTGAATTCCGTAATTATAATGATTTATAATAAAGTACGACTTAAGATTTTACATGGATTTATGTGTGCTCTGTGATGAGGAGGGAATGTGTGGTTATAACCAAAGATTTTAAATAATCGACATGCAGAAATTTTAAACTTTAAATTTGTATGACTTTCCTCACCTATGCTATGCTATAATTTTGTTTAGAATGATTTCTTTTGGCTCAATACTTATAATTTGTCTTCATAGAATTACTCAATTTGAAAAGGTGAGGAAAATCTTCTAACCCGACCCCCGATGACCGATTTCAGCGACAAAAGTATGGTTGACCCAGCTTATCATTATTCTCGTTACGCATGCCGGCAAAGAAGCGATTGATATCCTCCTCGGTCACCACCTTCTTGCTTTCGGCGAAGGACTGCAAATACTCCTTTAGCTTGTCCTTCATACGATTGTATTCGGTAATCGCATCGATTTGCTGTGTCCGGTCAATGGAGGCCAAAGCCCGGATGCCCTGCTCATAGCTGGAATTTTCTTCCGCACGCTTCATGCCGCGCTCCTCGTACGTCTTGGCCGAGTCCTCGGTGTCCAGCAGAAACTCCACGCCAAGCTCCTTGTAGAGCGGTAGGCATTCGGAGCACTGGCAAAGCGATTTGCGCCAGTCATTAGTCCAGAAAGCGGCTCCTTAAAAGAGGAAGGAATGGGAAGAGCAAAGGTGGTTGAAAGGGCCGCTGGCATTTGAGGTCAAACTCCTAACGAATGAAGTTGATTTGATTAATTGCCCGACTTTAAGGAATGTTGTTTGATTAAATAAGTGAAAGTTAAGCAAGACATTGTGCAAATGTTATTTAATATTTTGTTACAGTACTATGAAAACATAACCCTTGCTGGGTATTATAATTTAAGTCAGAAACATAAAATGGAGTGAAGAAAGCATTTCCGACCCTATAAATCATATATATTCTTGATCAGTATCGACAGCCGAGTTGATTTAGCCATGTCCGGTTGAAAACTAAATTTAGAATTATATAGAATTTTCCGCCTCTCGAAATAAACCTACTTGTGAGGTATAACTACAAATCTACCTTCGATTTTCCATTCAAAAATATTCCCAGGTATAAGCAAACCCTCAAACACAACACATTTAAATTATAAAAAAAGACTGCATCATGAATCTGGAGTACTTTAGCGAGGGCCTCGACTGCCTGATGTACTGCGGCATGAAACTGTCGCCGGAGCAGCGTATCCTGATTGAGAACTCACTGATTGCCTTGCAGAATGACAACCGCTTTTCGGGCATGTATTTGTGGGGCCGCATCACGGCCACCAAAAACGATTACTATATTGCATTTGGCTTCACGAACGATTGCCTAAAGGATCGCAAATACTTTTACAGTCTGGATCAGTTTCAGTGGCAGCTATTGCCTTTTGTGCAAAGCCCTAATATCTTTCAGGCAACTATATTGGCAAGGGAGCCATTTATAGGAGATCCCAGCATTCAAACCTACGTTAAGTTGGTAAGATAGCTTTACAAAGATTTACGATATACAAGAACTAAATGAAAGACAATGGCTTTTAGGATCCCACTTTCGATATTGTAGGAAATCAGGTGGCAGGCATTAGTCGCCCTGAAGTGGTCAAGCTCAAGGAGGAGGAGCGCCTGGCGGCCATTGTCTTTATTATCACCGAAGAGTGTGCCATTTGTCCCCGTGGTGCGTTCTACAAGATGACCGATAGCCGCGTGATACCCAATCCGATGTTCAGGGGCCTAAACAGTCTGCAAATGGATAACCAGTCTTATTATCAACTATACCGTCTGCCCCGTAACGATCTCAAAGTGAATTTGGCCAAGAGGAGCGACTATAACTATGCTATCGACTTCCTGGACACCATTGATAGCGTTATTCCACTAGGTCAGGCCTTTGCCTTGAATTTGCAACGGAACGAACGACTGGTGGTGATCAAGTCTTGCCTTTGGATGGGCATGACCTTCTTCCACAAGATGGATTCCCATAAGCATGGATTCCTCTACTTGGGAGATGGCAAGAAGAACTTTGATTTGCTCTTCATGTATTGATTTTGCTTAATAATTATGGTTGTTTCCTGCATGTACTTAAGTTTAGTTAATAATTTGCCATAAAACTCACCCTGATGCTCCTTGAGAGGCGTGGGACGACTGCAATTATCCAGCTTGGCACGCTTCTGGCTGGGTTCGCCAACCTCTGCCGCTGCTGCATCGCCTTTCTTCTCCGAAACGTTAATTATATCGCAGATGCTACGATCTAGCTCCGACTTTAGTTGACCTTCATCCTGCTTTGGCTTTAAGTCCTCCTTGGGCTTCTTTTCCTCATCACCCTCAACGGGCTGCAAGGCCAATCCGGTATAGTCCTTAAGGAATGGTACAGCATCCATACAGCCATCGCAGATCATTTCACTGCAGGCATCCAGCCACTTCTCGCTGGCGCCCGGAGCCTTCATGTGCGGCAGATGGTACCAGTCCTCGCAGATGGCGCACTGCAGCATCACCTCTTCGACGGTGCGTTCGGGATCAGGATAAGGACGCTTGCAGCGGCAGTAGAGCCCTTGGAAATTCTGGTTGTACAGATTTCCCTTATTGACTTCCTGAGCGCCTTGCAGTTGCGAATTCAGGGAGCACTTGCCCAGCTTGCTTGTGGGACAGTCGCAGCGGAAGTTCCGCTTAGTATAGAGCTCCACCAGTTCGTGGTTCTCGTGGCAGCGGTAGGAACAGGCCAAGCAACAGCCGGCGGCTTTGGTAAGGTCAGTGCGTGCCTCCGGGCAGCAAGTGAGGCAGGAGTACAGGGCCTGCCGGGCGATGGGTCCCTTTGCATAGGTGCAGGACTTCTCGTCGGAGGCGCCCAGCACCGCGGCGTACTCGTCCTCCAATTCCTTCTCCTGCTCGAGCACATCCACCATTGTGATGGTCGATTGCTCGTGCGGATTTCCATCCTCGCCCTCTGGGCCGGCAACACTCGCATTTAACTCGCTCATCTCACTGGTGGTCGGATCAAAATGGTGTCTAACTGTTGTTCAAAGGTCTGAATTTCGTGGAAGTGTAGGAATACCAATTGTTTGGCGCGATTTGGACGCGGACGAAAATTGCAAATAATTGGAAACAGTGTGACCGTCACCGGGGCGGTGCAAAAATACCAGTAGAATCTCAAAAATACTAAGATTTACCGCTTCAAATATACCAGACATTGCATCTTAAAAATAGCTAGATTCTTTCAAATGAATTCAACAGCAGAATATATAATTTAATTATTTTAAAGTCTTTTATAAAAACAAAGTAATCATTATTTAATTGCCAAATATGTCAACTAATTCATTTATACCATTGCAGATTTGAGATTTTGGTCAGAAGCTTAAAAAACAAAGAAAGAGTAATTTTCGACCCTATAAATCATATACATATATATTTGATCAGGATCAACAGACGAGTAGAACTAGCTATGTATTGCAAAAATTAAAATTTTTCAGAATTAAAAAATTTTATAAGGGGTTACATCGTTAAAATTTTAAAAAATTTACAAAAAATGTAATATTTCATTAAATTTTAAATAAAGTATGCAGATTTATATATCTCATAAAAACTAACATAAAACAACATTCTGAATTGAAATTGATTCATTGTAAGCTTAGTTATTGTATATTTTATGATAATTTTAATCTACACATTGATCAAAATGCAAACTGCAATACTATACAAACTTCGGATCCTAAAGTCAGTTTGCTTTCCTTTTTATTTTAATGTAAATAAAAACTTCTGGTGCCAGACCGAATTTGCATGGTTGGCATTTAAAAACGCTTACTTAAATAGGGATTTATTTTATTTTTTATTTATTTTAAATGATTTTACACGAAATATTTGCTTAGGCTGCGTTTATTAAAATGCTTGTTTCCAGCCATAAAATAGCTAGCTAGCATATTTACACATTTTCCAACACTAACGCAGCAAATTTTCTGAGCGTGCGGCTGATTTTTATAAACAATTGCAATTTTCTCAAAATAAAAACTAATATAAGCCATTAATTATGAATGCGCCACCGACCTTCGAATCATTCCTGCTGTATGAAGGCGAGAAGAAGTGAGTAAACCATATTTGTTCCACAAAATGAACTCATTTAACCGAATTTGTTTTGTTTTGGCGCGGTGGCAGAATCATAAAGGAATTGGACACAAAAGTAACAAATGCGGCGATATTTACGATAAACAAAGAGGATCATACTCTGGGCAACATGATCCGCAAGTAAGCTGGTTAATTATTTACTAAAATTACAGAAATAAATCACTCTTTAACCCATGCAGCCAACTGTTGAAGGATCCCAATGTTTTGTTTGCCGGTTACAAGGTTCCCCATCCCCTGGAGCATAAGTTTGTTATCCGGATTCAGACTACGGCGGACTACTCGCCCCAGGAGGCATTCATGAACGCCATCACCGATCTGTTGGCCGAATTATCACTCTTCGAAGAGCGATTCAAAGTAAGATATAAGAATTTGACATGGTTTGTGTTGATAAATATTGTGGATGGGGGGCATTAATGAATCCCTTAGATGCAAGAGGCCTCTCTGTTATGCTTTCAAGGGTTTAAAACCAAAGGCATACAAGAGAAGCCTACTTGCAGTCCAAGGAAAACATCGCTGCCTTAATCTGCAGCCCAATCCGCTAATTTGTAATTCAAGTAATTTAATGAATTTCCTTGTCTAATACAAACATTTATATTATTTTTTCAGGACGCTATCAAGGAAAAGAAGGAGGGTGGCGATTAATTTAGCATTTTCATTGTAGCATTTTAGTCTCATGTAAAAACCCCGAATAAAGCGTCTTACTTCACTTTATGAATTTTATTTTTACACTTTTTTTACAATAATTTACGAAACGTTGGCATTATATCGAATTAAATAAATAAAAACAATTTGAAATAGACTATTATCCACGATGTACACAAGCGAGGATAAACGCAAAATCACAATTTAAAATAATAGAATGTTTTTCGAAATAGTGTGAGTGAAGCTCAGCGCTCGAGGTAAAAGTTCTAATCAACAAAGTACAATACATTTTTAAAAAATTGTTCTAAAGCTAATAGGTCTCATCATCTGCACATTCGCTTGTATCGTGGCCAAAGACTGAAAAGGAAAATGTGATTAGCTCATCTTAAAGAATAGGTTCCTAACCATCAACTTACCCTCGCAGGACTCGCAGTATTTTCTGGGTGCGGGCAACTTGCGTTCCTTCTTTTCATTGTTATTGGCCTCAGCGGTGGGTGGAGGCGAGTAGTCCCGATCATCACCACCCTGGATGGGACAGTCCTCCGTCTCGTGCTTATCGAACTCATCGCAAATGTCACAGAAAAGTCTGGGAGCTGGTTTGCGCTTGGTCAGGGCATCAAAGGCATGAGGTCTGAGGAAATTAGTAAATTTAATAAATAAATAAGCTCAAATTTAAAATTAAAAACTAGCTCACTTGGTAAAGTCCATGGGCAAGGTCTCTAGGGTCTGGACTTTGGCCTTGAGGGCATCATTCTTTTGCTGCATGTCTGCAATGATTGAGTTGAGGAAGTTGATCTTCGCCAGGCTGGTCTCAGTATCTAGTGTCTATAATTAAAGAAAAAACAATAAATATAGGAAAAAAGGATAGTTTGGTACCCCTTAGTATTACCTCCAGTTCATCGCCCTTGCCTGACGGGGTGCTACCCGCTCCATTCATCTGGGTCCTCAGGGTTAGAATCTCTCTTGACTTCTCCAACTCGAGCGATTCCAGTTGACGCCTTAGCTCCTTGGTTTCCAAATTGGCAGTCTTTTGGGCTTCTTTGGCTTGATGGAGAGCCGCCTCGAGCTCCACCACTCTGTTTTGAAGCTGTTCCAGCAGCTTGGACTTGGTGGAGGCCGTTTCATCCATTTCATCGATGACTTTCTGGTACTCCGCCAGCTGGGTATCGAACTCATTGCCCTTTTCCAAAAGAATTTGCTTCTGCTTCAGTGATTTCTGGAGCTCCTCGTTGGCTAGCTTCAGTTGTTCCAGCTGATCCAATAATTTGGATGTTTCCTCTTGAAGATTCCTCTCCTTTTGCTGTGCCTTTTCCAGCTTATCCTGTAGTTCGTTATGGCTTCCCATTTGAGTTTTGAGTTGGGAATTACTTTCTTCAAGTTTTTCCTCTAAGCTTTTCAGTGTCTCTTCTTTTCTGGTCAACATTTCCTGGAGTTCGCCATTAGCCTGCTGCAGCTGACATAGATGCTCCGAAGCTGCCAGGGACTCGCCTTGCAGGTTTCCCTCGTTTTCCAAAGCTTTCTTGAGCTGCTCCTGCAGCTCCTTGTTGGCGGCCTGCTGGGCTTCCAATTGCTGCCGGGCTGCCTCCAGTTTCTGTTCGAAGTCCTTAACCAGTCCCTCTACTTTCACCAGTGAATCGTTGACTTCGCTATTTGCCTGCTGTACTTGCTGCAGTTGCTCCGATAATTTAGCAGCTTCTTCCTGCAGAGCCTTCTCCCGCTTTTGTGCGTCTTCTAGCTTTTCTTGAGTTTCCTTCGATGTGGAGCTGTGTATTTCCAAATGAGTATTGCTTTCTCTTAGTCTCTCCTCTAAATTCTGTACAAGTTCATCCTTCTTCTTCAGTAACTCAAGATGCTTAGCTTCGGTTTCCTGAAGCTGCTGGAGTTGCTGGCTCAATTTGGCACTCTGTTCTTGTAAATGGTTCTCCTTCTTTACAGCTTCGTGTAGTTTCTCTTGGATTTCCTTGGAGGAGCTTATCATGCCTTCAAATTCGGAACTGACATCTCTTAGTTTACCCTCCATGTTCAGGAAAAGTTCATCTTTTTGTTTGAGTGTGTCCTGAAGTTCTCCTAATGACTGTTGGAGCTCTTTGAGTTGCTCCTTTGAGTTTAACGACTCCTGCTGCAGGCTCTGCTCACTCTGGGTCACTTGCTCTAAACATTTATCTAGCTCCTGGTACTTTTTCTGCCCCTCATCCAGTTTGGTATGAGTATCCTTCAGCTCATTCTTCATAGCAGTGAGTTTTTCAATCAAACGCTCGGCGTTCATGTCAGCCTCCATTTCGAAAAGCTCAAATATGTGATTGGTTTCGCTTTTCTCTGCTTGAAGGACCTCTAGAACAGTGGAGAGCTCCGCATTGGTGGCTGATATGTTGGCGTTGGCCACCTGGATGGCTTCAACGAGGGTTTTAAGGTCGGCTATCTTTTGAGCATCTTCAGCAGCCATTTTCTCCTTGTGCTGGATCTCAGCATTGGTGATTTCCAGCCGCTCCTGCAGATCCCTTATTGTCTCTTGGGAACCATTGTTTAGCTCTTGATTCTCCTCCTTAGCTTTGGTGACTTGATCCTGAAGTGTTTTAATGGTTTCCTTCAACGATGCTTCTTTTCTTTCGGCCTCTGCCTTGAGCTTTGTTTGGGAATCTTCACTGTATTGGAGTTGCTGACGGAGCTCCAAGAGTTCCTTCTCCTTCTGCAACATCTCTTGACTCCAGACATCCGCCTTGCTGTTCAGCTCCTTCTTGCCGGTAGCCAATTCCTCAGAGAATTTGGATAGCTTGGTGTGCAGGTCGCTTGCCGAGGATCTCTCTGCCAGGAGCTCGGCATGTAGCTTTTCGGTGATCTCCTTGATCTGATCCTCCAGATGTGAGGCTTCCGCTCGGGATTCAGCGTATTCCTGAAGGTAAAAATATGTATTTAATAGTTGTTTGATTTAATTAATGACATTACTCTACCTTGTTGACCTTCTCGAGGGCTGCATTGGCTGCCTCAAGTTGCTTAGTCCTGGACTCTACATCTGTCTGGCTTGAGCTTAGAGCTGATTTAGTTTGATTCACCTCCGATTTCAATTCGATAAGCTGTTCTTGGAAATAAGCCAGCTTCTGGGCTTTTTCCTCAATCGCTTCATTCGCCGTCTCCAGCTGTTTGGCCTTGATTTCCGCCTCAGATTGACTGGTTTTCAAGTCCAATTCAGTTTTCCCTGCCTGGGACTTTAGCTGGCTGATCTCCTCCTGCAGTTTGGCCAAGTTCTTGGCCCCTTCCTCGCCAGAAGCGGCTGCCTGTTGCTGGAATTGCTCCAACTGCATTTGTGTGGATTTGAGAATTGCTTCAGTTTCAGATGACTTGGCTTGGAGTTTCTGGAGTTCCTGTTCTTTGGTTTTAATGATTGCCTCTTGATCTTTTTTCTGTGCTTCGAGGTCAGCAAGTAATTTTTCCTGAGTTTTACTGTTTTCTTCCAGTTGCTGCTGCAGTTTTTGCAGTGTTTCGTTGGCTTCAACCAAATTAATATCCTTCTGGGCATTAATATCCTTGTTAAGATCAAGTTGACTCTTTGTTTCAGTCTGTTCCTTTTGGCAAGCTTCAAGTTCGGATTGCTTGGATGCCAGTAGCTGATCCACGGATTCTTTTTCTAATTTAATTTTACTAATTTCCTGTTCAGCCTTTTCCCTGATTAGTTTTTCCTGATCCGCGACTTGCTTAGCTTCAGTCAATAGCTTTTCTAGTTGATCTCGTTCCTCCTGCTTTTTCGCAGCTTCTTCTTTGACTTGGATCAGTTCCTTTTGGTTTTGCTCAAGAATTGTGGACTTTTCGTCACTTCCAGCCTGCTGTTGTCGAAGCATGTCATCCAGAGCAGAACTGTCGGCCTTTTGTACATTTAACTGCGTTGTAAGTTCATCAAGCTGTTGATTTAGATCCTTGATCTGCTCATCCCGCATTCGGACTTCGGTCTGGAGTATTTCGCACTCATCGGTTTTGTTGACCCGCTCGCTTTCCAGGGAATCGGAGGCAGCCTTCTGGCTCAACAATTCGGTGGTAACCTTTTCCAGCTCCTCGGCCTTGGCTGCCAGCTTTTGGGAGAAGTCCGCTTGTGCCTCCTGGGCCTGCTTCTCGTTCTCCTCCTTGAGCAGTGCCAGTTCCCTGCGCAGATTCTCGATTCCACTCTGAGAGAGGGAGAACTTCTCCAGCGACTCATCTTTGGACACCAATTCCGCCTGCAGCGTTGCATTCTGTTCCTGCAGGTACTTTACGTTCTCCCTTAATCGCTGCTCTTCCTCCAGCTGCTCAGCTATTCGGGCTTCCGTCTCCTTCTGTTGAACGCTCAATTTTTCCTGCAGCTGAGCAATCTCCTCCTTGAGGCCAGTGTCCTCCGGGGGCGAAACAGGCGGTGGAACACTTTGCAGACTGGGTGAGGCTGTGAAAAATAATATATGTTTAGAAATACTTCTCTTAAAATTCAATTTAGCATATTTCTTTACCGGACTCTAGTAGGATGACCTTTGACTCCAGATCGTGTATCTTTTCCTTGTACACTTGGGACTGCGCCTATTATAAAGTAGAATGCATAATTACTAAAACGTCTGATCAAATTGTATTTTAAACCTTGACTTGAGTCTGAGAGGTCTGAATAATGTAATAAATTAATTTCAAAGTAAATTATTTCAAACTGGTTTATTACTGTTGCTTTCTTTGAATGTACTAAATGCTGTTAATCAAGATTTAAGCTTTAAATAGGTTTAATAACACGATCCTTAAATACTGAATTTTTAAAACTAATATATTTGTATTTTAAATTTAATATTAAATTAACTAATAGTGGTCGTTTCTGACTCTGGGCTCTAAATATTGGCTTCGAACAATCAATATTTCTATAGCATACTTTCAGTTCAAACAAAGTAATCTTTTTTCTAAACCAAAATTTTGTTTTACCCTTGCAAATGGTATAATAATATTAGTCATAAGATTTAAAACATTTTTGACAGATTCTTGATAAACATCTACAGTCGATTCAATCTAGCCATGCTTTAGTTTCTTCGGAATCTAGTCTTAACTTGAGGATTGTATTTGCAGATATTATGCGTATTATAAGTATAAAACTTTGAACCTGCAGAATTGTATATAGTAATTGAGCTGTCATCAGAAAATTATTAGAAACGATAAGAGAAGTTTTCTATGGAAAACCAAAAATTAAATACCCTTGCATCTTTGATCGGTCATAACTAAGCCAAAAATTCAATAATTCTAATTCGGAAAGCTATTCTTGGTTAGTTTTTGTTAGGTTAATAAATATGCATAATCAATTTAAAATTTAAAAAAAATCATTTTTTTTTTTTCAATTTTTGAAAAGATAAAATTTGCAAAAAAAAAATTGAAAAAATTAAAAAAAAAAATTTTCTACCGGACATGGCTCAACCGATTCACCTTTTGATGCTGATCAAGAATATATATGATTTATAGGGTCGGAAATGACTCCTTCCCTGATTTGATTGAATTTATATTACCCGGTAAAGGTAAATATTATAATATTTCTATCGTTCAGAAAACGATTTCAAAACTATAGTTTTGGGTTCAGCTAATTAAACTCATTTCTTGTTTATGGGTATAATGTATTTTTCTGTTTTAAAAATGAACTTTTTGTGGGCCAACAAACCGAAAAATTGAATTTGCTATCCTCCTTAAATAAATATCCTAGTTCTTCAATATGGACACACAAATTCATTAAAAGACCTTCGGAAGTACAGCAATCCAAAGTGATCTCTTCTTGCTTTTTCTATCAATTAAAAGATTAAGGGATAAATTATTATGACATAGAGGAGGTATCTAAATAAGCCAAAAAATTACATTACTATTGTCAAAGACTTGTGGCCTAAACTAAACTAAACTAATTTATTAAAGCTTCAGGCACATTAAAAATCAATTAGCTTAGCATCTATCTAGCCTCTACTTCTCTACAGATCAAGTCAATGTCTAAAATAGCAACTAATACGAGAATGACTATTCCTTACATTCATTTCATCGCCACAAAATTGCAACTCTTCCGATTTCTTGCGCTCATCGCCCAATTCCGACTGCAATTCGATAATTCTGGCCTTAAGCTGGGGATCGAAAGATTTAAAGGTTAGCAATCGAATTAAAAACCATTAAATAAAACAACATTTGGAGGGGTTAAAGGGTATTTTTTGCATAGTGTTAATGTTTTAATTTTTCATCATATATAGTAGGTATATCGTATATTTCGTATCAACTAAACCAACAGCAAGAAAAATTCGCTTTCGTACAAAATAATTCAAAATTGTTAAACAACTTTTCCATTTTCCATTATTTTTTCCATTCATATTTCGTTTCATATTTTTTTTAAGCCAAATATAAGCCATTTAATAGAGCTTTATTCGTGTGGTTCTTTTTTTGTTGGCTTTCGTAATTATTATTTTTTTTGTTTAAGGATTTTCTTTTAGTTTTAAAAAGATCTCGTAGATATTTCTTATTTGGTTGTATCAGCTTAAAACGCTGTGCAGACTTCAACATTGTCTTCAGTTGTCCCTTTCTCGATGCGAAGAAGGTTAAATCAATTCAAAAAAATCATCCAATCGAATAGTTTGAGCACTCATCCATTCCATCATCTCTTCCAGATGTTCGCTTCTACTTGATGCGGAGCGGTGTGAGGACACTGTGCAGGATGCAGTGCCTCTCATGCTTGCCCGACCAGCCGCGGAACTCGCGTCGCAGATCGGATAACCTTATGCTGTGCCTTGCGATCAGGCGCCTCCATCGATCCGCCTCGATCAGTATTTGCTATAAGAATCATACAAGAATAGTTTTGTGCAAACAGGATTTCTTTTCTATGAGCCAGGCAGGCGGCCGGCATAATTTTTCAAATTTGTTGTCAAATTTTTGGTTTTGCGTTAAAAAGGATTGAGATGGATCAATAGATGAGAGATAGATTGTATATATAGGAATGGTTGAAGGTAGGGAGAGAGCATTGGGGTGATAATTTTGTTGCTAATTTAACACTCAAACTCAAAGTGCGCTGGACAAATAGAAAAGTCTAACACATATCCGCATATAATTGCAAACACAAACAATTTATTCAGAAACGAAACCAAACAGAAAGCACAAAACTAAGTCATCTTCTAGAATAGCCCCACAAATAATATGGAAAAGCAGTTGCAGAAAAAATCATGTAAGTGCCTAGTAAACTTTACTATATTTCTATTTTACTATATAGAAAGCCATAGTGCAAAAGGTGCTACATAATATAGTTTATTTATAATTGAGATTTTTAGAATTTCTATGTAGTGTTCAATGATACTTGAAAAGTACAAAATTGTGTCTGAATAGAGATGAGCTTTGAATGCAATAATTAAATTAAAGTTTTGAGTTAATCATGCTAAAATTGATTTAATTTAAGTTTTGTGCCAGCACAAAATGGAAATATTAAAGTAGGACAAGAAATGTATGTAACTTGTTATACATTTCAGAATATGGCATATCCAATAATAATAACCTTAACCCATTGTTAGACGAATTTTGACCGAGTTAAATGCTGTTGAACCCCCCACAAAACCTTTCATGCCTAGTTAAACTTATGAAATTTGTACTCTTCTCAGCGTTCAAAAGTTAATTTGATGAATCATTTCTGACAATTTGGGGATGACTTGTTTGCTTTACTGTGGTTAACGAAAGAAATCATAATAAATAAATAAAAAGTGGCAAAAATTAAGTGAGTTTGAGTTAAATCAACAACACAATAACACCAGGTCTTCGAAAGGTGACTCAAAATGTATTAAACAATATTACAATTATGTACTTTTGTTGTAAAGGTTGTAAAGTACATTTGTTAATACTTTTTCACACACTTTTAAATCTTGTAACATCTGAGCCACTTTTCGAAACCCAAATCAAACACAAGACAATGATCAAAATAATAAAGACATAACGATGAACAAAATAAAGAAAAGTTTAGCACAAATGAAAAATGTGTTGCTTTCGCAGGGGAAGTCGAGGTGTTGCGTGTTTTGCTTGAACAGCAGCCAGCAAAAGTGCAATGCAAAAAATTAAAATAAAAAACATATAACAAAACAAAACACAATTAATCGAAACCGAAACTGCACAAATGACTGAGCAAACATTGACTGGCCCTCAGCCAACTGGAAAGAGTTTCTTTTTATCGCAAAACCAAACTTTCTTTGGCTTGGCCTGCTGCTGTTGCTGATGTTGCTGCTGCTGCTGTTGCTGTTGCTGCTGCAAAGGTTGCCTGCCCGTTGCTGTTGGATTTGCTGATACAATTGTTGGTTTTGTACGTGTGGTGATGCAGCTGCTCAGGGTGGTGGGCACCCAGAGATGCTGCTGCTGCTGCTGCTGCTTAACCCTCATCGTACCCTTTTTGCCGCTGGGCGGTCGATAGGGTCGCGATCTGTCCGCATAGGGCAGCGGTGCGTACATGGTATCGGTGAAGATAATTACCTCGTTGATGTTCTTCTGCAGCTGCAGCGCCTGGTTCTGTGCGTCCTCGCGGTCCAACTCCCGCTCCACCATCAACTGCTCCACATGGTTTTGCTTCTCGCGCAGCAGGTCCTATAAAATCGATCAAAAGATCGAGCACAGAGAGCACAAAGCAAGCTTATATGAAATGCCTGGACACACAGAGTTAAGACAATACGATATACAGTGTACAGGAAGATAATTCATATATGTACATATATGAATATACATATAGAAGATATAGAGATGTGTAGATAGGTGTATGTACAAAAAACAGGGTGCGGCAGGGTGTAGCATAAGGGACACTCATTACACTCATATATATAGAATATACCGTTGACAGCGAACAAACATGCAAATAAAAATAATAGCAGTAACAATAAAAACATTTAACAATCAACATTTAAACAGCCAAAAGCGTGCAGGAAATATTGAAATATATTTATTATTTTACATTGTGAAATATAAAGAGTAAAAGTAAACCAACTCAAACACATGGCATAAATTGCATCAAGAGTTCGTAGGCATACATTTATTATTAATTTACATATTCTGTTTTGGTGGGGTTGTTTTGGGTGTGTGTGTGTGTTGTGTGTATGTTTTGTGTGTGGGTTAGTTTCTTATGTTAGTTGTACGCTTACAATCTAAGGATTAATTCACAAATTTACTGCAAGTGTTTCCAAATTAACGTTGAAAGTTGGTGGGTATTTCCTTAATATAATACAGAAAGCTAATATAAATTGAACAATTTTAAAAATATTTAATAGATTCATAAGAATAAAATTTAAAAACCATTCACCTACATATTTTCTTAAATTTTAAAATATTTTCAATTCTTGTTAAGACCAAATCGAAATACAAATATATATCTCAACTTCTTTCACCAATTAATCATATTGTAAATAGTTTTAGATAACTTTCAACGTTAATAGATTGGACAAGCTAACAGCAAATGCAGCTCTCATTACATATAGAGCTCTTTAAACCAAAAAAAAAGGAAAAAACCAACAGCGAATACCATACATTTTTTGTGTACTTTTTTTTAGCATACCTGCATGGAAAATTGGCTTTTCGGCGTCGTTATTATGGGCTTAGCTGGCGTGATCGACTTGCGCTGCTAGGAACGGAACGAAGGTGTGGGATTGCGATTAGAATTGGAACGCGTTAGTACCATGGGGGGTATTGGGCTCGGGATATAAATTAGCAAAATAAGTTAATGGGTCAGATTTAAAAAAATTAAAAACAACAAATAACAGAACCAACTGCAAACGGTATTTTGTGTGTGTTTTGGGGGGGGGATAGCTGTAGCTGTAGAGGGGGTCACCGCTTATACCTGAGCATTCATGCGCATGCGCGACGTATTTGTGGTGGCAATGCTATTCATGGTGCCAATTGATGTAAGCGACTCTCTTGATCCTGTCCTCGATAGACGCGTCTTCTTGGACGACGGCGACAAGGTGACCTTGGCAATGGGCACAAAAACACCATACTTGGGTTTGCATTCGAAGTATCTGCAAGGGTTTTAACGTGATTATTGCTGTGGAGAAGCTTTCCATCGAGTTTGTACCTTATGCCATCTACTGCACCATCGTTCTTGCCACTTGCTTCGTCCAATTCAACGCCGCACCAGTTGCCAGGAGCAAACTGTGTCTCCCCCAGGTAACGCAAGATGCCAGGACGGCTGCCAAAGCCAGAAGAGACAATCACACGATCGCCAACGGTTAGACCATTTTCTAAAAGAAAGGAACGATATTGTATCTTTGAAGGACTCTTTTCCTTAGACGTAGACTTACTGCCGCCTACTCCGGGACTACGTAGCATGGAGCTGCGAATACTCGCTGTTGGGGAAACTGTGCGTGATCTGTCTGGCGAGTTCTTGCCCAAAGGCGATGTCGGAGTATGAGCTCCGGACATGGGATATGTGGTGAGACGCGTGAGTCGCGAGAAAATGCCACGTTTCGGCTCGCACTGGAAGTATCTTTTGCCCGATACACAACCATCGTTTTTACCTAAAGAAAAGACACAAATATTAATATAATCTGTAAGAGATCTAATAGATATTCACTGCTTACCATTGGGCTCATCGAGGACAATGCCTGCCCAGTCGCCGGGGGCAAAATGTGTCTCTCCAATATATGCAATCTGTCCGGAACGAAGGCCTCCGACCCACACCCGTTGGCCAATGATGAACTGCTCGGTGTTTGCTGTCAGCACAGTGCTGTTGTGATCTGTGTTGTGGCGGGAAATAAACATCAAGTTGGGGGGTCCCCATTAGTACTTCAGCCGTTAAGTCATCAATCAATATATACAATAGACAAACTACTAAAATTGGCTTGAACTGCGTTTTCATTTATCTCAAATACGGTTCATTTTTCATGTGTTCCAGTTGGAGGAATATGATGTCATTTGGTAATTTGCATATCGCATGCTCAATGGAAAGCCATTGAGAACGATCCCCATAGACCGATACCCCCGCATATAATGAATATCTTTAAACGGATTTAAGCTCTGTGTAAACTTGACATTTGCAATCTGTTTAATATTCCACTATTTAAAACCCAAGAACTCTCAGATTTCGTATTCTTTAAAAGCGGTTTTTACGAGTCTTGGTTGGAAAACCATTAAGTGGAAAATTACAGGAAACAAGCGCATTATAAGAAGAAAAAAACGGCGAAATAAAAATTGCATGCAGCTCAATGAAGTCATAACAACATTTTGCCAAGTTTGGCTGTCGTGTCAGTTAATTTAATTTTGCTGTTGACTGCATCCACCCACAACCATTAGATATGGCAAGTTGTACATTATTTTCCTATTTTTCTGTTGTTGTTAAAATTGATAGGCGCTGAAAATTGCAATTTTGTGGGACTTTTTCCTCTTCCATATTGCAATTAAAATAGGAAAATGTAACTTTTTTTTAATTTAAAGATAAAGTTTAATCACTTTTCTATTGAAATGATATGGCATTGCATCATAGGGATTTATTTTTAAAAGTTTTAAAGTAAATATCAAGTTTTTATTATGAATATTTATAAAACCCCTTATTGCTGTGGTTTATTTGCATATTTATTTAGTAGGGAATAATATTTATTTTAATTTTCCTTGAGCTCATTAATCAATGTAAGTTATTTTAGAAAATATACTATGTACAACTTGTATTTCTTTTAAAATTAGCTTGCTTAGTGATAATTAATTTAAGATTTCCAACATAAGCCAGATAAATGCATTCACTAAACTCAAAGGAAATCATTCCAGCTTAACTTTTATTATAAATCCCTTACCTTGATCTAATATTTCCTAATTAATTATAATGGCTTAAGTTTCTCCATTCAATTTATTTTTCATTAAAGCCGTAACGATTTCGCCCCAAATTCATTAATCCATTGACTTGGCCAATTTAATTTGATATAAAAAAATAATATATAATAAAATCAGCATAGTTAACCCTAGAGTGCCGTCCTTGACTTCCACCAAGTTGAGTCAGCAAAAAGTATATATTGTCACAGCAATATCTGGGCTCATTAGAGACGCAATTACACCCACAGTGAGAGGTAAATTTGAACACGTTTCCAGTGGCTCATTAAGCTTTGCTAACTTGACAATACTCTGGGCTACCGAAGATGCCAAAGAGATATGCCTTCTTGCAGGCTCCTTAACATGGCAAAAATATTTGACAGTTGTGGCCATAAATTAGTGCTTTTAATGTTTCTGCCAAATGACTATTTAAGGAGCGAGCAACTGGCCTAGATGCATAGAAATATTAACCACCTGCGCAAACTGGCTAGAACCAAACGTGCTCTGCAGATACAAGATACAGAATAGTTGGCAACAAATATTTAGATAGTTTTGTAACACATAAAGAAAAGTGTCTATTGTTCTGATCTCTATTTATAGAAGATATGTTTAAAGCACTTGAATCTTTGATTTTAATATCATAGTTAAACCTACAATCTTTTCAAACTTTCTTTAATTTCATAACTTCCTTAAACCATCTTTTAAATTGTTGTAAACATATTATTTCTCGCTGTGTGCATCCACCCACAATCTTGGATGCCGAATGCTTACCTGAACTGCGACGTCGCCCAGTGGCCTCTAGATAATAATCATCTTTGGCGTTGGAAAAACAAAAACAGAGACGAAAACAAAACAAATAGAAACAGATACAGATACGACAAACAGATAAAAGATACATGCTGGCTGGCTGGCGATGGCGGGCGAGCGAACTTACAAGATGTGCGACTTCCAGCCTCCGATTTAAGCGATCGTCGAGCGGGCGAAAAGCGGTCCCAATCGGATGTGGGTGAGAGCGAGGATCGCGTAAAGCGTCTGACAGTCTCTTGATAGAGATCTAAATATATATATATTTATATTTATATATATTTGTAGTCAGTTAAAGTCGATAACCATAAAATGCAATTGCAATTGTTGTTTAACATTTAGCATTTTCAGCCGAGTTTTTTTGGGTGTTAACTGTGCAAGCAAGTTTTTCCAGCCATTTTTTCTTTTTTATTTTTTGGCCACTGACATTTCCCCCTTTTTTGTTATATTATACATATTGGTATTGGTTAAAAAATTAGCGCATTTGTGTTAAGCCCAATTTGCTCTTTTGGGTTGTGAAAGTTTTTTGGCAGCTCGTGAGTAGTATTCGCTTGTGTGCTTGATTTCTTGGTTTTTTTTAATAAGATCTTGGCCGCAAGCAGTTGTGGTAAAGGTTAGATGGCAGCGAATAAAAAATAATAATACAACGAACGGTAATCGGAGATCTGTTATTAAAGCTGATTATGTATATGGATATATATATATATATATATAGATGGATCTGACTTGGAGAGAGAGATTGGAGTGTGCTTGGTAATATGATTATAACGTGTAATTTGATTTATTAAAGTATCTTTATACATTCTCTTCTGAAGTAGGTCAACATTTTCTTGCTAAATAAATTTCTTATTCTTTAAAAATCTACTTGAATAAATATTCTATTAACTACAAAGTAATTACTATATATTTTTGTAAAAGAGTTCCCTGCCAAAGTCATAAATACCAACTATCTTTTAAACCCACCAAAGCTAAAAAAAAAACTATTTTTTATAAAGAAAGGAAATTAATTTTTTAGTTTATAGGATCGTATCAAAATCTACCATAATTAAGCTTAAAACATTCGCATTCTTTAAATAGATATTTATTGTTATTTTTATATGAAAAATTGACGTTTAAAAATCTCATAACTAACCTAAAAATTAAATAATTTTAGTTTGGAAAGTTTTCATATGTTAGTTTTTATTAGGTTCAAAAATTTTGCGTACCCAGTTCATATTTTTAAAAATTTAAATTTTTTTGTTCCATTTTTTACAAATTTTAATGATTAATTTAATTGTAATGCTGATCAAAAATATATATAGTTTATAGGGTAGCAAATGACTCCTTCATTGTGTTACAAGCTTCTGACTGACCCCAAGGATAAAAAAAAATCTAAAATGAATTGACAATCTCAAAAAATAGTAAATAAAAGCATAAATCAATAAAAAAAAAACGAACAACAGCTGTATAATACGAAAATCATTGCACTCAACATGTTTTATTTACACTTTAAGTCCACCCAAAGCAGATTAAAATATATATCTTATACAACCAAAACTTATTGTGTCAACATGTTTATTGATATTGATCTGTCCATATTCTTTCTTTTCCAATTGCAACTTTCAAAATCAATTTACGCTTTTGCCAAAAAAAAAAAAAACTCCACAAAGCAGAGCAACACAAAACACAAATAGGCATAAATCAATTAAATTGTCGACAGTTTGGTAACTTTATTTTTTCAAAAGCCACTGAATAACAGACAACAGGAGCTTTAAAATCACAAAACACAAAAGAAAGAGATGGCTCTGCACAAAAGCAAGGAGATCGAGAAAAGATTTTGGTTTTTCAATTGCACGATCTCTCGGTTTCCGTTTACTTTTCATCTGTGAAAGCCCCCATACACATACGTCATGTAGTTAATTGTGTTTTCTGTCAGTTGAAATTGCTTTTATTATTATTTTTTTAATTTTTGCTCATATTTGTAATTCACGCCAGACATAATACATGCTCTCGCAGCTTGAAGATGTTTGCAACTTTGGCTACTGTTTTTTTTTTTTGGCTAATCAACCGATTGCCAAGACATGAGAGCTGGTAGCCAACTTCAAGGTTCAATTGTATCTGCCAGATACTGGCGGCATTCGTGCAAGACAATTTGTTATTATTTGCCATTATACATCATGACGGTAGCAATTTATTTTGTATCATATATATTGTATGTTTGTAACTATATATTTTTTTTAATTATCACAATTGGGCG
The DNA here is from genome assembly GCF_035046125.1 of Drosophila serrata. Lineage (NCBI taxonomy): Eukaryota > Metazoa > Arthropoda > Insecta > Diptera > Drosophilidae > Drosophila > Drosophila serrata. The sequence goes on along the minus strand of NW_028257173.1, from coordinate 2,718,757 downwards.
TTGTAACAGTTTCTACACGCAGAGAAACAAGTATCAATTAGATATATTTCCGTAACATGCTGGATACTCTTTTTGTGGTAACTTAGTTCAGTGTATGTAAACCTTTGTCAGGGATTTCCTTTTCTTTTACTATCATTTTTTGCCAACAAACTTTCACTAATGTTTTCTCTGGCTCTTGGCGTTCTGTATCTCATTGATGTATCTGTAACTCAAAATTGTGGCGATTGTCTGGCCTGGCTTTATGTAATGCCCAATGCCAGCCAATAAATCACACTCGACTTGACTGGTCTTGACTTTACCTTCGCTAGTAGAGGACCCCTTAGCCTCTCCCCCTTAAACCGTGAATATTTTTCAACATTTAACTGTGAAAAGTCGTCATCAAGGGGGGGGGGGCTTCTGGCTTCTAAAAATAAACACGCACGCACATACATAGATGACAAACAATTTCCTTGCAGTTGACATTCAGTGTCGCAGCTAATGAACTCGTGTATCTGACAGATACGCAGATGAATCATCAAAGCGCACCGCTGCCCGTTCGGGCCAAGTGGAGTGTGGCGCCGACGCTGACGTTGCGCTGCCAGTTGCCAGTTTCCAGTTGCCAGTTGCCAATGTTGATTTGGCCAAAAGGCAGCTGGCGGCCGGTGGCCGGCTACGACCCACTTTGCTCACGACTCTGATTCTGGCCAAATCGAAGCTTTTTCTGGCCAAGAGAGATAGATAGACGAAAACAAATATTTCGCCAGCCATTTATGGCGGATCGATCGCGCGCTGACCGGTGATAAATCAGCCAACAGCGCTGGCCATGTCAATAGCTTATTATCTTTTGAAATGATTAAACAACATTTAATTAAACTAAACTGTGTGCAGGTCTCCCTGGACCGTCTGCCCCTTGATTCCCTGAGATCTCCACCAGCTTCTTTCTGTGTGGGTTGTCATCGCAGTTCTGATCGGTTTGCATTTCGAATGGATGTGGGTTTAAGCAGTGAACAAAATTTTAAGAATTTTACTAAATAAATTACTTGGGGATGAGTTTGATGTTTGCCAAATTTTAAGTAAAAATGTAATGGTTCTTTAAACATTCTTTAAATACTTGAAAGTAGTATACTATAAAATAATATAGTCTTACTAATGTGTAAGAGTAATCTTTTGTTTTCATTATTTATACTTAAGTTTATTATCTAAAATGATAAACGAAAATACATGAAAAGCTTTTATTTAACATGAACCTGAGTCAATGTTCTAAATTTAATCATTATCTTAACTCTGGTCTTCAATTGTCTTAATTTACTTACTATCTTATCTCTGGATGTAACTATTTTAATTCCTTTATAACACTTGATGATCTTGTTATCTAAGCTAATATCAAAATATAATATATAGAAGGTAAAAATGTAGTGAAACTGTTGAAATAGTTAAAGAATCTGTATCTCAGATAGTAATCCGTACTAAGACCTTCAGCAACAAATAGAGAGCCGGGCATTTAATGGTCGTGGAACCTATTTGTATTCCTAATCCTATATATTCCCATTATTCCAAGAATTCAATTATACAAGTAACTTTAATATATATTTCTGAGTGTATTTTCCTATCCCATGTAGCAATTTCTGTCCAGTTTTTAACGCCGCTTTGGATACCCACATTATAATCGAGTAGTTTCTGTACTAACTCACAGCTTGGACTGTGCATGACTTACATGACTTTTTGGCATGTAAAATGCAAATCTATCTCCGAGTCTCTCTTGGGAAATGCCGACAAAAACCGATTATTAGCTATTGCGGTTGCAGCTCTCGCTGCTGATTGCTGATCTCTGATTCCTGATCATTGTGGGCTGCTTCAAGCTCCGGGGAATTACATTACAGTAAAGATTTTAATGAGCACTCTCCCAAGTAAAAATATCTCAGTTAAAAATATATATTTGTAAGGGGGTGTGGCTGTTACGAAGCCCACTTTAATCTTTTTCACATTTCCTGATGCTATAAAATTAACTTTTGTAAGCTTTACTGTACCAATTTGAACATGCAATTTTTTATCGCAATTGATTTAATTTCTGCTCATTGTTCTGAACAGACAATAATTGCATTGGCAATAGCTTTTGTATAAATATTTATTGGCCGCCTTTGTTGGAAATGCTAAATGTTTTCAACAGGAATCTTGGGGCGACAAACTAGAATTTCACCAAATAGAAAACTGGTTTTCCAGAGATGAAGATGCTTACGTGACTGGCGCTGATCGCTTAAAGGCGTGTCCCATATATTATAATTATAGATATATACTATATACTAAATACCCAAAAAATATATATATTTCCAACCGGTTGGGCCTCAGTTTCGACTCGCGTATTTCGCATTACAATTAAAATTTGTTTAAGTTTAGAACGTGTTTCGAATGTGAAATTAAAAAACACACATGTGCCAGAAGGGCAATCAGTTGAATGAACATTCCATGAACACTCTGGGATGTTTCTAGTCGTCTATAAAAAACGATTTTAGCCTAATGGATTTCCCCTACGGCTAAGGTAAAAAGCTATTAAAATTATGACGGATCATAGCGGACTTTGATAGGCCTTTGATTGGGCTCTATGAATGGAAACAGAGATCTAATCAGTAAGCTATCGTAGATCGTGGGATTGTTTTGACATTATACTTGATCGAGGAAAGATGTTGCATACACAAGTAGATAAGGTCGGTTTTGTATTTAAGATCACTGAACTAAAAGTTGGGGGAGTGAGGGAGAAACTGTCTGGATTTCAGGGTTAACATCAATTGCATTGAGGTGTATACAAACTGTGAATGAAATGAAAATTAATTACCAGGTCAATGAAAGTAAACAATCCAGATAAGATATGAGACATCTGAGAAAGCTACTACTACTCAATTTCCTTTTTGCTATTCTGTGTAAATGGCTAATTTAGCTAATAGCTAATATCTATGACCAGTAAGTAAATATGATCAGTAATTAACTATGAGCAGTAAGTAACTCTGAACAATAAGTATCTATAACCAGTAAGTAACTATGATCAGTAATTACCTATGGCCTATGATCAGTAAGTGTCTATGACCAGTAAGTATGTATGACCAATAAGTATGTATGATCAGTTACTAACTTTGAACACTAATAAACAATGACTTGCAACTTTTGTAAGAACACATTTCTGATACTTGGCCGGTAGAAGTCACTTCGTTCCGGGGATGTTAGAACCTGTTGGGAATCATATGCACAGATGTGCGAGATGTTTTTGAACAAATTAAAGAGCAAACTATTTGAAAAGTATTGAGGTATTCTTCTATATAATTTTACTAATATATAAATCGGAGCATGGGGAATCGGTGGACTATATATTCATGTACATATATATGTAAGTGCCATAGGAACGATCAGACAATTATAAGAAAAAAAAAATTAGAACTTATATAGTTTTCAACTGATTGTCATCAAATTTAATATATAGCCATTAAATATTTATCTATAATGTTGTGTAAAATAATAGCTGCCATACAAACGATGGTTAAAAATAGAGCAAAATGCAAAACTGTGAATGTAAAACTGTAAAAATAAAATGTATAGGTGAATGAAATGAATGTTTTTTAACATAAATATAGATATAATTAATATTGTATTAATTCCTAGTGATCGAATTAAGCCGAAGGTAGCTTACTGTCTTGTTTTTTTTTTATATATTTCCCATTCAATTCCGTATCGATTAATGTTTATGCCCAAAAAAGAGATGTTAACACAGATGTGTTAATTTCGCCCACATCAGCAAGCAATTACACGAAAAATTAATTAAATATTAATAATGTCATGGAAGGATAGATTAAATGTAACGCATTCAGCAAAAGCCCAGCCATAACAGGTGTAAATTTAACAAGTAAATGCAATCAATAAATTATAAGTAAAACGTAAAAATTATAATTACCTGTATAAGCCGAATTGATCGAACTTAAATTGTCATCGCTTTCACGACTCATGCTGGCGGTATCTAAAAATAAAATCAAAAGCCAAAAAAAGAAACGAGCGCAAAAAACGCCAAAGTGAGCATAACAAAATTTAACAAAACAGCAACAAAAGTTAAGTAAAAAATTAAAATATAATTACAGCTAAGCGAATTCAGGCCATGGTAACGGGGCAAGAAAGCGCGGCCAAGAAAAATGTTGGTAAAATAAAACGCAGGAAAAGAAAAACTTAAAAAAAGTAAGCTACAAAGTGGCAATTAGTTATGGGTCGGCCTGGCAGATCAACCTTTCCACCCAAAAAGAGTCACATTCCATTTGAAAGAGATTAGATAACTGGGAGTGTGAAGGTTTGGGTGAAGGTTTTTTCGTTGGGTAATATAAAAAAGAGATATATAGAGATATATATAAACAACTAAACAGACTTTTTCCGCAGACTCAAGTGTCAAGAATTAAGTGGAGAACCGAATTCTGGAAAATTTTATAATTCTTGGGAAATGCAAGAAATGGCATAGATAATATGAATTTCCATTTCAATGAATTCTTTTTATCAAAGAATAAAATTAAGAGCTTGTTCTTTATTTCCAATTTGAACTTGACACACATTAGCTTGGCATATGATATTTTGCCGAATTTCATTGCCTTTATTTTGTTAGTTAATGTGAAAGACAGCAATTAATTCTTTATAATAGGGTAAAGGCAACTAATGAAGAAAGAAGTTGCTAACAAGATATCGATCTAGAGATACTAGATACATATTCAGGTGAAACACTAAATTCGTTGAGTATAAAATTGATGTCACTTCGATTCCCTTGGGTAACAAATTTTAGAGACAAAATAAATTAGCATATTCAATATTCATAGCAAAGCAGCAATCCATCAATATTATACAAGAACATTAAAAAACAAGTTCCACTCATAGAACGAAACTAGACACCTTTTAATGACCTATAAAAAAAATAAGAAAAATAAAAGCACACTTTTAATAATAGAACCCAGAGACTTCGAATTGACATTTAACTTTTCCCACCAGCAATCAATATTTGTTTACCTTACCCATAATTAACAATCAAATGAGAGAAGTTAAACAAATAAGCAAAACTCAAGAGAAGACAGCTTCATATAATATTTTTGTCCAAAAGTGTTTTTCCTTTTTTTTCGGTATTTATTTATGAATAATTAATATTTTGAGAGACGCGTGTATCTCGATCTTCGGATAAGCAGAAAAAAACAACTTAATTATTTATTTGTTTATGATGTCAAATTATTAAACAAAAAAACTTTTCAAAACTTTTGGCTAAAAAGCCAGCAAAGAATGCTGACTGAAAGTAATTTGCTTTATATTTGGTCAGTTGCCATAAACAATTCGGTTGTGCAACCCACACGCAATTGGGTTTTGGAATTCATTTCGATGGATCGTTCGATTTGCAGACATAAAATGTGGGCGTGTCGCAATTTATAACTGTTTTTATTATTTAGAGTTAACGAAGACGGAGAAGAAGGAGGAGTTCACCCGAAATGGACATTAATGTCATCATTAAATGGGAATTCATCCATCGATCATCAAAACTAATGGAAGTCATTTAAGAGGTTAACTGTTGGTTTAGATTGGATTTTTTCTGAGGAACGTCTAAATATTAAGTTTGCAAAAACATTTTTAGAGGGTACATTCTGTATTTCTCAAGCATATTTGTTATAATATATGTTTAATTTACTTTTCAGTAATTATTTATAATAGTTAGGTTCTTGAGAAGTTAAAATTGTCGATTTGTCAGCTCTTAGATTTACTTCAGATAATTGTTATAAGTATAATTTTCTCTTCACTTTTATTAAATAATTTCTTAGATTTTTTGTAATACAAAATACCCCAACAATCCTTTTTTGAGTACTTATTTCTGTTGAACATTTTAACTTAGCACCTGAGGCTATTTCAAGAGAGTCTTAAGTGTTTCGCCCCGAGAATTGTGTAAGTGACGTGTTAATTTATTTGACTTTTGCTTTTGCTGTTCTCGCTTAGAGCTTTATTGCATACGAAATAATTAAAACCACTGAAGTGTAAGCAAAACAATAGAGTACGAGAAAAATGACCAAAAAGTGAGTGAAAAAAGTGATTAAAATTGTTGTTTAATTGTTGAACGCTAAGCATTCGAGCTGAACTTGGTTGATTTTGTTTGATGCATAAAAATGGTCAAAAAGTGAAACAAAAAGAGAGAGGTTATATACCCGGAACAATGATTTATGAAAGGGTTACCTCGATATCTAGAGTTTAATAAATCTGGAAAAATATAGGAACAAGTATCGTAATCCTATTAAACCCTGAACAATTCTGCAATACATAAGGTTCGAAAAGCCATAATGGTCAAGTCGACTTAAAACTATTAAAAAAAACGGTCATAACAATTTCAGAATTCTCTCAAAAACTAGAACCTAAACCCATCTTGTGCGGTCTCAAGTCACTTCCTAATGAACTCTTCCATTAAGCTCATGACAAACTCCAGGGGCAATAATTCATTAGAAGCGGAAAAGTATCTACATAACAAAAAGAAAACAAATAAAAAAAACAGGCTAGCCAAAATTTTGCTGCCGAAAAAGAAGGCTGGCCAAAAGAGAGCTTGGATCAAAATGAAGGCAATAATGGGTTTGTTTACACGAAAAAACCAAGTAAAAAATGAACCCGAAAGAGAAAGACTCCGGATTGCATTTAGGCTCCGGCTCCGACTTCGGGGTCCACCTCAGTTGTGACAACAAATCATTTCCAAGTGATGTTCAAAGCAAAACAGGTGCCAACTGAAATATCATTTCATAATCGGCAAATGAAAAGAAAAGCCGGTACGGAGAGCGTACAAATTAATTAGCCAAAGGTGGTTACACCTTTTTCAATTTGCTTTTTCTCCTTTCATTACCGATTTGTGTTTAGCCAAAGAAACTGTAATTAAACTGCCATGGAAAATAGTGAACAAAAAAATAAGTAAAAAGTAAAAGGCACCGGCGGAAGAGCAAAGGAACTATGAAAGTGGCAAACAATAAATATAAAATAAAAATCATTTTCAAAGGCGTGTGAAACGCAATTAGCCGAAGAAAAGCATTTACCGCAATTATATATCCATAAATGAATGGCAAACAAATATGCAATGCAAATTAGCCGGGGACAAAGGTGCGTATACGTGATCGAACAGCAAATATTACTCATACGCCACCAACACCACCCACGAGACTCTGAGGCTGAGCTCTATGCTAACGATTCTAGAACAAACACCAAGCTGAGCTCACTCGGGAGCTTGAAAAAAAGAAATACATACTATATAAATCAAATATAACGAACCACAAACAGCAACCATAAAATTGTGTAAACAAACCGACTAAATTGAGTGGAATGACGACAGATCATTAATGCCGGTGGCGGGATCCACAGTAAATATATAAAGAGTATAAAAAGTATATAGAAATGTATTCAGAAGCTCCGGTTGTTGGTGCGAAATATATCGGGAAGATCCGACTGTCGAGGTGTTGTCTCCAAATGGCTTTATGGCAACGCTCCCACACGCCCACCAGTTTGTACAGGTGGATTGTGTAATCTTCAGACATATAAATATATATATAGTTCTATATACAATGTCACCATATTTCAACAATTCGCTTCCAGTTGTGTAAGCATCTGTAGCCTTGAAACCTTTTTTAAGATTCCTTATATATAACACAGCTTTTGCGTTTCAAAATTTACATTTTTGTGCATTTTATTAAGGTTATATCCAGTTTTTAACTATGAAACTTAAGGCATTTATTTAGCAGATGCAAAACATATTAAAATACACAATATTTTCCTTAGGAAAATGTGATATTTTAAGTAATATTTAACTGGATAGCTCTGTAATAATACAACTTAAAATTTTCCATGAGTGTTATATGGTTAATCACGGTTTAAAATCTTCAACTTTACTTTGGTAGCTTGTTTATTTTCTTTTTTATTTTTAATATCAGTTATATTTTCCAAAAAAATGTGGCAATCAATGCAAAATACCGACATCTTTTATCATATTCTCCCAAAATGATCATCTACAATCAATAAACTAATCAGCTTCCAAGATGAGTAAGAATTCCACAGACATGCGAAATATTTGTAGATCTCTCACTCTCATTTCTAACTCAGAGATAGAGTCTTGGCAACAGCAAAAGTTATAACAATTTTTGGTCTGGCAATGTCGCCTAGAGAGAGTGCGAAATCGAAATAAAAATGTATTTTCCTACACGATTCCTGCTCTTATCGCTGCTCCACCGTGTTGTTATTGTGCCGGTTCTGATAGAAGCAAAAAAAAAAACAGTAACACACACAAAAATTTAGAGCTGATAAAATACCAGTTAACAATAACAATGTCAAAGCCAAAGCAAAATGAAATGAAAACACTTTTGGCCTGGTCTAAAATGCTTAGACAATCGTCAGACAAAAGTGTGCGTTATGCGAACGGAACGTGTCAGTGAAAAGAAAGCCGCACGGAAAGAAAGTCAGCCGCAAACAACTAAAAAAAAAATTAAATAAAATTGAAATTTGCATAAAGCGTTAGCCGGTGGAAGCCAACTTGATTTGGCAATAAGACGTCAATGCCGGGCCCACCAATAAAAGCGAAAAAATCAACAATAAACAAGAAAGGAAACTAAGGCCGGGAAGCAGAAGTTTATATACACTTTTAGTTTGTATCGGAAATTGATCATAACTAATCTTAATATATTTCAATTTTTTTTATTAAATATTTATCAATCTTTTTGTAAGGCAATTTTTCAAGTAAAACCAAAGTTTAAGAAAGTCATAACTAAGCCAAAAAAGCATTAATTTTAGTTCGGAAAGCGGATCTATGTTAGTCTTCATTAGGTTAACAAATCTGCATACTCAATTAAAAATTAAAAAAAATTCAATTTTTTGTCATTTTTGTTTTGCAAATTTTAACGATTTTTTTTTTAAATTTTCAAAATTTTGAAATAATTAAATTTAAGCCGGGCATAGCTAGATTGATTCGGCTGTTAATGCTGATCAATAATATATATGATTTATGGGGTCGGAAATGACTCCTTCACTTCATTACAAGCTTCTGACTAAAATTATAATACCCTTGCAAAGAGTATAAAAAAACACCCAACCCTAACAAAATTGCATCAAAATTCAAAGTCTTGGGCAATATGCAAATATTTCTGCTGTGATAGTCATCCCATTTTCTATACATTTATTTATAGATTTTCGCATAGACTTTGTCTGCATCTCATTCAAGTCAAAAAAAAATATATATCCGATCAGCAATAAACAAATTTTTAGATCTAATTAGCGGTTAACCGCAAATTTTCAATACAATCCGCAACCGAACATTGTTATTGCTGTTTCGGCAAATCAACTTTTGTTGTTGTTTAAAGTTTATTGTAGATATAGAATGCCTTAAGGTTATCGCGGCCATTTAGCCGACATTTCAATGAGAGTGGGGACGCGTGTTTAACCCATTTACATGTTTTTTTATTTTTGTGTGCGTCAATTTACTTTTGTAAGTACACAAGTCCAACGGATGTAAGCGGAAAATCTGTAATTAGTAACGTTCTCTGTATATAGATATTGGCTAATTGAAAAGGGCCTGAAAGTACATAGTGAAGTAAATGCCAAAGGCCATGTTGTCTTGGGAATTTATTGTTTATTACTTTACTTAGTTGTAAGTTCCCCTATTTCAACAAACCAAACAAAAGAAACTTTTTCTAAGGAAAAATATCTTATGAAATGCATCACGTTTGAATATATAATATGTTACAATGAATACAAGCTTGCTGTATTAAATTTTTGCTATGATTTCCGAACTAAAAATCTTTTTATAAATTCAAGCTTTAAATGTCACAATTGACTATACTATAATTATCTATTGTTTTCAAGTTAAAATACATTTAAATTCTATTATCACAGCATTCAATTATCTGCACAATTTTCCCTTCACAACACCTGTCACAGGCCTTATTCAATTGTCAAATATCCCATTCAAATTGTATTGAAACTTAGTCACATGATAATAAAAGTCATGGAAATTTCAGAATATTATTTATTGACCCTTTTTCCGTTAGCCAAATTATCTTGGCCATTAAATTGACACTCACAAAAGCAACATAAAATGGGCCAAGCCCTGAGATACACGAATAAATAAATCACCAAAATGATAAGTAACTAAAAATGGTCTAATTTAAAAGAAAGATAACTGAAAACACCAACTAAATATCTTATCGCTAAATGCAATAAAAACTAATTAAACAAAAGAACTTTAATAATTCTAGGCTTGGCTAACACAAAAAGAAGTAAGTAAATAAATATTGATGAGCGGCCACGTTGAATGTTGAAAGCAAAATCACAGTCTGGCAATCATTTTCACAGAGTGACAAAAGAATAAATTTGATTACCAAATGGAAATATTATAAGTGAATCGCACAGACAAGACCAAGGTTAAAGACTGTCAAAATAAAAGTTTCCAAAAATATCTTCAAAAACACAAACATAAGGTATCGGAAATAAATGTTCCTTTTAGGGCACTTGCAAGGACATAAAAAGGGTCACACAACTTTTGCTTTTACAGTTCTTTTGGCAGCCTGATTTTGTATTGTTTTATTTAGAATTTATATATTCAGAATTTGTATTTTCATTTTCACCTTTTGTGTGTTTTATAACAATGAATTTTAGTCTCTGTTAAAGCTCGCTTTTATTATTTTTTGGGGGGATTTTTCAATTTTGTTTGCGTGTTCACTATAATCTATAGTATAGAGCCGATCAAGTTCAATTGGTTGCCATCTGAGCTGCGATCCCGTGGAGCGTGGAGCACGTCCGCCTCGCGAAAAGTCGTTCAAGTAACTGAATTGAAATTAACCGAATGGCGAGCGGCAGTCGCGTAGCGAACTTCTCAGATACTTTTGCAGCTCTCTCGCTCGCTCTGAAGTATCTCAAAGTTGGCGGAGAGCGAACGATCCGAAACCCCAGCTTTGTTGGCCAGTGTTTACGAGCAGACACTGTGGCAATGCCTCTGCGCTTTCGTTTGTTTTTATTTTTTGAGAGCCGTTAAAAAATTGCTTTTATTTTTTACTTTTACACGGATACGTGTACGTTTCATAAATTTTTGCAAAACAGAAAGTGTTGCCACATGGCTACATTTTATATACTCAATTTTTTTTCGATTCGATATTGATTGATCGCTCTATCTATCAGTTGTGTCTGGCTTTCAAAAGCTTATGGCTTTTAGCACTTTATTCAATAAGTGCAGCAAACGCATCAGGCAAATCATTAAAAAGATATGTTAAGACTTTGAAATTTATAGATTGTTTTTGGCTAGGTTTTGTAAGCATAAATTGGGTGTCTCTGAATGTTTTGTTTATGAATAAATCGAGCCTAATTATAGAGAGTTTTTTAGGTAAAGAAACACTTTTAATGAATCTATATATATAAAAATGCTCTGTTCGTGTCTACATCCTTCATAGACTCGAAAAGTTCTGAACCGTTTAAGCCCAAATTTTGGCACAACATGCGTTGAGGTTCCAGCTCGGTTATTGACTACTTTTGATGTTGATAGCTTATCTGCGGTGGCGAATATATCTATTTTTTTTGCGATTCCAAGTGCCCCTACTGCTGCGCCATCTACAGGCAGCTAGCTGAATCAAAGCATTTCCTGTCAAACATTCAAACCATATTGAAAGAAGAAACTTGAAAAGTTCTGAACCGTTTATGCCCAAATTTTTAGAGAACATGCGTTGAGGTTCCAGCTCGGTTATTGACTACTTTTGATGTTGATAGCTTATCTGCGGTTGCGAATATATCTATTTTTTTAGCGTTTCCCGTGCCCCTACTACTGCGCCCTCTACAAGCAAATCAAAGCATTTCCTGTCAAACATTAAAAACATATTGAAAGAAGAAATTGGAGATACAAATTTTATTTTTTGTTCAGGTTCAGTAAGAAACGAAGTCATGCCACCAAAGAAGTCGAGATTGGGTCGTCGTATTCGCAATACAGAAGCAAAAAGACGTAAGATTACGAATATGACTGACGAAGAACGGGCCTCCATCCGAGAGACGCGGCTGCGCGATGAACTTTTACTCATACAGGTTAATGGTTCGGAGGACCGATTGCAATCATATATTGAAATGTCGTCAGTTGTTTCATCAGTACATTGTCGATATGTATGCAAAAATTGAAACAACGTTTGCTGTTCCTCCGATTGAATCAGAAGAAACTTCGGTCCGAGGAATATATCCATTTGCGGGATGCTGTGATGAATGACCGTAATACAACCAACGTTGGAAAGCTCACGATTTTGCCATCCTCATACATAGGTAGTCCACGCCACATGCATGAATATGCTCAAGATGCCATAGGATATGTTCGTTGCTACGACCGACCAGATTTATTTATCACCTTCACATGCAATCCAGCTTGGGACGAGATAGTACAGCAGTTATTTCCTGGACAATCATATAGGGATAGGCATGACATCACAGCCCGTGTTTTTAGACAAAAGCTCAAGTCACTGATGGATTTCATTGTGAAACATGGAGTTTTTGGATCTGTGCGGTGCTGGATGTATTCAGTAGAATGGCAGAAGAGAGGATTGCCGCATGCGCACATACTGATTTGGCTGTATGATAAAATTACTCCAGACGAAATTGACAATGTGATATGCGCTGAGATTCCACGGGCAGAGGTTGATACAGATTTGCATGCAGTTGTCATCAAGAACATGATCCATGGCCCATGTGGTACCCTCAACCGAAGTTCACCAAGCATGGTAGACGGGAAGTGTTTCAAGCGATATCCTCGAACATTTACAGCCAACACCGTAACAGGGGAAGATGGATATCCTCTGTATAGGAGACGGTCAACTGAAGATGGAGGGACTTCAGCAACTTTAAACATGAGAATTGGTGATATTGAGGTAGACAATCGTTGGGTGGTTCCATACTCACCACTATTGTCAAAATCATACAAAGCGCACATCAACGTAGAATATTGCAATTCCGTGAAATCGATTAAATATATCTGCAAGTACGTGAATAAAGGCAGCGATATGACAGTTTTTGGTGTTCAGGCAGAAAATGGTGACAGCAATGCAGTACGAGTTGTCGATGAAATATCTCAATACCAGGCTGGAAGATACAAAAGCAGCAACGAGGTTGCATGGAGAATTTGTTCGTTCCCCATTCATGAACGCTATCCAGCTTTAGTTCACTTGGCAGTCCATTTGGAGAATGGTCAACGTATCTATTTCACAGAAAGAAATGTGCAAGAAAGAGTCCTGAATCCGCCAGCGACAACTCTGACTGCCTTCTTCACCTAATGCCAGGAAGATGATTTTGCCGGAACATTGATGTATTCAGAAGTGCCCTCTTAACCACAATATGCCACAGAGAAACGTGGCAGGGTACAGCTAGTATATTATATAAATTGTATGAAATCTATATAAATAACTTCAATATAATTAAAACAATTCTGCAGTAAATCAAGGAGCTTCTAAATGGATAATTAAAGAAAAACTAGACCACAATCGTAAGCCACTTGAATTAAATTAATTTTTCAAGTGGCTTTAATAAGAACTGACTCACAGGTTTGCCCGACGATGCGTGCCTAATTATTTTTTCAAGTTTTCAAGTAGTAAAAAACTAAATGAAATTGCAGACTTTCATACACACTTGTTTGGTGAGCTAAAACTACTGAATTCCTGACAGCTTTTCAGGCTAATCTACGTCAATTATTTTTAGATTTTTCGTGTAACAGCTTAAAAAATAAATCTAAGAAAGGTGCATGCGGAAATGCTTTCTCAAAAAGTTATTTAAAAAGCAGAGAAAAGTAACTACAATTCTTAACAGAAAATATATACAAAAGAAAGCATGATTTAAAGGATCAAATAATTTCCGTACTTGTGGAAGCTGAAATAAAAGTAACAACTTATACTTTCAACTCACATTTAAAGCAATTTTTGCGAAATATAATTTATAGCATTATATACCTTTCAATCCATCTATGGATATTCTTAAGGGGAAACCAGAGACTCTTTCCATTGAAATATTCAACACGTGTCGCCAATTAAACCGATCTTAACGACTTAATGGAGGTAAGTCAAATAAGTAAAACAAAAAGTGGTTAATCATAACATCAATATTGACTCTCCCACTGAGCAAATTGGTGATGTAAACAAAACAAAAGCCAGACTGTCTCAATCTGGCTCTAGAATCGAATGGAGTAATCCCCCTGCGAGACAGAGCTCATCCATTAGACCTCGATCCCGGACCCGATTCTATCTTAATGCCAAGACAAATGAGCTTTCCGTTTAAAAGGTGGGAGAGAGGCTCCACTTTTGTTTCCGATCGAAATCAATAAAAGTGACATAAGCTCATCCACGGGCGCCGTTTCACCATCGACCGCAACGATCATATCAGATCGGTTCAGAACGGAACAAGGCATCAAATGCGCAGCACAGAAAAACATCACAAAGTATCTGAAACACACAGAGGCATACCTACAGCATCATTTCGGTGTATATATTGTTTTTCTGTGTCATCGCATAGAACAAATTCAATTAGAGGACGGAGAAAGAGAGATTGCCGGCCGGTTGTCAGGTTTTCTCGGGGAGAATTCTCGGTCGTGTGACATTGAGTGTTTTGCGAGATAATAAATGACAGGTCTTGGCAGCGACTCAAACAGTCCGTTTCAGAATGTTAGCGAGAGATTTTTTAGAAAGTGGATTTGGCAAGGGGATTAAAGCGTTCACTTAGCTTAATCTTTATAGCTAGTAGAGTTAAGTGGAAAGACTATAAAAAAAAGTAGAATTCCTAGAGAAGCACCAAGCACATTTCTGACATGATTATACATTTCTGCTATCTTTTGTAATGTCCAATTCTTTTCCCTAATTAATAACAGCCTCATAAGCTTATTGCTTGATTAGCAAAAATTATTTTAGACATGGATAAAACATATTCTTCAGTCAAATTAACAATTCCACGAGTCAAAGCTGGGCTAAACTGCTTAGTTAATAATTATTATGTATTAATTCACTTTCAGTTTCATAGTTTAGGTCAAGCATTATTAATTTCTATACTATATAATTAGCCATTTCAATGGTTGCCAATAAAACTAGGCTTTTATAATAATAGTTGGGTTAAACTGGGTTAACTGAACAAATAAAATTATAATACCATAATCATCAATGGTAAAATTACTCAAATATGTTATATCAAATTGATTACGTTTCAACAATGATTGCCAAGCTAATACAGTAAATACCTAATGAAAACTATAATAAATAATTGCATAATTAACACAATAATAATATTACAATGGTCCGTGTGAATTTTTCCCATGATTGCTATCATTTTCACGCCCACTGTACGCATTTGCACCTCGTGACTCAATTTTAATCTACAACAATATTACATCGCTATTATTGTGTTTATTTTGGGTAACTCTTTCCCTTTATGTTAGGTTTTCTACGCTTTTGCGGTTGCATTGAGACTCGTCAATCGGATATGGAACGTGTGTCTGCGAAATGGTAAACCCCTCGATCGATCCATCGATCGATGGATCATTTGGCAGATCGTTTGCTATATGGGCTAGTGGGTCGCCGGTTGTTTGACGGCTGCGGTTACGTGCCTGAATAATGTGAGACAATGGGCGGATCAATTAAATGGTAGCAGCACTTGCCTAATTGGCCATAATTCTCCTACCCAAAAAAACACTTTTCGGGGCAGCTATAATTATGATAGAGAGTGGGCGGCAATTTGTTTTGTTTATTTTCGTCCAACGCGTTGGTGTTCCAAAATAATTAAATAAGTGAGTGACTGAAGCATTTGTTTACAAAACAAAACGGTTGACGATTGGAATTACAAGTTTAGTGTACAGTTTAATTCAAATGATGTTGATTTCTTTTTGAATAATGAGAATAAGAATTTGGTTCTTTTTTCAGTGGAATTTGCTTTGCCGACAGAGTTTAAAAACAAAAGTTCAATGTAGTGCAAAAAGTGCACTTTAAAGTGGGTGGGGTCAGTTTTTTATATATTTTTTAAGCAAGACTGTGTGGGTGCCCCATCGCTGCCATTAGATCATTGCAGTCGGTTAGTACAGATATACTATATAGCAAAATTGTGTGGGTGTCTCTCAAATTGCTTGCAGTTGGTTCAAACCGGAATTACTGACGACTTATTTCAGACCAAGATGTAAAAACGAATTTTTGTGCATTTTTACAAGCAGAAAGTTTGGAAATAGAGAAGAATGTAAGTCGAATTTGTGTACATTTTCAAAATAAGAAAGTTTTGGGATGTAGAAGAACGTAAGAATATATTCTTGTACGATTATAAATTTATGAATACTTGTGTGGTTCTTTCAATAAAAAATATAGCTTAATCTTATTAAAATAATAGCAATAATAGCAAGTGTTAAACAAGACTGATTAACTCACTTTTATGTTTCTTATCTTTAATCCTTTTTTCTTTCTTCTGAACCATCTTGAATTACCAACAGAGTCTTTAAAATCAAAATGTATAGACTGTTGTATATGTTGCAGTATATGTTAGAATATTTGAACTATTTAAAGTTTGAACAACGAATACATTTTGTGACATTTGTTTCAAGGGTGACGATAGGAGAAAGAAGAAAATTCTCGAGGCCCCCTAAGGTAATCAATATTTGAAGTTATTATCTAAGAAAATTCTTTTACTTTCACTTTGTTACAACAAAGCAGTTTAACAAAGCAGTAATATCATTCAATGGGCATTGCTTTTAAAAATCTATTTACAATATAGAGAAAATACATAAATTTACCTTTAATACCCTTACCAGTTATAAGACCCATTTAAAAAAACTCACCTCTGGGTGGTGGGCCCGTCTTTGGGGTTGTATTATTGCAGCAAGGTCTTCCAATTTTGGACACGGAACCCGTTGACCCGAAATTGGATGGTGCCTTCATTTTGCTGGCGGCTGGAATTCCAGTGACTGATGATGCCGGCGTGGGAATATTTGATCTTGAAGGTGCAGGTATTTTTGAGGCCGGTGGCGCCTCCATTGATCCTTCCGTATTGGTGGCGGGTTGCGGGGGTGGAGGAGCAGCAGCTGCCTCACCCAAATCACCCGTTTCATCACTCATTTTTCACTATTTGTATTATTTACTTAATTTGCACTAAATTTTGCACTGTTTGCTTGGACACACGCGTATTAAATGTAAACGATTTAAAAAAAAACTTGAGAAAATATGGGTCAAATGTAGTAAAAATTAAAATACTTTGCAAGCTTAAATGCTGATTACTTACCTTAACAAGTGTATGTAAAATGTAGATTAGTTTATATTTCCTTTTCCTATATAAATTATTTGTATACAATTTTTGCTAGGTTTCGAACCACTGCGCCGGTGTTGTTGTTCTTGTTGTTGTCTCTTTATATTTTGGCGCGCACGCCGGCTGTCTCGCTCGCTCGCTCTTGGCGGCCGCTAGAAACAGCTGATTGGAAGCCGATTTGTTTCTTCATTCGCTTGAGCTTGAAAAATAAACAAAAACCGCTTTTTGTTGTTGCTTTATTCGTTGCGGCTTCGTTACGATTGCCGAAAAATGCGGAACCGAACTTTTGAATTAATTATGCACACACTAAAATCACGCTCAAGGGTATTCTATTTATACCGATTACTAATTTATTATTTATATTTATTTTGGGGGTTGTCGCTTGCACTGATTTAACGCGATTTAAATTAGATTAAATTGAATAAAATTGCTTATCAATTTGTGCATTCAAAACACACACACACACACGCACTCAACACTGTTCTATTTGGTTGTGGTTGTTGTTGTTGCTGATTTGACACAGTTTTTGAAGAAGAAGAGTGGGAGAAAGGGACGCGAAAGAACGTAAGGGTGCCGCGGTAATCGTGTGTAGTTAACTGCACACACAGATAAGATAAGCTTACGAATTCAATGCACCGAGCTGCGGGAAACGATTTGAAAGACAACGCGTGGGTTTTAGTTACACTTTAGCACGAATTTTAAAACACTTTTTCGCACAACTTGTGTTGCGTTGGAATTTTGTTGTTGCAGTTGGATAGGGATGGAAGTCAGCTGCTGGCGCTGCAGTGAGCATATCGGTAGCTGAAGGTATCGATATATGAGCTTAGGGTTGGTATTTATTTGGTTGGACGGAATCGGTCACACTAAAATTATTTTGTCAGTTGACGATATACACAGTGGATTTTGTTTTAGATTCTTTCTAATATAAAAATTTTAAAATAATAAAATATTACTCCATAAAATAAGCGACTCTTTTGGTACTTTGGATAACTTCATCATATATTTGGGATAATTTAATAATACAAATTTTTTATAAATTGCTTATAGGCTTAAGTTTTCCATTTTTTAATAATAACAAATTATAAATTAAAATGTTTGTCGGCATAGAAATATTTTCAAGCGTGTTTTTATATTTTCCGATGGTTATGTGGATGTGAATTTATTTCTATTCGATAGTGTCACAAAAACTACAAAATGTTCTATAGACAATTACACGGTGATGTTCTGTTCAAAAAATTAAACTATTTTTTTATGTGTACGATAGAAAAACCTGCAAGTTCTTAATTTTATATGCTGTTTTATTCGTTATTTAACATTAACAAAAAATTAAAAGCATTTTATTGGTCGTGAATTTATTTCTATTCGATAGTGTCACCAAAACTACAAAATGTTGTATAGACAATTACTCGGTGATTTTTGGCTCAAAAACTTAAATTATTTTTTTATTTGTACAATAGAAAAACTGGCAAATCTTAATTTTATATGCTGATTTAAGACATTTTATATTTACTAAATTACATATATTTTTATTTGAAATTTACAATATTCAAAAATTTTTTATAGGCTTAAGTATCGCGTTTTTAATAATAATAATATAATTTATTATGTTTTATTTTTTATTTTCTAACGTGTTTTTATATTCGCCGTTGATTACATGCATTTTAATGGTAGTGAATTTTTGTCTATTCGATAGTGCCACCAAAACTACAAAATGTTGTATAGACAATTACACGGTGATTTCTGGCTCAGAAAATTAAATTATTTTTTTATTTGTACAATAAAAAGAACTATAAATTATTAAATTTAAATGCTATTTAATTAGACATTTTACATTTACAAAATATTAAAAGCATTTTATTGGTCGTGAATTTATTTCTATTCGATAGTGCCACCAAAACTACAAAATGTTGTATAGACAATTACACGGTGATTTTTGGCTAAAAAATTTAACTATTTTTTATTTGTACAATAGAAAAACCTGTTGATTCTTACTTTTATATTATTTTTTTAATTGGAATTTTGTTGTTTACACAAATTTTGTATATACATATTTCTTTGGAATGCGCAGGCTAGGAGAATGTTGTCACACATCAAATTGGCCAAATAATATTCCTTGTGCTTATTATTAGTAAAAAGATAAATATTTTTAGAATGAAGAATAGTTTCGAATTTTCAATTAAAATTATTAAGATTTTTAACATATAATAATTTGTTTTAATTTTACCGAAAATCTAGCTAGAATCTGACAACACTGTTGGCGGTAGAAAGTATCGATTACACATCTCTAAGCAGTTATCGCTTTTCTGTTTTCCGCAGTTTTTGATTATTCGCTTCTGTATTTTTTTTGATTTCGTTCTGTGCAGTTGGTTTGTTGCGGGACGCGCGTGAACGCCATTGTGTGTGTGTGTGAGGAGGCGCAGAAGAAGCAGCAAGACGGGCAAGAAGGAAGCCGCAAAAGGAGAAGCCAATTCTAAGAAATCTTATCAATGAGCCAGAAAGAACTACGTGAAGAAAAATATCAAGATGCGTGTGTTTCAATAGACCAAATTTAGTTTTTAGTTTTCTTTCGGCACTTCTGTCCGCTCTTCTAATCGGTGCGTGTGTTGGTGTGAGTGCTGCTGTGCTGCTGCTGTTTGTGTGTGTGTGAGTGTCACCACGCCTACACGCACAAGGAATGGCAGCAACGGTTTACCAACGCCTCCACAGCGGTGGCGGCGGCAGCGCGTCGGCCTCCTTTCCAGGAGGAGCGGCCCCCGGAGCTGCAATGACTGGATCGGCGGGCAACCCCTCCTCCTCCGCCCTGCTCAGCCACTCCCAGCTGACGCGGTCGCTGGAACGCATCCTGGAAGAGGCGCATTTTAGCGGCGAGCTGATCCTCACGAACCGCAAGCTAAAGGACTTTCCCAAAACGGGCACCAAGTACGCGCTCACGGATACCGTTATAGCAGGTGTGTACCTTAATTTTACAGTAGAAGTCCCTGCGGGGTGAACGAGGGGAAAATACAATTAACACACAGGTGTTGGTGGGGAACATCTGGAGGTTTCGTTATTTTAAAAGTTGTATATATTCTGAGGAAAGAAAGAAAGTTAATTTAAAGTTAAGAGTGTGTTTAGAAGTAGATTAATTAAACAACAACAAGAACAGACATACTTTTACCTATATTTGAAAAGTAATTCGAGCTATAAAATATGCAATTTAAAACCCATTAGGTATTTAAATTACTAAACTCTCAATTTAGTTGACATTACAAAAAACTCAACCTGGGGGAAACTTTATACAGGTATTTCTCTCTTAGGGTGCGGCTCTGAAAAAGAGGTGTGTTTCCCGGTGTGTGTGTGTGCTAACCAAGTTTTCTTATCTTACAAATGCAATTGCGAATTTTCCTTTTACTGCGAGATGAAAATCAATAATCTGCTGCTGCAGCAGCAACCGCTGAGGTTCTCCCTCTTTTCCACCAGTCGCTCTCTTTCTCTCTTCCTCCTAGTCGCTCCCATCACCCCTCCCGCTGTCTCTCTTCATTCGCCTGCGCTCAAGGACAATAATAATTATCGCCATTTTCGCTCTCTTCCACTTTGCACTATCCTGGTTTTCCTCATTTTTACTTTGTGCTGCAGCCGGCACGAAAATTTCGTCGAAGTTCAACCAACTTTCGTTTTTGTTAGGGCCAAAAAAGATATGCACCAGCGGGGAAAAACGTGAAATGGGAAATGGGAAAAGGGAAATACCAAAACCGAACCACCCCCGCCCAAACCCAACCGCCCACAGGCGAACCCCGCCCCCTGTTACAGCTGCTGCTACCCTCGAACAGATGTTCTCGCATCGGGACATGTCTCTCATCGATTTTCACTTGGGTTTGTTGTATACACACACAGTGAGCCCTGTTTAAGGTGGAAATATGAAAATTGTATACCGTTTTCAAAACAATCAAATACACTCTATTCAGTTTCCATGAAATCATAAATTATTAGAGTTACAATCTATTTAAATTCAAAACAAATGAGTAAAAAACACTGTATCAGGCGTTCACTATATTTATTTATATCTGTATATGTTTGGTGGAACTATCAGAATATGAAGTTATTGAAGGGAATTATTTATTTTTGGATGCCAAAGATTAATTGTAGCACAAGCGGAAGTTAAAAATAAATTGTGTCATAAATTGAAAACTAATTTGGTAAAATTGAATGCAGAGAATGCTATAAAAATACTTTTCTGTTTGGTGAGTTAATCAATCATCCCTCAATTGTTAATTAACAAAAATAAACAAACCACAAATTTTGATAATATTTCTCAATTTGATTGAAATGTATTCAATTGCTGAGATAAAATTGAATTGGAAAATGAAGAAGAAAACAGATAAATAAGATTGAATGAATTGGAAACATGGGTTACTTACGAAATGTTCTATATTAAAATAATAAAAAATACTAATAAATCACCAGATCCTTCCTTAACCTAGGAAAAACATTTTCGATTTCCTTTAAAATTCCGTTTCGTTTCCTTCAAGTACGTGACTCTGTCTGCGACAATCCCTGCGTCAGTATATCGCTTCTGGTCACGCACTATCAGCTTGAAATGGGGAAAACTCTTTGCCTTTTTGGGAAAAACCCTTCCCCCAAATCGAGGCTCAAAGTGCTTCCGGTTTTTGGTTTATTTTTCGATGAAGTTTCTTGTGTTTTCTCACTCCAAATTGAGTCATAAGCTGCGAGGGCGTGACTAATTAGTAATTAAAAAGCTGGATTTGGTGTGAACGAATGCGGTAGAAATAGGGGGTAATATAGATATGTTGAACCTCTCTGTAAGGGTTAATCTTTGGGGGGAAAATATTTGTAAATACGGCCAAGTGAAAGAACCTCTACAAATTGCCTTTTCGAGAACAATAAAGCCACCCTCTGTGAAATACTTGGGGGAGGTATGTACGTAGACTTTTGAGAGGTGGCAACAGCTCTTAGCCCTAATGGCTGCAACCACAATGTGCCACACACGAGCCAAGTTGCAAGGGTTTCGAGTTTCCAAGAAATCAATGAGTCTGTCAGGAAAGGAAAGTCGAAGAAGAAAATAAAAAGAATGTGAAATACAACCATTTTTCTTTTCTTTATTCGCACGCATGCTTTGCAACCCCCAAAATGTGAAAGCAAACTTTGTACAAAAAGGGAAAGAGAGGCGCCTCGCCTGTCAGCATTTCCCAAAATCATTTGTTGTTGCGGCTGGCACTTCACCTCCCCCCCATTTCCACTCCCACTTTTACTACCCTTTCCCCTTAATTTAAACAGTGCATTCCTTTGGGGCATTTAATTAAGACGCGTGTCACGTAAATCAAACAGAACCATATACAAAAACCTAGACAAAGACCTATAAAAAAGAGCCGATCAAGAAGAGCGAAAAATCAACATGACAACAACACTGCGGCAGGAAATTGTTTAAAATAATTGCAACGAAGAGGGAAAAAAGCTAAAAACGGATAAAAATTGCAGCTGCCTCTCAGGCATAAATTGTGGGAAAAGAAGCCGAAGTCAATATAAGAAGGTAGCAGCAGCAGCAACAGCAGCAACATCAGCAGCAACAGCAGTAGCAGCAACAGCCGCAGCAGCAACAGCAACACAGCAGCTGCGCACAGATAGCAGCAGCTGATTATAAGTGCTGGAAACTTGGCTCCTTTAAATTTCTGTTATAGGAGAGAAAGATATATTTTTTCTTAATTTTCCTAAAATTTGTTTTAAGTTTTTGTAAGTTACAGTTGAAAGTAGAATCCTTTTTTAACCTAAATGCAATTATCGCTATTAAACTAATAGGGTTTCTATGGTTAATACCTGTTTTTTAACAACAACTTTATTTTTTAAACCTAACACTTGGAAACCAGATATTATATATGTAAATGCAATATACGAAGATAGATCATAAAAGTTTAATTAAAGGGCTTTCCATTCTAGATTTCAAGATTTTAAACTCCTTTTTTTAATACCACTTTACATCGCTTTGATACTTTTTTTTATTGTGGCTGAGTGAAATGTCTGCCAAGTGACCGGGAAGAAGAAATCTTTTATGTTTTCGGGAAGTCAAAGTCCCAACAAACAAAACAACATCAACAACAAACATGATGTGCGGAGGGGAAATGCTTTTGTCGTGTGTATCTGACGCGTATATATATGTAACATATATATTTTTGTTGTTTGCATTGTAAATATGATGGAGCATAAAAAGACAGCTAGTCTGCATTTTTGTACTTTTATTACTATTTATTCTCTGTCTGCCAGCAGACAAAAGAGGAAATGCGAGCGCCGCAGCACGTCGCTTATCTCCAGTGCCTCTCAAACTGCACGGTTCATGGCTTGAATGCGCAATGCTGTAAAAAAAAACAACAACAAAAAATACAAACTGAATACAAAGTGCATTGGGTATGGAGATGGTATCGTGATTAAGTGTTTTCCAGGAAAGATCGATAGTAGAATAGAATTACAGAAGAAACTGATACATCTGTGGAAATAAATGGTCTGCTAATCCTTCCATAAGCCGCTTAAAAAGCAGAACTAAGTGAAAGACAGACTTGGTACTTGAGGAAGTTAAACTAATTACCTATTTTTTTTTATACCCTTGCTGAGGGTAATATAATTTCAGTCAGCAGCTTGTAACGCTGTGAAGGAGTCATTTCCGACCCTATAAATTATATATATTCTTGATCAGCATCAACAGGCGAATCTTTCTAGGCATGTCAGAAAAAAACTAATTCTTATAAATTTTTCAAAAATTGTTACATATTTTTGCATTGTTAAAATTAAAAAAAATGGTAAAAATTTTAATTTAAAAAAATTTTATATTGAGTATGTAGATTTATTAACTGAATGAAAACTAACATGGGAAAGCTTTCCGAATTAAAATTAAAACTTTTTGGCCGGAGTTATGAGATTTTTAATTTTTGATTTGTCGAAAAAATTGTTATATAAAAATATTGATAAATATTGATTAAAAGAATGAATAAATAAGGGTTCTAAGCTTAGTTATGATTAAATGAATACAAATAAAAAATATACTCAAGTTTAAACCATCTAAAAATATAACATAAATACTAAGAAAAAACTGTATAGCCTAGAAAACATCAACATTTTGATTTATGATTCTAATAATAATTTTAAATATAATTGAGAAGACTTGGTGACCTTCAAAATAACATATTATTTGTTCAAAAAATTAATTCAACCGACACTCTGTTTTGATATTTCCACAATAATGTATTTTCTTATAGACTGCGTTTTGGTAAACAAATTATTCAATGAGGGTGAATACCATATACACAAAAACGCCAGACAGCCAGAGAATATTTGTAGTTTACGTGCCCCTTATATTATATTCCGTTCCTAAATGCATCCTCATTGTGCCCATTGGGGGTTAAAAATAACAAAATAAAAATTATTTCAGCGATAAAATGCAATTTTCCTTGCCTTCTCCACTTGCTTATCGTGAGTTGAACGAACGACTTGTGCAATTAGATATAGCCACACCAATATGTACATTTATTTATGTGCACATATATGTATGTACATATCTTGGAAATATCGAGGGCAATGCAAACTTGACACACATTAAGACAAATTATGCATTGAGTCATTTTCATTAATTTATAAGTCTAAGCATTATTTAACAAACCAACAGCCGGTCAATTCTTCTAGCTGTTTAAATTGTTATTGTGCCAGTTGCTTAATTGCTGTGCACAGCACGCGCTCGTGAAAAGAGACGGAGACAACAAAAAAGTTAGATCAGATTACAACCACTTCAGATACAGTAGATACAGTAGATACTCTATAGGTGGAATTTTGTAAAAATGTGTTGAAGAACATTTAAAACTGGTAGCTTTATGATGGATAGAATTCTACTTCAATGTACTTCAAATTATATTCAATTTAATAAAGCCATTGGACTGCGTTACACATCTATAGGTAAAGATATTTGTTCAAGATACATCAATAAAAATTGTGTGTTCCTTAGAATTTTAAAAAGGCTTTGCTTTTTTTTCTATATTCTATATTCATTCTCATTTTACCAACTTTAAATATGGGTTTGTTGATAGAAATATTAATATTTATAGGTTACTTATCGACTTACTACTGTAAGAAAAACCCGACTCTTCATTTCCTTGTTTTGATCTCTCTTCTGGCCTTTGTTTGTATTTACTTTGAAAATGTGTAGCTTAAAAATCACAGCTGTTACACATTGAATTAGAAAGAAAAACATTCATCAGCAGCAGAGCAAACATAACGAAAAATTTGTTAATCTGCTTCCAAATATTTTCAATATTTGTTTTCTTAAATGTTTACACTTGGCCGGGCAAAGAATGTTCTGTGTTTGCCTTGTGATTAAACGAGTCTGAAGAACAGGATGGCAGAGAAAAAGAATTTCTACGCGAAACTGCATTGTCTTAAATAAACAATAAGTAGAGCAGACTTTTGCCGGAAGAGAAAAGAGCAAATGTGAGTGTTTGTATTCGAAATTAAAATCTGAATCAGACTGATACCATCATACTGAGTGTGTGAGTATATGTTTGATTGCTTCCAGCTTTCAATATCAGAAAGCAATCAATCGATGGCAGCAAAGAACCAAGCACAATTTTCCATATTATTTATTTTGATTAGTTGGACGAAGTGCGCACATAGTTGGGACATTGCCCTATATATGAAAGTGATCTCATGTGGTTTTCAGTATAATATAATCAAGTTAAATACATAAATAAATAAATACAAATTTACGATCTTCGAGAACTCGAAATGTTTTGACGGCCAGAAAAGATTCTTGGAAACATTTGAAGGGATTGGGTTTCGGTTTCAAGAAAACTAAGTTGAATTTTGTTATTTATACAAAAATTAAGGATGTTTGCTTTGGTATATTTGGTGCTTCAAAATAAGCTTTGAAAGATATACAAATTTCTGTTGATAAATCCCTTACTTGATAACTGAAAGCTATTACTTTTTGCAATGATTTCATTTCATTTCATTAACCTGCTGCTTGTTTACTAACTTACATTCCTTAAACAAAAACTAAGCAGATATGAAACAACTTTTCTTGCATATTTTCCCTTTTTTAATATTTGTAATTCAATATATTTCCTCCTTTTTCTTAATGACTCACAATGTCGACACCCCACTCTACTAGGCCTACAAATTTCAGTAATAAAACTGAAAGAAATTAATTTCAATAAATCCATCAATGGAATTCACTGTAGCCCCAATGGCCTGCCCCTTCGTTTGCCTAATGGTCAGTCAATATTAATGAACGGACATGTAGTGCCTTCCACATTGCCACTCATATTCGGCAAAGCAAAAAAAAAAAAAAATTAAAGACCCGAAGCCAAATAAAGTATGGACTGGTTGGGGTCGCTGTCTCTATGGGCACGTGCTCCATGGTCTATCGCTAGAGAAGCCATCGCCCACATGGCTAGACCAGAGAGCTCTGGGAGATAGAGGAGGAGGGAAATGGCGGTAGGAAAAGAGCAAAACCTCCATTTGCCATCAATTTAATTTTTCGTTTGCTTCCGGACTGGGCCCACGCCCTTCAAAGTCCCCAAATGCCAGAGTCAATGTCTGCCACATGTGTCCCTTTTTTTAAACCTTACCTGATATAGGTATGCAGGGAGCATATGAACTTTATAAAATATCATATTTATACAAAATTATATTTGTTTTAATTATACATATTTAAAGAGTTATTTAAATGTGTGTATTGGTAGGAAGAATTTCTAAAGGTTTTCTGTACTGCATTTTTACCTGCATTTTTCGATAAAATCTTTATCTATGTTTATGGCCCATAAATGCTGTATACTTTCTGAATATCTTATCATAAATTATACCTCCACCATTTTGATAAAATAAATTCTTATCAATATTATATGATTGTGTTAAAATGTATGATAAAAGGTAACTGCAGCTTAG
This sequence comes from Drosophila serrata, assembly GCF_035046125.1. Classification (NCBI taxonomy): domain Eukaryota; kingdom Metazoa; phylum Arthropoda; class Insecta; order Diptera; family Drosophilidae; genus Drosophila; species Drosophila serrata. The sequence continues at coordinate 2,691,574 of NW_028257173.1, read as the reverse complement.
CAACTATTGCAATATGGACTCATAAGCTATTTCTAGTCCTAATAACTTTCTATTTAAGATCTAAAAGTATTATTAAAAATATGATTTGCCTAGATCTTAGCTAGATGGTAATCAAAGCTAGAAACCTTTATTTTTCGATCCCAACTTTGAACTTTAAATTGAAACCTTGAATTAATTCAATGCCCTAAAGACAGATTTTAATCTCGGCTTTAATTAATATGATTGCCTTAATTATGGCGTGTTTGTCTTACATATATTACTTCACGGGAGTTCATAGTTAGGTCGATCCCTATCTTTTTCTCTGTTTCACTTACATCATAATCTCGATCCATTGTCATGCGTGTCGTCTGAATCCAAAATGTTGGATTTTTGGGCGTTGCTACAATCCTTGTCGGCTTCAAATCCCCAGCCGCACCCTTTTGACAGGCTGGTTTTTTGGTTAAATGCCGGCATTTTCAGTTTGAGGACAATTTCTGCAATATTTATGACCTTATGCGGGGCCTCAGGTGGGGAAAAATAAACAGAAAATTAAAAAAGTCAAAACAAAAAGGCAGTGAAGTGATGGCACTTTGGTTTTTTTCGGCGTCAAACAATTTGATTTATTTGGCGAGACGTAAAAAACACATTTTCGCCTGTCGCATTGCGTTGAAGTTGGCCAAAAGCCAGCTGGGGAAAGAAGAGAGAAGGAAGGATGCGGGGAAATAGAGTGGAAACTCTTGGAAAATTGCCAGTGAGAGAAAATGCAGAGTAGAGCAGAACCGAGCAGGTGTGTGTGGCTAGAGATGAAAATATTCATTCGTCACGGAACAGGTTCAAAGTACAAAGTCGCTGCTTATCCCATTTTGTCCTATATTGATGGCTCCGCCTCGGGGAAATCCAATTTCCGCATCCGCATCCGGATCCTCGAGGACAACTTTTCAACTCTATACCGCCTCACACCCAACGTCATTGGCCGCCTAGGGTTTATTCAACTTGTCAGGATGCAAGGATAAAAAAAGGACTCTTGCACTCTGGAAAATTGCATATGACAAAAGGAATCTTTTTCAAGAAGCGAAAGGTATTGTTCTAAAAGGGAATAGTCTTGCAATTTTTCTTTATAAATATATATCTTTACATATTTAAATTAAAACCAGAATGTGTAAATATTTTCTCATAGTGTATAGCCCCCGTCTCCATTGTATATGTTGCATCATTGTAAGCTCATATAGTATGCAACATCATCAGCAGCAAACTCTCCATGTGGCAGGTTAATGTCTAGAAGCTACCGAAGTCAAGTTCCCATTCATGCAACGCCTTTGTCCTGGACTCCCTAGGAATATAACTTATGTATATAAAATGATACAATGACTGGTCTGGAAGCCATCCCCATCTCACCATCTCTCTGTGCGTAAATCACATCCCGGCTGTCGCCAGTCTGCCGCCAGATAGTCAGTCAGTCAGTCAATCAGCTTAGCCAGTTTTTCTGCTCATTTCTGGTTTTTCACTGTGCAAACTTGGCAAAAGTTGCGTAAAATTGTAAAGAGGTGTAGAGCGAAAGCCCAGACTGGTCCCGCGGTTCGTAAATTTTTACGATACGGCCATTAAGATTCCCCAAATTCATACGCACTGTTTGCCAAAGTGCTTGAACTACTTCACAAACTTGAAGTAAAATCATTTGGCTTCAAAAAGTTTTAGCATGTGCTTACAGTTTTTTGTAGTTCCTTGATTTTTATTTTAAGAAAATCTGAGGTGAAATCATAAAGGTTTACTCTGATAGGGCAGGGGAATATTTTTGAACTGGTTAACTCTATAAACTATAATGTTAATTATAGTTCGAAGGTAATCTTATTTAATGACTGGGAGTTAAGGTAGAGATTCAAGTTCATTCTTTTTGTATGCCTAAGTTTGATGTCAGTTATTAAGAAACGAAATATTATAATTGAGACATTCAAAACAGAATCAGTAACCCAAGAGTTTATGAGTTATGAGTATTGTTACAATATCCATATTACGATTTAAATCATATACCAAAATTGTACTATTTAAACTTATAAACACAGATTTTACCTACAATGAAGCTTCGCCCAGTGGACAAGATTTGGCCAAATGACTTTAATGAGTGTATGCAAATGTCTGCCATTATAGGACTTATACCTATAGCTTACTATATTCTCATGACAAAAGTCCTGCCAGAATTGCTGGATTATGGCACTCCCGGCTACATATTACTCCAGTTGCTGGGTATGTTCCTCTTCTCCAATCTGATGTCCAATTTCTTTATGTGCATGCTAGCGGATACCTCCATTGATCCCTGGATAATGAGCTTGCAACTGGAACGTGAAAATAAAAAGCCTATAAACTGGCATGAATGCGACAAGTGCGATATCTGGGCTCCACCACGATCCCATCATTGCAAGATTTGTCATGTGTGTGTTCTTAAGCGGGATCATCACTGCACTTTCATCGGTTCCTGCATCGGTCATGCAAACTATAGATACTTTTTCTTTTTTATCATCTATTCGGTGATCTCCTCACTAATTGCCTTTATAGCCAATCTTGTCTTTATCCATGCCCTAAGAGGAGGCAGCCACAAGTTTGTGTTGTTACCATTTGCCAATGCAGTTTATGATATTCAAAATTTAAATGAAGATGGAAAATTAAATCTGTTGGAGATCTTTAAAAGCTTGATACCCGGCAATTTTGAGATTATATTTGCAATACTCTTTGGCTTAAATACGCTACTTCTCTTCTTGAGTATGTACTTTTTGTATAGATTTTTGCCCATCCTGATAAGGGGTGCAACCTATTACGAGTTAAAGAAAAATATATTTACATATGATCGTGGTCTGAGCTTGAACTTTCAAATGATTTTGGGCACTCGAATGAAGTGGACTTGGATCTCGGCATTTATTTCCAGTCCATTGCCACACGATGGCATTCAATGGTTGACAGAAGATAAAGATGCTGACGATGCTAGGCAATCGGAGATGAAAAATTGTGTATCATAATAAAGAGCATTATTATTAAAGAATTTGAATTCAAATGAAGAAAAGTTTAACATTTTCTTGATTATTAAGAACAAAGCTCAAGTATTATGTCATTCTTCTATATAGCAACAAAAACGTATGTATATCTTGAAGGCTTAATTCTTTAGCAACCTACAGAAATTCCTTAACGAACTTAAATCTCTTTCGTTCTACACTCTTATCGCACCTCGATCTACACAATTTACGAAAAAATTCTTAATGTTGCATTTTCCAAGCGTTTTCCCCAAAACTTTACGCACAGTTTAATGTTAATTGCCATCTTTGTGTTGATACAGAGAAATTAAAATTTAAGATATATATTTATTGAGAAGAGAATAGAAAAACTTCAGATAAAGATGTTTAATGTATGTAATTTCCTTTTAAAAACAATAATGTCATAGGGATAGGTATAATATCAAAGAAAATGTAATTGTTTTCAGTGTATCTCTCTTCCTGTTGTGTTTGAATGGTTTATGCATAACCCGCAGTGTGATCACGCCCCCACCAAGCCACAGTTTTCGTTCTGTTTGCGCTCATTTTGCATGCAAATTCATTTAGTAAATTAATTGCTCACTCCACACGCACTTACTTGCCCAGTTTTTGGAATACTCGAGGGGATTCCCAGAATTGGGGTATATTGGAGTCTTCTTCAGATAAATTTAAGTAAACTGTGTGTTGTGTGTTTATTAGCATTTGTTTATTTATTAAAATTCATGCGGAAGAGTTTAATGAAAATGCTAGACAAGGGATTTTTATCGAGTGGTAATATTGGATATTAATATATATTAATGTTGGGTTTGACAGTATTTTAAATATCAAACAATATCGCATTAAACGTTGAAACTCCTTAAACCATCAACTAAATACATATGGAATGCTATTTTTTAATACTGTACACATTTTGTAAAATAAAGCTTTATGTAGAGGGTATCAGCAATTCGATTCCCTTGTTAAGTACGTTCTTTTTGAACTGGTGCTTCGGAATGGGCCGAATCAAATTGCCGGAGATTGAGGTCAGGCGCTCCACTGTGGCGTGGAGTGGAAATCTAATTGGAATGGGAATAAAAGTGCGTGTCAAATGGTGCAAGGGTTTCGATTCGAGTTCACTTAGACTACAAATATACCCCCTGCTGTATTCACCACTTATATAATATTTATACCCTCTGCTTCCGTTTACAGATCTTTCCCGAAATCGATTCTGTGAGCTGCCCGAAGAAGTGACGACATTTGCCTTTCTGGAGACTTTGCTACTTTATCACAATACGATACGCAGCATTCCGGAGTCGGTGAAGCAGTTATCATCGCTGACTTACTTGGATCTCCGTAGCAATCAGTTATCCTCGCTGCCCCGTGAGATATGTTTCCTGCCCCTCCAGGTGCTGCTCGTGTCCAACAATCGGTTGTCTACCCTGCCGGATGAGATGGGACGTTTGGATCAAACGTTAACCGATCTGGATGCATCGTACAATCAACTGGCCAACTTGCCTGTCCGTCTGGGGGAGTTGAGATCACTGCGCTCGCTCTCGCTGCGGAGCAATCACTTGATGTATCTGCCCAGGGAGCTAACCTGCCTGAGTCTGGTCTCGCTCGATGTGAGCAACAATAGAATAGCTAGTCTGCCGTTGGAGATTCGACACATGGCCACCTTGGTGGAGCTGCAGCTGGAGAATAATCCTCTAACATCGCCGCCAGCTAGTGTGAGTAAACATTTTTATAAGTGAAAATCCATAACTAATTGTCTTAAATGCTTTTTACAGCTTTGCATGCGTGGCCTGGTGCACGTTTTCAAGTTTCTGGAGACGCAGGCCACCAAGGATGAGAAGGGTTCGCGTTCGGGTGGCAACTACGATGGGTACACCACACTGCGGCGAGCTCCTCGCCACAATTCGAGCGGCAATGTTCTCGAGGCCAGCACCACGGGTAGTAATAACCAGCGGAGGCATCAGGTCGACTCGGGTTATAGCACGAGCGATGGCCTGGACAAGCGCTGGTCGCATGATGTTCCAGCCAAGTCCAAGACAGATTCACCTTTGCACTGCGTCTCAACTTCGGCGGCTGCCACTTTGCCCAGGACTCTGCCGAGTGCGGTACATTCGCACGCGGATCTGATGGATGCCTCATTAACCTCCAGCACCAGCACAATTGTGGATGAGAGTCTAACCCTGAGTCCCACGGCATCGCCCTGCAAGCTAAGCTATGTGCACTCCAACAGCTCCAGTAATGGATCCTCGCCGGATCAAGATGAGGATATTATGCTGGATCATCAGGAGCGTACTGTGCACTCCACCAACGGGAAGTCCAACAAGAATCTGGGCAATATTCAGACCTACAAGTAAGTGAAGATATTAAAGAGTATAGATAAGGTATTTAAATAATTATAATTTACCTTTCCCGCAGGGAGTACAAGGAAGCCCTGAAGCAGCAGCGCAACCAGGAGATGAGCGTCTACAAACAAAAACATCCGAATGCCAATCATAGTCCCAACGATGACGAGGATCTCTCTCCGCCGCCGTCAAGTCTCTCGAACGGATCGGCGTCATCCAACACACTGCCAAAGTCCATAATGAAACAATCGAGTCTGAATCAGAACAGCAACCAAAATGGCCACAATGGGAACGGGAATGGAACCGGGAACGGAAATGGAGTCGATGATGTTATCATACCAAAGAAACCCATCCAAAAGGTGATACCCTCTCGCAATACGGAAATAAAGCCGGCTACCTCGTCTGGCATACCCTCGGCCATTCCATCCGATTGTTTGGGCTATGTGAAGCCGCACAGTCCCCTGAAGAATGGCGCCAACAAGTTCAATACGTCCAATGGTGGTGGCGGCGTGGCATCAACTGTGGGTATTGTCACCAGCACCACCATTAAATCGCCAGTTAGCTCCACCACAAAGCTGGGTACAGTGAAGACGCACCGATCGGTAACCTGGAACCATGACATTCCCGCGGAGAAGCTGAGCTTCACCATGCGGCGGGAGTTTGATCGCCAGCGGGAGGAAACTGAACTGATGTCGCAGCTGAGGAGTGTAAGTGTTAAGGGATGCCTAAGGGATTTCATAACCTTCCTTCCTGTTCAAGTTCTATTTTGAACGTGCTATTGAATGCTATTTAGAATTACATGAAGAACGTTTATTAATGTCATATATATTCTTCAATAGATCATTGAAACGCGTTTGAAAATGACCCTGCCTGTAGATATTGCTTCAGCTCTGACCGACGGTGTTATACTCTGCCATTTGGCCAACTATGTGCGTCCGCGTTCAGTGGCCAGCATACATGTGCCATCGCCTGGTGTGGTAAGTGTGATTTAGGAATGTTTTAGGGATATACATTGATAGTGATAGTGACATTACTAATCTCTTTCATTTGTGTTTCAGAACAAGTTGACCATGGCCAGATGTCGTCGGAATGTGGATAATTTTTTGGAGGCATGTCGTCGCATTGGCGTAGATGAGGTGAGTAAATGGGACAATTCATTCAATTAAACCCTTTTTAAAGAAGTACAGCGTGTTTTAAAATTTAAATGTTGCTTGAGCAAAGAAAACTAAGATAGAAATTGCTGTAAAATTTATTTTATTTAGAGTAAATGAGTGTAAAACCTTAAAAAATGAATTTATTGTCGATTAAAAGTATAAGATTTATTGATAAACCAATATTCATAAAATTCTAAAACGTGCTGTACTCTAAAAAGTATATCCTTTTTATGGTTATAGTGTAGCTTCATAGGGTTTAATGTGGTTTTGGCAAATACTTTTACAAGCTGTGTGCTTTCTTTGCGTTTGCTTCTCTGTCTTAGACAAATGTAGTTTAGTTTTAAGCGTTAAAATCCCAAAGTCCCCCGCACAAGAATACACACTCTAAACCACACACACACGCTACACTATCTTAAACACACTTCTCACACAAAAATACAAACAAGAAACTGATGCATCTGTTATTGGTGTTGGTTGCAGGAGTTGATTTGCTCCTGTGAAGATGTTGTGCCAGAAAATGAGCCGCAATTGCCACGCGCTGACGATGACTATGATGCTGATGTATATGTAAATGATGATGACCGCGACAACAGCAGCAGCAGCAACATGCAATGCAACAGCAGCAGCAACAGCAAAAATAATCACAACAATTGTGATAATAGAGTGCCCAATGCATTGGCCCTACTGCGCACAGTGTCCGCTCTGATTGCCCTGGATGCGAATCCGCTCCATCAACATCATCATCTTCTTCAGCACTTTGAGCAAGAGCACGAGCAAGAGCAATTCACTGAGCCAACCATAACCTGCAGCCAACAGCATGAACAGATGTTGCAGTTAGAGCATGTTTTGTATGAGAATGGCCAGCCGATGGCTGAAAATGATGATGGGGTTGAGGATCGCGATGGCAGCGTCAGCAGACGGCAACAGCAACTGGCTACAGTGGGCCAAATGCTGCTCAAGGCCAAGCAAAAGACCTATGAGAAGATTAAGCACAATCTACTGAGTGCCCATGGTCAGCACAATTTTCAAGCGAACAACAACAATCGGATGCTGCACACGATTGTGGAAAATGAGCACGATGTGGCCGCCGCTGGACCGGCAGGACATTATCAAATAATCGATGAGAAGCAACAACTGCAGCAGCCGAAGGAGGAATCGGAGGACTTAAAGAACCAAGAAGCTAGTACCGAGTCAACCAAGGAGGCAATCAGCAAACGCATCGAGTTCTTTGAGCAGCAAAGAAACGGCAAACAGAAGCTGGAGGTCTTCAGCATCTATTTACCCAAGGATAAGGATAAGCAGCAGCTGGATCATAAGTTAAAAGCCAAGGAAAACGAAGCTGGAACTTCAATATTATTAAAGCACGATTCCCACACCCTGACCGTAATCCTGTCGTGCGTTTTCATAGCGACCTTCCTTTGGCTGGTCTTTTTCCCGCTCCCCGGATAATCTATATAATCGCCTTTGGCTTGCCATTAGTGTTTTAAGATCGAAAAATAGAGAGAGTTAGAGTCGCTTTTGCGCTTCTCTTTTCACTTTGGTAGTGAGTTTTTGAGGCTGCTTTTTATTTACTGCTTTCCTAGGCTTATAAAACCCGTATTTATGATGTATTCTGTATACCCAAAAATGTTAAACTAAGAGGAAACCCAGGCAACTTTTGAGGCATTTAAATTGAGAGACAACCCAAAGACTTTGAAATTGTAAAGCAGTCAAGTTACACCTTTTGGTTGGTTTTAGGGGTAAGCACAATTGAGGATAAGAAGTCTTACTATCTTACTATATCTTTATAAAGAACAAAAATACAAGAAAAGTCAATCTGAAGTTCCTTTGAAACAATAATTTCTATATTAATTTACACTACTTTTGATTATCCTATAATGACTTTATTTATATTTATATTTAAGTGTCGATATACTTATTTATGTTTACTGCTTCAACTTCATTTTTTAGCTATAGCTTATCATCTTAAAAAGAATATAATATTAAATATCAACTATTATTTACTTGACTATCAACTTAGTTACCTTTAATCGCCTGCAGTTGTGCTTACCCCTAAGACAGTAATTTCTTAAGAAGAGTATTTTTATACTATACACCCCCAATTAATCACATATTCCTAGTTCAAGATATATTGAACTCTAAATTGGATTAAGGATCTTTCGACGACATTTTCATTTGCTCGTGAACTGAACTGAAAAACATAAAATACCTTAACAATACGCTTTATTTCATTATATTCATACAACTTAAGTTACAACGAAACTAAACGATTTAAGTTCCCATTTTAACAAGGAAGACAAATGAAACCCCAAAATAAAAGTAAATTATATTACTTATAGTCATAGGTAGATGATACAATATATATATATATAAGTTGCTTAAAACACAGGAAAAATGGCAAAGAGAATTGTTACAGTTTGAGGGGCAATGAATTCCGATAGGATGCTATTGGAGGAAGTTGATGTTGTATGGTTTTACTTGAAGGCAGGGACACTCTAAATAGTTGTAGAAAAGCGTGAAATAGTTAATAGAAATGATGAGGAAACAAATATTAATAAAAGCCAACCAATGTACCAATTTCAAAGGGAATATTCCAAGTCAAGTTATGAAATAACTAAACACACAACTTGTTCAATCGAAACCCTTATTCATTTTGTATTATTTATCTTTCTTAATGCATTTTTGATGTACAAATAAATGTGTCAAAGAAAAAAATGCACAAGACTTAAAAAAAAAATCACATCACACACTATTTGTAACAATTTCACACAATCTTACATGAGAAAGACCTCTTAAACGAATATGAAGAAATCACAAAATAGTGCCTTTGACTGGAGGATCGACTACAGTCCAGCCTGCCTATAACCTACAGCTGCTTATATCGTATCTACACTTACTCTTCTCTCAAGCAATAATTTGTCACTGATACATTTCCAAAAACTGAACGCTATTCTCTTCGCTTTTCATTTACAATTAAGTTTACTAAGTTAAACTTCAATTTGTGCTAACAACATTCCTAATATTATGATATATTGTAATCAAACTTTATTTAACTAACTTAAGGCCCCAAAAATTGTACTTAAACGAAATTAAACGAAAGCTAATCAAATTTCTCCAAGAAGCACAATCTCAAACTCTCAGAAAAGAAATACGATAAACATATATAAATATATTTATCTAAAATCAGAAATATATATTTTGTCTAACAAAATTATTAAAGTCAAAAACGAAATTGTATTGAGACATCTATATAATCAGTCATTAATTTTTATATGAAACAAGTATTTAATTACATAAATCTATACAGAAAGAATACATATTAATGAAATCTCTCAAATGAAGTTTAAAGCCAAAAAAAAAACAAAACTTTGTCCGAATTTTCCATGCATTTACTTCCAAAACCAAATGAAAATATTAAAATAAACGGAAACTGTTGCATTTAAATTTAAGCACAAACTGTCAACTAAACGCTATATATATACAAGTGAAATCAATGAGAAAAATATATGGGATATATACCAAAATGTATGTTTCGCTTAAGTTGTAATTTGCTTATCTTAGCAGTCAAAGTTTGAGAGTAATTGTGACTTTGCTAAGTTGGTAAACAGGGAAATTTCTTTGTAGCCAAGACACCTACCACTGACTTCAAAACTGTGCTTTGCTGGGAAATTAAAGTCGAAAAAATATGAAAATAAATTAAAAATGATCAAAAGAGAAAAATATTGACTTAAATAAGTATATAAATATATTTTAAAAAGTTATTTGAATTGTTAATATTAGTTTGGGTTTAAATATGTTCTGTATTTCGTTACAATAACTCAAGTAATAAGGGATATTTGAATACGCTTTAAAAAACATTTTAAATATAAATAGTTCTCATATTTCACCAAAGAAGAATAAATCGCGAGAATACTTTTAGAATTTAAAAGTTTTTCATAGATTACTTTTTAAATTTTCATTTAAACTGAATTTTTCTCTTTTGATCTTCCGCTGTAAGGACATAAAATCCATTGTGTGGACCGAATTTAAAATTAAAACCCAATCCATTTGTAAATCTTATTTTTGTAGAATCTAATTTGCTGTGCTGCCGACGTGCTGGAAGGAAAAGGTGCCGTTCAGGTGGCCATCACAGTGGGTGAACTTTTCCGACTCCATGGAAATGGCGGCTGTGGCAGTGGAAATAGCAGCGGAGCTGCCACGCCCACCAAATCGCCGACCAGAACGACACGTGCCACAATGTCCCCGACGCCATTGGCTTAAAATTGTAGAAGAACCTGGACTCGGGACTCTTCCTGGATAATCCTGGCCAAAAATGTTTGGGTTTCCCCAACACACACACGCACTTGCATCAAATACATGAGAAATGTATGATTTGTTGATATTTCCTTACTCACAAACACACACTCATTTTTCTAGGTTTGTAGTTCATTTATGTAAATACACAGATACACTCAAAGAAACCAAAATACAAAGTACACAAAGCAATCGAGCACATTTCGATTTAATTGCAATTACAGTCCACATACACACAGAAGTCACGAATTATTTATGCGATATTTTATATTATTTGTTTTGTGCAACGAATTTGTTAGAACCTAGATATATGTATGTATATGTATTTATGTGTGCTATAATCGCCAGTTTGTTTATTTGTTATTATGTATTTTTCATTGTCACATCCAAAAACGAGCGAATTGATCGGGCCAAAATTTCGACTAGCGATTGATTGCATATTGAATACTGTTTTAAGTATGAATCACACATGAGAGCATCCAAAAATATAGATTTATTTCGAGCATATATACGGTAACTATTAATAATTATTATGGCATATTTATTATGTAGCTTAGGTGTAGATCTACGATTAACTGTGGTAACAACTTTTCAACCGCCGCGGCGCTGCATCATTTCTACGAATCGAATCGAATTGTATTTAGACCCTAAGTCTATGATTATACAAACCATTATATATATATCAAATAAAAGCTGAGAAATATTGTCATACGTATAGCTATTTGTTTTTTTATTATATATATTTTTTCATATTTCGTAACAGAAAAAAAATGGCAGGCAACTGTCAACAGCTGTGGCAAAACAACTAAAAGTTTTCCTTCTGTAGTTCCATAATTTGCATAATGCGCCAAGCAAACAATTGACTTTTAAGGGGTCCAAGGGGGTGTGCTGAGCGCGGCAAGCGGAAGTAAAACTGTTCAAGCGAAAATTAAAAACACTCGACACACATCCGGCAATTCTTTCCAGCAGCTGCTCTCTATCCTTCGGCACTCATTTTCGGTTGCTGAAATGTGCGGCAAGCTAACAGCCGATGATACTCAAGGAGAAGGAAAGAAAACTATGCTATGGAATAACTAAAACATATTTTTAAAGTTATGATTTTATTAAAAAATAACCCATAGGATCATGTGAAATCAATCATCACAAAGCCAAAGATAAACAATCACGTATACGCCCTGGTGTAAATAGTATTTTATCATAACTAAGCCAAAAAAGCCTAAATTTCAATTCGGAAAACTGCTCTGTGTTAGTTTTTGTTAGGTTAATAAATCTGCATACTGTGTTTACTAATTTAAAAGAATTAAAATTTTGTCAGTTTTTTTAAATTTTAAAGATCTTAAAACCCTCTATAAAATGTTGAAAAAAATTTCGAATTTTTTTTTTTCTTCTAACTTAGCCTAGATAGATTCGCCTTTTGATGCTGATTAAGAACATATATGATTTATAGGGTCGGAAACAATTCCTTTACATCGCTTTAGGCTTCTGACTAAAATTATATTATATGAAATAGATTTCGTACAAGTAAAAAAAAATTACGTATACGCAGCGGTGTAAATATATTTTGAGCATATCTAAGCCAAAAAAGCATTAATTTCAATTCGGAAAACTGCTCTGTGTTAGTTTTTGTTAGGATAATAAATCTGGATACTGTGTTTACTAATTTAAAAGGATTAAAATTTTGTCAATTTTTTTAAATTTTAAAAATGTTAAAAACCCTTATAACATTTTGACAAAAAATTCCGACAATTTTTTTCTTCTTACATGTTTAGATAGATTCGCCTTTTGATGCTGATCAAGAATATATATGACTTATAGGGTCGGAAACGACCTCTTCATTGAGTTTCGAGCTTCTGACTGAACTTTAAATGTTTTGAATAATTAAGATTTACCGCAGTAGAGGTCACGTGGTTATCCTTATTCGTCGTTGATTAATTTCTTACAGTGTAGAGATTCCTGGTGACTTCAATGAGGCTTGTCCATGGTGTCATCGTAGTGAGCTTCTTCCTGGTTGCATTGGTCAGCGGGTATTGCTGGGGTAATCACTATCACTAATCACTATCACTACGCACTATCACAATATATGTAAGCACTGGGAAGGCCACGGACAGACTGAGGTCGATGCGGCTGAAGCGGCTCTATTTATACTCTCCGAGTTAAGAGAGACACAGAGAGAGCTAGAGAGAAAGAGGTATCTCTAGAGCTAGGCATAGAGGGATAGAGGGAAAGAGATACACAGAGAGAGTGAGAGAGAGGGGTAGCCATATCTAGAAAGATGCTGCTGAGGCTGATCAGGTATATATATATAATATATATTATATGGTAGGAATCATAGTTTTTCACTTTAAATGTCAAGACGATTAATTGATAACATTTAATTTAAGATCCCAAGCAGCAACATGCCTTAAATTAAAGTGCTTAATTAGTATGGCCATAAATATTAATCTGGTGGCTACGAAGTGGCATATTCCAGTATCTAATCTTATTAATTTAGTGACTATTAAAACGTTCTGCGGAAATCACACAAATAGGTAATAAAAATCAATTAAAAATTACTATCACTACAATACTTTTTCGAAAGAAACCACTATGTTTTTTATTAAAGTATGTACTTTTTTTTTTTTTTATTATAAAATAAGCTGTTTAAATACTTTATAATCTCTTACTGAGGTCCAATGACATGAACCAGTGTAAGCTTTTTATCAACAAAAATTATTTTCTTGTACACAGAGGTGTTACTTCTTTAGCGAACTATGTAGCTCTTGGACGTATCATCATAATTGCAGTTTTCAGTGAATCATCAAATCCGTTAAAGCTATACCAGTGTACGCTTTTTCCAAAATTAGTTTCTTCATATACGCCAGCCAAGTTGCTAAATAAGGGGGGAATTGTTATAAATTAATAACAGAAGAGGAGACTAGATACCCACCTAAGTTGACAATAACGATACCACCATGCACCTTTAAAATGTTGAGCACAGTGAATGGTTTCGTGAATGTCATTATCGCGATCCTTTGTGGAAAATTGCATTCCCTTGTGATATGTCAATGAGTCGCCGGCGGTGCCCGAGAAAGATCCCACCGATTCTAGAGTGTAGTTCTTGGCCTCACTACCGACCCTGAAATTATTGTACAATTCGTAGCGCTGCTCTCCTTCATAATCCTCCATAAGGATCAGAAGTTCCTGACGAACCGAAGAGGTCAATGCATGCAACCTGCCCAATCCCACGAAGTATTCACCATCAGCTAGGCCAAATCCCTTTTCGTAGTCCTCCCATTCGCGGTAGAAGTCCTCGCTGCCATCCGTTCGCCTTAAGATTATTGTCCATCCTCCGCCATTGGTGTCCTGATCACAAGCGACCTTAAATGACTTCTGGCTGTACTCGGGCACACGGATCACAGTAACGCCGCTTTTCTGCGACTCCTCCAGAGCTTCATAACAATTAGCGGGACGAGGACCTGTGTCCGTCTCACAGGACTCCTCTAGAAGATCTGCCTGACGCTCTTGCTCCGCCCTGGAATTAGCATTCAAATACGATTAATTATAAAAAGTTTAATAAAGGTTACATATTTACCGAACAGCAGCCAATTCTGAACTTAAATCTGCTAGATTAGTGCATATGGATTGCATAGTACACAATTCGTTCATTAAAGCCTTTGGTTCCAGCGCTGTCTTTGACAAGGTTAAGCCCTCCAAAATATTAGCTTGACGCTCTTGCTCTTCACTATTATTGGAATTTAAATCGTTTTAAAATTATATACATTTAATCATAATTATTATATATTTACCGGACATCTGCCACTTGCGATCTTATTAATGCAATATTGTCACAAATCGACAGAAGAGTACATACTTCGTTTTTAGTTTCAATGGCAAAACCATTTGAAATTAATAAAGCAAAAAATACAGCGAACAGCATTTTGACTTCTCTGAAAGTCTTAAGAGAATGAGCCACAATTCTATAATGAAACTCCAAAATCCTCTAGAATGCTTTATGCTGCAAAATTCTTATCTAATCCCCTCAATCTTATCTTTATTATTTCGTATACCCTTGCAGAGGGTACAATTATTATTAGTATTGAGTTATATGAAATGAATTTATATATATTTAAATAGTTCGTTTTTAAAATGTATTTATATCTGTGATATAATGTCATCTGTGATTCAAATTTTTAGATATATAATTCCAGGGTTTTCATTACAGATGATTGGTTTTATATTAAAAATGTTTTTTTTTTACTCCTTCAAAGGTGTTATCCCCTGAGGGCACTAGCTCTTGGCCTTATCATCATAATTGCAGTCATTAATGGATTTCTATATTGAGGGTTGTTCCAGCGTAAGGGTCCTTGCCGATACCTATTATAGCGACCAGCTAAGTTGCTAAATAATAAGATATTCAATTTAATTTTGAACAAAATATGGGACTTGGTAAACCTACCTCTGAAAGCAAGACTTGTACCACCAGGCACCTTCAAAGTAAACTGCGCAGTTTAAATTCATGGAAAGGTCGTTATCGCGGTCTTTGGTGGAAAATTGCATTCCCTCATGATATTTCAGAGCTTCACTGGCGGTACCGGAAAATGATCCCACCGATTCCAAGGTGTAATTGTTATATGCTCCCCCGATCCTGAAATCGTCGTAGATCTCGTAGCGTTCTCCTGCTTCGTCCTCTACGATGACCAGAAGTTCCTGGCGAACTGAAGAGGTCAATGCATGCAGCTTGGCCAATCCCACGAAGTATTCACCGTCCGCTCTGCCAAAGCCCTCTTCATAGTCCTTCCATTCACGGAAGAAGTCCTCGCTGCCATCAATTCGCCTTAAGATTATTGTCCATCCCCCGCCATGAGTCTCCTGATCGCTGGCCACCTCAAAGGAGTTCTTACTGTACTCTGGTACAAGGATCTTAGTAACGCCGCTCATTTGAGAGTCTTTCAATGCTTCGTAACAATTTGCGGGAACGGAATCGGTTTCTGTTTTACAAGACTCCTCCAAAAGATCTCCCTGACGCTCTTGCTCATCGCTAAATGTGCATAAGAAAGACATTTGTAACACTTTATAATTAAATTGATTGAATATTTACCGAAGTGCATCCAGCTCCGAGCTTAAAGCTGCTAGATTGTTGCATATCGATTGCATAGTACACAATTCTTTATTATTTTTGCTGGTAAAAGCCGTTGGTTCAAGCCCTGTCTTAGATAAGGAGAAGCCCTCCAAAATATTAGCTTGACGCTCTTGTTCCTCGCTATTATTGGAATTTAAATCGTTTTAAAATGATATACATTTAATCGTAATTATTAAATATTTACCGAATATCCGCCACTTGCGATCTTATTTCTGCAATATTGTCACAAATCGACTGAAGACTACATACTTCGTTTTTAGTTTCGATGGCAAAGCCATTTAAAATTAATAAAGCAAAAATTAGAGCGAGCAACATTTTGACTTGTCTAAAAGTCTTTAGAGACTGAGCAACATTTCATTAATTAAACGTCAAAATCACATGGAACGGCTTATGCTGCGAAATTCTTATCTTATCCCTTTAAAATTATCTATATTTTTATTAACTACCCTTGCAGAGGGTACTATTATTATTGAATTTATGTATGCTTAATCAATAAGTATTTATATGGTTTTTATATCTTGTTAAAAACGCCATCGGTGTTTCAAATT
The DNA here is from genome assembly GCF_035046125.1 of Drosophila serrata. Lineage (NCBI taxonomy): Eukaryota > Metazoa > Arthropoda > Insecta > Diptera > Drosophilidae > Drosophila > Drosophila serrata. The sequence continues at coordinate 2,675,131 of NW_028257173.1, read as the reverse complement.
TAAATGCATCTCTTGGGTAGCTTCTAAATTGCACATTGCTAAGTACAATTATACCTTAACATACATAAAAACCTTAATATATTGTAAATTATGTATATTTTTTGTTTATGATTAAAATGGGTGTTTTACTCATATAATTAGAATATGTTTTACCATTATAACAAGTGCTTGTATTATTTATTGAATGATATTAATTTGTGGCAAGTCAGTTCCTAAATCGGACAGAATTTTGTTTTGAATTCATTCATATTATCTAATCGCTTAATTTAATTCTGTAACCCAAAAAAATAATTAACTGAGCCCTAGAAATTCTATGCCAATATTTTGAAATAACAATTTACTGGAAATTCTCAATGATCGAGATAAAGCAATCAATCTAAATAAAAAACTGTAAAGAATATATTATTTATTATACTCTTTCAGGGTACACACAGAGGTGGTATCCTCAGAGGGTACTAGCTTTGGGCCTTATCATCATAATTGCCGTCTTTAATGCTTTATTGAAGTTCTGGGTATTCCAACGTAAGTATCCTAGGCGATACTTGTTGTCGTAAAGACCAGCCAAGTTGCTAAATAATAGGAAATTCGAATGAAATACGAACATAATATTGGACTTGATAAACCTACCTATTAAAGCAATAATGGTACCACCAGGCACCAGAAAATCCTTCCGCACAGTTCAAATCTATAGCCATGTCGTTATCGCGGTCTTTGGTGGAAAATTGCATTCCCTCGTGATATTTGAGAGCGTCACCGGCGGTGCCAGAATAATATCCCAGCGATTCCAAGGTGTAATTGTTGGCCTCTCCCCCGATTCTGAAATTGTCGTATATCTCGTAGCGTTCTCCTGCTTCGTCCTCTACGATGACCAGAAGTTCCTGGCGAACCGAAGAGGTCAATGCATGCAGCTTGGCCAATCCCACGAAGTATTCATTGTGCACATGACCAAAGCCCTCTTCGTAGTCCTTCCATTCACGGAAGAAGTCCTCGCTGCCATCAGTTCGCCTTAAGATGATTGTCCATCCTCCGCCATGACTCTCCTGATCGCAGGCCACCTCAAAGGAGTTCTTACTGTACTCTGGTACAAGGATCTCAGTAACGCCGCTTCTCTGAGAGTCTTTCAACGCCTCGTAACAATTTGCGGGAACGGAATCGGTTTCTGTTTTACAAGACTCCTCCAAAAGATCTCCCTGACGCTCTTGCTCCGCCCTACAATTGTTATTAAAAAAACAGATAAATCAATTTTAAATCTTTAAATCTGTTTAAGTATTTACCGCACTGCAGCCAGCTCCGAGCTTAAAGCTGCTAGATTGTTGCATATTGATAAAATAGAACACACTTCGTCATTAGTTTTGGTGATTAAATTCTTTGGTACTTTTGCAGACTCAAGAGATAGAGCAGAACCTTCCAAAATATTTGCCTGACGTTCTTGCTCCTCGCTATAATTGGAATTCAATTAATTTTTATAAATTAAATCACACTAAAAACTTACCGAATATCCGCCACTTGTGATCTTATTAATGCAATATTGTCACAAATTGACAAAATAGAACATACTTCGTTTAAATTTTGAACTGCATAACAGTTTGAAATTAAAAATAAAAATAATACACCTAGAAGCATCTTGACTTCTTTAAATGAGTTTGAAGACTAACATCGTTTCTGCTAACTGCCATTTAAATACTCGTTTTGTTCTTATCTAATCGCATATTATATAGCCTTCTTAGAAACGGATTTAATCATTATTTTATATCACCGCAGATGATAATCTGTTAAATCCATAAAACTCTTTGCAAGGGAAGTACCCGAATTCGCTTTAATAGAATATGTTTTTTTTAGCATGATTAAGAATATTATTTCATAGCTATGTGGTAACTAAAATATATCGGCTTGCATCGGAAATTGAACTAAAGTCTACAGTTCATTTCCATTATTGAGTCAGAAAGATATGTACATGTGCCAAGCTGCGTGTGTTGAGTGTGTTTGATGTCGGATTTATGAATAACAGTCAAAATTATATCTCAAACAATGAAATGCTTTAAAGTAATGAGGCTGAAGACTGAGTATCTAATCGCGTTATTATACAGCTATAAACGAACTTGTCTTTTTTATACACTTTGCTAAATGTAGCCTAATATCTATTTATAAAAATAGAAGATAAATTATTATTTTATTTAGATTATTATAGATTTTATTTGGAATTACAAGGCATAAATTGTAATATAATGTTCTCTTGTATTCGGAAAGGATACAGGCCAAAATTAAATAACATTTCAATGAGTTTGTCGATAGTATCAATATTTAAATTTTAAATGTTTCTTTTTGAGTTTGTTCCAATTTCTACGTATCAAAGTTTATAGTACAGAACTTTTCCCTTTGATTAACATTTCTATGCCATTTATCTTGCTCCTTGATTCATTATTACTTCTTTTTTGTTTAAATCGTTTTAGAGATTTTTTCTTTAAGATCACTTGTAGTTATAGGAGTGAAAAGCCTTTTTATAAATCAATTGTTACCATCCAGTTTTTTTTTGTTATTCAGAAAGCGGAAATGCCAAAATATTGATTACATTGATAATGAAATGATGTTGATGGATAATTTCATGTGAAAGTTAAATAATTCAAAAGAAGGGAGAAAAATTTGAACAAAAAGCTCAACATTGTTTTACATTTGAATAAACCAAGGTGTCAATAATCTACCAGCACAATAAGATCTTGACCATCCTGATATCCTGGAAGATACTGGACACGTACTGGACGTGGATTCATCTGTGATCCTGAAGCTTGTGGTACCAATTGCCCTCCTGCAGCATGATCCAAGCCTAAAGCTGGAGTCGGTGGAAGGGCTGCTAGAATCCGCTGTACTGGACGTGGACCAAGCTGTCCTGGAAGAGCCGGCTGCAATTGCTGTTGTGAAGTCAACTGAGCTGCCTGTTGTTGTAAACGGGCTGAGTGACGTCGAAACGGTTGTACTGGAGTAACCTGAACCTGAAGAACTGGAGGGGCAGAAGCATTCTGTCCTACTGGAGCATCTTGAGTTGCTGGAGCATTGTGTACTGCTGGGGCATTCACTAATGCTTGAGAAGCCGAACGTCCTACCGGCATAAGGCGGGATCCAAAGAGATATCGCATGTCACCAAGCATAACGTTCTGCTTGCACAATGGGCACCGTGAATTACGCTCCAAGTGCTGCAGGATGCAATATTCTCCAAAGACATGGCCGCAGTGCAGTGAGATAATGCGATGGTCTCCCTGCGCCTCCCACGGCAACAAGCAAATGGCGCAGGAGTTCTCATAGTTGATTTTCTCCAGCTGTAGGTCCAAAGCTTTCATCCCATCTTCAGAAACTTTGCACTGACGGGTTAGCTCCTCGATCTTCTCCGACATCTCCTGCATCTGAATGGTATTTTGCTCCATGGACTTCTGCAACTCTTCGTGCTTCAGCATTTGCTGACGCAGTGCCTCGCTCTTGGCGATCTCCTGCTGCAACTGCTGCCGCAAGGAATCCATCTCGGTGGTCGGCCCGTCGTCATTCTTTACTCCGGATGGCTGCGACGGATTGGGCTCAAGCAGTTGCTGGTTCTGAGCCTCATTCTTGGACATTTGCTGCAGCAAGGAATCCCTCTCGGCGGTCAACACCTCATTTTTCTTGTTGACCACATCCAGATCACGTTTGAAGTCCGCCATCAGCTGCTCTTTCTTTTGGCGTTCATCTTGAACTTCTTTGATTAGATCGGCGCGTCGCATTTTGAGAATGCTGGGTTTCTCAAAATCCATCTTACCAGAAGGTTGTGGTGCCTCCGGTTCAGTTTCTAGCTTAATTTTTTTTGGATTCACGTCAGACATACCCAAAAATTATGAAAGTAAGCTCAAGTTGAAATAATATCTTTACGTCGCACGCACGTGGCAAGGAACTGTCAGTGTTGAAAAAAGCTGTCGCCGGTAGCCACAATTTTCAATAACTATCGATAAGCCGATAACACTGAGATATATCTTTATCGATGCATCGATGTTTTACACATTTCTAGAAGATTTTACGTATGTTTTCTACGTTTTACATTTTTATGATCAGCGAGCGACACAGCGACTATGACACAGTGTTACCCATACCGGAAATCGCCATGGCCGCCATTTGCTTTAAGTTCCTTACTCAGCAGCTGTTCCGTCTCTCAGGTGCCGGTATCGGTATACGAACACCTTCAATTTGGAAACCCAATTCGAAATGGATGCCCGTCTGCTGTTTTGCAATGGCAGCTCCTTTAAGCTGTATTGTTTGGAGAGGACCCTCTCCTCCTCCTGGCCAATTGTGCCGACTTGAATGCGCCTAAATCCCCAGAGCCCCTATCGTGCATGGAGCAGCTTCTGGCCAACAGGAGCATTTCCTTTCCCTATGCGGTCTCCAAATCCCAGGATTCACACACCTTTTGCAATGTGAAGCTGTTTTGACTGAATGCTAACCTCCGGTAGGGCAGAAACCTGAAAATGTGTACGAGACAGTCACTTACTAGAATGAAGCTAAGACTTAAAAGGTATTCTAAAAAAATATTATTTTTATTATTTTTAATTCAAAATAAGGAGATTGTCCCATTTCATATTTATAGCACTTTAAGTAACTACAAAATGTTACAACAATTTTAGTATCTTGAAGCTAAAAACCCTATTTAGTAGCCATCATATTTTTTATCAGATATTATATAATAATTATTTTCTTCTTAGTAAATGTATTTTTTTATTTACAGAAATACCAATTTTAAATGCCTATAAACATATATGGATAATCATTTGAGTATATATATTCCGATGGCAATAGTGTAGAACTTCTCCGAATAATATCGAGTCATATAGGATGAGTTCCAGTTGTTACCCCTTGAGGTTCTCCGGCTCTTGGCCTTATCATCATTATTGCATTTTTTAGCGCTTCAATATGTGAAGAGGTATACCAGCGTATGGTGCCACCATAACTCGATTTACTATAGAGACCAGCCAAATTGCTAAATAACAACACATAAGAAATTAAATAAGAAATGAAAGTAGTACTTGACAGTTACCTATCATAGCAAGAACGGTACCACCAGGCACCCGTATATTCTACGGCACAGTGACGGGTTTCGTGAATGTCATTGTCGCGATTTTTGGTGGAAAATTGCATTCCCTCGTGATATTTGAGAGCGTCACCGGCGGTGCCAGAATAAAATCCCAGCGATTCCAAGGTGTAATTGTTGGACTCTCCGCCGATCCTGACATTGTCGTACATAGCGTAACGCTCTCCAGCATCATCTTTAACGATGACCAGAAGTTCCTGGCGAACTGAAGAGGTCAATGCATGCAGCTTGGCCAATCCCACGAAGTATTCACCGTCCGCTCTGCCAAAGCCCTCTTCATAGTCCTTCCATTCGCGGAAGAAGTCCTCGCTGCCATCAGTTCGCCTTAAGATTATTGTCCATCCCCCGCCATGAGTCTCCTGATCGCAGGCCACCTTAAAGGGGTTTTTACTGTACTCTGGCACAAGGATCTCAGTAACGCCACTTTTAGGAGTTTCCTTTAAGGCTTCATGACAATTTGCAGAATGAGGATTTTTGTCCGCCTTACAGGACTTCTCTAAAAGATCTGCTTGACGTTCTTGTTCTGCCCTACAATGGGTAATAAATAACAAATATATTTTTATAAAATTGTTAAATGTGTTGAAATCTTTACCGCACTGCAGCCAGCTCCGAGCTTAAAGCTGCTAGATTGTTGCATATTGATAAAATAGAACACACTTCGTCATTTGTTTTGGTGATAAATTTCTTTGGTACTTTTGCAGACTCAAGAGATAGAGCAGAACCTTCCAAAATATTTGCCTGACGTTCTTGCTCCTCGCTATAATTGGAATTTGATTTTTTTTTCTTAAAATTAAATCACACTAAAAACTTACCGAATATCCGCCACTTGTGATCTTATTAATGCAATATTGTCACATATTGCCAAAACAGAACATACTTCGTTTATTTTTTGGATGGCAGAACAATTTGAAATTAATAAAGCAAACAAAAGAGGGAGAAGCATCTTGACTGGTCTATGAGACTTTCAAGACTGAAACAACATTTTCTTTAACAGACAAATGGTATTGCTTGTTTTCAATTTTCGTATCTTATCGTATTTATCTAATCTGAGACAGATTTTGTATACACGTGAAGACGTACTTGTGTCATCTCATAAATAATAATCATTATCTGCCCTTAGTCGTAAAAATGAAGACAGTTTAGCAGGAATTTTGCAAAGACCTGTACTAATATATTTAGTAAAGGTAGTAATAACTGACCTTATCATTATATTCTCTCCAAACGAATTCGACTGATAAACGCCAGTAAATAAGGGGGAATACCGGAATTATTAAAAAACGGAACAGAGGAAGTATTTTAGGAGGAGATATGAGAAATAATTTAATTTCTGTTAGTTTTCCTAAACGGGGTTCCCTCCTGATGTGGTCCGAATTCCTTTAAAATGATGTTAGATTTACGTACTTGGTACTTTTTACATTTTATATATTTGTTTAGGTAGTTTAAAAGACTGGAATATAAATGTGGTGTTATTTTCTTAATTTATCGCTCTATATCATTAAATACAACTAAAAGTTCAAAGACATGTTTTTACCCAACAGCCTGGAAAAATAAGTAACCACATCAATTAGTCAAGACATAGCCATAGCATCACTTATTACTAATTCACGCCTCCGGCAACAACGACAAAGGACTAATATATAGAGACGGAACTACAGGCGAAGGACGATTAGATAAATAGAGAGGGACCGAGTCATTTGTCACTGTGAAATTTATTAAAATGATTATCTCGTATCTACATTTCGCACGGAATGCCTAATTTTTTCCCAGGACAAAGCCAACACGCGCCTCTTTCTGGCTTTCAGTTTGTACATCGCTTTGTGGTATGTTTTTTTTTGTTTCTTTTCTGTGGATTCTTATTAGGGGTACCGAGGCAGTTTTTGCCAATTTGAGTTACTGATAAGGACAACGAAAGCCATGGCCCAAAAAGTGTGTCTATACACTGGGAAATATATGTTGTTATTCTATTGTTAATGCAATTTATTAAGGAAAAGGGATAAATTTATCAAGGTATTTGGTTTAAATGTATAGAATTAATTGTAGAAATTCTAAGATAGCTTTTGAAATATTTTAAAAATATATTGAAAGCTTAAAAATATATGATATATAGAAATAAATATCGCTTTCATTATTATATTGAAAATATTGTTAGATTGGATCTACTGAAATTTCAAGAATGATGCAGTTATCGTTAAAGTTATTAAATATTTTAAACAAATACTGTAAAAATATATTTCATATACTTGATCATTGGTAACCTTTAAAACTACAATATTATGGGTTTTTTATAGACCGAAACTTATCCGATATATCAAACGTAATATGTGTATGGCATTGCTTAAATATAGATTGCTTCATATATAGTCACAAAAAAAATATTGATATTGATTCTAGCATTCCAAATTCAAAAGTATTTTTATGTACATTAAAGTGTTTCCAATTATTTTAGCCAAACAAATTTCTGTCACTGCTTTGGGTGGAAATTTTCGGGCCCTTTGGCTGGGGCCATAGTTTAATTGTGACATTGGAACAACACAACCCCCCGAAAAAGCACACCCATTCCAGAAATCTCACCCTCTGGGGAGGGCAATTAGTTGAACTGCGCCCTGGGGAATTGCGATAATTAAAATGCTTCTGCTGCTGCCGCTACATGCGGAAATATTTTTTAAAGGCAACTAATCTGATTGCTCCTATATCAACTCTGTCAGCTCTGTGTGCTCCTTCTGGAGTCCTTTTGTGTATCAACATTTGCATTCGATTCGATGGCAAAAAGCACTTTAATTTATTTACTTCCCCCACAACCAACCCCATTTGAAAGTCATTTCATTCTAATCCTATTAATTCACATTCAAACAGTTTTACACCATCAAATAGAATTGCTTTCCGAAAGGGAGGCAGCCGAGTGTTTGGCTGTTCATTTTGTGTGGCGTAGAAAAAATTGAATTGCATTGTCTTGCGCCCAGAAAATATATATTTTGGATTGCGAATGGATATTTTTTTTCTCCTTAAAGCGGTATCCTTTGGACAAGGACGAACGCAGCCACCTGGTGCAATCAATATCAAAAAGCCAAACTAGAAAATCCAATCACAGCGACAGCTTTTTTGTAACTGACTGTTGAGTGTTTGATTTCAATTAATAGCAATGGCATTCAGGGTTCCTGCAAGGAGTGATGGAATTTTAAGGAGTGAGAGCTAAAATTAAATAAATAAATCATAAAAAAATTCATGTAAAAACTTAGGTAATAATATATCATTAAAATAACTAGAGAAATCATTTTCAAAAATGTATATTAAATCTTAAACCTTTTCTGTATGAATAAGCAAGTATCTTTTATGCCTTTAAAAACAGACTTCCCCTTTTATTTTTATACAATCTAAATATGTGAGTATTTTAATTTAATTTGTGCCCCCGGCCAAAAGCCTCATTTAAATGCATTTCTACCCAAGTGAAACTCCGCCGCCAACATCATAATAAAGATGAATTTTTGTAGATTGTGTATTTTTCCAGTTCGTGTAGCAATTTCTTGCCAAAAAATTTTTGTTTTTCCCATAGTTCTCCCCACCGAGTTGATTTTTCGGCTTTTATAATGCCGTAGGCAGGCAGTGTAGGTGAAATTTATATAATGAAAGAAGAATCTGGTATATAATATATATACACAGCAGCTCTTTAAGATTTCTTTTTCTTTTTGTGTGCTTGCGTGTTTTTTGGGGCCAGAACGATGCCATTAAATATGCAGCAGACGATCCTAAAACACGTATCATCCTCTGATGCTGCCGCAGCTTCGCACTTTCGTTGCGCTAAATGAGTTTCAGCTGCAAAATTAAAAACTTTATCAGCAGCACGATGGGTGTGTGTATGTGTGTGTTGGAGAAAAAAACTTGAAACTTTTTCATGAAGTTAAAGCAAGGTAAAATCAAATTATTGTGGTTGCTCGCAGGCTGGCAAAAGGATTACGCTATGGTGGCGCCTTTCCAGTACCACCCACCCCCACCCCACATTTTCCACCCAACCTCCACCCCATTTTCCACCTGTAATCCAACCTGCCGGCATTGCATTTTCGGTTTGGAGCAGCCAGACAGAGAGACGCCGACTCCAGAGCCAGACAGTTAGACTCGCCTGGCTGCCTGTTTCACATGAAGTTGGCGCATTCTAATTGAATTTTCACTTTTTTTTTCTCTCTCCTCCAGGATTTTCCGCTTTCCCTCGCGCTCACCTGTGCGACTACGTGACGATGGCCTGGCACAGAAATTGAAATAATTATTTTTAATCTTAAGTACGACTTGCGCGTAATGAGATTTGGATTATCGCGGCACCCCTTTTTTTCTACCAACTCCCCCCACTGGGTAGACACATGAAAAAAGCAACTGATTACTATGAGAAGACGCATAAAAAATGCATAAAAGTGTTACATGTGACAAGAAATTATCACAAAAGGGATTTCATATTTTTGCTACCAAAAATAATGATTAAATTATGAACACAGTGAGTTTTTGTGGTTAAGGTAAAACTTTAAGGAACTCAAATGAAAAGAAATTAAACGAAACGCATTAAATGAGGAAAGGTAACATTTCTGTTTTAAATTAACAAAAAAATGAAATAAATAAATATTTACTGATTATCTGATTAAAATTCCATAAAATTTGTTTTTAAGATCAATACAATACATTCCTCTTTATAAAATGTTAAATATTTATTATTTCATATATGTTTCTGTTTCTATAAGCATTTTTTTCTTAGGGCCAACTCAGTTTCTTCTTCATATATGATTCTTAAAACTTTTTTCTCGCAAATTGAAATTGTTGTAGATAGGTCTTTTTATGTATTTTACATGCTTGATCTTTCAAGGCTTGAATTCTTGGAGTACTGGTCTTTTTATTACATTTCTTATAATTATTATTATTCAGACTTAAAGATGATGATTCTGAGCTCAGAGAACATTCGCTGTCATTGTTACTGTATTCTCCCTCAACGAATTCAAGTAACTTCAAGGCCTTTTCCAACCGATGACGATTTTCCCGATCGATGGTTAGGGTAAACCAGTTGCAATATTTTCTTTTTGATGGTTCTAAATTTGATTCCATTGCGGATTTCTCATATGGTTCTGAATCGATGGTAGAACAGTCGCTATTCTCGCTTCTTGAGGTTTCAGAATTCGAATTCGTTTCAGATTCTTCATATTTTTCCGGGTTAAAGCTAACAGAGCGTTCTGATTCAAAGGTATTTGGACAGCTTTCCCCTAAATCACGTTCTTTTGTACCATTTCGTTTTCTCCCAAAGTTGGCAGCTTCACATAAAGCTGAATTCACTCGATCCATCTCACTTTGGCTTAAATCCGAATAGCTTCTCTGGTTTTGGGGACATTCAATGATTCGGAGTTTTTTCTTAATACTTCTTCCTGCCATAATCAACAGAGTTTCAATTTTGCTTTAAACAATATTATTTTACTTCCGATTTTGATTTTGTAAGACATAAATCAGTGACCGAAAACTGAAACTCGATTCGTCGTCTTTGATTTCCATGACTTGGCCTACGTTGGTGCATAAATTGCCGGCAGGCTGGAAAAACTTTTCCCTCGATCTTCTTTTAGCCTGGCAAATATTGCATTTTCATTAAGTTAAAGTTTGCTTTTTAGTTTAATTTTTTCTTACCCTTTGCGGCTTCCCTTTCTCTCTCTCTTTCTCTCTTCGTTTACTTAAAAAACTTTTTGCGGCAAGTTTTTCGGTTCAAACTTTGCATGTGTCTGTCTATCAGCCTGCCGGGCTGACAGTGTGTGTGTATGGGGTGTGTGTGTGTGTGTGTGTGTGGGTTGTGTGTAAGGTGTGTGTGTGTCTGTGCGTACGAGCGCGTGTAATAATCATGTGCACAGTCAAAGCAAAATGACGATAGCATTGACGCTCTGGCCAAAAACTTTTGACGGGCCCAAGTTGCTCCGGGCCAAGTTGCCAGCTGCCATTTGCAGAGGTCCGCCTTTTCCCAGACAATTTCCCACCAATCTAAAGCGGATTTCTCAATAGCAAATAAGCTTAAGTTAGTTGGGCTGATTAACACAAGTGCCACGGCTAAGCGGTCTCTTGAGAAAGTTATGTCTGTAAGTATACCAATTTAATTTGTAATTAGAAGTTATTCAAGAAATCAAATCAAAGTTAAACATTTCTGCCTAAGATGGATAGATCGACTCGGTTGTTGATTTTAATTAAGATTTATAGGATCGAAAATGACTCCTTCACATCATTAGTCATATTCTGACTAATATAATATTATTAAAAAATGGATTTTTTACAGCAGTCCCAAAAAATTACGTATACGCACTGGTGTAAATATTATTCGATCATAACTAAGCTAAAAATGAATAAATTTCAATTCGGAAAACTGTTCTGTGTTAGTTTTTCTTAGTATAGCAAATTTGCATATTCATTTAACTAATTTAAAAAAATGAATACAATTTTGAAAATTTTTGAATATTTTAACAATGTAATTTAGCCTTATAAAATTTTTAAAAAATTTTGAATTTTTTTTTCTTTCTTACATGGCCAGATAGATTTGCCTTTTGATGCTGATCAAGAATATATATGATTTATGGGAAACGATTCCTTCACATTGCTATAAGCTTCTGACTAAAATTATATTATAATTATATTAAAATATAGTCAAAAAATTACTTATACGCACTGGTGTAAATATTATTTGATCATAACTAAGCTAGAAATGCATTAATTTCAATTCGGAAAACTGTTTTGTGTTCATTTTTGTCAGGTTAATAAATCTTTGCAAGCTTCTGAGTGAACTTATAATACTTTGAATGGTTAAAACTTACCCCAGTAGAGGACACTCGGTTATCTTTCCATCGTCATTGCGTAATTCTTTCCAGTGTAGAGATATATTCTTGATGACTCCAATAGGACTCCTCATGGTCATGGTGATCTTCTTCTTCTGCTGTTTATCCAGATGTATTGCATTGGCCACGTGATAATTTTCGGGTCGAAGGGCAATCACTATCACTACGCACTATCACTATAGATGTTAACAGGTGGGAGGCCACGGACAGACTGAGGCCGGAGCGGCAGTAGTGCCTCTATTTATAGTCCCAGAGGAAAGAGAAAGTGAGAGTGAAAGAGAAACAGATCTTTAGAAAGAGGCAGAGAGAGCTAGGGAGAGAGGTACCACTAGAGTTTTGCATAGAGAGATAGGGAGAAAAAGATACACATTGAGAGAGAGATAGCCATATCGATGATGATGTTATTGATGCTGATCAGGAATATATATACTATATATGGTCGAATATGACTTTTTCACAGCGTTACAAGCTTCTGACTAAAATGATAATACCAAGCTAGGGTATAATTTTAGGCATTTTGAGAGGCCATGATTTCAGTAAGAGACTTTCATCAATTCGTTTATTAATTTGCACTAGTTTTCTTTAATATATTTTTTTTCCAGAAGATAAACCCATTTTTCTTTTTTAGTTTATCAAATTAAGTTTATTTCCATTATTTTCTTTCTTTCCAAAACTTTCTGTTTTGTCTATCAAAAATATGCATACTCTGACTTTGTGATTTCATAAGAATAATAAAACGAAAGACACAAGAATTTAATAAAATTCCAAACTGGAACTCAAAACCATTTTCACACTTGGCCGATCGTTGACAATAAACGAAATTGAACAATTCATTCTATCACCGCACTTTCACACTCCGTTTTTAGATGGATTTTTTGTGTGTCAAAATGAAATGAATAAAATATTAGGTGGCTAACTGGGGACAGAGAGAGGGAGAGAGTCATTGTCGTTTTTTTAATAAACTTTGGCAAGTTCATCAAAAATCTTTTGGTTTATCAATGCGGCAATAGTTCCCATAGAATTGCATTTTTTATACATTAATAGTTGGTCGAATTGCGTTTTTCCTAAAAAAAAAATATTCTATTGTGCGTTTTGGCTTTGATTGCATTGGGGTTCAGGTTGACTTTTGGGGCCTTTGTCATTTTTCGTTTTCAATATTTTATCAGTGGCATGAAAAAATAAATGAAATGAAATTTTAATGCTAACGCAATGGTTATTGTAAACGAATTTTTGCGAAGAGATTTTTTCCCTTTCATTGGATTTGTTTTTATTTGTTTTGGGAATAATAATCAGACTAATGAAAGTTTAAATTAATTATCTGCTAAGGTGTTTATCTATATAACTTTACCCTTGTTTAGATCATCCTTTTAATTGCTTTAGCATATAGGTTTTGTACTTGTCCTGGCAACGGTATCCCGACATCGTTGACCCAAATATAGTTACAGGTCCTTGAGCACTCAACAACTTGTTGGGTCATCCCTTCTGCCCAATGAGCAGAAGTGTTTCTGGTCCGGCTTTTCACCGGGCAATGGACACGGGACTTGGGACTTGGCACTGCCCAGCTGCTCTCGAGTTCCACTAAAGCACATCATTATGTTGGCTCAACTTTCCGATCATTTTTAATTACCCGTCCACGCTGGCTTCTGTTTCCCTCCTTTAGTTTTTTTTTTTCGCCATTAATTCCTCTAATGGAATGCTGCATTAATAAAAAATACGTTATGAGCGCATAATAGAAATAAAAGCTAATGTAATTACATGCCGCACTTGCCTCGCCTTGTTGCAGTGCAAAAGTACGAGAATTTCCGTCTCTTCCATTGCTGCAAGTGAAAATACTAAAAATTTAATTCCACAGTTAGAGCCAGTTGAGCGGCACAAAAGAAGGTGAGTTGGAATGGGTATTTAGGAATTAAGAAAAGGTTTCGGTTAATGGGAATGTCTTTAAAAAAATATATATTTTACAATGCAGAAAACAGAGGGGAAAATGCAGATGCTGTAAAGGTATTTAATGAACTCAGTAGTAATAAATTGAATTATTTGATTAGGGTTAAATTTAAATAAATTGTAGTAGAATAGAATGTGTTATTTTAAAGGTATTTAAATGAATTAAGTTTTAATATCAATAATTGTTTTACTTTCATTATAAATAGGTTTATTTAAAACCTTTCTGATCTAGTTAATTTTTAAGGTAATAGGTGGTTCTTATTAGTTCATAATTTAATTAATTAGCTAACATAATACCCTTTAGAATTAATAACTTCCTTTACACATTTAAACCATTCTTAGTGTACAGAGTATAAGCTAAGGGTTTTCCCCTAAAATTCGTTTGCATTTCTTGCCCTCGCTTTTCCTTACATTTTTTTATATACTTTTGTATTTGTTTTTGTGTATGTTTTTTATGTTCTCTCCTCTCCCCCCCGCTCAACGACTTGCAGTTGTTGTCGACTGTTGGGTGCTTAAAAGCTTTGCATTAACTATTAAACGCAACTTGAATCGCATAACGGTGCTGGGCACACAAACAGACTGAATTCAGAAGGGGTTCCAAGGGGGGAATGGGGGGAATGGGGGCCGAAACACAAACAAATAGAAAATTGGTGTCAGCAAAAGTGGCCGGCGGGCATTTAAAAAGGGGGGGGGGGATGGGGTAACAGGAAAATGCGCAGAGGGGGAAACCCCTAACAATTCCAGTCAAATTATGGCTAAGGGCGGAAAAACTTCCACGCTTATTGTTAGCTGATTTGCGCCAATAAATTTTGAAGCCAAACCAATGGCAGGTAAACAAATATACATTCATAAAATACAGAGTGGAAAATTAAGAGTAAAGTAAGAAATTAAAACAAATTTTTAATGAGGTGAAAAATACAGTTTTTAATTAGAATGTATGGAAATTTAAAAGAATTTTTAATTTGGTTGTTTGTAATTGTTTTTTAATCCGGAGAACCCTCAGCTTAAAATTGTTATATAAAGCATTACATAAATTGAAAATTATGTGTAATAATATAAAATAGAATAAGATATATATAATATGGAATAAAATATAATATTTTATTAGATCTAATCTTATTTTATGGGTTACAGATAAAGTCTTTTATATTATTTTTAGTAAATGCTTTTAAACAAATAAAAAAAGAAGTTTGTTACATAACAAATAATTAAACTAATTTCTTATTTTTTTATCTACATTTTTTTCTTAACAAAATCAAAAGTAACTAAAAGATTCCCTTTTTTTTCCCAGTGCACCGAAACTCGTAGGTTTTCCACTAAATAAATTTTTATTTATTCTACTGCTGCCACGCTTTTACTCCCCTCTCCCTTCTTCACTCCTGTTCAGGAGGAGCACGCGAGGTGTGCTAAAAAATTCATAGAGCATTGGGTAGGGGGAAAGAAAAGGGGAATGGGGAGATGCTTTCCTATGAGAGAGAGAGAGAGGGGAACGTGGAAAAGCGGGATGCTGTGCAGCTGAAAATTCCTGGGCCAAAGGAGTTGAGAGTTTGAAGCTGTTAGCCTGACAGGTTGCAATGCTATAAAATGCAATCAGCTGCAAAGAAAATAGGTTTTGCTTCACCAAACAGACACTGAGGGATCGGTGGGGGAGGAGGGGGTGGAAAACAAGTGGGAAAATGCTGGAGGAAAATGGGAATAACGATACAGGAGCACAGGAGGCTGCCACTGCTACTGGATGGCATAAATTAAAGCGCAACATGAGCAAACAGACGCAGGGCATATTTACCAACACACACAAACACACACACAGTCCACAGTGCAGGGGCGGAAAATGCAGTAAGGAGCGGGAAATTCGTGAGGAAAAGCGAAGTAACGTCAAGTTTATATAGACAAACAGATTGTGGGCTGAATGCGGACATTTAGTGGTATTGCCACAGCAGAACACAAGACACTATGTGCCATGGCTCAAAAGCCTGTCGAGTTTTCCCCTCTCTCTCACTTAGCACATCTCCCCATCTCTCTCTTAACAGGTTTCTCCATCTCTCTCTGTCTCGCGAGTGGATTGAGCTTAATTGCCGGCTGTCGCTTAGCTAGACAAATGCAAATTGTCCAAGTGAAATGTTAGACATCACGTTAAATAATAGAAACATTTAATTACATGATAATAATTTAAATAATTCTAACAAATTCTTTCAAGATTCGATTAAACGTCTAAGTTATAAGGTAAAATAAGGTTTGGTTAATTTAAAAATTAAAGAAACGTAACGCTCTTAAAAAAGGCTTGATAAAATCCTTTTAGCTTTAAAAGGAAAGATATATATTTTTTTATACCAAATAATATAAAACTTTTCAACAGGCTAAACTTCTATTAGTTCTTTCCAAAATATATTCAAATGAAGTCATACAGAAACCCCATCAAAACTTTTTCATACTTAAGCAAAAGTTACAATTAAACTCAATCATCAATAACTTTCAATTTTCCCAGATTTCTTTAGCATCTTCAACCATTTCAACTCCATCAATCGATGAAGTAATTTATAAATAATCTATGGTTAACTTAAAACTTGCTGGATGTATTCAACGAAAAGGCAGTCATAGTTATTCAATTTAAGCACCACCAGTGGCTTTGATGGACACAAAAATTGTGGGGGTGTAAAGTTAGTAAGCCAAAGCAAAGCCACTCACTCCCACATCCTAACTCCATCCTTTTTCCAAATGCCGCTGCAATGTGAATTTGAATTGCAATCGCGAATGGCCGCGTGCTGGAAATTAAATAAAACACTCGCAACGAAGGGATGTTAGGACGAGAGTATCCGCAGATACAAAACTTTGTCATAGGGAAAACTTTTTCGCTGCACACTGAACCAAAATGAAAACGTAGCCGAGCGTGATGAGCCATGGCAGGATGCAAATGGGAGAGCAGGAGGAGACTGCACAGGACGAAAGGAAATGGGTACCAGGATGTCCTGACATTGGCACCCCCGAACAATCACTAACAAAATATGCATCACATAAAGTCGAGACAGAGACTCCTAGTTAATTGCATCTGACCAAAAGTAATCTATGCCAAAATGTAAACAGCGGTGGGTCTATTGCTGCAAAACATGATAAATCATCTCGCTGTCACTCATTTCTGCATTGCACTTTTATATTTGATTTATATTTTTGGGTGCCTCTCCACCAAATACCATCATCAAATGTAGAATCAATTGCATTTTTCGGTTAGCAGCTGTATGCGATTTTTGATGGAACACCGCAGAGAGCAACCACTTAGACCTGTTATTAGCCATCATAATTCTTTTGTAGACAACGGAGCAGCTGCCACTTTTGGGTCCTCGAAAACGGACGAGCAGGACGGACAGGACATCTATCAATTTGCTCCTGACGACCCACACATATTTCGCATCCTTCTTCTTTCTGTCTTTTTTTTTTGTTATCCTGTGCCATTCTACCACTCACTTTTGAACGAGGGCCTGCATAAGAAATTTAAATAATTTGCAGAGGAAAAAAAATGTGCGAAAGGAATGTTTAAGTTTAGGGGTGCACCTCGGAGATACTGTGCAGTGGAAGTTAATGAAAATATAGAAGATGGAATAATGTATAATTATGGAGTGAATAAAATAAAGCAAATAAAACATAGTTCAAGGATGAATTAATAGTGATTAAATAAATTTGAAACAATAGCTTGAAAAATACAATTTCATTAAAATACAAAGAATACAGTTAAAGTCATTCTTTTCAGTTAGATCCGTTTATATAGTAGAAACAGCTTCTTGAGATTCTTAAATTGGTACATATTATTTTAAAAATTAATTTAAAGTCGCATCTACCAACAAACCTACCCAAAATCCTAAACAACCCTTCTTGGACAAAACTTTAAGGGGTAACCGAAGGAAAGAAAGAAATCACATCAACACGTTGATAGGTGGGCAGGACGAAGGATGAAGTTGCGGCCATTTATCAGAGTCATGGGCCCATAAATAAAACAAATAATACGAAAATATGCAAAATAAAGAAAATAAAAAAAAATAAATATTGAAGAACAGCAAGAGCAACAATAAGGACAAAAGGGGAGAAAATGGACGCAGGATACATTTGGTCTAATAGATGGACTGAATGAAATGGTCCTGAGCCCCTGGGCTATATCTATATGGGATAGCCCCCACTTAAGAGCACACCCCTTCTCCTATGTGTGGATAGCGTTAAACAATAATAAAAATTATTATGAATGAAACAAGAAGAAGCAGAAGCAAAAAACCCATTGGGCCTCATCCTCAGTTACCCTCTCGTTCCATGGAATAAATTGGGATGCGTGGAGTGTAAAGGGAATGAGGCCAGAGAGCTGGTATCCAGCACCCTTTGGGACCCCAGGGGGATGCCCGTGCCATGGCCTGAATGCGATGCCATCTCTATGCTATGTCCGCCCCGGAATTATATTTGGGCCCAGTGCCAGGGCACGTGCATCAAGATTCAATTGAGAGTTCCTAAACGCAAAAAAAAAAAAATGAAAACTGCTCTACAATGTTGCCTGTTGTGCCGCCTCGTTCCCCTCTTTTTTTTCGAGTGTGCGCGTGCATGGAGTATTTGAGTTTTTCGTAGCATACTTTGTTGCGCCTCAGGGGAATCACTTTTGTAACAATAAAATGTATGAAAATATTAAGATTTGAATAATATGAATAATATAAATAAATAAAATAAAATAAATAAAATAATATAAATTAACAATATTGATGGGTAAATATATAAATAAATATATAAACATAGATTTTATATATGTTTAAAAGGTAAAGTATATAATTTTAATAATCAGATCCAATAAAATGTGCCACAAAACGAGTAATTAGTAAAATCTCTTAATTTTTGAAACTTTAAAAACTTGTATAATTTCATTTAAAATAGAATGAACATTTTTTTTATTGAAATCTTTAGTTTTTGCACGCCCCATAAAATATATTATACCTCACTTTTTTTTGACAAAAGGGACGCTGCTTGATCCTGCCGCTGGACTCTGGCTAAGTGTAAAATATGAAAAATATACAAGGGACACAAAAATAAAAAACATCACAGAAAAAAAAGGGAAAACTCCCTCTAAACACATTCCGCACGCTTCATTGTGCCCCAACTCTCGCCCCCCGCGTTCCAGGGAATCTCTCTCTGTGTGTGTGTGTGTGGAACAGACGAATGCAAATGGTGAGTGTGTGAGTAAATAAATAATAGAAATATTTCCCACTCAGCTATTTTGCATATTGTCCATGGCCAGTTCTTTGCAGTTAAGAGAGGGGAAGGAAGCCGTCGAACCGCTTTCGGGATATGTGAAGTGAAATGTTGTGCGGCATTGTTTACACTCTGCTTTCCGAGTACTTGGACTGTAAGTGAAAATAAATACATAAATTTATAACGAAAAATACATAAATACAATATGTATATATATAGAGATATATATTTGTATCCAGTGCGAAATCCATTAGCCGCCGAGTCTCAAGAGCCATGATAAGGGGGCGGAGAAACCTAATAGCCTCGCCTCGACGTGTTGTCCCTTTCAATTATATGAGAGGCTGCCACCCCTCCAGGACCCCTAGAGGCCAGAGCTCCCTATGAAAAAAAAACCTCGTACCCCATGACAGCCTCCTCAAGGACTCTGCGGTTGTTTCTTGTATATATTTTTTTTCTTTCTTCTCCTGGCCACTCGAGAGAATTTTTCAATTTTACACGTTGGTCGAAAGAAAAAGGCGTTTCCACAATAGCAACTGAGAGAATCGAAGCCAGCTTCATTGTTATTGTTCGTGGGAGTTGGCTAAGAATTGGGGAAAGTGCACTTGAAGAAAATTTAGAGACTTACAAAGAGTTTAAAATGTATCCCAAGAGAAATATAGTAACTAGAATTAAAATAGTAGTCTTATAGTATAACCTTAGAAGATACATCTGAATTTAAGCTTCCGAATTTTCCTAACAGTGTAGAAGGTGGAGGTTTTCCCGTGGGCGGCAAGGACCAGAAGTAGTAGCCAAACCAACCTAGGGGGGAGTCGGTATCCAATTCTCATCTATTTGCCTCGTGAAATTTATTGGCAACAGTATAATGCGAGGCACGTTCATTTGATTACATTAAAACGAAAGTGGCTAAAAAGGTTGGACCACAAAAGCGGGTATCGGGGGTAGGGGGAAGGAAAATAGAAAGACTAGGCGACTAGGCGGAAATTTTTAAATAAATAAATAATAAACGCAGAGCGAATGGTAGTTGGGTGCGGCTATTCCACTGCTTATTATGCGGCAGATAATGTTGATACCTTGAATGAGACAATTGCCCCATTGTCCTTGCTGGCCAACAAAAGGGATAATGCTATTTTCCAGCACTACAATATTCGAAAGGAACGGTGGTATCAATGCCTGCAAAATCCTTTACAAAATATAAAGGTCAAAGTATAAAATATTAAAAGAAAATATACTGCATATAGTAAGTTAGTTATATTTTTTTTAATAATTATTAGGCATCGTTTCTCATTCTAGGGACTAAGAATGCATCATAATGAAATCAACTAAATTAGCTAAACAAATACATTGTATAGCTATATTCTTGTAGGTCTAACCATTTGAATAAATGCTTTTAAATGGAATATATATATTTATTTTTGATAGTCAAGATCTACAAGCAATCTCGCCATTGTAAACAAATAAATTAAATCAGTTTGTATAAAATGCCACAACTATTTTGGGTTCAAACATCACATTTTGGTTCATTGAACCATTTAAATCAACGTTTAAACAACAATTTGGTAGGCCAAACATGAATTTTCAAGCCCATCATGCTGTTAATTACTATGTTTAGGGCTTAGCCTAATAAAACGACCATTTAAAAGGATATATTTATATTTAATTTGATATATATATATATGTGTATATTTATTTCAGCAAAAAACTATGTGTTTTTAGTGGGTATCAAATCAAGCACTCGAGTTAATTGCATTTAAATTTAATTAGCAGTAAATGTTTACAAATTTTGTGGCATTATAGAGGGTAATCAACGGTGGTCAGGGGAATGGGGGAAATGGCAGAGAATTAAACATTAAATGTGGGCAGAGAAAGGACACACATCCATGTTTATATATATATATATATATCTATATATAATTCACCTAATTTGTATTTCGCTTAATGCTTTGTTTTCACTTTATTTTATTTATGGCTGAAACGGCAACCGCAAATGGGATCTATATTAATTTGTTTATAAGTGTGCAATGAAAATTGGATAAAAAGTACACATCTTCTGATTAAGCTCAATGGAAAATATTTATTACTGTTTAATAAAATTAAATAGTATTGATATTTTTAAATATTAATATTATAAACATTAATGGGAATTCAAAAAAATTATATTATTTTGTTTTATAACTTTCCGAAAGGGAGTCAACAACTTCGACTAATGATTGCTTTAGTTTTTAACTTTTAATTTTCATTTTCTTTACTCTTTTTGCTTCAACTGCAGTGGTTAGTTCATTCGTATAAATGCTGATTTATTATGGCCCACATTTCCAGCCGCCATTAAAGTTATTAAACAAAGTGCATAAATTAACAACGATAAAGGAATGGGAGCAAATGTGAAACAACATTCGGATCAATTTACATGGCTCGTCTTTGCATAAATAATAAATAAATTATTTCGCTGGCTCATTACAATAGTTGCAGTGCCACTAAAAAAATATATATATGTATAAACGAGAAGTTAATTTATCTATGGAATGGACTCAACTGGGCTATAAAATGCAAACGAGTGGTAAATTTAATAAATTCATTATCAGCTCATTAACAGCGGACACACGGGGCGTATGCGCAACTAGCAAATTTGCAATTAAAGTGAGACAAAAATTCGTATACCAAAAGAAGCCTTTAAGCCGAAAAGTTACTGCTGTCTTTTAGTTTTCCTTTATTTTCCTAAAGCCAAAAGTGCTTGGGCGTTGCTTTTGAGGCGCAGATTGTTAATTGCAAAATAATACACACACACACAAAGCCCAGACCTTTCATCAATGCCTGCCGAAGGACACCCCACTGCTGTGTATGTGTGTGTGGAACAAAGGAAGTGCCAAAGTAAGGCGTAACTACAAGGAGCGCATGTTTCGGTTAATTAGTAAACATCCCAAAAAAAAAAATACAAGAAAATAGTGCAGAACAGATGCGAGGGCAGCAGATGAAGGGCAAACGAACAAGCATAAAATAGTAAAAGGAGGTAACAACAGGAAAAGGAAGTGAAATGTATCATGAAAAGGAAAAGAAGCGGAAGTGATCATTGTATGGGTATTTGTTATAATACGAACATGAATCAAATCATTATTAAAAGGCATCGATTTCTACTTGATAAGTTTGAGATTAACATGTGTAAACATTTTGTAATGTTTTATATAATCCCATATTTATAAAATATGTCAAAATTGATCAAGAAATTTTACACAAGATTTCATTCTCCTTTAACATATAATTCCTCTATTTTCTTAACAACTTTCCTGCTACTGGGTATTAAGCCAGTAAATACAAAAACTGTTGGCCAAGTAAAATGTAACATTGGCAGGTGGTTAGGGGCAAGGAGACTTCAGGGCAGAGAGTGTTGAGCCTGAACTGTGCTTAAAGTGCTATTGTATATGCCAGGGGGCTGCCTTCCTTCCTCACTGGCCACCATGGTTTCCATTCACATTCACCGGACACTGTAGTCAATGCTTAATTTGTTGGTGTAGCCAGGACCTCTTCATTCCATTGGCAGGACCTGCAGGCAATTGAATAACATGTGTGTGAGTGTGTAAGCCCATGAGGCATTTTATTAAAGCATTAAGGCTTGTATTTTATGCCAGCCATTTGTGTCTTTATGGGCGGAGATACTGGACAGAGGCAGGATACGTACAACTTCATCTACAATAATATTGAAATAGTTTGTTTTTTTGGGCAAAAACGTTAATTTGTGTTCGGGAAATTGTTGAGAAAAATGTGGATAGTTTAGTGTGTAGTATCCTTTGAGAGGATAATTTAAGTAGAGTTAACATAATATAGTAAACAAAGAATAAATATAAATTGTTAAATGTAAAATACTATTTAATTTAGAAACTACAATTTTTCGCCAGGTTTTGGTTTGTAAAATTATGTAAAAATTAACATAAACATAAGGAAAAATATCTGTACTTCAATGCAAAAATAAAAGTGGTAGAAAATGTGCTATTTTATTGATTTTACAACCGTGTTGCGCACTGTAGATCTCAACTGTGCTGCACATAAAACCATTTAGAGTTCGAAGCATCTCGGAAAAGTCTTATGTTTTGAAAAGTACTGGCCAATGCACTTACGACCAAACTTTCTTTTCAACAAGTATTAAGCAAATATACAAGTATATAGTGTAAGTATCCTGTGCTGGTGTGTGTTTATGTGATTATATGTAAGTGAATGTGTGCATAAATTGCAACCAACGTGGCGTATACACAACGAACACCACAAAAACTCACACACATACGAATATTTTCTCGCCTTATGAATTCGTATTTCATATAAAAAAATTTTTTTCATTCCAGAAGGATGGAAAGACGGGTTGAATGTTGTTGCCGTTTTGCAAAATGCAACACACCAATGCATAAAAATGCCATATTTCAGAATGCAAATATATTCTTTTAGCTTTTTTGATAAATGACAACGCGGTGTGCGCTGCGCTGATGAAAATGCTGTAAAGATGGTGGCTACAGCAGTTCCCAGGGCTGCCTTCGTCCTTCGTCCTTTTGCTTGAATAGAAGCGAAGCGGAGCGCGTAAGCAATATGAAGCGTGCTGAGGCTA
This sequence comes from Drosophila serrata, assembly GCF_035046125.1. NCBI lineage: Eukaryota > Metazoa > Arthropoda > Insecta > Diptera > Drosophilidae > Drosophila > Drosophila serrata. Next base: position 2,651,457 of record NW_028257173.1, on the reverse strand, counting down.
CTATGGCCACTACAACTATTCTCATTTTCACAGCACAGAGGAAAAATAAAGCCAGAATTTTTGAAATATTAATAAATAATAGAAAACTATATTTAAGAAAAATTATGCATAAAATTCTACATGCCATTATAATAGCACCTTTTAAACAATCTAACTTTAAGTTAAATGAAATTTAAAAGAAAAACTAATATGTGAAAAACTATTTTCACTGTAATAATTCTTGTTATTTTTTTTTAGGGGCTGACGAAAGCAGCAGCCACACACAGAGATGCACAGTCTCACCAACACACATTGCACACATATCAAATAGCAACAAGAAAAACCTAGAAGGAAAATACATTTTCTTTTGGCAGCATTTTTGCGCGTTGGCATTTTAATTTAATTTGCACACACAGAAAATATTTCATTGATGGAACATTTGGTCAAAAGTCTCTTGTTTTTATTTGTATGATTTTATTTCCTTGTGATTAATTTCTTAAATCCAAACTTGAATGCAAAACTGTCAAGTGCAGTGTTTTGTGCTGGGAAAATTAACTCTGAAGGTTCTTTGATAAGAACTTAATTTAGAGATGATAATATTTAATATTTCCTTAAAAAGTGTATAGTAAGAAAAGTATTACAAGTCAATTGGAACAGATTTTTATTTATAGTCTTCATTAATTAATATTTTTTCATAGAAAAGCGCCGAAAAATCCCTTTTAAATATATCGCAACATTTCCCTCGACAAATTAACGAGCTAAAGAATTGATCTCAACACATTTTTCACTCGTCTTTAAGCTTCAACTGTCATAAATGTATTTAAGCACCTGATAAATAATATTTTTTCCGCTTGCGTCAGCATTGTATTTTATAATTTTTAATTTTTCATTCAGCTCGTTTGCTTTTTTTTCCTTGTTTCCTTGTTGCTTTATTAAATTTTAACATTTACTGTTGACATTTGAGTGCTGACTTCAGCCACCCGCGGCGCAACGTATGCGTAACATTTATGAAAAATAAAAAACATACACACACACACACACACACACACATTAAAACAAGAGAGATTGCCTCACGTGACGTATGAGCCATTTTTTAATTACCAACCGCAGGAGGAGCAGCGCAAGCGTTAATAATATTTCATGACGCGTGTGTGTGTGTGTGTGTGTGCGTATTTAACGGGCTTCATTAAACGAACATTCCAGCTCAACCTGCTGCTCAACCTGGAAAAATCCAGGAAATTGTTGAGCTATCCCCGTGACTCTTCCGCTGACATTCCGTTTAATGATTTGCATGCCAAAGTCAAACAAAGTTTTCCTTGACATCTTTGCAATTGCAGCACGTAATGCCAGGGGAAAATTGGCTGGCTTTAAAGGAATAAAAACAGAGAAAAGGGCAAGGGATTTTCCCTTTAGCACTGTCAGCTCTCTGTCTCTGTGACTGTTTTTTCGCATTTTTGTGAGCCAAATGATGCAGATGATGATTCATGGCCAGCAATTTCTTTGCTAAAACCAAGCAGAAGCCACAAATGCAAAGCAGACAACGCGTAAAAGCCAAACCGAAATAAAATTGTACACTGAAAGCTGGGCGGAAAACAAAAGCAGAAATACAAATTCATGCAAAATGACATAAGTCACCGCGAAAGTAATTTTTCACTAATGAGCTTGCCAGGTAGTGGCGGAAAATAGCGGAGGAAATGGCAGGGAAATACGGAAACATTAGCGCAGGTACAGTGGCACTAAAGGGATTTATTTGGTGTGAGATTGGGGATTAGGGAAAATATATTTGTGAGGAAGAATATTTGAGTTAAGTTTGGGTAATTGTAGAAATGCTAATTTCCAAATATAAGTACATATTTGCATGCTATATTTTATGATATTTTGGATTTAAGTTTGTATTTAAATAACTTGAAAAATAATTATAATAAATAATTAGTTGTCTATATTTCTTTCATAACTTTCTACCCTTATTACTCTTTACTCTCGTCCTACTGTTCGGAAAAGCTAATCCACCTCCCTCGTCAAGATTTTCCAACGCCAACATCTTTGTGTGTGTGTTTTGTTTTCCTCTACCCCCATCTCCCTTTTTTGTCTCCATTGCCGTTGTATCTTTTGTGTTTAATCTAATGATGTATCTCAGGTGTTTGTTTGTGAAATTTATCGTGAAAAGTTTTATGCTTTTATTCTTTGGCTTAAGGCGGTACGCTCCACCAGATTTATAACCCGCTATTAGTTTGGATATAAATATATATATATATACAGCAACCTCCCAAAATAAAAACCCAGAGAAAACCATCCTTGATGTCAAGGGGGGGTGGGAAAATAGAAAATTAGGGGGAAAATCGGACTGGACTGCGGATGTAGAGGCTTAATCAGATGAGTTTTGGTGGTTTTGGCTTGTATTTGTATTTGCATTGCCTATAATTAGCTTGCAATCTGACGCATCCAATTACACGCACTCTATGGCCCTCCCTCTCTACGTTTGTATACCCTTTCTCTTTCTCTGCTGTCTCCCTGTCTCTCTCTCTCTCTGGCAGGCATTAGCACCTAATTACCACAGAAGCAATAACAACACCTGCAGCAAGAACTAATGCACAAATTACAGAATGAATATTCATATTTCGTGCAGAACGGGTAAGGTTTGGCTTGGAAAACGGGAGTTGGGAAAACTTTTGGCGGTATTTGGAATCATAGCCACAGCTTATTGCAAATGAAAGCCGGTAGTTTTTCATTATTTTCCGACCCGATGTTGTTGCTTTTCGGTTTCCTGTAAAGTATGGAAAAGATAAGTGCAATTAACCAATGCTAAATGCTCTTCTTTAGATGGAGGAAAATATATTGTAATCTCAATGGAATCTTAATTCCATTTAGGTATTTCATTTCTTTAAAATTTAACAAGTTTAAGTATTAAAGGAGAGAACACTATATTGTAATCTCTATGGAATCTCAGAGAGTGGAGCTTGATCTTTAACATGATTGTTATTATAATTGAATTCCTTTAAGGCATTTCACTTATTTTAAGTAAGAATTAAATTATTTGAAATATTGAAGAATCTTTTTTACAGGGTAATTTTATTAAAAATTACAAATAAATTCAATGAATTTCAATTAAGTTTAAATAATGCCTTTCTTAAATAAATTTTGTAATAAACTTTAAATGTTTTTCTTGCACAAATATATATTTATAGAGTCTGCTCAATATTTCCCTGTATAAAAATATGTATTCAAAGGGTCTAATAATATAGTAAAATATATATTTCGAAGGGTACTTATAGCTTCTACCTTGGCTAGTACAAAATTTGTCTCTCATAATTTCTTTTGTTGTCGTCATCGGTTCCTAGAGTTGTTTGCTTTTCCAGCCAGCGAACACCTGCACTGCACCGTATCTCAGGTGCATTTGCTGTTACCCTTTGCATGGCTTTGGCTTCGGCGCTTAACAATGAAATTTGCGCATAACCACATGCAAATTGCCAAGCCACAAACAGCAATAACAACAATAAAAGCAATAACAACAATAGGAGCTCACCATCAGCGCATACAAATAACCAGAACACACACACATCCACCTACACCCCCTCCGAATGCATTGGTAAATGTGCAAATAATAATCTACGAGCTTGCCAGCGAAAAAAAAATAAAAAAACAGAGTGTAAAGGGATGTGTGTGCGGGGCAAAAGAGATGTCAAAACTGAAATTGCTGCAGAAACCGCAAAAAGTACACAAAATAGTAAACAAAATGTGTAAAAGGGTATGTGTGTGTGTGATTTCAGAAGATACCCTTAATATCTTTGATACCAAAAAAATAGTAATATTAACTTTGGAAATTGGTTTTAATTAATTATCCATACAATTACAAGAATTTACTATTTTAAATAATTAATTATAAATATGTATATAATTTGCTTATTCAATAATAAAACCAGATGGCCATAGTATGATGGGTCCTTGATCTTCGTATACTTCTAATAAAAACCTTATATTTGAGTATTTTAGGTATATTAAATACATTTTCTTTATGCTACTTTTCTTATATGCTGATTTTATGGACTTAATCAGAGATTTGAAAATATCATAACTAAGCCAAAAATCCATTAATTTCAACGCGGAAAGCTGTTCTATGCTTGTTTTTATAGCGCTTACAAATCTACATACTAAGTTTTCAAATTTAAATAACTAAAATTTTTGTCAAATTTTGACGATGTAACTTCTTAAAATTTTTTAACAAAAAATAGAAAAAATTTTGAAAAATTTATTTTTTCACCGGACCTGGCTAGATTGATCCAGCTTTTTATGCTGATCAAGAATATATATGGTTTATAGGGTCGGAAATGATTCCTTAACTGCTTTTCTACAAAGGAATAATCTGAATTTATATTTAAATGATCCATAAGTGCTCTTTTTTATCTTCCAAACTTAAGGAACGTTGCTACTTATTTTTCCAGCACTTATTATTAAAATATTTCAATAAATTCTTTTAAAATTCCTAACTAATATTAACTATATAATACAAAATTATATTACTTCCCGAGAGAAATGAAAATATATTTGATCACTAAAAAATTTCAAATCTCATTAAATATCTTAAATGACTTTATTTCCATAATACCCGTAAAGTGTGTGTGTTGGAAAAATTGTTATTGGGCAAACATAAATTTGGCATGAAAACCACTGATAGAGCGGGGGAAGGGGTTTCGAGGTTGAAATATAAGCGATGCAAGGTGAGGTGAGGTGAACATATTGAAACATATTACATGAACACACCGACCGTTTCGGATTGCGGGATGCGAGGTTAAAACTGGCAGAGGAATAGTCGTGTTTTACACATTAATCGATAAACTTTATTATAATTCGTTATAGTGGCATTTGGCTTTTTCGTGTGTACTATATATACTTCTGTGTGTGTAGAGTGTGTTTGTTGCATATTACACATACGCCACGTTATCCGGCCTTTTTTCAATGTCTGAACCAGCGAGCCTGTCTGCTGCAGAATTTTTGGCAATTTTCACAGTGTCAATGCGTGTGAATAATATTTCATTTTTCCCACACCCCCCTGCCCCGCCCACCAAAGAGAAGGCCACGAAGATTGGCGGGCGGTTCACAGACAACTTTTTGTTTATCAGTTAATTAGAATTTTTGGCGGATTGAAGTTTTCCCCCAATTGTTGTCCGAGCGGAAAACGTTGAAAGTTTATTGTAGACCCCTTGTTTTTCCCCAGCATCCGTTTCGATTTAACTTTTTTGGGGGAAAGTCTGGACATGCAAACATTGGTTAAACTGCATTTTCCTTCGTTTTATTTTTCCTTATTTTATTGTATATATATATATATGTATGTATTTTTTGTTGTTGCTGTTAAAAGTCCACACAAGCTCATAAATTTAAAAAATGTAATATCCCTCTTACGGAAATGACAATTTATTGGTGGTTTTTACTATTCGCAATTTATTTTAACTCCGCAAGGAAATGCATTGCGGATGTAACGCCCCGCCAATCCCCACGCCTTTTACCCAGCCATCCGTAGTAAAAGTTGCCAGCAAACAGGGAAAGCGACAGACGAGCTGGCAAACAAACAAACAAACAAACAAGCGCTTGTCCACTGTAAATACAACAAAAAAAAAGGGGGGGTGGTGAGGTGGAGGCATCAGGGGGAGAAAGAAAATAAAATAAATATAAATATCGGCTGCAAAGTGGCCAACAGCAGTAGCCGTTACTGTAACAGATCGAGATTTACTTTGGGTTTAAAAATGTAACTACCCTGGGATATCTTTGAGTATACTAAAAGATAAATTCAGGAAAAATTAAATAACATTTAGCAAAGTAAATGAAATACATTCATATTAGTATATATATATAACACTTTTTTTTCATTTTAAATATTTTAAAAGGTATTTCCTTATTTAAAACTTAACCAATTCTGCATTAAACCCAAGACACCCTGCTCGTGTCCCAGCTGCACGTTCTGCAGAAATGCGGGGAAAAAGGGAAAAACTGGTGGCAGCGACTGAGATTGAAAATCCGTTAAGTCATCGCCACTACTAACCGCTGTGGCCATCGTTGGATATCGGGTTTTCCCAGGATTTTCCACCCCCATCACCTTTCCTTTTTGTTTTTCTTTTTTGCGTTGCTCTGATGCTGCTTTAGTTGTTTCTTTCGGGAGCGGCTGTCAATGCGCTTGTTTGTATTGTTGCTTTGCTGGCGCTACGCTTTCCCGCTTTTCCGCTTTTCCACCAGCCTGGCACTCGGCTTTCAGCCGCTGCTTGGCTGGCTGGCCAAATCCTATGACAAATAAACGCTTCTCCTGCAATTTGTACTCGCAGCCGAGACTGACTTTGCTTTTAATTTAAGCAAAGCCGGCCGAGAGCTCGGGGAATTGAATTGCACGATGAGATTTGGCCAGACTCCGGGCTCTACTATCCTTTTTTTTTTGAAAGTGGTGGCAAGTAGACAAAGGCAGAGGCAGGCCAATATTAAATCCCAGCCTCCAATGAACCACAAGTTAGCCTTTTAAAGGATATAACAATTTAACAGATTGGGAGGAAATTTACCTTAAAATATAACTACAATAAATAAACAACATTTGCATTGTTAATAATAAAATTTTAAAACAATACCATGAAATTATGAAATATAAAATGAATACCATAATGAAACAAAAATCATAAGAGCGGAAATCAGAAAAGAAAAGATTGGCTAGATAGAGTCGCCTTTTGATACTGATCGAGAATATTTACAAGGTCGGAAACGATTAAACTTATAATACTCTAAATGGTTAAGACTTACCCCAGTAGAGGACACATAGTTTGCTTTGTCAAAAGTCGAAGTTTAATCAATATCACTACGCACTATCACTATAGATGTTAACAGTGGGGAGGCCACGGACAGACTGAGGCCGGAGCGGCAGCAGTGCCTCTATTTATAGTCCCAGAGGAAAGAGAAGAACACTGAGAGTATGAGCGAGAGTAAGCGATATCACTAGAGAGAGAGAGAGAGAGAGAGATAGAGAGTAGGACTGCATTCATAGAGCTTCAAAACTGAGAGGCTAGTTTTCGTAGAAGCGAAACGGGTGGACAGACGGATATGGCTCGAATAAAAATATAATACTCTGCCATTAAAATTACGTATACGCACAGGTGTAAATAGTATTTGATCATAACTAGGCCAAAAAAGCATTAATTTCAAATTTGAAAAGTGTTTTGTGTTAGTTTTTAGAAGCTTAATAAATTTGCATACCATTTTTTTTATTTAAAAGAAATTAAAATTTTTTAATTTTCGACAATTTTAACAATAAAACCCCTTATAAAATTTTAAAAATTGTGAAAAATTTAAATTTTTGCATGGCATAGCTGGATCGACTTTGCTGCTGATGCTGATCAAGAATATATATGATTTATAGGGTCGGAAATCATTCCTTCTAACTAAAATACCCCCCGAAAAGGGTGATTAGTACAAAAGTAATGTCACTTGGCGAAATGATTTTAATATTATATTTATTACATATTTATACAAATTAATTTTATATTTATTTTAATATGTTCTAAAAGTATATATTTTTTTAGTTAAAAAATCAAGGGTTCTTTTATTTTTAAAACTAATCCAAAAACGTTTCATTTGTTGAATGCAATTACAGTCTTTTGCCAATTTCAGTTCTAGTTCTTCCATTTTAACACACATGCATTATCCGGTGAACAAATATTCTAGAAAATGTCTGAATCTACATAAGCATCCTTGTCGACATGAAATTCGATATTTACTCAACTAAATTGCATTTTCCATTTGACTTGAACACGAGGAAAAGGAAGCAAGGATGCAAACCCTGCCGAATGCGATTAATTAGACGATGAACTAATTGAATTAGAATAACTTAAATTAGGTAAACAGTCAGAGAGTGGCGACGACTTTGGCTGAGAGAGTACGGGAATGCTAATGTTATTGACAAACTCCGCCAGCAGGAGGAGTAAAAAAAAAGTAAAAAATATTCTTCAAATCCAATTTGAAATGGTAAACGTTGCTGTCTCTTTCGTGGTCCATCGTCGTCCTCGTCTCGTCCCGACGCAGAGGGAATTAATTAAGTGCATTAAAACTTATTGAACTGCATGATGGAGGGGGTGGAGTGGAATGCAAATGATTTAACTGGAGCGTGGGTAACCTTCTCCCTTCAACCCACCTCGCTTCGGTGGCTGCAGTCAAATGCTAAATGCCGCCACAGGACGATGGAAAGGCACAGGACTATCGATGGTGAGGCGGAAGCTGCTGCTGCTCTAGTGGTTAGCTTTTTTCAGAGGCGTAGGTTTATAGTAAATAAAAAGGGGTAAATATAAATTTATATTTTAATATTTAACAGATTTAAATTAATATAAATTAATATATATTTAGCATAGGTTAACAAAAGATTCAAACCCCTTTAAAAAGAATTCGTGGTATGCCCTTGGCCAGCGGCCAACCTCACGTATCCTGCGAAAAACGGAACGTGCATGGCCACCAAGGACCTCCACTCACACACACACACACACTCATGAATAAATGCCGCATTGGTATCTGTGTTGCTATGTGTGTGTGTGTTTGTGGAATGCGTGATGGAAAAGTTGCTGCTGGCGCGTGATTCCAATCGAGTTATTACAGAAATTAATCATGTTGAACATGCATGGGAATTGCACACTCTCGCACACAAACATCTGCATATTTTGCATCCAGCATATGCATGCGCATTCATATGCACACGGTCGTAAAGAGCAAAACCCCGAAACCGAAAAAAGAGGGATACCAAGGACGAGGGCAACCGAAAAGATTATATCATTGTAAGCATTCTTTGAGTGAGTGATTAAAATGCAAAATTGTGCGAGTTGTGTTGAAAAATTGTCACAAGCCAGGCCAAGTCAGGGCAGAGGTCCCAGCGAGGGAGGTTTAATAAATAAAGGAAATCCTTCAGAGTAAGGTAAGGATAACCTTGTGTGTTGTGAAATATCTAAGGGATTGTAGAAGTATTTAAATACTTGATCTTTTTTACTAAAGTATTATACAAAAAAGATGTTTGGAACTATCAAAAAAATCCTGTAATTCTCAGTAACTTTATTAGCCTTAAAATCCTTGCTCCTTATTCTCCAGAATTCTTTGAATCCTTACTTATTGCTCACACCATCATCTCGTTTAACCGCTGGACTCCCCAAAGAAGCATGTGTTAAGCTTCCAGCGATGTCACAAACCTGCGCAGGATAAAGGAACACTGTCAAGTGTAATTTGCATTGATTTACGACCCGCAGATGAAGGAGCAACGTGGAGCATACATGGCGGCCAACCTGCAACCTGCAACCTGCAACTGTGCAACACTGCAGCAGCAGCAACTGCAACGATGTCAAGGTGGGTCAGAGCAGGACTGGCCCACTGTTAATGCGTCTACGGCGGCATTCCATTCGAAGCCGATCCATTCCTCGGTCTCGTGTCGTGTCACGTACATTCAATTAAACGCCCTTGAGTGCCGCCACACAGCCACGCCCCCCTGCCCTGCTCCGGTCCGCCTTTACGTCTCTTTGGGCTCAGTTTATTGGCATGCCAGTGCCAGTGCCAGCGCCAGTGTTAGTGCCTGGCCATGGACCTAGGACAGCCAGGATGGCCCCAAGAGCAATGAGCTAAGGATAAATAACAAGCCATATAACGCATACGCACTGTGTGCCCAAGCGACCTCCTTTGGTGCAGCATCAACAGCAAAAACAAGACCAGAAGCGGCAGCAACAACGCAGCACAGTTTGCCTTTGCCTTGGTGCTAAAAAGGAAGCGCATTTGGGGGGCAGGACCACGCCCACAGAGGCTGAGTACAGTCTGTCCTGAATAAATTAAATAATTAAGAAAATCACAAGAAGTTTTAAGAGTTTTTAAAAGAGAAGTGTTTGTAGTGTTTGGTACATTACACGCTTAATTAAGTGTTTGTTTTTATGGTTCATCTTTAGAGTCTTTACTGTAGAAATATCCAGGTATGAGCTCTTTTTTGGCAAAGGTACAGACAAAGAGTAAACAAACAGGAAATGCTGCTAGCCGGTCGCTTTATCGGAAAAAGACCTTTATTCACCATTGCGCCGATGGGCAACAAAATGCATCTTTATTTCCTTCAGTGTATGGCACGCTCTCGGGCGTTGATTTCCACAGCTGCCAAACGCTTGTCTTTTGATCTCCACCCAAACCCCCCCAAAAAAAGAACCAGAACTCCACCGGACTTCCTGCCTACACCTACAAACCGGCGATTGCTTACTGCAAACGCAATTTCAATTAAATTTTAAATATTTATGCTAGAACAGCTATGCCAGCGACAGACAGACACAGACAGAGTGAGAGAAAGGGAGACAGCCTCCGAGAGAGATAGATACAGAGGGCAAAGCCATTGCAGACCAAAACAATTACAACATGGCTTAATCCTTTTTTAGGGCTGTTTCCGCTTTTCCATCCCACATTCAATTGCATTTTCCACTTCCAAAAATATACACACAGGATACATATTCACAGTGTGTGTGTTGGCATGGTTTAGTGGCTGTGTTGGGCATTTACACTTGATCAACACAAGGTTTTTCCTTTTGTGGGATTTTCATTTGGAATGTTCCGTTGTTGGAGTTGCATAAATTTCGATACAATTATCCTCACCTAAATGTAAGTGGATAACAGCAGAGTTTTTCTGGGATTGTGTTTTTTTTTTTTTAATTTTAAAATAGATTATCAGTACTATCTTTTATTTCCTAGTCTACAAATATAGTAAAAATATCAGAGGGTTATATTTAGAATTAAATATAAAAACAAGAAAGGAAGCTAACTTCGGCACGCCGAAGTTTATATACCCTTGCAGATAGAACTTCTATGACTTAGAATCCCAACAATATAAATTATATTTATTTGTGTTAAAAAACAATGAAGTAATACCTGCTTTCATTTCATTCACCTTTACATATTATATTTGCAGTTTTACAGTCACAGATGTGCATTTTTCTCCACATCTAACGATCGTTTGTATGGCACCTATATAATATAGTAGTCCGATTTTCATAAAGTTTTACACAAAATTTAAGACTGATATAAAATGGTTATACCTCAAATTTGATGAAAATCTGTTGAAAACTGAAAATGCTATAATTTTTAATTGTCTTAATTTCTCGATTGTTCCTATGGGAGCTATATGATATAGTTCTCCGATTTTCATTAAATTTTATACAAAATTGTAGAGTATAGTAAAATGGCTATATCTTAAATTTTATCAAATTCTGTTTAAAACTGAAATTGTTATAATTTTTTTTGTAAAAATTATCCGATCATTCCTATGGCAGCTATATGATATAGTCGTCCGATCCGGCCCGTTTCGACATATATACGAGTGAGAGTATATAGAAGGCTAACTACAAAGTTTCATTCAGATAGCTTCAAAACTGAGAGACTAGTTTGCGTAGAAACGGACAGACGGACAGACGGACAGAAGGACAGACGGACAGACGGACAGACGGACAGACGGACAGACGGACAGACGGACATGGACAGATGGACATGGTCGGAGGTGCCTCCTTCACTGCGTTGCAAACTTCTGACTGAAATTATAATACCCTGCAAGGGTATAATAATAATAAATAAAGAACGGGTAAAGCCAGGGTTACTTGCTAGTATATCGATTTAAGTTTAAAAACTTGATTGATTAAATTTATAATTAATTAAAGCATAATTCCACATTAATTTTGAACAGCTCCCCAAACTTTCGATCGATATCATCTTTAGCTTAATGATCCCATAGGGACACTATTAAATAGTTAAATTCGCCGCACGTTAATGGCCTTGGTCTTTTGTTTACCGCTCCCTCTGCTATTTTCTGGTTGGGCTTTTGTGCTATTATGCCACGCCCCCGAAAAGAATGTCACCGCCACCGGCAAACCATAATTCACTGTCTCATAAGCGTTGTTGGCCGCAGCCGGAGCGCGTAAATCATTTTCCGGCTATCCAATAACCAGCAAAAAGCCACCATCTCTTGCGTTCCGCACACCTACTCTTCCTCGTGGGAGTTACTTAAAACAGAAAAACGTACAGCACAGCAGCTCCGGCACCCACATATTCCAGAATGCCACAAATAAATCTAATAAGGCCGCATAATTTGCATAATTTTCGTATTTAATAGAGAGAGAAAGGCATGGGGGGACAGGAAAGGGAGATAAACTCAGGTAGCAATTGAAGCCAGCGAGCTCTCGGTTGCAACATAAAACACTCAAAGGATATGCTGACAATGAGGCTTAACTCGCACACACAAATACGAAACAAACACCACAGCTCACACACAGACAAAGTCATAAAGGATGTGGCTGTGCGAGGGAGATAGAGAGAGCAAGACAGAGAGAAAGAGAGACGGAGCTTAAGGGAGCCTTGCCTGCTGGTGCGCCTAAAAGCGCGCTTAAATAAATTCAATTTAACGTGACTAATACCATTTTATCGCATTGTTTAAAGCATGAAAGCCTTGCACACAGGATCTCTTTCTCCTTCCTTAGCCCCATCTGCTTCATTCTTCTCCCCTCCCCCCTCCGATCCTTTTGAGCACTCCTTTCCGTCGCTGCCGCCGCCTCTGTCATCAGAATATGTCCTGTCTTCCTTACCTGCTCGGATGTTGCCTTTTGTATGCCAACAATATTGTCGAATTTCATAAAAAACAATTGCGGTTAAGTAAATAGCAAGGAAATAAAGCTTATAAAGTAATTGTAATAATTAAAATAAATATTTTTCATTTAAATTATTATAAATTAGCTCATTTTATAAGGACATCTAAAGTCAAGAATTGCAGCTATCAAGAACTATAGATATTAATGAATGATATGATTGGAAATTATTGAAATATATATTTATCTATTTTATTTCTCATACAATTTGCAGATGGTTTAGAACTTTATTTATGATGTAACTTTTAAAGTGCTTGTTTATTTTATATCAATACTATATAGATTACTTTGGCTGTACTTGCTTATCCTTGCCACATATATCTTCTTACCTTACCCCATCCCCATTTTCCGCCACTCGCTTGTTTAACTGTTCCGATTTACGGACTAACTCCGACGGCGACGTCATCGCCAAATGCAATGAGGAAATAATAAATACAACATTTTGAGGAAATTGAATTGTATGTGCTCAGACCTATCTGCGTGTGCGACTGTGTTGTGTGTGTGTGTGTGTGTGTGAAAATGTGTGCAACTGTTTGATTGTCGTCCATGCGAAGGATACTTGTACAGCCGACGAAAAGTTAAGAAACTGATCATATTTATATTTAAGAAAATAAAAGCATTCCTAAATTGTGGTAAATAATATTTAGGAATTATTTTTACTTAAAGAGTTATGATTATAAATTAAATATTAAGTTCAGATCTTTATACCCTTGCAGGGGATTGTAATTTTAGTTGGAAGCTTTAAAACCTGTGAAGGAATCGTTTCCGACCCTATAAATCAAATATATTTTTGATCAGCATTAAAAGGCGAATTTAGCCATGTTAGAGGAAATATTTTTTTTTTCAACATTTTTTCTAAATTTTATAAGGTAATTTTATAAAGTTACAATACTTAAAAATTGACAAATTTTTAATTTTTTTAAATTTGTAAATTTAGTATGCAGATTTGTTATCCTAACACAACCTAACTCAGAACAGTTTTCCGAATTGAAATTAATGCATTTTTGGCTTAGTTATGATCGAATAATTTTTACACCAGTACGTATACGTAATTTTTTTCTGAACTTTATACGAAATTGCGTATACGTATTTTTTTATTTTACTTCTATTCAAAATCAATTTTTTTAACCTTTGCAATGTTTATAAATTTAGTCAGAAAAATGGAATAATGTCATGGAGTAATTTCAGACTCTGTAAATCATATATATTATTTGTTTTCTCATATAAAAATATTGATATACATTGATTTAAAGAATGGGAATATTTTGATCTTAGTTATGCTTAATTTAAGAGATTGATTGATATCTTAACCTAGTATTTAACCCACCTGCCAAACAATTCTTTCTTTACTTTGAAACCTGTGTCACCTGAACGAGTTCCCCTTCGAGGGTTTTGCTTCTGTTGGCTGATGTGCTTATAGGCCACTTTGTTTCCTGCCGTTTGTTGTATTGCCAGAGGCTCACAGTTCCACCCTTCAGATCCTTCTGCCATATTCCACCCACAGAAACTCCCAGTTCGTTTTGTATTTCGTGTGGAAGTTAATAAAACAGGCTTTTATGGGCCAATGCTGCTGCTGCTATGGCTCTCGTTGCCTTTGTTGCTGCTGCTCAATATGTTTTCATGGCCATTTGAGCGTCTGAGCGTATGCAGCAATCAAATTAAATGTTATGTAAGCTTTAAAACAAAAGCTGTGCGATTATCGAATGTACTTACACATCTTGCCGGCGGCAAAATCAAAAATTCCACTCACTTTGGCTCTTCGAAAAAAAATAAAGGAAAGTAACGATAATGAAAATGATAATCCAATCATTATCTTTGCTCGATCTTTCTTCTCTCAATTTAGAGTTTTCCTTTCGAGCGATTTGCATTTCAACTAATTGAGTTGCCTTGGGCTAATCACGATATAGAATACATAATTTGCTCAAAAATATTCTCTTCCACAATTTGCATAAGAATTTTTTGTGTCCCTTTTTTTGGGTGGAAATTTAATTTAGCGAATTTGAAACAAAACTGCGGTTGGAAATCCTGGAAATGTAACCAACGGAAAAACTAGAATAAAATAACCAAAACCACATTTGTCAATTTTATTTATGGTCACGTCGTGTTTTAGCATATGCACTGAAAATAATTTGTATTTATGTTGTTATTTGTCTTAGTTTTATGTAAGGAAAACTATGGTAATTATTAACTTTTGTAATGATTTTTTTTGTATTTAGGTTTGTATTTTTATTAAAATAGTTTTGCAAGGCAGTTGGAAAATATTTATCGATTTATTTCAACATTTACAAATAGTATTTCCATTTTTATTTTTGTGTTCTCATAATCATGAACAGTTCTTAATAATTAAAGTACTTTGTGTATGCCTCAGGTCATCAATTTGTTTTATAATTATTATGAAAACCAATTAACCATTTAATTTGTTTCAGTGCATTTCTAATGGCTGCAACAAAACAGGACAGAAACGGAGGTACATGACAAGAACAACAACAATGTTGCACCTGCAACAAGCAGCATCAGCAGGTGTTAAAGGCCACTTAAGTGCTGAAAAATGTAAGAGTGGGCGGGAAAATGCAGGAAAAGCAGGAGTGGGTGTGATGCTGTAAATGCCCGCAAGTAGTACCCACTGGTGTCCGTTAGCCGTAATTACGTCGCCATCTCCATGCAAACTCACATATAAACCAGAGAAAAAATATACAAAAATAAAATAAAAGAAAAGGAATCCTAGCAAGTGGAGAGCCAGAAAATGCCAAGGTGTCCTGAGGAGTCTGCTAAGACCAAGGGTTAATGCACAAACAAGGAGAAAAGTGCAGGGTCGAGAGACAGTGGCGAATGTGGAGCTTAAGTTTTGAAGGATAGTCTAGACTACAGCATTATTTTAGTAGCATTTGTAAAACTAAAATGAAGTAGTTGTTAAATATGTATTCTAGATTAAAAGCATTACTGTTCAAATATAAATAGTTACACATTTAAAGTCATAAATATGTTGATAAGTGCCGTGATTGTATTTGAAGTCTTTTATGAGTTTCAATTAACTTTTCCTAAACATTCTCCAATTAAGCATTTAAGATATTCTTTCGAAATTCCAACACAACACCAGCCAGGTAAACACTTTATTCATTTTCTTGCCATTGCAAAAATATTCACATATTTTTAACAGATACGGTTTGGAAATTTCTTTCATAATTGCCTTTTCCCAAAGAATTTTTCATGTTTCTGGCATTCGGACAATTGGTATTTCTCTGGATTCTTCCCCTATGCACTTTAGGAGTGCAAAAATGTTCTTTGATACTTACCACCAACGGATGCAACAATCAACCGTATTTGGAGTATCGGGTTGAACCTCTTGTGTGCCACTCTCTGTGTGCAAAATGTGTGGGTGGATCATAGAGTTATGCCTTGTTAAAAATGCCCAAAAGAGTGTTAAAGTGGGATTTTGGGGGCGTTCAGGAGAGAGAGAAGGGCATGTGGAAAATGCCTGGGCGTGGCATCATCATTTTCATTTTCGTTTTCATCATCGCCCGAATCATCAGCATCGTCATCGTGTTAACAAAAGGGCATACTCAAGTTACATACGAAATGCAATTCCACTTTGGCGCACTTTATGTCAACATTTTGTACGTAAATCTTTGTGTAAGACTATGCCAAACGTTGTGGCTCTGGGATCAGAGGTGTTCCAGTTGCCCAATCCCTTTGATTTACCATTTTATTGGATTACATAATTCCCATTTACATATTCGTTACTGAATATATTTGGACAATTTAAAGTGTAATGTAATGATTGCTTGAGTTGGAAAATTTATCCTTTTTGGCTACTCATTTTAAGACTTTAAAATCGCTTTATAAAGTTGAAACTAAATAACGAAATGAATAATAGTAATTATTAATTCTCTTACCTAAAAAAAAGTAATGAAAACAAATTCCAAATCTCCAGAGAAAAGGTATCCCAGAACATGACAAAATTTTATCTCTCCTTCTGGGTATGGAAAAGTGTCAAAAGTGCTTGAAATTTCAGCAGGCTTTTTCTGCTGCTGCCCGGAAAGGAGAGCAAAAGTGGGGGACTGAGCCCAAAAACTGGACAGTCCTGGCAAGCCCTGGGCAACATCCTCACATCCTCGGCTTTCCCCGCTCTCTCTCTCTCCCTCCTCTGCACACTTTTATTTATGCCCAGCAAAGCTCAAATGCAGAAATCACGCTCATATGCTCAGTTGCACGCAAAGTCAAAAGTCCTTTTGAGTGCGACACCCATACTCGCACACACTTTTAAATACAGCTCGTGTTTGTTCGTGTGCGGAGAAGAGTCTCCCATTTTTTTGTGTGTCCTTTTTTTGTAGCATGTCCTGTGCCTTTACACACTTTCCCTGCCGGCTTTGGTAGTAGCAGGATTTTCTCCGTATTCTATTTGCGCTGGCGAGAAATTTGATATGCGTATTTGTGTTGCGCTTTTCTTTTGGCTACCATCCAAAAAATCTTGCCACTCCCCTAGATCCCTTTTGCCTGTTTGCACTCCTTGGAGAGAACTGTTTAGGCGATGCAAATAAACAAACATACACTAAGGGGAAAATAGGGTAACAAGGATGCAGGTTGATTTATTGAAGGTAAGAAACTATGAGAATATTGTATAAATATTTAAAATATTGATCTGATAGTTTGATTTTAAAAGAAGTACATTATTTAGATAGTATTTATAATTTTCTTTTAGTTATTGAAATGTCCAAAAGTGGAGCAGATGTTGAGGTTTTTTATTGTCTAAGCGGTTTGGCTTTCCTTTGGAATATCTTTTATATAACTAATTAAACTATTTTTAAACTATTAAACCATAATACTTTATTGTTCCTTGTGTAACGATGTAAGTTTGCTCAACTATTGCTTTCACTCTCTCCCACACACACACACACTTTACTTCTTTGGGTGTTCGTTGCTGTTTGCAGTTTTCCCATGAAATATTTGGCGCTTGTAGCGTTTTTCACTTTGTGGCTGACAAGCGGCGGTCTTTTCGGCAAGGATAGTTGGTTAGGAAGTATCCTTGGCAAGGCTTTGCAAAAAAACCTGGCTTGGAAGTTCTCACGGAAACCAAAACCTGCGGCTGTTGCTCAACTGTTTACCTCACTTCTTGGTAGGCGATTCTCCTCCTTTGAGTCCTGTTGATTGTTGTCAATTGTGGACAGCACTGAACGAAAAAATATAGTTTTTCATCATTTAAAATCAATTGAAATCGAACTATTTCCATAAGAGTTCGCAGAACTCGTAAGCTATATTTTTCTACCATTACTTCCAGACTTATTTTTCATTCCCCATCGACTGATCAATTAGGGAGAGATTTAGTCGTTCACAGATGAAATTCCCCGAACTCATCAGGTATGAAATATATGAAAAATACTTGTCTACAATATTCCCTTCTCGGTTGCTAACTGGCAACTGAAAATTCCACCAATTGGAAGCGTATTGCAGCAGAAGCCGAGTGAAAACTCCTGGGAAAATCTATCATCCCCACCACTCACACCGCACAACCATTTGATGCCGCTCAGGTACACACAGGGGAGTGTGGGCCAGACTGTGATAACTCTGGGCAATATACTCGTAACTGTTATTGACACGACATCATATTGAAAATATGAACAAAGTTGTTGCTTTATTTTTTTTAAACCTCCTTTTTTCACGCTTCTTTGGGTTTGGGGGAAACACATTTTCCCATCTCCATTGGGAGTTTGGGTTTTGGTAAATAAATGCGACACACACGAAGCGATATATCAAAAGTGCAACGGCAGCGTCGGTTGCATATTTTATGCTCCTGTCCGCACTTGCTGCCTCTGCCTCTGCGAGTGTGTTGTTACTTGGTGTGTGTATGTTGTGCCACGCCCCACGTCAAAAAAAGGGAAAAGGCAAAAAAGCGATATCATCATGTTACACAGATAAACGCCTTAGGCAGGCGGCTGTCACACGCAGAGTACCGGAAAATGCGTTTAAAAGGATATTGTGGGTGGCATGCCAACGAGAGGGCACTGAGAAAAAAATAAATAAACTAATTGAAAATCAGATAAATAGATTAAAGAAATATAAAGCAACGATGTGTTTTTGGAATATATATTTTCAACATTTTTAAAACGATTAAAAACTCCTGCATTTTAATAAGTTTAGAAGAACATATCATAATAATTTATATATAAAGTTTATATTTATTTGCAGGATTTCTTTTACACATCATTGGAGTGTTAAACGCAAATTTAAAGCTTTTATAATAATTTAATTTAATTTTAAATATATTTCCCCAATTTATACCTGGCATACCATTTTGTTAAATTTTCTATCAGTGTCTCCTGTGTATTTTTTATCACAACACAATCGTGCGTGTGTGTTGACAGCTTATGATTTTGTAATTAAATGACGTTATAAATAAGCAATGATGGACATGGGAATGGTAAACAACTCAACTGCAGGACAACGAAAGATGGAAACCAGTTTAATTTCTCATTTCACCTCAAGCCAAAATTTAACAGAGCGGTAATGGTGGTCGGTCGTCTTTAAGTAGCATTTATTTAGCATTATGATGATGGAGCATCGGCCAATCAATCAATCATTCCATTGGGTTGGTTTTATGGTCGAGAATGCCAAGAATTTCAGATGGGCTATTTGCTCATTTTCTAATTAAAATCCATTAATCTTTCTAAAGGCGTCCGTAATTATGCAACATATTTGTGCAGCACTTACACATGCATATTACTGCAAACTTTGGAATATCCTGTCTTGCCTCCCCAGTGTGCGTGTGTGTCAACTTCATTTCAATATTACATTGATTAGGTGTAAATTTATTCACTCTGATGCTTCTGTATAGATGTATATAACATTATTGTTATAGTTTCTGATGGATATATACATTTATGCATATGCATAATTAGAGTAGATGCCTAAAATTGACAAGCACATTGAGGTTTAGAGCTTGATTTGTCTGACAATCTGGTTGATTAGCGGATTATTATGGCAAAGTTTTGATAATTATTAATAAAGGGATGCAATGAGTATATCTCTTAAAGTGGGTATAAATGAAATAAACGAAATGTTTCGCAGTTAATTTAAATATTATAAAAACATCTTATATATGATTATATTCTGTCTTTTAAACTCCTGTCAACTGTCTTAAATTGTAAATTCTGTTCAAATAAAATTAAAATTTCAAGTTCTACTTACCCAAGTTATTCGTCTGATCTGGAATTAATATTCATCCATAACCAAATTGATTCAGCTAGTTAGCTTTTCTTATGGAAAAAATACTCTCTATCTGCTGCGAGTTGGAATCTGAAACTGGCCCAGAGCTCCATTTTGATTCATACCGCCTGGCAGACGCTCCTGGGCTAACTATAAATCCTCTACTGACCCACAAAAAAAAAGGAGGAAGAGAGAAAAAAAAGTCCTTGTATTGTTAACCCCTTTACGCAGTCCTGCCGAGGGACATGCTGACTGCATAATTTGCCTTGACGTTGTCGTTGTCGCTGTCTCCGCAATCCGAACTCTCTCCCTTCAGACGCTTGTCTGGGAAAAATTTTCGTTTTAATTTTCATGTCTCTGGGAGTCGCAAAAAAGGGAGGCTCGGAGGCTGTCAAATAAATTATTACAATGTCGTGTAAGAGCCGCAGAGATTAAGCAATTATGTGCCACTTAATGTTGCACTCGGCCTTCCCCTTCAGCGCCGCACTGCCTCATTGCCCCCTTAACTTGCAGTCATTTTCATTTTCTGATTTGGCTTGCATAAATTTCCATTTGCTTGTTCTGGGGTTTAACCACCAATTAGATTGGGCCAGTCTGTGGTGCACTTTGTCCCCTCGCCTAAACTCTGAATGGAAAGTTTTCTCTGGCTGTTTTCGAGAGGCAAGGGGAAACCCCAAATTAAATGGAGGCTTCTGATGTTGCTGCTGGTGTTGCAGGTGCAACATACCAAGATAAACTTCGATTTAGTAGGATCGTTATTACCTTCTTCGAATGATTAATATTTAAGAATAACACTTATAACAATGTGTTAAAGTAAACGATTGAAGTAATAAGTTAACAAATAGGGTTTATTTTGTAGGTCACATTAATTTAACGTAAAATGTATTAATAATATTAATTATATTTATAAAATTTGCATCTTAAATGTGTGCGTTTTTGTAAATTAAAGTTATTCATTGCAGGGTATAATAATTTTACTGAAAAGTTTGTAAGGCATTAACGGAGTCATTTCCGATATTACAAGGGATATATATTCTTGATTCTCTATATATTTCATCGATCTAGCCATCTTTGTTTGTCCACCCGCTCCGCTTCTACAAAAACTAGAAGCTCTACGAATGCAGTCTTACTCTCTATCTGTCTCTCTCTCTCTAGTGATATCTCTTACCCTCTCCCTGTTACTCTCTTTGTTATTCTCCTTCCTCTGGAACTATAAATAGAGGCACTGCTGCCGCTCCGGCCTCAGTCTGTCCGTGGCCTCCCACCTGTTTGCATCTATAGTGATAGTGCGTAGTGATATTGATTAAACTTCGATCCCAAAATTCTCCCTCGGCCAATGCAATACATCTGGATAAATAGGAGAAGAGGAAGATCACTTCGATTAAACCATGAGGAACCTAATTGAAGTCACCAAAAATATATCTCCATATTGGAAGGAAATGTGCAATGAGAAATAAGGATCACTTTGTGCCCTCTACTGCGGTGAGTATTAACCATTCAGAATATAATAAGTACTATCAAAAGCTTAAAACGCAGTGAAGGAATTGTTTCCGACCCTATAAATCATATATATTCTTGATCAGCACCAAAAGGCAAATCTTTCTAGCCATGTAAGAGAACAAATTTTTTTACAATTTATTTTTCAAAATTTTATGAGGCCAAATCTTATCATTAAAATTTTCAAAAATTGACAAAATTTTAATTCTCTTAAATTAATAAACTGAATATGCAGATTTATTAACCTAATAAAAACTAACACAGAACAGTTTTCCGAATTAAAATTAAAGCAATTTTTGGCTTAGTTATGATCAAATCAAATTTACACCAGTGCGTATACGTAATTTTTTATTTACATATGTAAAATGTTCATAACTTCATAAATTGTTTAATTTTTGTAAATATTAAGGTCCAAAATGCTGGTATTTTATTAAATACCAACCCAAATAAGCTTTTTAAATTGAGATGAATGATTGTTTAACATAGTTATGATCAGTTCCACATTCAAGCCCATAATCCTAGGTGTGCCTTTCAAGGGTATACACACTTTGGCATCTCGAAGATAGATTCCTCTCTAGTTTTTGAAATTGTATAGAACAGATATAGATTAAAAATTAAATTAAATATTTTAATATATTATTTCAAAGGTAAGAATTTGAGTATTCTGTATTAAAAGACTGCCAAGTCTTTCTAGCAACTAAGCTGGCAGCTTCCTCATCTCTCCTTAAAAGTTGCAATGTTGTTTCTGATGTTGCTTATTTTCCTTGCTTTTTTTTTTGTTTGGTTGTTGCTTTCATTGTTATTGTTGCTCCTCCCTTTTGTTGGTGTTGTATTGCTGCTTTAGCAGCCTGTTGGCAAAAGTTTTGTGCGTGCGCGAAACCATAAAAACCAACGATGTGGCAAGAGCCCTATTTGATGCCTCGCCCCGAAGCTCTTGCCACAAAATCGTTTTTTAATAATTTTCCCGGCGGAAAGTGGACGGAGAATGGATGGGGGGAAAAGAAAGGGTTAAGGCGTCTATTGAATTTACTGGCTAAACTGCAAACAATTTAATCAATTTTATTCCCATTTTTATCCGGTCATTTCCATGTCTTGTCCAAGCCAAATTCCATTGAAATTGCTGGGTAAATGCAAATTTTGCTTCTCCCTTTCGGTTTTTAGCTTTGCCTCTTGTGTTGCTTAAAATAACTTGAGTGAGGAATGAATAAAATGAAATGAAAACAATTTCAGGCGTCTACGGAAAACACATCCATATGGAATTTACATTTTTTTTTTGGTTTTTAATTTCATTTGTTGGCCAGAAGTGAAGGGGGCAAGAAAAATAGGCAACAATAACTGGAATAACCTAAAGCAAACGAAATTAGAAAAACAAAAGAAACAACTAAATTAAGGGTAAGCTGAGAATAATAAATGGGATACAAATTAAATATATGTACAGATTTATTTAAATTCATTTATTTAATAATTTAATATAGGGATAAATGAGAGTTTTCAAATCTAGCAAATTGTAAAATAATCAATTACCCATTCCATATTTAAACTATAGTTTTCAATTCAATTTCTTTGTCATGACACATTTTTTTCAGTGTTTTGCTATTAGGAGCAGCCTCTGCAACTGCAAAGCAGCAACAACATCACACACAACATCAACATTAACAGCAGCAACAACAGAAACATCAACAAGAAACCAGCAACTGTCGCCTGCAAATCAATCTCAGCTGTCTTCCTGTAGACAATTTATGCATACTGCCACAGGACCCTCACACACACACACATGTACACTAGCCAGGATGAAGGACAAGACATCTTCAAAACTGACTGCTGTTGCTTTTGTTGTTGTTGCTATTGTTGGTGTCTCTTATGTTTCATTACATTTTTTTTGTGTTGCGGGTTGAGGAAGGGTTATTCATCTATGCATATGAAACCAGGAAAAGAGCAAAGCAAGCAAATGACGAAGAGAAACATCAGCAGAGAAGGCCAAGAGCAGCAGAGAGAAGGATGCTACAGTGAGAAAAAAAATTTAAAATATTTTTAGACTACATTTTGTAGTCGGAAATTTTAAAACCCTATTTTATCAAGAAGTTTTTCTAACTATACTTGGTATAAAAAGCAGGTTTTCTGCAAATAAACAATTCTTGACTACAAATTTAAAAAATAAAAAATAACTAACACATTTCAAAATGTTTACCAATCTCTGAAGTTTCTTCACTACTCAAGAGATGCGTTTAAAACTATTTTTAATAATTTTTCTCTAAGTAATACTCAACATTGAAGAAGTGTCGTCCACAGTCCATGTCATTTGTCATTAAAAACTTGGACAGAAAGAGACAGGACCAAGCTAAAGTGAAAGAGACAGACAGAGGTTAGAGAGGGTAACAAGAGGTATAGCACGAGGATCAGGGGAGCCATGACCAGGACTAAGACAGCAAACAGCTGTTGACAATGAAGCCAAGCTTTTGGTTAACATGGCGTATGCGCAATATGTTTGCACAAAACCCATCGCCACCCAACCCACCCACCATCCTCCGCCTCCATCTTGCTGAGATTTCTCCACCACCGCCCTCGTGTTTGCCTTGGGAAACCATAAGTAAAGATTTTAAGCGCATTTTCCTTGCAAAATTCAACATCCACAAAGCTGCAGCAACAAAAGCTGTCTGGCCAACTGAAGAGAAGGAAGCACAAATGTTATTACAACAAACATTTTTGGCTGCATCCTTTTTGCTACAGTTTTGCGTTTGTTGTTGTCACATTCTTGCAGTCCTTTCAATTCAAGGATCAAAGTTAACAATTTAAAATGAAAACATAAAACGGAAGAACATTTTTCAAATATTTTATTTCGGTTCTGTAAATACGAAAATGGCCGGAACAATTTTAATTCACTTAACCGCAACAATTATTTACTTACAAGTAAGTTTCAACAAAAAAAAAAAACAAAGAATCTGTTTTACAGATTGAAGACCAAAATAGACTGACTTGAAATTAAAAAGCGGGAGCCAAAGCTGGCTGGGAAAACAAATGGAATTAAATTAAATAGTCAACATATTTGAGTTAAGCTACATTTAACAAATGAAAATAGTTTGGTTGGGGAGGGAAATCTTAGGGAAATTGTTTATATTTTCCAAGTCATAAGTTGCTTAATTTACTATTTGATAAGTAAATTAAATAATAAATTGTTAAGCATTTCTTTAAAGGAAAACTTGAATGACACTTGGTCTTTAAATAAAAGAACAAACTGTTTTCTAAAATAAGTCACTTTAAGAGGTCTCTGAGTCAATTATATCTTCTGATTTTAGTTTTTGGTTATTTTTCCTTGAAACAAACCAAAGAAGTTGCATGTTTATGTCTTCCATTTATATATCTACATATACTACAGATATAAATTTAAGTTTCACTTTGAGAATACAATTTAATGCTTTCTGTTGACATGGCAATAAATATGAACAAGTATAAATTCACATTTATATCTACATATATTTGCGTACTATAAAGCAAAACAGAGAATGTCAACAACTATTTCAGGTCAAGCTTCCAGGGATGTACTTGAAATAGTTATTGTTGTTGCAGCTGTTGGATCCTTTGAAATGCAACAATTTACAGTTTGCTGGAGGTCTTTTAGTAGTTGCATGCATAATAACTGGTTGGAAAATTCGAAAAATTCAATAAAAACCATGTTGGGTGCTTAAGTGGTTTTAGAGTCAATAAAGTGTATGTGCTGGGAGACTTTTCATATTTTTCACTTAAATATTTAAGGGAATTCATATGGATTTTTATTAGGTTACTTAAGAGAATCTGAAATCGAATTTGAATCCAATTTTAGGAGGATAATACAATAATCTTTATGACCTAGACTCTTGACAAGTGAAATTTGTAGATTTGTTAAGCTATATAAAAGACTGTACACTTATTTAGTTAAATAATTTACTACAAGACTACCAGATACTAAGCATATAATAAAATAACCATTAAATTGTCTTATTTAAAATTCGCGATCCAATTACCCATTTCGTCTGCGAAAGTTGTTTGCGTAATAATCATAAACAGAATTCACGGAGAAGAAGAAATTGTCACCGAAAAAAATGTGTTTAGTACTTAACATTTGTTCCAATACACTTTGCTATATTGAATTTGTGATTAGGCAAATAAACTCGATGGAATTACACGTGCTTTGCCCAGTGGAAAGTTCACTCGACTGGGAGGGAATGTAAACACGAATCTGCATATAAAAAGCATCATATATGATGCTTAAAGTAAATATTCATTGGCCCTACTTCAGCTTGAATAGAGCCACGAGCAACAAAAGGAGGCGAAATCATCAAATTTCAAGTTTGCTTTGTGCAAGTGTCAAAGGAGGAGTTTTCCCCGAGACAGCTCGAGGGGTGAAATAATATTGTAAATGTTCACTGCACAAAATTTGAGCTGCCTGGCAATGGCTGGCGTATAGGATATAGGATATAGGAAGCGTTCCCATTGCCATTGTGTCGCCCGTTTATGTTTTCATAATAAATTCATCAATTCAATTTATTTTTCAATCAAAATAAATATTCCCTCGCCGCTCACAGAGACTTGACGGTGAACTGAACTTGACACAGTATAAAAACCAAATAAAATAATATTAAATAGGCAAATAGGGGAAAGAAACGTTATTGAAATTTGTGCTTAGGGCAAGATAAAATATATTTATATTTATATAAATATGTACAATATTTAATATACTTCATAAAGTAAACAAAAACTATTTTAAGTAATAGTTCTTTCTTTCCTTTCTTCTCTTTTAAAATCAATATTATACACATTCAATATTTATTTAAGTTATTTTTTGTTAAACTAAATAGTTGATTAAGCAAGTTATTCGCTCACTTTGATAACTTGCTGGAATTTCATATGCAAACAGCTCTAATTACCGCACTAACCCTAGCACTAAATTAATGAGTACATCATAAATAGCAAGTTCTTAGCGTAAGCCGCAAAAATCTCGGCGTTCGGACTAATTAAAATAATTGAAATCATTTCACGGCAACAGCCAGAGAAGGATTCTTCCACACACACCTGGAGTCTGGAATCTCCCACAGAGCTGGCACAAAAAAAGAAAATATGCGCGATGTGGAAAGAATCTGCTTCAGTATCCTTCTCGCCGCCATGATGTCCTGCGGAGGGCGTTCCGCCCGACATAAATTATGCACAAAAATAGCGAGCACAGTGTTTTATCTTGTCTATCAAGAGTGTTTAGCAAGTTTTTGAAACAGCGCAGCCATTATGCAAATATGCATACGGCAGCGGGCGGTCCACCCTTGGTATGAATGGCCTCCACCGTGGCATCCCCCCGAACAACCCCCTTAACATTTTTCCGGACGGGGTGTCTGGGCGCCACACATACTTTCATTTGTTGCCGAGTTTTCGCATAATTTTTAAATGCATTTCCGCCAGCGTCAAGAGTCGTCGGCCGCAAATGAAATTGGCTTATAAAGTTTTGCCCCAACAGTCTTTTGTTTAAATATATATATGTATATATTTATCTCTGCTGAATGCAGAGCCTTGTTTTATCTCGATAAGCTGAAGCAAAAACTAAACAATATCATTTGGAACAGGAAGAGGTAAGCTTAAGTTCGAAATTCGATTTGGGAGATATTGGAAACTGTCTAGAATTTATTTAAATTGAATTTATATGAGTATACAAAAGCTAATGCATTTTGGTATTTTAGATAAAAAGATTACACGAAAATTAGTGTCAATTGAATTCTTGGATCTTAAGCATTAAGCATGTTAATATTTATACATTTAGGAGGAAACAATTGTTAATGTATTACAGCCGTATTAATTTTCTTTTTATGATTTGAGTAAATAGTTCTTTAGTTCAACTAAATTTTGTATTGCTTGGATTTATTAGGCAATATTTCGTTCATTTTAATTGATCATTATTAAAATAAAACACTCACTCATTAATGCTTAAAAAATTTCCAGAAAATGAACAGACTTTTAACATGGCTAAGAGATTTAACTAACAGCAGGATTCCCAACAGCAGCTTCTTTTGAAAAAAGGAGAAGCTTTATTAACAGAAACTTGCTCTGCTAAGACCTCTGTTACCTCCAGAGTCCTAGAAGTAACATCAACATTCCAGTTAACATCCCCTGTTACAGAATGAACTCTGGCTACGTAGGGGTAGCACTTCCAGTGGCTGTTGCTGTCGCAACCCCCTAACACCACTGTTATTCCATGCAACACAGGCACTGTACAGTTAACTGCCTCTCACAAACAGAATAAATGAAATTTCAGCAGCTTTCTGAATATCAAAGAACTGCAGTAAGCTCCGGCATATAATTTAAAAATGGGGATGATGGTGAGGGGGTGGGGAAAAAAAACTGCGCCTCGCATAATGCAAAATAAAATCAACAATTTTGCTTCACTTTACGAAACGGGTAATTATGGAGAAAATGTCAACAGGACTTTGCTTGTTATTGTAGGTTAAGCGGGCACTGAGACTTTCCACTTTCCACTGGGCCTTGGCCACTGTTGGTTTTTAATTTCAAGTTAAGGCAAGCCAAGGCAATGGGGCTTAGTGGGCGGCTCATGGGTGCGAAGCGTGGGCGTGGCAGGTGAGCGGAAGCAGCTCAAAGGATATACGAGTGTGCACTCAAAGTTGCGACTCTTTTTTTTTTCATCCCACAACTCTAATGGCTGTTACTGTACACTGCGTGGAAAATTCATCAATTGGAAGTTTTTTATGAAAGAAAATAATTGTTTATTTTTGGTAGAATAATGGAATTTTGTTTTATCAAGGGAATTAATTTTAATTAAGTTTGATTATTTGTTTGTATATTGATTTTTGAGGGCATCGTTTATATACTTATTTTACCTACATCTACATTTACTTTTAAATATAGTTATTTTTACAAAATTTGTATTTGTACAATAAAGCCTTATTATTTATTTATTTTTTATTAGATTTATTGGCATCTTTCAGTATTTTTTCCCAGTGTTTCTTTGTGTTATTGCTGGTGTTGTGACACCAGTAATTAACATAACACAAAAGCCCGTCCGCTCTTTGAAGTGTTTTGCTCTCTTCACTGCCCGCTCACTGTCGTCCCCCTACCAGTTTCTCTCCCCTCTTCTTTGTACTTAACAGTGATTAAAGTAAATTTACCTGAAACTCTTGAGCCTCCTGTGTATGCGTGTGTGTGTGTACAGGTGTTGGATGTTTGACGGTGAGAGTGTTGTACCTGTCTCGGGTTAGCCAAAGAAGAGCAGCATCTGCGGTTCCGCGAGGGGGTGACAAAGGGATACGGTGAAAAGGGTGTCCACGGGGGATAGCTCCCTCCTTTTGTCATTGTCTCGGGGTCACATTTCACCGAGGTTGTACTAAACTACACTACTACAAAATAAACTTTATTTAAAGTTAAATAAAGTGATACGAATCTAAGATATAGAGGAGTAAAATATAGGTTTACTACAGGATACTTTTAGAAATTTTAATAGCACTGGTGATCTCCTTTTTTTTAGTCCTGTTGTAGAGTAAATCATAATCTACACTTCTACCTTTATTAAATATATTTAATAAAATCTTAAACATGAAGAAATCCTTTTAACAAAGATCTCTTCATTTTCTTCAGTGTCCTTTGCCACCTTCAGGGTTTCAAAATGCCTTTGGCAATGCAGTTGCTCTGCTGTCCTTGTTCGCTGCACTGTTTGTCATTTCCGCTTGTCTCGGTCTTACAACCACCCCATTACAACCCAACCACCCCAAAAACCACCCCCTATCCATCCCTTAGTGCAACAGTTTAGCGACATCTTCGGCGGTATTTGGCAATGCATCAGCATCAATATTGACACAAGGGGCGGGGATATACCTGGCAGGTGCTTCGATTATGCCAAAATGAGATTGGGTATTAGTGAGTGATGCCAAAGCAAAATCAGTATGTTTGCCAAGAAGATACATCCTGCAGCAGAATTCCATTTCAAAAGTTTGCCTCTTAAATTTAACTTTTTGCTCAATTTAAAGGGTTCTTGGAAAAGTTGCAAATCGCATTTATTACAGCTCTTACCTCGAGTGAATTTCTGGCCAATATTTACTTGACAAATATGAAATATTTACCAATATCCAGGGCCCAAAAGTTGTAAATGAGTCCTTGAGATAGAAAACTTTTCTTCGCTTCATTTTCAATGAATTGTAGTTTACGATTTTGTTGTTTGCCCTTTTTTCCTCAAATATTCCTTCTATTGAGTTCTTGGGAAAAACAATTTCATATTTCAAACATTGAAAACCAAATGCATTTGACATTTTTAGGTCTTTAAAGTTTTTTATTGGTTTTATGTGTATTTCATTGATTTGTTTGCCTCGCCTGCGAGTCCCACACCAATAATAAAAATAAAAAAATGGCCAACAAAAAAGGACACTTCTGGGTGCTTACAGTCGCTTCAAAGTGAATGCCTTTGCCTTTGTTTTTGATCCTTGAATCCTTGCTGAAGGTGTATGCCAAAGGTTTTGACAGCAGGGATGAGGAGTGTAAGTGAATGCCTATGAAAGCGGCACAAAAATATTGAAATGGTGCGTAAAAAAATGGTGGGATTGCCTTTCAAGCATTTGGACATAAATTCACTTGACTTCTTGGGAATTTCCTATTTGTTTTATGATTTTGAAAAGGAAACTTGTTTCAAGAGGCGTGGCCAGAAGAAACTTTGTGTGTTTCAATTGAATTTCGTAGATTTCTGAGAACAAAAGATGTATTTTTCTAGACCTACCCCTAGTAGTACTGTGTGGGTTTTAATGGAAATAGTAAACTTGTGAAGAGAGAAAAATATCTTGATAATCTACAAATATTTTCAGAGATAACTTAGCAACTCTAATATAATAATTTATTGCTCATACCAGTTCGAAGAAATGAACCCACAATTAAGATAATACATCCTTAGCAAACTTTACAATTTAATTATTCCTGGAACTCATTTGAAAATGCCAAAAATGGGCGTATTTTGATTTGAGTTCTTTGATTTTTGCTGTACATTCTACCCACTCGTAAATCTGCTTTGACTTACCTTAATATATATGTATATTGCCCATAGGAATCGCTTACCTTTGGTTTATTTTGCTTTGCTATTTTCGGTTGATGGCTGGCAAATGGCCCGCTGCGAGGCACAGGACCTCCAGCGCACAACTCAAGTCAAGCAGAAGCACATTACGCATACGTCACGTTGAACACGTGCGCGACAAGTAGGAGAGAAAAGCGATGGAAAGTGAAGAAATTTCGAGCCGGACTCGGGGAAAAGTGTGATAATGCCACAACAATGTGAGACTTTTTAATGGATTTTCATTAAGTTTAAAGCCAGATGAGGAGAACGGGCAAAGAAGTTGAATGGAAAAGCTCTTAAGAAGTTCATTACTGCGATAGCAGTGCCAAAAAGTTTATTTGACCATTTAGTGGCAAATGCCAAGCCAAAGAGAGATGTATTACTCAAGAAAGTAGATGAAAAGTACTGAGATAATGGAAGAAGGGGCAGAGAATAGAGCCTGAGACTCTGAGACCGAGACTGTGGCCAGTCAGCATTTATCTATCATGTTTGTAATCACTTTTCATTAGGTTTCTGTGGCTGCCTTGCTCGAACTTCACTCCTGCACCAGTTTTCCCCCCTCATCTAGCTTTTCCCAAGCTGTGACTGTTGCCTTTTGCCGCATGCAATTCGCATAAAAGATTTTCGCACATGCTCGAAAATTTTCAAGTGTAGGAGAAAGTTTTTTAATTGGAAAAACACATTTAAGTGGATTTTACTGAGAGTGAGTGCGACTGACTGAGCGAGAAGGGAAACTTTTTAATACTGTTTATTTAGCTGCACCTCTCTCTCCCTCTATTGGAAAGTATCGTAATATCCAGTGGGGTTTAAAGGAAAACTTTCCTGTTGTTCAGCAAATTCCATTGCTTTTGAACGGGGCAATTATGAAAAATAGCCTCGGAAAATGCAACACTCCCCGTGCATATCTAACTCATTTCATTAGTTTTTCCCTGGAAAGTAGTAAAAAACATTTTAATGTTTGTAAATATTTCATAACTCGTTGGTGCAGTGTAGTAGTTCCCCATAGTAGACGGATTTAAAGTTGGCCAGGTCAAATCTCAGCCCTGGGCTCATTAAAACTTCTTTACCAGGAGACTTTCACTCGGTTTTCCAGTGGAACCACATGTACATTGCTTTCCGTAAGCCAAAGTATTGTTCATTATTTTCAGTTTACTTTCCAAAAAGTATGAACTACTAATCCCAACCTTTACATCCTGTTGCCATTGTTACCGAAATGTTTCATTGTAAAAGCTGTAAAGTTCTTAAATAAATGTATTTATTTTTCTTAAAAGAGAGTTACAATTTAATCCTAATGTTTTTTTATATATTGATCTAAAAAATCACGAACTACTTTTATATGTATTATAAACCTTTTCGATTTATACTTTACGTTTAAGTATTAACATTTCTAGAAGGTACCTTGGAGATAGTTCTCTGTATATAATAATTGTTAAATTCTGTGAATTTAATCAGTTTAAAGGTTCATCAGTACTAGTTTTAATTATTTAACGAAATATACTTTATTATCCATTCAACTTCAACACTCAGACATACATGGGATTTTCTCAATGGAGCTTATCTTCTCCCTTTTTTTCGTAAGAGTATTTTACTCTCCAACTCGAAACGAATGTAATGCACTGCCTTGCATTTATATTTCCACTTGGCTAACATAGACAAACGCAAAAACACACACACACACACACACACTCATATATACATACAATTGCCGTAAACTGGAGGCAAGTGTGCGTACGTGTTGGCCGCGTGTGTTTTTTTTTCCTTTCTGTTCTGAAGGATGCACGAGGGCTTTAACTACATGTGCAACCTGTTTCCAGCCTGATGGGTGAAATATTTTTCAAAACTTTATTCACATTCGTGGCATGTGCAGCTGAGAGGGGGGTTGGGGCAAGGTTGAGTTCATTGTGACCACATTTCATGGCAACGATCATACGTCACGTTGGCCAGGCCTGAACTTTTTCCACCGCACCTCAATGAGGAAATTTCCAAGGTAAATACTAAAGAGTAGTATTTATTTTCAGTAGAAATATTAAGTTTCTTAAAGTAAATTAAGTGGAGGCACCAAAAAATTGCTAAAACATCCTTTCCAAAAAAACACAGACAACAAAAGAAGCTGACAAAAAATTGCATCAGACAAAAGCTAAGCACACACATTCTCTGACAGAGGGATAAATATTTCATCCCCTCCTCAATATCCTTTCCCCCCTTTTCTCGCTTTCAGTCAAGTCATTTGTCTGCCAAGGAGCCACCGAAAAAAAGGGATAAGAGGGATAACACACATATAGTTATTTATCAAGTTATAAGTTATGATGTCAGCATGCCGGCATTATGTGACTGATAAACCCAAACACAAACACAAGTGTATGCACAAATACACACACACACTCGTATCCTTCCTTCTTAAGGCTGCTCCTAAATGAGATGAAAAATCGAGGTGAGAAAATTTTGACATTGCCGTCATTTGTTGTGGCGCTCACTTAGGCGGCAGCTTTGGATACCCTTTACCAGAAGAGTATATGGACTATTTTGCAATTTATAAATAAGAAAACTATAACAAATAATATAGGTAATATAGTAATAAATATAATAAGAATATTAAGAGTAATTGTATTTATTATATATTTATTATATTTTCCACACCAACGAAAAAAGATCACAAAGTTAATTAAAATTGTATCTAATATATATTATTATTAGTCCCTGAAATTATTTTAACAATTTAAATGTAAAATACATGTACAGAGTATTTAAAAGTCCACTTTGAAAGTTCATTTTTCTTTTCACATTTTTTTCCCCAAGTTGCTCTCTCCTTAAATAATGATGATATGAGGAGAAAAGGCTAGAGGGAGCAACCCGCCGTCTCCCGCCGTTGCACAAACATTTGCATAATAAATTAAATCAACGGAGAAAAATAGAGGAAAAAAAGAGAGCTATATAGAGAGAGAGGGAGGGAGAGAGTTAGAGAGAAGAAATAGACAGAGAGGGAGAAGGCGAACTCGACGCAGTTGTAAATTAAAAGTTCATGCGATAGCAAGGACATGTCTCCCCCTCCACCTTCTCCACCCAATCCTTTGGCCTCAATGACACACTCTTAGAGGGAACCCCCTTTTGGCATCCAAAGCCCCCAAGCTTCCAGTTACGAGGCCGACTTCTACGCTAAGTTTAAGTGCAAAAGCAGTCATCAAGTCACCGCAGCCAAGTCCAAGTCACCGTAATCATCGTCATCGTTAAGAGGACATCACAAGGACACAGTCTCTTAAGGCAGCAGCATCACTAAAAAATTCACATTTCATTATGGCTTTTAATTTTCACGAAACTATAACCAATCCTTGGTACACATTTATTCGCCTTTAATAATCTTTATTAAATTTTCAAATTGCAGAAAGAAAATAGTAATTTTTCTCTTAATATTTTGCAGTCTTCTTTAATTTACAAAATAACTAGAAATAATATATATACAGAACCATTGCTTACAAGGGTTCTCCCCCTTCTATATTGAATTGCCCTTGGTAATGCTAATTTATATCCAGCCTGGGAACAATTCCACTTGCTAAAGTTTGTAATTTATTTTGCCAGTTACCCAACGCGTTGGCAACACCCACTTCATATTTGTTTTGCTCTTTTCTCAGGTTCAGTCGAGCTTAATCTAAACGCATTCGCAAACACGTCAAGCCACAAAAGTTGACTCTTTGCCAGTGTTTACAATTGGCAATAGTGTGGAAAATGTAATGGATAAACACACACACACACACACATGTAGGAAATGGGGGAAAATTGAGGTAAGAAGGATATGCACTCGGAGAAGAAACCTTTGCAAATTTACAGGAAGTTGCTACAAAAGAGGTTCTACATGTTTGCTTATTTAAAAAGGTATATTTATAATAAAATTCTAATAGTAAAGTGAAAAGAGAATTTATTTTAAACTTTATTTTAAGCCCAAAATTTTCCCTTAGTGTAGCAGCCATAACAATGTCAGTTGGAAAATAATGTTTTTGATGCCTGATGACGCATGTTGTAAGCCGAGCATTAATTAAGCGTTGGGATGCAATTTCCCAGTGCCCATAATGAGCTTTATGCGGCACCAAACTAAAGCAATAAAATCCTTCCAGAGTCAAGTGTTGCAACCACAATCTGTTAGCTGATGTGTGTGTGAGTGTGTGTGTGTGCGAGTTGCATCTTGTGGTCAGCTTGGTGTTGCATAAAAATACCATTTTAGCAGGAGACAAAACCCAGTCCCTCCTTTTGGTCCTGCGGTTTTCCCTCACACACACACATATACACACATTTCCCAAGTGCAAATTAGTTTTTTCTTGGTTACGTAGCTCGAACATAAATTTACATTAAGCACACACACACACGTAATGTTTGTGCCCACAAATAATTCCATCTAAATTGGGGGAAATTTCCCTTGAATTTCATGGATGGCATTTCAGTTCAATTTCGTTGCGGGTTTCGCATTTCAATTAGAAGCAATTATGGCAGGCTGAGAAGTGCAACATGTGACGCCAACTTTGGCGACGACTTTTCAATGTCTCTGGTTTCGATGTCCCTTTTTAGTATATATTGAAGGGTGTATTGGTTTTGTGAGGGAATTTAAACTGAATATTAAATGTTGTTTAAAATATAAGGGGTTTATTCTTAAAGAAGATATTATAAATAGGCTGAGTTGTTGAATTATTAATTTATAAAGAGTTTTGGGTTTATCAAATATCTAAAAACTTTATCTAGGATCGTTTTAAGCTCTTCAAAACAGTATAAAAATATCAATAAATGTTTTTAATAAATATTGATTTTCAACTATTTAAAATTATTTAAAATCAATTTTTTCTATTATTTAAAATCAATATTAAAGGGTATTTAGTAGGCTTAGTATCCTTTTTTTTTGTTCCTCGACAAATGTTGCCAATTTGTAGACAATTAAAAAACTTTACGTGTCTCGGCATTAAGCGAGCAAATTGTTTTAAAATTTCCTTTTGTGGTGAGGGGGAAACCCCCAAAAGAGATGGTTCGAAAAGGGCAGATGAAAATTCAGGGAAACAGAGAAGGAAAATGACTGCCAAAACTGATTTCAATCGCGCACATGTGTCGCATTTTCCGACCTCAGCCATCGTCAGGTCTCCCCTCTTTCAGCGCCCAAAGAAACTTTTGTTGGGGAATTGCGTACATAAATTCAATTAGTACGCAATGCCACAAAAGTAAATACTGATGACAAACTGAGTCGGAGGGAGGAAAATGTTTGTCCTGTGAGGAGGAGGAGGTTGAGCCTACAAATTCAGCGAAGACTGCTGCTGGGGCAACCGAAAACCCCGTTTGAAATTCTCACGCATTGCGCCAAAAGCGTTTATGCTTTGAAACCGTATTTGATTGCAACTGACACATGTCATGTGTAACTAAGAAGTCGCCACCAACACAGCCAGCAGGAGCAGCAAGGAGCAGAAGGAGCAGCAAGGACAACCTGTCGGAGGAAGGAAAATGAAGGGGAAAGATTGGGAGGAAAATCACCCCAAAGAGCAACAAGCGGAAACTGCGGTCTGAATGGATTCCCCGTCGAGAGATGCACTCCGTCCTAGAGACGTCCTGCCAAGGTGATCAAATGAAATGTGAGGAATTAAATGCATCTACCAGGAGAGAATTACAGAAATTAAAGTTAATTCAATTAATTGCAAGTTTGCATTGATTAATTGGTGTACTTAAATTGGGAAATTTAGCAAGGGAATGAAGAAGCTAAGAAGTTTATACATATAATTTTGTAATATAATTAAAGATTACTACTACTTTAATTTATTCAAGAAGTTCCAAGACTTGCTTTAAAAGTTTAAATTAAAAACAAAGAATATCTAAGTGATTAAGAACCATTTCCTCCAACAATACTCATTTAATTCTATAGAACCTTGTTGCTTTCATTGAAAATCTTCCCCCGGGTTATTCGAGCAATTCAAAGAAAACATTTAAATTTCCAGTTGAATTTACATCCCCCATTTTCCATTTTCGACCTGAGACCCAAACCAAGTGAAACGAATTGTTGGACACAATTTTGCAGGCATGTAATACGCAATTGTTAACTGTATTTCGAGGCAAATAGCTGACATTATGGGCCATGGGCGAAAGCTGGAAACATGGTCTAAGACAACTCAAAGTGTGCTCAGTTGCAGGGGAACAATGTCCTGCAGCCCATGGAAATGGAAATGGAAATGGAAATGGCAATGGCAATGGCAATGGAAATGTTGCAGTTTCAGCACAGTAGAAAGCAGGACTAGGACCAGAAACAGAAGCGTGAGCTGCGTTTACTCTATCGAGTCAACAATGAATTGAAAGCCGGCTCTAGCAGCTTCAAAATGAGCATCTGCCAGGACAATGGCAGGACGACAATGTTGATACAAGTGTCCAGGCAAATGTAATTTAAAAGAAAATTAATTAAGTGTTCCGAGAAGAACTGAAAATCAGACAAAAAAGACTAGTTGAATAGCAACAGAAATTGGCAATAAGTAAGGGAGCAGCCGCCTCGAGCGTATTTTTATTCCTTTCGGTGCATTTCTAATTACATGGCATGGAGAAGTGCTGGGAAGTCCTTGGGTGCTTATGCAGCAGCAACCTTTCGGTCATTTGCATGATTATAGCCCTGACCACAAAAAGGCAGCAATTTCATCCAGTCCCTTAGACCCCAAAAGTCCATCCTCGTTTGTCTCAATAAGGCAGCGCGTCAACTTTCATTTGTCATTGTGGGTGCGTTGCTGCAGCCAAGCAAACAAAATGCATTACCACAGACACAAGGACACCGAGGACACCGAAGACAGGAGCGAAAGGACAAGGACTCGACGCAGTTCCTTAGCAGCTGACCCGAAAAAAAGGCAACCCTCAACCCCTTAACGGGCAGACAAACTGGTACAGGAGCTACTTCTAAGGCAGCCACTGAGAACGCCCACTAAAGGACACGCAGAAATAAACCAAGGATATTTTAGAGTTTAATATAAATACTAACTAAATATAGATATAATTTAAAGATAGAAAAATGTTAAAGTATTATTTATATATTTAATTTACACAGGAAACTCTTTTCGTTGAATTTTTAGTCATGAAACATTAACCAAAACAACTATAGTTAATATCCCAGTAATTTCTACATTTTAGCTGCCTCATTTTTGATGACTTTTCTCTCAGTGTCTCTTGCCTTTGCTGCTATTGCTACTGCAGCCTGACTGCCTTCTATGCGAAATCCATTAGCAACTAAAGTGAAATTCATTGTTGCAAAAGTACATGTTGAAATAAATTGAGTTGTGGCAACATCAACAGCAAAAGCAGCAGCAGCAGCAGCAGCAGTCGAGACAGCAACAAAATTCAGCTTCTATCTCTTCTATCTTCTGCACCTGTTACGCATCCAGAGAGAAGGATAGAAAGCACAACAAGAAAAGAGACAGAAATGGCTGCACAGCAAAAGTTGTTTGTCTTTCGGTTGTGCCACGTTGCGTATGCGCAACATTTCAATGCAATTTATTAGCAATTTTCTCTTTTGCTTCTTTACAAGAGCTCAAGACCAACAAATATTTTCATTGAAAGTCAAAAAAATTTTTCATATTTAGTATAATGTCAGAGACATGTGGAAATTATGGATAGTAATCTGGTAAGAGCTTTAAGTAATGAATATGCAAGGA
This sequence comes from Drosophila serrata, assembly GCF_035046125.1. Classification (NCBI taxonomy): domain Eukaryota; kingdom Metazoa; phylum Arthropoda; class Insecta; order Diptera; family Drosophilidae; genus Drosophila; species Drosophila serrata. The sequence continues at coordinate 2,613,418 of NW_028257173.1, read as the reverse complement.
AAAAGCTAAAATTAAAGAAAAGGATATTTATGGGAAGATTTTACATTTTCATATCTTTCTAAAGTAAAAACGTTTACAAATATTTTGAGAAAGAGTCTATAAAGGTTGTAAAATTATTGCTATAATTACAACTCATAATAATATTTATTGCTGTAAGTACTTAGTAACCTTTAACACATATTTTCCTGTACACATTTCCTATAATCCTCTCGAAATTTAGCCACTCGAAAAATTGGTTATACTCTCCATTTCCTATCGATAGAACATCGCTGTGCATTACGAGCTGTACAAGTCCCCGGAAAATGTTATGTAATTGCGTATACGACACGTGCGCCATGCAGCATGCCGCATGCAACGTGCAACGTCATTAGCCATAAAAGTTCAATTCATTTTGCGGCGACAAGTTGCAAGTCCCACACACACATACCAGACACACACACACACATAGATATATAGCCACACACGCACACTCAAACCCGGCCACACACAAATTATTTTGTTGGTCTGACTAAGCCCGAAAGAGCCAACCAAATAAAAATGGAAGAGAAATTTTATTTTAATTTGCGTGGACATGGGTAGCCTACTTAATTGCGGCGGCAAAAGGGACGGAGTAGAGGAGAGTTGGTAGTGGATACGGCTAAAGGTTTCATATACACACTTGCACTGAGAGAAAAAAATACACAAAATATATTAATTGAAAAGCGATTTGATTTAATTTAATATATGCGTACAAATATCAAAAAAGAAAGGAAATAACTAGAAGAAGCCGATATTTATTTACCCTTGAAGTAATTTGCAAGTAATATTAATATTTAATATTCAATTCTTTGACAAAATGTTTAGTTACTATCGATTAGATACAAAATGCTTAATTTCTTCAGTCCAGGTCTAAACCGGAAGTAACCAGCTGATATTCACAACATCGCAAGCATTTCCTCTCTCCCAAACAAGCCTAAACATCGTGAAACATCGCAAAAACATCGCCGCCCTACATACCGCTGAACGAACTCTCCCTCTCTCGGTCGCTGTTGGAACTTAGTTGCTCCACCTGGCGATGTAAAATTGGGGACAATATCGATAGTCAAAGTACTAGATCGATACTCCGCCATCGAACATAGCCATCGTATAGTATTACATCTCTAGCTCCAAAATAAAAGACAAAAAAGAACGAAAAGACCTCCGCGCCGGTAAAATGTGAAATAAATAGAAAATTACAGCTTAAAAACCAGTGGCAGGTGCCAAAAGTGCGGGAGAACAGCGATCCCCACAGTGTAAAGTATAAGTGAAGTGGGGGCAGCTGAGCTGGAGCCGTGTTTTCGCTTTTTAATTCATTTAGAACCAAGATCAGTGTGTGATTTGATGGATAGTTTCTTTTTGTTGTTTTTTTGATGTGCAAGTGCAACAAATGTGTAGGAAATGTGTGTCTTAAGTGTGTGCAACACCGTCGATAATGTTAAAGGTCTTTTTCGTTCTTTATTTGTCCGCGATTCGTTTACTAATTCGCCGTTGGGATCTATAGCAATGCGCAATCTATGTGGGGGTGAGTGCAACAACAACATTTTCTTGTTTTCCTTATCCTCGAACTTCGCTGAGCTCGCGCGCTAGAATTTTTTTCTTCTCTGTTATTGTTTTGCTCCCGCAATGAAAGTGGAACCTAAGAGCGCGAGCGCCACTAATTAAATACGATCCACTCTTGGGGCTCTCAATTTAGAGATTTGGAGAGGTGGAAGACAGCGTTTGTTTACCTTTTTATTTATTGTCAATACTACGGGCTAGCAAAACTTAATGAAACTCTACTTCTGCAAATATCTCCTTTAAGCCTTATTTAACTATATATATTATATTATTATTATTATTATTATTATTGTTATTATTATTATTTTTATTATATATTAAAATTGAAATTACATATGTACATATATGACCTTAAAATAATTGTTTTGAAGTTGACCAACATAAATTAATTACATCATATGTATAAATATATTCTATATCTTCTCTCCTTATTTTTTTGTAACCAAAATTAATTTAATCTAATTGCAAACTACAAGGGTTTAAAAACTTTAGCGTGCCGAAGTTAGTTTCTTATCTTATTTTACATAATTTTGTGGAAAAATCAAATCCTAAAAAACTTACAATTAAGTCAAAAATGCATTGATCTTAATTCGGAAAGCTTTAATATGTTAGTTTTTATTAGATTAATAAATCTGCAAACTAAATTTAAAATTAAAAAAAATTATTTTGTGTTGTCAAATATGTTTTAACTTCTTATCTTTTTTTTTTTAATTGAAATTGAATTTTAAATTTCGAAAAAAAAATTTTTTTTCCTGACATCGCTAAATAGATTCGCATTTTTATACTGATCAAGAATATATATGATTTATAGGGTCGGAAATGACTCCTTCACTTCGTTTTTAGCTTTGAATGAAATTATAATATAATCTCAAATATTTCTTCTAAGAATTTTTAATAAAAAGTACTTAAAAAGTACTAATACAACTATAAATGGTACTCATTAATCTATATTCTCAGTGTACAACTAGGCACTTTACTGTAACCCAAAATTGTGTCATCTTTTGGTTTTGCGCACACAAATTTCGGTTTCCGCTGGACTCTTGTCAGCCTCTCTCTCTCTCACACACTTGCTACTCCATTATCCCCCTTATCCCCCCCCCCCCCCCTGCATGTCCATAGCCCCCCGTCCATGTGTCCTGTTCAACTAGGCCTAAACAATTTGTGGCTAATTACACGGCATTGCCATCAATTGCAACCAGATACGGATACCGAGTGCAGCAACAATGCCACTTGTTATTCCTGTCCAGGCTGTTGGCGAAAAAAAAGAGAAAAACACATGGCCAAAAGTTATTTTATAATTAAAAAGAGAAGGCCAGAAAAGAGAGCTTCTTTTGTGCATACAATTTGTTGGACCTTGGCAAGTTTAATTGCAGGAAAACTACAACTAAAAAAGATATAAAATATTAAGAAATTGCCTTTTTGAAAGTTTCAGCTAAAATTACATTTTCAGTCTCTCTCATTCTGTGAGTAAAATTTGACGTATTTTCCCTTAGGGTTCCGAAAAGCCCACCGGCATAAATTTATGTCTGCAATTAAGTCAACCGCACTCAGTTTTTATTCCAGCTACCAGTTCTGCGCTGCAGAGTGAAGTGCAGTGGCAAAGTTTAATCAGAAGGCTGGGAATAAGTTTTGAACAAAATATTCAAGTGATTAAACAGTCAAAATGTAGGAAAATTATTTTATCTAGCTGGGAAATACTCAACATTTTAGTACTTTAATCAATGAAAGAGAGAGATAAAACATTTCTACTTGGGCGTGATTTTGGTAATAATTCTTGATATATTCAAATTAATCGTTTAGCTAGAAATAAATACGATTTTAATAGCTTTTTTTTTATTGATTTAAGCTTCTCTAATACTAATGTGAGCTTTACTCTTGATTGTATATTAAATTTAAATTCAAAAATCAACATTAAAGGAAACGTTTTTAATGTTTTATAGGTAGTAAACTTAGAAGTGCTATGAACGTTAAAAGAAACCAATATATTAAACATAAACTTATAATTAATGACTATATCTTAGCAACAGTAAATATTTTTAATAGCAACCCTGTGACTTTTACAATGGTTAAATTACTTATTAAATTACTCATATTTTTAAGATTCAGCTTGTATTTCCTGCACTTGAGAAAGATATTGCGTACACGCCATGTATGTTGGGGTACATTTTTAATCAAGTCTTATCATCAAGCCCCAGACATCTCTCTGGAATACCTTTTCCTTTTATTTTTTAAGCTTTGCTGTTATATTTTTTGCTACCTTTTAATGTCTGCCCTTTTGTGGCTTGTAATAAAATCAGCACGAAATTGCCAAATTATTTAGATTTGGCATCAAAAGAGGCGCCGCGGTGGGCTGCAGCCATATCGTCAAATGAGCAATAAAAAGTGTCTTTTATGACCCATATGACAGACGGTATTCCATAGATATTTGCATAACTTTGAAGGTATCAGCATCAGCAGGTAGAAAAGTAATGGGGAAAGGGAAATTCAGCGGGTTTTTTTTATAAATTGCTTTTTTATTGAAATAAACAAAAGCCAGGCGACAGCTTTAAGCTGAAGTGCTCACCTTGAATTTTCGCTTGGCAAAAGAATAATACGAGCTGAGGAAACTTCTTCAGAGATTACATAAAGATTACTCGCATTTGGCTATATCCGCAGTATGTACATATCTAAGCTGACATAAATTTCGAAAGAAGAGAATTATTTTGTTACGCCATTTGGAGGCGTCGCCAAAGAAGTTTGCCGCATTCCATTTTGCCTGTTGATAAATAAATATGACAACAAAACGTTCGCCCAAGATAAATGTGTGTGCAAAGACGACAACGAACTGAGGTAACGAAGGCTTATACAGTGCTTACCATAAGGGATAAGTCGGAAAGAGATTGGAAATTAAATGTCAAGTATAGTAACATATGATAAATTATAATTTCTTGAAGGGAAATAAATTCAGCAATTTAGGCTTGAATTTGATTATTTTTTTAGAGAAGGATTCATTTTTGACCCTTAAAACCATATATATTATTGATCAGCCTTGTCCCGAGAAAAAAATACATTTTTGAAATTTTTTCAATATTTTTTTAACATTTAAAATTGTTAAAATTTGACAAAAAAATTGATTGTTTGAAATTCAAAAACTCAGTATACAGATTTATTTGCCATATAAAAACTAGCACAGAAAAGTTATCCGAAATGAAATCAAAGCATTTTTACCTTAGTTATGAAATTTAAAAAAATATTGATTTACCCTAAAAATAAACTCCTAAAAATATCGATTTCTTATAACTAGGATACACATATCATAGGTTTTCTTAATGGTATACAAAGTCCAAATTTGTATTATGATGTATATTATGATTTAAGTGTATTTTGTGTATAAACTTACTTCCAATACCTTACCAAAAGCCAAGAAGACAAAAGCCTCGAAATCGCATTCTAAACTTGGCATATTTGCATAAAGAACTGAACTGCACTTTGCTCCCTGACACCGAAACATAAACAACAAGCTCGCCCATGGGACAGGTAAAAAATTGAGGCACATTTGTGTGAGATTGCAGATGCGATTCGTATTTGATATTTCATATTTTTGCATGCATATAAACATAATTATAATGCAGCCAGAGAACAAGAAGTACGTGCAAAAGCCTCTTACATCACCGATATTCGAGGACAATGGCTTTTAAAGTGAGGTGAAACAATAGAAAATAAATGGAATATGGGGCATAAAGAGTAGATATATTTTTGTTCAATGTTTTTTAAAAGCTAAGAAATAGTTGTGAGATAATTATGATAATATAATATTTATAATTTATCAATTATATTAAATACTACATGTATTTCCCTCTCTATTATTTTACCATTTCTTTCAAGGACACTTTTAATATCTCACTTTCACTTTGATCAAAACCAATTTCCAATCCAATTTCACGCCAAGTCCAATACACCCGTTCCACCCATAGCCAGGGTATCTCTATACATATCTAGGAACAACAATCAACTGCAATCAAAATAGAAAAGCCGCACAATTTTCTCTGGCATGCGGCACATGATGCAATATTTCCATAATTTTCCCTTCACCGACCAAACAGCACGTTTTTCCATCAGTTCGCTGTGCATTGTTGTAAATGTTTTACATGCCAAATTATGCAAAAATACAATACGCCATACATATTCAAATACTTTTCGGAAAGTTCCATAAATACACAGACATTGATCCCCTCTTACTTGTTCGGCTTTCCCACTCTCTTTCCCCATTTCCCATCGATTTGGAATATTTGAATTTTTAGAATTTGCCTGTCAAAGTCCAATAATGACATGTCACGCTGTTTTCCCTTTTTCTCTCCTCTTACCTCTCTCTCAGCCTGTCGATTTATTTATGCTGTTATTTTGCGGAATTTTCACTGGTTTTTCAGCTGACGCTATTTTGCATGGGGTACAAGGTCAACGGTGTTGCACACAGTTGATGTGGATTTCATGGGAATTAAGTTTGATTTGATAAAGGTCATGTTCTGTGTCCATTTCTCCACTTTCTCCTCTCTCTGTGTTTATTTCCGATGATCTGATAACGGAATTTGCAATTATGACAAAACGTAAATGGTTTAAAGTATTTTTTGAGTGATGGAATTGAGGAAAATGGGGAAAAGTGGCGCCTGGCAAATCGGATAAATTGATTGGGTCTGCATATTGGCATTGATAGATTTGCGTCATGTGGTTTTTCTATCACATTTTCAATGGAAAACCGGAATGGCACATATTTGAGTGAAAGGCTAAAGCAAACATTTCAGGGGAAGGTATAAGATACTGTTGAGAAATTTTAATCTAAATATAAAAGTTTAAACTAAGATTAAAGTTGATCGTTTGCTTTATTTATATTGCTGGTATTTTAATGTTTAATTAATAAAAAAAAGGAAGAAACTTGACTGTCTAAGGAATCCTAACCCTTTCTTTAAATTATCTTTCCAAAAACTTTCCCTAATGCAATTACACAATCTAACCGAAAAAGTCAAAATTTATTTGTTTGTTTATATTCCTTTTTCACACCTTCATCTCCAAAATGCAAGCTTTCACTTCGTATCCTGATTATTATTCCACGAAAATAAGCAAAGAAGCTGGCCTATGTTGAGTAGTTTTTGGTACTCCTGGCCACAGGATAACATCTGTCCCATCGAAACCATCCTATTCGACAGACAATTCTGATGCGCTTGGGGTTCCTCCTGGATTTTCTGGTCCTTTTGTATACCCATTCGCTTTGGCTGGCCAAAAGACCATTAAAAATATTTTTTCTGCCCATTCAGCATTCAATAGAAATTTACATCACGTCGGAAATTTTTACATACGCATGTATGTGGGTGTCGTGTCCTCTGCTAAAAGGACATTTTGTGACGGCCAGAAAATGGGGGAGTAAGGATGAAGGGGAACCCCTCGTTGGCGAGTGTCGCGTTGAGCATACTAACACTTTTTTGTATGTTTGCTTAGCTTAGGTTTTTCACCTGACAAAAAAAAAGCATCAGGGGTTGAATTGTGGCAGCCTCAAAGTAACGATAATAAAAGCCAGGAAGAAAAAAGTCGACCGACCTGTGGCAGGAAACTATATATATTGCCACATAGGCAATTTCATTGTGCGATATATATATATGTGTATATATTCAGACAGATATTCCTGGGGACCCTTGGCAAATTGGTTTACCCTTTTCACGGGATTTTAGTTGGCCTCAAACACAGAGAAAAAAAAATGTACAAGTTGTAGTTCGAGAACTACTTTTATTTTCTACAACTTGAGCTGAAAATATGTTCTTAGAAGCAATTTTTAATATATAATATAATATAATAATAAATAATATAATATAATAATATAATATTTATAATATAATAATATAATATATTATATTATCACTTTCTTGAAAACCCAATATTTAGTAATTTTTTTATACTCCCAAAAAGTAATTCCTGCTCTCAATTAGTTGGCCCGCCCCTAAGGTAAGTTGGTAAAGGGGGCGTGTCTCTAGTGGGAGTTGCACAATTTGCTAATTACCGCAATCAAAGTTGCCTCGTTGGCCAAGAACGAACAGCTTCAAAAGCACAAAACTGATAAATTATAAATTAAAGAGAATCTCTGGGAGAAGTTGTTGCCCCCTTCATCTCTATCTTTAGTTTACAGAGCCAACAGTTTTTGGGGGTTCCGCTAGAGTTTTTTTTTTATTTTTTTTTTTAATTTCTCTCGTGTTTCTGCATAATTTACGAGTTAAACTCGCTGCCGATATTTCAATTACTCTACAGCATCGTAGAGGAGCCTCTTTTCAGTATTCCAGAAGCAATTTCAATTGAGCTTAGTGCTCGTGGAGTACGCTCTCTGGTAGGCGGTTTTTTGTGTCTCAAGGCGAAATTAGTGGCCAGAACTGTGGCAGATTACAGGCCAGGAGGCCAAAAGCGAACTTCAAACAATTATTTGCCCAGCTGGGGCTGGCTTTTAATTTGCTTAGCCCCATGCCCCATGAATAATGCAGTACAAAAGAACCCGGGGACCGAGATGAATTTTTGTATAATTGCAGGGCGCACAAATTTCGCTTAGAATCTCTCTCTTTTTCTCCCCGGGCCCAGATAATTGCCGTGGGAGAAAATGGGGGGGAGGGGGGAGAGGACAACGAAAAGTTAAATGTAAATTAAGCACTTTCCTTTTTCTTTACTGGAGTAAAATGTAAGTTTTTATCTTATTCTTAAGTTAAATATTCACCTGCTACAACAGAACCAAAGTGAATTAATATGCTGGTAAAGGCAAGGAAGCGGAAAAATAGGGCGTTAGTGGAAGCTCTTAAGACATCCTTTAGATTATTTCCTATACTATATAATATATTCATTTTCTATAGAATCTATTGCTAGCACACTCTATTGCCATCGAATTGATTAAGCTTTCATTTCAAGGCTGTAAATTCGAGTCCTATTTTGGAGGCCTCAACGCATCGATTAATTATGGCTGTCAGCATGTAAATTGCGCTAAATTATTATTATCAATGCTGTTGCCCTCGATGACAAACATTCAATATCGCGAATGTGTCAGGCTCGACTGACAACGCGGATACAGATATGTTTGTGTGTATGGAAGCCGCTGGAGCGGAGCGACCAAATTGCAATTGTGATATTGACAATAATGCAATCAAATAATCAATCAATTAATGTCTGCCTGAATTAATGTTTGAATATTATGTGCCATCGTCAATGCCATCATTAGCACTAAATTCAATTATGTCGCAGGACGCAGGATGCGCGCGGTACTCGCATCCGATGATTCATCATTGTTAGGCAACTTTTTTTGTCGGTTTGTTAACATCCCAGGAGCCCCTGGCCCAAACATCACTCACAGCAATTTTTGTTTTATTTATTTTTGGTTATTTGGAATGTTTCAAAATTAGTGGCTCAAATTCAGGTCCCTTGGAAATTATGATATGGCGAGAGCACCTGGAGTTAAGGAAAAACTGAACATAATTGTTGGCGGCGGCATTTGTGATGTCTATCGCGATGGCTTCAATTTCGGATCCTTTTCCTTCTGGAGTGGCCTTATCGCATTGGCTGCCTTTTGCTGTTTTCTGGCCTATTTCCATATGAACAGAGATCGAATAAATCAAATGGGATGAACGCCATAGATTGGAAATAAAACTTGTACGGATAGGGAGATCAATAAAATGATATTTGAGCCGGTACATTTTCAGCTTTTTTTTATTATTTCATATTTTTTTTATTTATTTTATTAATAATATGGTTTTGGGGAAATATAATGTAAGAATTTATAGTTAAAAGTACTAAAAGTAACAGTTTATGATTTTTTTTATATCTTCCTCAGTTAAATTTAAAGTACGAATACCTTGCTTTCTAAGAACTGTTTACTCCATCAATTTTTATTTATTTTTTTATGCATCCGCTTAACTTTTCTGAAATTTCTTCTTAATTCCTGGATAAATCTGAACATATATATAGGGTCTCCCCTTTGTATATATCCTAGGACTTGACTTGCCCCAAAAAGTATGCTATGCCACTTCCAACTCGGTCGATATATTTGATGTGACTCACCTCTCTTCCTCTCTCCCCTCGTATATAATAATTTTTAACTTTATTTGATTTATGCATCATTCACGCGCAATTTATCGAAAGAATTACGCATAAGGTCAGTGCAAAAAAAAGCGCCAACGATTCATTATTCACTCTTTTTTTTAACCCTTTCGGTTAAGGGAGAGTGTGCAAGGATGCCTTGTTATTGGGTAGTTTATAATGCAGTAAAATATAACTGATTTTCAATGTTGTTTACTCAACTTACATGCCTTTTGATTTACGTGCGTGTGTGTGTACTGCACATATGTATGTATATATGTGTGTGTAATGCATCTGTATGTATATGTACATATATCAATAGCAGCTGGCAACAACAAGTGCAAACAACAATAATAAAGAGGCTGACAGGCAGGCAAGCGTAAGCCAATGCCTGTTTATATATTTACTTAACTTTCATGGGCCCTGCATTTACCACAACGCAAGTGTATTTGTTTAATACACCCATACAGCAGGGTATACGATTCTAGGACTAGAAAATATCATTATTTTATCTTGAAAATTTTATTTATAATTCTATAAATAAGTTCTTATAAAGTGATCAAGGTATTTTAAGAGTTCTTTAATAAATAAACAAGTTAAGAATTGTGCTGTGGATTGCAGTATCTTTATATTATTATTAAATATACTAAAACCTATTATAATTATGATCATTTCCGATTATATAGAAAGTTTTTTATGATATATAATTTAGTTTAATAAGCAGTTCTTAGTTATATCACTACTTCATCTCTATAGTTGTAAGTAATTAGCTAAATTAACATTTGAAACAATAATTCCTATTCCTATTAATTTGACCACCACATTGCACGCGTCAAATTTGCATAATTTCATGCACAACTGTACCAGAGGGAAAATGAGTGACATTGCGTGGTCCTGGAGGAAGGCAATGGCAAAGGAGCGTTGGATAAATATTTGCATATGTCACAAGCACAAAGCCAAAGAGGGCGTGGAAGCCTCACACAGTTTGAGTGATGTCCACCAGAAACATGCGTTTATTTTTTTGTGTCGGAATATCAATGTTTGATTGATCAACAAATTACAGCATTTAAAGTGACTTTTGCCAGTGATATGGCAAATTGGCAGGTAACATAATGAAAATAAATTAATTATTTAAATGCAAAATGGTTATCTGCTCAGAAGCTGTTTAAAGTATTCACTTTAAACTTTGAATATTGCTTGAAGATTCCTTAAAGTTCTTGCTTCTTGTTTCACATTTTCTTTTTCATTTACCTTGCATCTTTCGGTGCACCTAGAAACATTCATCGATTGGCCATATTTCTTGTTATTTTATTGCTTTTTTCTGCCCTGTGCGTTTCATCTTTCATACGCACTCGATATTCAGGCAATTCACTGAAAGTGCCATCATCATTCCTTCCATATGCAAAAGCCAAATAACATTCTTGGTTTTCCTCCATTTTCCACTGTATTTTCTGCCGTCTCCGGTTTTCATTTCCCTACCATCGTTTGGTCTCTGTCAGCTTTTGTTAAAGGCTTGTGGGTCGACTCCTGCTGTTGCAACTTCAGTTGATGCTGCCACCGTCAAGTCGCTGGGACTAGAGACTTGAGAAGCCGCAGGATACTGGACCGTATCCTCTAAATTTTACACTTTACAAAAGGATTTATTTGAGAAATCATATTAGGTCCTTTAAAACTGAACTATGCATGGGTTTACCTACTTTTTATAGAAGTTATTTATGAGTTGCTTAGTATTTTATAATATTAAAAACATTTTTAATTCAATCTTGTATGCTTGATATGATTTCTAAGTTCTAGATTTCCTTTTGTTGAGTGTAGTCCTTTGCTGTCCTTGCTAATGAAACAAAAACAGACAAGTTAATGTACAGTTGATGTACCATCTAATGGTTCTCATTGCCACGCCCTCATTTGGTTATCCTTCCCATCCCAATCCTCACCCCCGCTGAGATTTGCATAAAAAGCTGGCGAAGCTGACCGTGCTAATTGAGTGAGTAAGCGGTTGCCGGTTGGCTAAAACTTTTCGACATTCTAATGCCATTGTCAAGCTGCTTCTTTGCTTCGCTGCTGGAACTAGTTAACATTTCCGTTTTCCCAAAGCCATCACAGTTTCAGCATCGCCCACTTACCTTTTGCTGGTAGTTCTCATGAATATGCCTTTTATAAATAATTCAAGCGCATTTAGTGATAGCTCGGCCTAAGCCCTTGTGCAGAGTTCCAGTTTCATTTGTGGAGCAAAATTAACAGAGCGCATTGAGTGGCCATTTCACCCGATTTCGGAGACAAAGGATACCCGGCCCCCCGCCTCCGTAAGTCAAATGTCGCAGGACGATGAGAAAAGGACCCAGAGGTAGTGGAGACTCGGGTGAAGGCGGCACAAGAAATTGACGGAAGTCGAGACCTCTCTTTCTAAATGCAAAAACTAACGGGGGTGGTTTCAAAAGTTAATTTGCTAAGTTGATTTAAAATGGTTAAGAAGTCTATCAAAGCATTTTATAATAAATATAAATGTAACAAAATTGAAAAAGCAGTTAATATGCTTTTTTAATTCTAAAATTCTTTTTAAAATTTTAAAATCAGTAAATTACTCATTTCTAAATGAGTTATTGCAGCAATTAAAATAATCAAATTTCACTTTATCATTAAACTAGTTTTAAAATAATTTAAGGCTATTTCAAACTTAAAAATAATATTAAAAAACCTTCAAGGCCTCTGCTATATTTTTAAACCTACCCTCTCTCTGCCTTTCCTAGAATCATATTTGTCGACATTCCTTTCAAAATCAGCTTTTACATGTTCCTTGTAATTATTCAAGCATTATTTATTGCAAAGCCAGCTGCTCACCTCCTACCCTCTTTCCTGTTTTAGTTCTGTTTTATGGAACCTACTCCTGGACTTCCTTTCTGCTTGCCTTACAAAAGTGTTGCCTACTTTGCAGGGCATTTATAAATTACCAGCTCAAAGGGCATTAACAACGAGTACGAACGAACGAACGACAAGGACAACAAATCCACTCACTGGCTAAACAAAATAACACAATTTACAGTTAATCTAAATTGTTTTGGCTTTTTATTAGCCGCACCAGCAAAGAGGAAATAAGTTTTTTGTGGCTGCTGCAACCGAACTTGATAAAACTTGAGCAGAGACAGATGGAGATGGGGAATGGGGAGAAAAGCTGGGATGCTGGGGGTGGGTGGTACATGATATAGCAACAGCAAAAGTGACTTTATTATAATTTTCAACTTTTGATTTACTGCAGGGCTCCCACTCCCACTCCCACACCCATACCACCCACACGAAATGGCAGGCAGCACAAAAGCCAAACAAAATGAGGCTAATTTTTACACTCGCACACACACACACACAGTCAGACAGACGCAACAATGGCGAAAGAGATAGCAAGTCGCACACAATTGCAAAAGTTTTTTAACATAAGAAAACAAGAGCAACTCAAGAAAGACACAAAAAAAAGCTCAAAGAACTGGCGAAGATTTCACAAAATTACAACAATAAAAGCGAGCAATAAAATTAAGCATTGTAATATGGCGACAAAAAGCCACAAGAAGCAAAATGAATTTTACAGAATTAAAGTTGAAGTATTTTTGTACAACAAGATTACATAAAGAATTTTTGAAGAAAAGAGAAGCTAATAAGTTACATCAATCAAAGCCAAGATTACATCAATCGTTACAAGAAACTTATGTTTCAAATCAAAATCTTCGCCAAACAGTTCATATTTAATTCAATTAGTGACACAAATGCCTCAATTTCATGGGATTTAATGCTCAATAAATACGAACAAACGGCTTTAAGTTGAATTCTTATATGTAAAGGACATGAAGGCAACCCCTTTGAGTCGAAAGGGTTCGGGGTTATATTCGCACTACCTTGGCAAATGTAGCACGTTCCATAATTGCAAATCAATGAGCTGCTACTGAGGCATACAATGGCATCGCTGATTATGACGATGGCATAACGATGATTACGCCAATTGTCCCTCTAAGCTTCCTCCGTCCACCCCCTACTCCTCCTGTGGCCACGCCCCCTTTTTGGTGTATATGTGTGTATAGCATTTTAATAAATTACGTGACAAACTGCAATACTATATATCTCTACCTCGCTAAAGCCACCTTTTGACAGATGTACACTGGAAATGTAATGGGATTTAATTTATAATTTGATCAGATATATTATATAAATTTATTAAGAAATTTATATTCATTTTGAAGCTTTTCAACGATTTAAGTAAAAGTAATATTAAATACTATTTTATACATAAAATTATTTAGTAAAGTTTTACCCTTTTGTCAGAATTGGAATAATTAAAAGAACAAAAAAATTATGCCAGACATTCCAGTCGTTGCTGAAAATCACTCTAAATGAATAAAATATATATAAGGTAGTAAAAAATGGTAATTTCTTTTGGTAACACTATTTAAACAATATGTTTTTAATATTATATATTCAAAGGGATAAATGAAATAACAAAGAATATGTTTAAAAGGCTTTCCAATCTTGTGAAATTATGAAAGTAATAATATCATTAATTCAGTACCTCCATAAAGTTTAGTACTATCAAAAGAAGTCATAAAATGAGATATATTATTAAGATTTAATGAATAAAGTTTGTAGTTTTATGAGGAATATACAATATTATATTTAAAACTTGCGTTTTGCTTATTTATTTATTATATCATTAAATTAATATCTTTAAGAAGCTTTCTCACTTGCTTTTTAAATAAGTAAAAATAATTATTAAAATCTAATTTAAGTAAGGTACTCCTTTTGTTGTCATAACAAGGGAAATATTGATATAAAATCCTGAATTTAAGTTGTATTACAATTAAAACAATACATTTATATTCTCTTAAGCTTGCAGTACTCTAAATAATAATAAATTTTCCACAGTATATTGGCCACAGCAGCAGGTGGCGCCTCCGAAATTGCAGCGTTCTCGAATTTCCTTAATGTAGGCTCATTAGTTGGAGGGCATTAAAGCGGCATTATGAGCGGCAAATTCGTGTTGCGAACGGGGGAGTGCTATAGTATTCGGTGTACATGGAATCGCATTAGTTGCTGGGACTGCTGTTGCAATTTGCATTTGGCAAACGTCTCCGACATTTGCATACTCATATCTTGTTGCATATAGTCAAAGCTCGGTCCCCATCTCGCGGGATCTGCTTTCCCTCTCTTTTCCTTAACACTGCAGCGAAACTTCAGTGGAATTTGCAAAACGAAATGACAAAGTTTGGCACACAGTTAACAATATTAAATCGGATTTCAAAAGGCGGCATCGCCTTTCTTTCCCCGTTACCAGCTGAAAATGTAATTACATTTTGCCTGTTTTGTGTGTTAACAAACCGTATAATTGGCCCAAACTGTGACCTGCTCGAACTGCAGGTCCCCAGCTGAGTCCCAGCAACAGTTGGCCGCATTTGAGAGCCGGATTTGGATTCCAGCAGCAGCAGCAATTCCGTGTCGAGTTCGGCATGTTTAATGAGTGCCGCCCGAATTTTTGGGACATAAAAAGATATGCCAAGGGAATAGGTTACTTCTTTGGGATTCCAAAAGATGGTGTTGTCTATCAAAAGAGTTTTATTAAATTTTGGGAGTCTAAAAGTGTTGAGAGTTAATTATAGGTAGAGAGATGTTTTAGAAAAATTGAAAATAAATACTATATACATGTATGTATCATATAGCTCACAGAGAAAAGATCATTAAATGTTATGGAAAAATTCTCTGCCTCCAGCTCTCTTTCTGTTATCATTCTGTTACTCTCTATGTCTCTCTGCCTATCTCTGGAGATATCTCTTACTCTCTTGCTCTCAATTTCTCTGTTCTCTTTCCTCTGGGACTATAAATAGAGGCACTGCTGCCGCTCCGGCCTCAGTCTGTTCATGGCCTTCCCACTGTTAACATCTATAGTGATAGTGCGTAGTGATAGTGATTAAACTTCGATCCCAAAATGATCACTTGGCCAATGCAATACATCTGGATAAACAGGAGAAGAGGAAGATCGCTTCGATTAAACCATGACAAGCCTAGTCACCAAGAATATATCTCTATACTGAAAGGAATTATGCAATGATGAAACAGGGATAACCGTGTGTTCCACCATTCAGAGTATAAGTTCACTTAGAAGCTTGAAACTTAGTGAAGGAATTGTTTCCGACCCTATAAATCGTATATATTCTTGATCAGCATCAAACGACGAACTTATCTAGCCAAGCAAGAGAAACAATATTTTTTACAAATGTTTTTTTCCAAATTTTTATGAGGCTAAATGTGAAAATTTTCAAAAATTGACAAAATTTTAAGTCTCATAAATTAGTAAACTGATTTATTAACCTAACAAAAACTAACACAGAACAGTTTTCCGAATTGAAATTAATGAATTTTTGGCTAAGTTATGATCAAATAATATTTACACCAGTGCGTATACGTAATTTTGGGACTGCTCTTCGAAATCGGTATTACATCATTAAAATAATTAAAATTTGACAAAAAAATTAGTTTATTAAATTTAAAAACTCAGTACACAGATTTGTTAGCATTATAAAAACTAGCACAGAACAGCTTTCAGAATAGAAATTAATGAATTTTTGGCTTAGAAATGATCAATTACAAGTTGGACTTCCTAAGCCAAACTTTTTCTTCCTAAAGTTGGCTTCCTTTCTTGATATAAATATTTTATATAATTTCTTTTTAAAGCATTCTTCTCTCTATTTTCTTCCCTCACTATCTCGTCAGACTCCCATTCTCATTGCAGTTTTGCATCCTTTCTTTTTGGGGGGTTGTTTTTAGCCTTTAGTTAACCCATTCCCTTTGTCATATCTGCACTGGCAGCCAGAGGAACTTAATGAAATTTCTGCGGCTACTCAGTGAACCAAAGCAAACAACGGAACAATGCTTTGGGTGGTGGGAGGGGCTGGGGAGGCAAACCCGAAATATATAAAGAAAACGGAAAATTCAAGACCCAACCGGGCAATGCGGCATGAAAAATTGTGTGTTGTGGTCAGCTGAAATGAGGCAAATATTGACTTAACCTGGAAGCGAATCAACTATTCGTGTATGGGATGTTTTGATCTCATTATCAAAGTGAATGAAAATCAGGACGAAATCAGGGCATCGAGGGATCTGCAAATTGATTTGCCCCTTTTGGGTCACTGGTCTCCGGACTTGCCCAGTTTGTGTGTTTGCTTTTTGCACTTGACACACTCGGAAGCCATGCGTGAATCTTTTTTCCTCCCGGCAGAAAATCCAAACTTCGAGAGGCAGGACAAGCCATTAATTGATTTTCCACACACTTCAATGGGCATTCAAGAATGAAAGTGAGTGGTCAGTGGGTGAGCTTCAATGATCGACGATGGGAATGCCCTGTTTATAGTTCTAAGAATATATTATAGTCAGCTTTTTAAAGGGGAGAAGTTCTTAGTCATATTGGTATGTAGTTGTAGAATTACTCAATCATATTAGTTTCTTATCACTTTACCAATGGAATCGCTGGTGTTTTACAGTGATAACAGCTATGATTCTCTCATATATCACTTGCATATGAATGACAGATCGAAAAAACGATATCGAAATTAATAGAAGTTGTGCTCAGGAGTATACCGACTAAAGACAACTTCTCTTTCACTTAGGAATTTGACTAGAGTATAAAATTCCTTGAAGCTAGCAATTATGATAATTAGACCTGGATATATTTCCCGTCAAGATAATGCCTGGAAAAAATGCTAAGCCCGCAAGGTTTTTTATTAAAATTAAAGAATAATGGATTGGAATTACTAATAAATTACAACGAAACAATAGAAAAATAGCTCCTAGAAAAGGTAGATCCCAGAAAAGTCATTTATGCATTTTAAAAATATTTTAATTTAATTTGAAAAGTCTCCAAGAAGCATTAGACAAAGTAGCTATAAGGTACAGATTTTCTTTGAATTTAGCTTTCCCAAACAGATTGAGATACAACCCCATATGGTATAGGGTATGTTCTGGAAATTTTGAGCTGATTTGCGGCATTCCAATGAGTATTCCTGTGCTGCTAAGCAGACCACATCACTGCTGGAGACGCGACCCTTGAACCTTAACCCACGATTTCCCCCCTGGGCTACTGAGCCATGTCGGAATGAGCGCGTGGCCAACTGACAATGCCAGCAGCAAAAAAAAAATAAAAAAAATGAAAAGAAAAAAGAAAAACAATACCAACAAACACAGGGCGTGCGGAAAAACATGCGGTGGGCTGAGACTGGGAAGTAAAGAAAAAACTGAAAACGGCTGCTTTGCATGCCAAGCGATGCGCTGTGCCAATTTTTCAGTTAAAAGGCCGGAAAAAAATTGGCTCAAAAGCAATGTAATAAATGCGTTTGACGGGAAAGTGGAGGGGGGAAAAATGGAGGTGGGCCGATGGAAAGTCTGACTGGAAAGAAAAGCGGCCCACTGATGAACAGCCGCAGAGAAAACAGGGCCACTGAAAACGAGGCTCTTGCGATAGAAAAGCGGAAATACAGGGGGGACAGTGATGTAACGACAATAAGAACAAGTGAAAGGTGAGGTTTTCCTTATTTTTCCATATTTTTAATACGTATAATAATAAAATTTAAATATAATACATTAAGTTTCAAGAAAACAAAATCCCAACCCTTTAATTGAATTATTTATATAACTTTGACATACTTCTTGTTCAAAAACCCTCTTTTGGGTAATAACCCAAATTTCTAAACAATAAAATAGCTTATTCTGATCAATATGGTTTCTAAATAAAATTTAATAAAATTGTTTAATTAAAGTATTTACTGTTATAAGGTAGATTCACGCACTTTTGCCTTTGGCCCATAAACGCAGAAACAAGCTACATGTATCAGCTTTCTCCTCATGTATGTAGCTTTCCCTTCTTTTGCTTTTCCACCCACCTCGCCTTGAGTGTGTTGTCACTCGCAATGCATTCAGCTCCGGAGAAAAGAAAAGTAGAAAGGTCGTTCAGGTGGATGCCTGAATAACTGGGGGTCACCTGAGCACACACATTCCTTCATGCGTCGTCATTTTTATGGGACGCACTTTAAGGAGCGCATAAAAAAGTGGCCAAACCCAATCGGAATGGCGATCTCTCCCCTCAGTGTGTTGTAGAGTACATCTTGTATAGGATTCTTAATACCCTAACTTATTTTATAATATTTTCTACATAGTTTTATAATGAAATTATAGGAAAATTTGGAGATAAAACAAATATATTTCACAAGTAACAACAAAATTAAAATAATTATGTATTGGAAGAAATGTTTTGTTTATATTCTATTAAATTAGCTGTAATTTGTATAAAAGGTTGAGCTATAAATTATGATCTGAATTATTATATTTCCATTTCACATAATCGCCTTTAAAATTTTGAAAACAATTAATTTCGGGAAATCATTAAATACTAAAAAAACATTTAAAGGAAGAGATCGTAAAGAGACTGAAATACCCTTTGGTATTAATATATTATTTAGTATTAATATAAATACCTTATGTAGTATTTCCTATAATATAAAATAGTATTTCCTATAATATATAGTATTTCATATAATATTTCCTGTTCATACTATAGAGTATTTAAATTTCTGTCTAAAAACCAAAGTTTAACATTCCGCCTTGTTCCTTGGCTCAGTTTGCTTTATCTTTTAGCGTTTTATGTCGCATTTGCGTACGCCAGGACCCGAGACGCGACTCCAGCTCGTCTTATTGTAATAAATTTAAAACATTTTGCACGCTTCATACACATTTTATGAATCCTGAGAGCCAGCAAAAGGCGATGGAAGGAAAGGATGGGGGGTTCTAAAGGGCGAACCAAAGTGCAGCCAGCTGAGCATCTTAAGAGCCGAGAGCGGAGCGAAAGCGAAGATATTTTATTTGGCCATTGAGACACCGAAGAAGGCAAAAGTGCAATGCAATTGGGATTTATGCAAATGCTCTAATATATATGTATATGTGACTTGTATTTAGCTGACTCTGTGTGTGCAAAACTTTCAACATAGATTAAAAAAATGTCAACGGGAATTTATGCGGAATTATGCAACACTGGCAGCAGTGCTAACAATTTCGAAAGCGGATGCCCAAATCTTTTATGCATATGCAGGAGCAGAGCAGAGCAGAGGCATTACCCATACGCCCCGTATGCCGCTGGCAAAACTGCACCCGCGAAACTTTTCTCCGCCATTTTCAATGCCACCTACATACACACGCACACACATAAACAATAAGCAGAGATACTAACAATGTGCCTTTCATTTTTAATAATGCTGCAAATGCATATTTTATAATGGCAGCGAAACAAACAAAAAAAAAAAGAGTGTGTAAATAGTGAAAAACTAGGGGGGAAAACCTTGCGACAGCAGTCACAGGTGCACGGTAAATCAAGGGGAGCTCAGTGCCACGCCCTCTGCATTTGAATAATGCTCGAACAAATGAGGAATGGAACAGAATTTATATATTTTACAGGGTCTCATTGAAAATACATGATAATTTCACTTGATGAGGAAAAAAAGAAAAACAAGGGAATGCTGGAAAAAGTTTCCCGTTTTATTATTAAAAAGATTTTTATCCCTAATTCTTTGTTATTAATAATTGAATCATTTCGTATATGTGTTCATATATACTTTTGTTAATATACAGTGGCTCACAGCTTATTTCGTGCAGAGGTAAGCTTGAAATTCAAATTCTTATAGCTAACAAACGGTAAGAGATATCAACAAAATTTAAATGCAGTTTTGTTAAGTAGGAGTTAGGCATTTATTAAGACACTTTCTTATTTTTAAATACTATTAGTTAACTCTAAAATCTAAAACAAACTAAAAATAACGAATTTTTTAATGTCACAGCTTATTTCGTGCAAGAACTTTAAGTACACTAAATTTGTAATTCGTTAATCTTAAATAACTTTTTCTTGTTGCAATCCATTAGAGAAGATATCAACTTATATATTTATAACTTTTTAACGTTTGGTTACACTGAAAAAAAAGTTTTCTTTGATTTACCAAAATGAGCACGCGTACACCCATGGAGCAAAGCAAACTGGTCCTAAATCACATTAAAAATGAAAAAACTAAACTTAATTTTGCTGAAATAGTAAACGTGAGCTATATTCTTGTCCAATATATCATCCAATGCTTCAACCGAGAAAATCTATTAGCAGATAAAGGCCAAAATGCTCAGAATAAAACTTTTTCAGGTATGGAGAAAAGGCGAATTATACTAAAAAATTAATTAAATAAATTAATTAATCGCTAAAATTGGGCACCAAAACATGAAGTAGATATTGAACATGAAATGGGAAAAGGTTTCGTCCGCCGCGACTTGCGGAAACACAACTTTAATGACCGAGTAGCCCGCAAAAGGCCTTTTATTAGGCCGAAGAATCAGAAGCGCAGGCTTAAATTTTCCAACGACCATGTAACTCATCCGTTATCGATCTGGAATGATGTTATTTTCATAGACAAGTCCAAGATCAACATTTTGGGCCAAAATTAGGAAGGGTGGAATGCAGTATTCTTGACATGAACTAAATACAGAGCTGCACACTAAAAATCTAATACCTACGGTCAAGCATGGTGGCGATAGAATCATGGCTTGGAGATGCATGGCGTTATCCGGAGTTGGAATTTTGGCGTTAATCGATGGAACTATGGACAAACATAAGTACCTTCAACAGTTGAAGGATAATTTTGACCAGGACGCCAAGAAATTGAACATAGAGGAGCTACCAATTTTACCAGGATAATGACCCAAAGCAAAAATCAGATTTTCTGCAGACCTGGATGCAATGGAACTGCCCTCACTTAATGGATACACCTGCCTAGTCTCCTGACCTTAACGTCATTAAGAATTTGTAGCCAATTTTAGATCCTGGTATCCTGGCAAGAGGTCGATACCCAACCAAATGAGCTCAAAACAGGCCTCTTCGAAGAATGGCCCAAGATTCCAAAGAAACCAACGGAAAAATTTGTTTTTTCAATGGAAACTCGTTTTAAGGATGTAATTAAGCAATATGGAGGCCACACAAAATATTAAGTTTATTATTATAATTATAATTTAAGATCAAGTTGTTTGCACGAAATAAGCTGTGACATAAAAAAAGTTAGTATTTTTTTTGTATTTTAGTTTTAAGCGTTATCTAATGGTATTTAAAAATAATGAAGTGTCCTCATAAATGCCTAAATCCTACTTAACAAAACTGCATTTAAATTTTGTTGATACCTCTTACCGTTCGTTAAATATACGAGTTTGAATTTTAGGTTAACCCTTGCACGAAATAAGCTGTGAGCCACTGTATATTGCGGGTTTAGAGCTGGCTTAGAATTCTTAATTTCAAACTCAAACAGGAATAGCAACTCCTTTTTTAACAAGATTTTTATCTCTAATTCTTTGTTATTATTAATTTAATCATTTCTTATATTTGTTTATATATTTTTTTTTGAATATTTTTTACATTTTTAGGACTGACTGATGATCCCCAATCTCTCCTTAAATAAAACTCAAACAGGAAACGCAACTCCTTTGATGAAGAACAAGAGCCATTTTTTTTTTGCATTCGGTGGCTAGGAAAATCGAAACCAAAACTGAAGCTTCATTATGAGAGTCGGAAATTGTTATGAAAATTGACTTTTTAGCCGCAGGCCAAACTAATTTTGCCGGTTTTCTCGTTTTGCCATGGCTTCGAGAGTGCTGCGCGAACTGCTGTTCCTTTTCCGCTTCGAAGTGGGTGGAAAAGTCCTGGTTATGGAGCATCATTTCTCTCCCTCTCTATATATCTCTGACTCTGAATTCCGAATGAGAAGCAGCAGAATCGTTATCATTTGACTGGCCATTTGGTGCTTATCAAAAGCTGATTGCAACTGCCCGCAGCTGGTCATTCTCTGCTTACTGCTCTTATTGGCTTCCTTAGGTCTCCCGATGCTCATTATTTCGGGGTATATAAGCACTTATGGTACTTGAATGTGTATTAAGTTGTAGAGGTATCAAAAAATATGACTTTTAGAACTTTAAACAAACTAATAATTAAATATAAGTCTCTTATAAATTGTTTTATTTATATATATTATTCTTATACTTAGAATGAGTACTTATTAAGTCATCATAGTCTTTATATTTCTGTGCCATATCTTTCGATATTGTTCTCTTTTGCTCTTTGGCAAACTTATTGCCCTCGGAATCAACCCGGCTGCCAGTCATCTTTGTTTATTGTTTTTCCCTCGAAACTGGTATGTATTTTACGTTTCTGCAGCTATTTCATGGCTTTTCCAACTGCTAGTGATTTTCCTTGCCACGAGAGTGAGAGAGAGTGCAGGAACCTTTTGACTTGTTATTGCATATAAACTTTATAAATCTTTTGCTCGGTTAAACTTTTGCAATTGAGTTGTGGATACAAATTAACTCAACTTGCTGTGAAAACTTTTCCTAAATAACAACAGCAAAGCAACAGAACCCAGCACCATCGGCACAACTTCAGTGGCAGCTGTGGCAGGCAACAATAACATTTACCTACAGTAAATCAAAAGTTTTTCGAGCCCATTTTGCAACATTTCTAAAGTGCCGGCTGCTTTTGGGAATGCTTTTCCTTGTTGTTGGCGGTCAAAAGTTAGTCCGAAATATTATGTGCAAATTCTCACAATTTTGTTAGCACCGAAAATAATTAGATTTAATGGAAATATCATTAGTTGGGAAGAGGAGAGATGCGGAGAAATTTATGTAGAAGAACTATTTTTTGTACTCAATATTCGAATTAATTTTGGAAGCAACAAATGAAGAACTTAAATTTAATTAATTTATTTTAAATTGTTTACAAATAGATACCTTCCACCGAATTATAACAATACCAATCAATACTCAGCATTCAATTCCTTAATCTGAAATAACATTTAAGCTATGACCTATACAGCCCCCGAGGAGTCACTCAAATGATTTGTTAATTTCCCACAAATTTGGGAAATTTAATCAAACCGAAACCCGAAAAGGTCCTGCGGCATTCCCTCCCCTTCACTCACTTACAGCTTCCACTTAATCAATTTTCCCGGCCAGGTGACAATTAAGCCAAAGGAGAAAAAGAGCCCCAAGGCCTTGGTGGAAGAAGAAATCTAATTAGCTGTTTGTCGCCTAACAATTGCGGGGGAAAATCAACAATGAAAATGGTTATTTTGAAATGCGGAGGGAAAATGTATCCCACAGATGATTTTCATCTATTTGGAGTTGATGTTATTTGGGCTTCGTGTAATCGCTTGACCAAACAGAGCGAACCGATTAATATTGAGCCTCCCCTTCTGCCCAAAATCGTTCTTAATTGCAATTGGGAAATTTATGTGGCCATGTTTGGGAAAGGGGGGGAGGGAAAATGTGGCAAACAAGTTTTCCCTTTGATGGCCATCAATTTTAATCGAAACCGTAAGCGAAACGGAAGCTAATCAAATCTAAAAACGGACACGTGCCGGACCGCGCTTAATTGATTTCAATTTGGCCACTCAAAGTGCCACAAATTACACGATCTCCTCCAAAGTTTTTCATAAATTTGCCTTTGGAGAGAGACACTTTCGACTAATTTGCGACACATTTCGCTCAAAATGAGAGAAAAAAAAAACAGGAAAAACTTTGCCACCGCAAAAAAATGAATGAAAATAACAGAAAATTCAACTGGGGCCAAAAGGGAAATGACAAAAATCAGGCAGCCGTTCCAAAACCAAAAGAATGAGCGGAAAAAAAGGAGCAGAAAATTCTTTTTTGTTGCTGAGGAAAAAAAAGCGTTGAAAATTAAGTGGAAATGAATTGCTCGCTTGAATTTCAATGGAGCGTCCGGCACGTTAATGTTTACTCAAGTGGAAATCGAGTCACTCGCGATGAGTCTGCCACTCCCCCAAATTTTCCCCGGCCAGTCCGTTTCCGTTGAGGAACTTTTCAGGACAACCGCGAACCGGGGAAAATGGGAAAAACAGTGCCCGAAAAATGGCACCAAAAGCGAACACAAGACATCCAGCGAAAAGTCAGGAAAGCAAGCAAGAAATGGGAAAAGCAGGAAAGCGGGAAAAGCGGGAAAAGCAGAAAAGCGGGAAAGCAGAAAAGCAATTTCTAACTGGCTGCACTGACTGACTGATGGAACGATGTGTTTGGCGTTTGTCATCTCAATTAGTTTGGCTTCTGGTTTTCGGGTTGGAAAAGAGTGGAAGCCACTCATCTATCAACATAAATTGATATTCTTATCCAATGACCAGATCTGGCTGGGTTTTCTGCTTTTAATTTTTTTGAAGGGAGGGTGGAAATTTGGAGTACTTTATCTGTTTCAAGCTATAGTTCAGTGAACTGTAATGTATTTATACGTATTTATTTATTTAAATAGAAATACATTACAATCTTTTATTTGAAATAAATTTGTACTTGTTTAGATAGAGAAAATATCTTATTTTTCTTAAACTATATACTATATTAAATATCTATAAATATATAAATATATTAAATATATATATATATATATCCGAATTTGTATTATATGTATAAATATTTATGTAATTCTTGTTTGTATTTTCATTCATTTGTTCAAATTAGAATTATTCTTAATGATCCTATTCTAATCTTTTCCAAAAAATTACGTATACGCACAGGTGTAAATATTCCCTTATTATAATTTTAGTCAGAAACTTGTAAAGCAGTTAAGGAGTCATTTCCGACCCTATAAATCATATATATTCTTGATCAGCATCAATAGTTCCCCTATTATTAATTAATTAATTAATCAAGCTATCTCAGGGAAAAAAAAATTTGTATCAACATTTTCGAAATATTATAAGAGGTTACATGGTTAAAATGGTCAAAAAATTGGACAAATTTTTTTTAGTTTTTAAAATTTTTTTTGAGTATACAACTTTTATAACCTAATAAAAACCAGCAGTGGAAAACTTTCCAAATTGAAATTAATATATTTTTGGCTTAGTTATAAGTTTTTTAAGCTTTATAAAAATATCAATAAATCGATATCAACAAATACGAATATTTAATGCTTAGTTATGATTGATTTCCAATTTAATCCAATGCAATATATAAACTTCGGCTTTAAGAAGATATCTTCCTTTCTTTTTTTATATATAATAAAACAAAATTTGATTTTTACTTCACTTTAATCACCTTAAAAAATGTCTAAAAATAATTAATCTCCTAGCAACTGCTAGCAGACACTCTAAATTATAAATGAAAAACACACATTTTGCACTCAATAAATCGCAACCTAAACAGATTGGATGACCCCCAAAATTACCTCCAGATGATCCTCTCTGCAACTTTTGTTTACATTTTATGGCCTGTCTAACTTTTGGCTAGACGGAAAATCAGTTCGGTTCAGTTTATTTCATTTCGGACTATATATGAGTTTAAATAATCCCCAGACGAAGTTTAATCCCGCTCATGAACACACAAACACACACACACACGACAATGACAGCACACACTTGTCAGAGGCATTAAAAGCGACGCGACGGAGGGTCATGTCAGGGGAGGGGAGGTTAGGGGGTATTGTTGTAAAATCCCCATATTTGTTATATTTTTGGGGTGGACCGTAACCCATAAGCCATAACCGTATTTAGCCGCAAAAATCCCAGAGACTCTGTATGTTGAAGTTAGTTTATTACTTCGTTTTTAGTAGCTGCCAATTTCAGGCGACAAACAAGAGGGCATCAGTGGTGAAAGAGATGGAGCCATGGTTGTGGCTAGAAGGGGGTCAAGGGTGGAGGAAAGAGAGGGGAAATAAATACAGTCTAAAAAAAATATAGTAAACTTGAAGGCATGCATCAAAAATCTTAAGTTGCTAAGGAGTAAAGATGGGTTAAAATAAATATTTAATTGTTTCTTGGAAAGCTAAATATTTTCTAAGAAACTAAACTAATACTTGTTACTCTTTTGTCATGTAAGTGAATTTTAAAATTATAATTTAATTAATAGTAAATTAAAAACTGCATCTTAAAAGGTATTTTTACCACAACTTTTGTATTAGTGTTGATGGCAATGAACTCTGATCTCAGATCGTCCTACTTATATGAACTGCACTTGTTACGCACCCCCCCAAACAACCTCATCCCCTAACCATCAAATCCTCACCTTTTCACCCCTCATTCACCCCTGATTCACTCCTCTTTCACCACCTCCTTTTGGTCCACGCATTGTCCGGCTTTTATGGCATGTTGTAAACACTGCGCATAAACTTTGCACTAAAGTGTTGTCGTATAAATTGTATTATGGCAGCTCCCTGGTCGGTCATTCCATAAGGTTAGTCCAGGGCTGTAGGAGTTGTAGAATGGAGATATATATGTATGTATAAGAATCTGGTATTGGAATATGGAATAAAAACTAGATTTAAAAACAACTAAAATAAAATAAAATTCAAGCTTTATAGAGTCTTCTAGCTTGGTTTTGTTTTTTAATTGTAATTATTATTTATATCAATGCAAATATCATCAAGAAATTTTAATACCTTTACAATTATATTTGTATAAATATTACTATCTAAGATTTTATTTATCAGTCCTTCTTAAAACACCCATTTAATTCCAACTCAAGTAACTTTTTATTATACAAAAATGGCTCTATTTAATTTAGTTGTTATTTATCCAAGATATTTGTCTATTTCGGTTAGCGTTCGCTTTAATTACAATTGTTGTGGCCAGCTTGAACTTTTCCGGCATGAAGGGAAAGACGGAAATGAAGGGCGTGTCTGCTTGGGGCTTCTGTTTGGCTACCAAAAAAAGCTGTTGAAGTGCAGGCATCTGCAGCAAAAAGGCTGCAGTTGGAAAACTGGCCGGAGATAATTCGTCAGTTATCCAAACAGTTTTCCTCAATATTCGCGTTTGTGTCTGTAGCGGGCAGGGGGAGAGGGAAAAGTAAATTGCATTTTCGCGTTCAGATGCAGCGTATTTCATTTAAAATTTACAGAGGGGTTTCCATGTTCATAGCTTTCATAATTGAGTCTTATATATCCTTAAGTTTATTTATATTTGTAATATTTTTAATATGTTTAAAATAGCAATACTTTGACATACTTAAAAAATAAATACACAGGGAAATTTAATACTATAATATAGATAACATTCATACTTTTCCTTTAAATTTATTTTAAGAGTATCCAACTTATTCTGCTCTCCACAGAATGATTTGCCCTGATTCGTGTTCATTCCGTGACCATTATTTTGGAACTTTTACTAGTTGAGATGGGTTTTGAGGGGGCAACGAAAGATTCTCAAAAAAGAGTGAAGCTGAATGTGCAGAATGCAACCCAAAATGCTCCATCTTGTTTTGTTTGCTCTTGGGCCAACAGACATTTTGGCCCTAAACTCATTTGCATGATTTTTCATTTTCGCCAGAACCGGAGCCCCTATCTTCAGCAGGACCAGGGCTCTCTTCCCTCAATCGCCTCGATTCAGTGCCCCCAAATTCCCATTCCCATTCAGAATCTTTATTACACAAGCCAACAAATAGGCATTCGAGATGAGCATCCTAGGCATTTGCATTTTCACTCATTTTCGGCCAATTCCAATCATCTTGTCGATTTTAATTTCGATGGCAAATGGATAAGAGTAAGTGGTCAAGTCGAGTTTTAATAGTGGTCTATGAAAGCTATTAGCTTTTTCATCGAAAAAGTATTTCCTCGAATAATGAAGAGAATGAATCTGAAAACTGAAATTTCAAAAGAATCTCCAAAGAAGTGATGATATCAAAGGAAGATACTTTAGTTAATGATTTCGATTTGGTAAAATAAAGCTTTAAAACTAAATTTAACTTGGCTTCGTTTAACTTTATTAATCACTAGTTTATTATTTTTAGAATACAGAATAGAATGTATAGAAATTTTTAATCAAACCTGATGTATTGAAAAATTAAAACTAGAACCATTTTAAATAATAATTAAATAAACTAAAAACCCTTGAAATAAAATCCCTTTTAAAAGTCCCCATTAAATCAATTAATATGAACTTTTCTTTGTCTTCTTTAAAGTACGCTCACCTCTTAAATTTATTATCAATGTTTTAATTGGCAAACAATGCAAAAGTTTTTTTTTATTAAAAAAAAGGGAAAATAGAAAAGGAAACCTATACAGGGAAAACAGAGTTGGAAAACCCTTGCGTGTGCCATTGAGTCATAAATCATAGTTATTGTTTATTTTTTGCGTGATGATGATTCGCCTTACGTTTGTTCGTGTTTTGTTTCGCTTTTTTTCTGCCCTTGTCCTTTTTTTTCTACTCTTTTTTTTTTTTTGTAGTACCCACGGCGACTGTCACTTTTGAAGGCCGCGATGGCCAAAAGGGTTGGGTGGGAAACAGGGGGGGTAGGGGTGTCAAGAGGAGAAAAAGTGCAGCGCCAACAAATTGGCTGAATTTCCTTTCACGGAAAGTTTTCCTGGACCTTGGCTGATGACGATGACTCAACTCTGAGAGGGGGTCTCTCCTTTATATTTTATTTTGTTTTTTGTATAAAAGGTGCAAGAGCAGTTTAATATAAATAAATAGTATAATAATAAAAAAAATTACAAATAACAAGGAAGCCAGAAAAATATATTCATACTCATTTAGAAAAATTGAATTCTTCTTATTTAGTTTATTTGTAATTATATATAAAAAAGTATTAATTACATAAAAAGTTTAGGAATGGAGTCGGAATGATTTAGTTTTAGTTAAGATAAAATCTTATTGACGTAAGTAATACTTACTTTACTGAACTATTCATACCAATAATAAATAATATTTCTATTAAAACAACCCAAAATTTGTAACCTTAAATTCTATTTAAACAAGCATAACAAGTTCCTTTTTATACTAAAATATATTTATAATGTTTATAAAGTTCTAAAGAGCGTTTTGAATCATTTTTGAAATAAAAAATTAATGTCTATATCCTTACATTTATTTTATCCCTAAAATAATACCCAAACTTTCTATAAAATCCTTCTATTAAATTCACTAAAGAACGATTCATAAAATAATCTTATTTTTTCGTTTTGAATTGATTTTGTTTCTTGTGTAATTTTTTTTTTTGCAATTGAGGCTGCAATTTAGGTTTTAGTTTTTGTCTGTGCGTATTTAATTTTATTTTTTTTTTGTGTCGTTTTTACTGCATTTGACATTTGGTGACTTCTGCTTGTGCGCGTGTAATTTATGTGAGTTTTGGCCCGTGAAGTTTGCTTTTAGCCCGAGGACAATGCGCGAAAGTGTGAGATGAAGGGAAAAAATACACACAGTAGAGTAAGTCGCAGTAACTACCAACAAGTTTTATATGAAAAGACAGCGGACTCCTCTGGTAGGTGAAACTTTGTCGCATAAGTTTTGGCTGCTTGCCTCACATAAGTGCCTCTGCCTCATAGCTTCCAGCTTGCAGCTTGTGGCACAATCAGCTCAATGTTTGTTTGCAGTTGTCTTGTTCGGCTCGTTGTTTGTTTGCAGTCTTTGTCTGTTGGCTGCTCTTGTCGCAGCTCCTTGGGCAAACACACACACACACTTCTGGAGGGAGTAATTCATATTCATTAGTTGCTCCATTGTGTCATTGTCCTGAAATTGTAATTCTCACCAGAAAGCGCTAATAATTAACTTTGTTGTTGGTCATTTGTTGAAGGAGCTGTGTGCTGACATATTACTAAATTATGATAACTATAAACCAGTAAGGGAATACGGTTTGACTTGAACTAATAATCTCTTTAGATATATGAATTTAGTCTGTTATTTGTAGTACTTTTTGTAGCTTATTTAATTTTTTTCTGAGCTATGGCTCATTGAGCATTTGCTTATTAAACCTTGTCAGTTCTTTTGCTGTTGTTTACATCAATTTAATTGAATTTCAGCTTTAGCTTCAAGTGGTAAGCATGTCAAAACAACAACGCCAAGTCGGAAAGTGCAAAACTTGTCAAATTTGGCGAAAATCTAATTAAATTAGCAGAGAAGAGGTAAATACTTTTACGACATAGGAAAATGGTTAAAGTTTTTCAACAGGTTATGAGGGGTTTTATTTTTTAATTTTAAAAGGAAAGAGCGGAAAGAGGTTTCTCTTTTTTTAACAAATAAAATTAATAGGAAATCAGATTCTGTAAAAATTTTATTTATTAATTATGGAATAACCTATTTATCAATTTAAAAAAATTAACTTTAATTAGTCATCTCAAAGGAATAGAGTTTTTCCTCTTATATAACTATACCCTTTTCCTTTCCCTTAGCTTTTCCTGAAAGAAAGCCATTTATGTCAGTGAAGAGTTTAGCCAAAACAGTAAGTTTAGCCTCTGCCGAAGTCAAATTGAATTCCAAAACAAACTTCGTAGCCAAATGGCGAACACCCTCGCCCACGTGTAGTGTATAATAATCAGGATGACACACACTCTCTCTCACACACACAATCGGGAAGGGGGTGGTGGGGTTTTTGGGGGTGGAGAGATGCCAACTTTATTTAACTGTTTGCCAAGCTGTCAAGCGCTACCTAACTGCTAGTACACACTCAGATACACACACACGAAGCGGATTCCAGGTGATCCCAGGTATTGGTTTGGTTTTGGCTGCGAACTTCACTGGGTTGAGCATGGAAAATAGGTGGAAAATAGGAGAATGCAGCTGTGGGGGTGGGTGGGTGTGTGGGAAAGCCAAAAAAAAAAAAAAGAAGAAGGAAACGCGGAACATTTGCGCTCAACGTGTTTGCCTTTTGGAACGCTTCACGCTTCGATTGCAACGCAGGCAAAGGCAGAAAAGTAGGAGGAATTCAGGATGTGCAGGAGCCACTCATTTTAATCTTTCTGGAAAGGGTTTCAGGTAAAAACGATTTTTTAAAGGAACCGCAGATACCTTATACTTAAGATTATGATAACTTATTTTAAAGACTAAAGAGTTGTAGGTGTAAAATACATATTACTTTATAAGACTACTACCTTTTACTAATAATGAAATAATGAATATGTATATTTAATATATATATACTCAATTTATCACCCGTTATATATTACTATTTCAATTAAAATCCAAACGATATATACCCTTTTTAATATTCACATTTTCCCGGGTATTAAAACCCCAATTTGCCAACCAACATGAAGCAAACACTGAGTATGAAGATAAGGAGAGTGTATATGTGGGGGAAAATGCAAAATTAAATTTTAAATATTTATAAACTACTGGGATGGTCACAGGGTATGGAGACTGGAGATGATGGAGCAGGTCCAAAAAGGATGGTTGGTAGGCCAATAAAAGGAATTTGCAATTGGTCTGATTGGCTTTTAATCGCAGCAGACAGTTTTTAATAAATATGCATAACCGTTTGCCAGTTCAATTGCAATACAGTGGGTGATCTTGTCGAATGAAACACTCAAAAGTATCTCGAATTAATGCCAAAAGGAATTAAGGGATTCATGGAGAAAACATAACCAATTTGCAAAGGAACTATCAGTAATTTCAAGCTTAATTTAGAGGCATTAAAAAAGGAAATAAAGTATTATTTTCTGTACCTTAAAAATTAACATATTTATATTTATTTTAAGTTCACTGTATTCTTCAAGACCTCCCGTGTTTTTCCACAAAAAATGGTGGAGGGTTATCGGATGCAACTCCTTTGCGGAAACGGATGTTTCATAGCGAAGCGGAAGAAGACGCAAGGCGAAAGCCGAAGGAATCGAGGAATATTTATGATTTTGCCATAAAATCCTGTTGATATGTGGAAGGAAGCCTGTTTTTCCTTCCCCTCCCCTCATTTTCCACATTTTCCCCCCATCCTTTTTTCGGTTCTCGCACCTCGCTGCCGTTACTTATGCACATATGTATGTATGTAGCACGTGGCACGTAGCACTTGCACGGTTTCAGATCGAGATACAGATACAGATACAGATAGAGATACGCAATGCACACATCCTGCTACCATTGCACATTGTTGCCACATAAGAAATGCAATCGGGCCAACTGCAATTCCGTAAATCGAAGGAAAAATTTCCTAGACCCCAGCCCCCCATCAACATCTCTAGCAAAAGAGGAGGAGTGGCAATCAAACATGGCTGGAAAACTCAAAACTCATGCCAGGCACACGGGAAAAACAGTTGTTGACTGTTTGCAGGCATTGCCTCTATATTCCAGTTGGAGATCATTGCCAAGCCAGGCATCGGAGGAACATCATCATCATCATCATCATCAAGTTGGGAAAACGAGAGGAGAGGAAAACAACTCACAGGACACACACACTCCTCGTCATCGTCACTTTTATGGTGCTGTTTTGTCGCCTTCACTGAGCTTATAAGCAGCTTCATATGAATGATATAATGCATTGCAAGACATTGGGAAATATTCTGTATAAATTTAGTATATATCATTTAAATATTAAAGATTACAATTTGAGATTAATTTTAAAAGAAATATTTCAAGTTTTGTATTTATTTTTAATATAAAAATAGATACTACTCACAACTTATAATATGTATCTAAAAAATCTTTGAAAATGTTTTAAAAACTATTTTTTATCAGTTTTAATTCATCTGTATTTTGACTTTAAAGAATCACATTTTAAAGTTAGAAATTTCTTCTCTATCAGATCAGATTTCTTAAATTGTTAATTGTTAAAATTAATGGTTTAGTTATGTTGTTTTTTATCCAGGGAACAGATACCTATTAGTACGTATATTTTTTTATGACATTTTAATATCCCTTAAAAATCTTTACTTTATAAATATTATAAACACATTCCTATAATTTTTTCCAGTGCATGGGCTCAAGTCTAAAAGTGGCACTGCAAAAGGCTTGTTTATTTGCTGGCAAAATTGTGAAATAATGTGCAGCAATCAATTCCCAATACAGTGCCCTCTGATCCCTTCACCGCCGGCTGACTGAGTATGGAGGAGCCCCTGCCCCATGACTACCACCACCCCCCAATCGCATTTTCCACCCCCTCCCTGGACAGAGGAAATAGGGGGAAAAATGGTGTGTGCAGTGAAGTGTTTTGGAGTGGCAGCTGCCACAGAACCAAACTGCAACTGCCACAACTGTATTGGTTGGTACACCCCCTCATCACCATTCGATTACAGCCCCATCAATACCCTCCCCCCCATCATTTTCCTCTCGCTTTTCCCGCTCACTTTTTCCATCTCATATCCGTAGGTAACATGTTTGTGATGAATATGTTTACATCAATAACAAAAACTACAGTATGAAGCATCAATAATGAAGCGTTGCTCTGACTCCGCTTTTCCACCAAACCTTCCTCTCACTCTCTCTGCATTTTCCACCTACCTCCCTCTCTCACTGACTGCATTTTCCACTCCCTTTCGTCATCGTTTTCCTCCACCCGCCCACCGTCAGTCCGGAACACGTCAAAATGAGTTTACTTTATGGTCTGATGGCTGCGATTGTACACAGTTCTCGTGGAGTATGAACCTTCGAGTATTGAGTACCCAGCATTGAGTATCTGACATTCTCAATCCAAGAACAACAAGGCCAACAGTTTTATAAACAAGGATTATTCCAGGGATATATATCCCTGATATCATGTGAAAGTGATTCCTTATGCCGTCTAATTGGGAGTTCTGTTTTGTTATCCCTAAATGATTACAGGATAATTTTGAGGGGAAATGCATAAGTAAATTATTGCAAATGGGTGGCAAAACAAAGAAGGGTACTTGTATTAATTACTCTAAAAAGCTCTTATGAAGAAAAGCAACTAAATGTCTAATTATTTGTTTATATTTTCCATACCATACCTATAAAACACTATAAAATTACCAAGGGGATAAAACCTTTAATAATCTAATTATATTTGTAAAAATATTTGGATATTAAGATTAAATATTAGTAAGAAGTAAAAAACAAAAGAAGTTAATATATGTACCTTCGAAAATGTATTTTTTTTTTTTGTATCTGATAGAAGTAATTTTTCTTATGTCCAAAAAGTAGTCATTGAGTTTGACTTCCTTACCAAATTAACATGTATTTGGTCAGTTGAATTCTACATCCCAAAGCAGTTACATTTATTCAAACACACACAGTTTATTACAGTAAAGTAAGTTTGAAAAATTAAATTAAGTTTTTAGAAGATGTGTAATTTATAACCCCATTCCAGAACACAATGGAGAAAAACGAAGTAAAGGGTATTTTAAAAGCACCCTCAGGTGCAATTAGTACAAATTTACCTGTAAGATCGGCCAAGTTCGATGAGGTGAACATTCTGGCCACATTTCACCCCACCAACAAGGACTATGGCCACATGATTATCGATGAGCCAAAGACACCATTTGTCTTCGACGATGCCATTCCGGAGGAGTTGGACATGAATGCCTTGATTGAGAAGTTGCAAGTCACTTCGAAAACACAAATGCCAGCATTTGGATTCGATGATGACTCCGATGAATCATCGGAGGAGGAAGAGTATCCAGAGTCGCTGGAGGATAGTGTTCGTCGATTGGACTTTGAGCGTCGTCGCAAGTTGCATTACAGGGAGTTCTACTCGGTACCTTTGGCTCGAAGTCTTATATTCGATGAATTTGGCTGTCAAAGTAGCTCCGAAATGAGCATTTCCCAGGAGACATCCTGCAATGCAAATATTAGAGAATCGTTTCCACCATGCGGTGAACGTACTCAAGTGGATAGCTCTTATTACATGGGTATCTCTACGGATAGCACTGCCGCTCAGGAAAATAGATTTAATGAGCTGGGCTTTGATCCCACGCAACCATGTAATCTGAAATTAATGGCAGAGATTGATGAACCGATGGCAGAATCACCGAAACTCAGCTCATTGAGTCGCCTTCAAAGGATGCCCTCGATCACATCGGAATCACATCAATATCTCAGGGTTCCGCATTCGAGTACTCGAGTGACTACTACGGATAGGTTACCCACCAGGGCATCAACATCCACCGTCAGGAATGAACCACCACCAGTCCGTATTTGCACCACCACCACCAATGTGGATTCCCAGGATCAAAGCAAAAAGAAAGGATCTTTATAAGAGCGCCAAGTCGATGTGTTTATTTCAATAAATTTATTAAGTTAAACATAAATGTATTTAAATTTAAATTTGGGAGAGTTCTCCACTTTCTTCTACTAAAT
This sequence comes from Drosophila serrata, assembly GCF_035046125.1. Taxonomy (NCBI): domain Eukaryota; kingdom Metazoa; phylum Arthropoda; class Insecta; order Diptera; family Drosophilidae; genus Drosophila; species Drosophila serrata. Next base: position 2,577,722 of record NW_028257173.1, on the reverse strand, counting down.
TAATTCTTAGAAAATAATGGTTATTAGAAAACTTTCACATCTTGAAGCAGCATTCAAAGCATTTACATAAATTGAATGGAAACATCTCAAAGCTTAACCAACCAATCGATTAAAATGCCTTTGAGTATGTTTGTCACAAACCAAGTTCTTGGCTTAACTTAAGGACCAAACCTCTTAGTTTTGGCCTGGCTAATTGTAGAGCTGCTGATATGATTATCTCTTATTCACCTACAGTTTCTCCATTTATCGGCACTCCGGCTGTCCAAGTTCATTTTGCTGGAGAATATTTAATTACAGCCTAACCAGACCGGACTGTAATTACCATTTGGTGAGAGAAACAGATACAATGGATGCCAAAAGGAGGCCAAAGTTTGCCTAATAACTTGTTTCGGCATTTTGCCTCGTAATTGAAAATACCTTTTGACAGTCTAGAGTTTTCCTTCCGGCCAATCGGGTACACGGCCATTGTCGTTAACAAATTCATTTTGATTTAATGTCTCAGCTATTTCAATTGTATTTTGAATCAGATTGTGCGCCAAGACTATTACACCTGCCCCAACAACAACGACCTGATATTATTATGCAAAATGTTTAATTTAGCCATTGAAATCCGGTTGAGTTTTAAGTTTTATTATTATTAAGCTTTTGGTTAGAGCGATTGCAAATGAAAGAACAACACAAAAACCGGATAAGAGAGAGAGAGAGAGAGTGTGGGTAAAACTTCATGAATATTTATAGAGGTGATGTTATCAATGAATGGATTTCAATTAGATTTATTTGCAAAATACTTTGCAATTAAAGGTGACGATAAGATGGCACTGAAAATTCAAGCATTTTAAATAAATTTTAATTAAAAAAACTTAAAGACAATTAACTTGCATCACTCACAACTTGATTCAATATTTACAATTTATTTAATAACATTATCGGGTAGAAATCCTCTTTTGTTTGGCAATCTTTTCCATTTGCCACAGACATTTAATTGTTGATCCGTTTTTCGCCAGGACTCTTAACAGCATTTAAACTGGGGGGAAAGAAAACACTTAAATTGGACAAACAACACGGATGGCTTAACCCGCTGGCAGTTGTACTTAACCCATTGAAGCCATTTAATGCGATCTTTGCCATTTGCTTGCCAGAAATGATGGCCAAAGTGAAATTTAAGTTGCCTCCAATTGATGGCCGCAGCATCTTTGTCGCCGTCGGAGTCGCCGGCTCCGGCTCCGGAATCGAGTCCAGCTCTTGCTGCCATCTCCGGATCCATCTCCATCTCCGGATCCGTCTCGGTCTCCGTAACAATTGCCGTGTACATTTCATTAAGTGCATAAGCCCGTCCGGCTGTCAGAGCTTCCCTCTTCGTCCTTTTTTCTTTTTTTTTGTGTTTTGTTCGCTTCCCTGCGCTTTCCTCAGTTCGTGCGGAGCGTTTTTAAGCCGGAAAATTATTTTTAATGCTATTTACACTCACAAATGAAAATGCAAGCGCAAATAAAGGCCGCCAGCAGTCACGAACTGGCCAACAACTTAACTGGCATAAATGCTACTGTCCGAAGAAACACGAAATCGGGAGAGTTTTTGTTAAGGAATCTAAAGGTACCTCTTAAAGTATTTGGAAATAGTTTGAATAATAAATAAATACAAAATATTATATACATTATCTTGAAATTTTGTTTCTAGTTACTAAAGGTTTAAGGTATAATCTTTGTAATTCTATTTTTAGAGTTTACCCTTATTGTATTTTGGCTGGATATTCTAATTATTGTAAGGAGCTTGTAAATTAGTAGAGGAATCATTCCGACCCTATAAATCATATATATTCTTGATCAGCATCAATAGGAAATTCTTTCTAGATATGTGCCTTTAAAAAAATATATTTTCGAAATTTTTTTAATATTTTGAAAAGGTTATTAGGGGTCGAAAATTATTTAAAATTAACAACAAATTTAGTGTTTTAAATTTTAAAACGTAGTATACAGATTTCTTAGCTGTTCAGGTCAGGAGCCACTATACGGCCGCCGGGCAGAGCGGATCGAAGAGCACCGCTCTTAGCAATCCTATCTCTGCTCTGTTAAACTAGGTTCGGGACCGCGATATGCCGGTCGCCGCTGCACTCCCGCTCTCGTTTTTTCCAAAGCTCTGTAAGCATGAGCGCGGAGTTATTTCTATAAGCTAGGTTTAAGAGTTACATATGTGAAGTCAAATAAACCAGACGTGCGTCTCACCACCACCTCCAACAAAAGTCAACTTCTTGCCACGGCCTGTTGTGCGAACAATTTACCACGAATTTTCAACCCCCGGATCTTGAGCAGCCGGCCCCAGCTACAGAAACATTTTGGTCCTTCGAGCCGGATTACCCTTCGAGAAAGAAGATAAGTACGAAATTCCACTCCGTTATCTTTCCGTCTGCATTAAGTCCGTTATTCCTCGGTACATATATTCGTACATCAAAAGGCAAACGGTCTTTACCTCAGTTCCAACTCCGTTTTATTTCTGTCTGCGTTTACTCCGTTCTTCCTCGGTACATATTCTTACATCAACAGACAAACGGTCTTTACCGCAGTTCCACAGTTCATACATACCTACATACATATGTCCATATTCGTATTCGTTGTTCGATTGTCAAAAAGTTACATTTACAATATACACACACACATTCCCAAATACAGTCCACTAAAGGCTCTCCAGCGCCATACACATATCCGCACACATAATTACCCTGTTATTATTACTGGCTTACATTACTTATATTTTTTTTACTCAACAAAATATTTATAAGGTCACGGAAAACTACAACTATAAATTTTTCGGGATTGGGTACATACATTGAATATATGTTTAATATATATATATATTATATATTTAATTCCAAACTAATACAACAATAAATACATTATACGAAGAACTAAAGCCGCCCATCAGTATTCGTGATTGGGCATACATAAAGACATACATACATATATCCAATACATCGACGGAAGCTCTCTACAATTTTAACATTTCATACAACATACATACATACATTGTACAACAGTTAACATCTTATACATCCATATGACAGCGCATTTTCGGCATTTAACATTTCATGCATTCATATGTAAAGGTAGCAGCGCGGTGTCAATATTTCAAATTGTCATACATTTATACAGCAGCGAGGGTTGCTAGCATCGTACTTGAACAGGCACTTGATAAACCAATATACCTGGTGCTTCACTCCCATCAGTCTGATTTAATTGTTATTATTTTATTATTAATTAATAACAATTATATTAATTAATTATTAATTGTTATTTAATAATTATTAATTATTATTTATTATTTAATAATTATTAATTATTACTTAATAATTATTAATTGATTATTGATTATTATTTAATTAATTAATTGAGTTATTTAAATTATTAATGAACTGAATTGGTTGAATTAAGTGCATTAATTAAATTACTATTATTGTTATTATTGGTTGGTATTTGTTTCACCCACGCAACCAGTTCAAAAGCTATATCCGTTCATTTACTATTATTATTATTATTGGTTGGTATTTTTCACCCACGCAACCAGTGAAAAAGCTGTATATCCGTTCATTTACTAAATTATTATTATTGGTTGGTATTTTTTTTCCCCACGCAATAAAAAGCTATATATCCGTTCATTTACTATTATTATTATTATTGGTTGGTATTTGTTTTCGCCCACGTAACCAGTGAAAAGGCTATATATCCGCTCATTTACTAATATTATTATAATTTTTTGGTATTTTTTGCCACCCACTCTAACAGTGCGACATTTCGTTCCCCATTCTACGGCGTGTGATTCCAAGGATAACAATTTAAGAGTTGGATATTGTGTCGATAGGGGCCACAACGCGCGCATATCCATCGGTCACCGAGTCGGTTTCGTGATTCGGTTCCTCCAATTGCTGCTGGATTTCTTATCTTCGAATTTGGGGTTCTCATCGACTCCGTGAGATCTAGGGTGCCCGCATTCATTTCTAGTCGATTGGTTCATTCAAGTGTGTCAACACTATTGGGTCAATCGCAACGTCCGTAGTCGAGTATGCCAGTAGGAAACGACAAAAAACCACAGGTGATTCCATCAATCCGTTTGCAAAGATCCCAATCCGTCTCTCCGCGCCGCTCTCCACTTAGGTCAGGGTCCACCGCTGCCCGATCAAGGACGAACAGTAACGACGCTTTAGATACTCGCCCAGGTCCATCGTCGAGGGTCACTCGATCGACCACGAAAATGGCTCAGAGCGCCATCGACACTGCGTTAAGGAAGTTTATTGCCACAACAGACCTTGTGAGTCAATTTGAGGCTAATATCCACACTCCGGGAACCCCTGAAACTACCCAGGTCTCTCCGTACATGTGTCAAGTGCGTCGCGACCAGATTCGGTCACTTTGGGAGAAGGTGGACAGGGATTATGAAAGTTGTTCTGAACTTATAGCGGCATCCGAGGAGAGTACGTCCATCGGGCTAACTCTTCAGTCCAAGTATAAATACTGTTTCTCGATCTATGAAAGATGTGTTTCCAATCTCCAAGAGTTGATCGATAAGAGCGCGCCTCAGGCCGTTCAGGCGGCCGCAAACATTCACGTCCCAAATTCTACCGGCTGTCGTCTGCCACCCGTGGACACTGAAGTCTTTACAGGCGACTATCTTCGGTGGCCCACCTTTAGGGACCTTTTCACGGCGATCTATATAAACAATGCGCGTCTTACGCCGGTGGAACGGTTGTTCCACTTGTTGTCCAAAACGAGTGGTGATGCGCATGCCATTGTTTCGAAGGCACCACTAACCAACGAAGGCTTCAGCTCAGCGTGGCAAAATCTTTCGACGCGTTTCGAGAATAGGAGGTTGCTTGTCAATAGTCAGTTAAAAATTCTCTTTAACATTCAGGGTGTGCCCCAAGAGTCCGGAAGCGCTTTAAAGGAGCTACAAGGCACTATACAGAGTTGCCTGACTGCTTTAGAGATGTCATCCATCCATATCGAAGCTTGGGACTGTCTCCTGGTGTATATGGTGTCGTCAAAACTTCCCAAGCTCACACTTTCCATGTGGGAGCAGTCGATCCATAACAAGGCGGAAATTCCTACCTGGAAGGAACTCGACTCTTTTCTGACAGAGCGCCATCGTACGTTAGAAGCCATTGACGATGTCCGGCCCAATGGGCCCGTGCCAGGTCCGTCGAGACCGTCACATGCCAATGGACCCTCACGCCGGCTCAACGCGTACGAAGCCCGGGTGGCTTCGGCGCCCAAAGGGTGTGATCTGTGTTCAAGGGAAAATCACCCTGTGCGGATATGCCCACGGTTCTTAGAGATGGACGTTAATGGGCGGTTAGACTACATAAAGAGGAAGCAGCTTTGCTTAAATTGCTTTGCTCGAGGCCATCAACAGCGAGAGTGTACCAGTCCGCATAGCTGTTTTACGTGCCACAGCCGGCATCATTCCTTGTTACATCGCAGCAATCCTTTTACAGGTTCTTCAAGTTCTCGGGGGCCGTCGAGGTTACCACCCACCACTTCTGCAGCAGGTGCGGTACCCCTTGAAGATTCCTCGGATGTACAGGTGTGTTTCGCGTCCGGTTCAAGGGCCGTCCTACTAGGCACGGCCATCGTAAACATATGTCATCTGGGCTGTGATTTTCAAGCGCGTGCGCTTATCGACTCCGGGTCTGAGGCGACTTTCGTCACGGAGCGGCTTTTCAACCTCATCAAACCTCCATTTCAAACGATCCAGGCCCAAGTCTCGGGTCTCAATCAGACAGTAGCCGCGCAATCCAAGAAGCTCTGTCACTTTTCGATTCGCTCACCTTCCAAACCCGGGCTGCACGTAGAAACGGCAGCGTATGTCCTTCCGCATTTGGCCGGAAACTTACCCTCGTATCCGCTGCCAAGGGATCTTCTAAAGGACCTTCCGGACCTCCCCTTAGCCGATCCTAAATTCTTCGAAAGCTCCCAGATAGACGTTTTAATCGGAGCCGACATCCTTCCGTCCATCCTCCTGGGCGGCTGTAGGCCCAACTTTTGCGGGTCACTCCTTGGACAGGAGTCTATTTTTGGCTGGGTGCTTACCGGGCCCGTGCCCATTGCAGGTCATCGCAGCGTGGCCGCGTTCTCCACTCAGGTTTCTCGGTCGGTCGAGGACCCCCTCGACAAACTTCTTACCAAGTTCTGGGAGGTGGAAGAGGTGCCGGCTGAATTGGTATCCGAAGCTGATTCGGCGTGTGAGAAGAACTTCCTACGGACCACGAAGAGAGGCAGTTGCGGGAAATATGTGGTGACACTGCCATTTCGTGACCCTGATCACGTAGGAGCGGGGCTGGCACATTCCAGATCCTTCGCGCTGTCTCAGTTCCTGCGGAACGAACAACACTTGAGGAAGGATCCGTCACTCAAGGCACGTTATGAGGCCGTTATCCGAGAGTACCTGGATCTAGGGCACATGATCGAAGTTCCAGCCACGAATCATGTTGCCAGCTATTATCTCCCACACCATGCGGTTTTCAAGCCCGAGAGCACGACGACGAAGGTGCGTGTCGTGTTCAACCATCCAGTTCCATCAAGAATATGAATCCCTTTCTGGATTATCATGGTCTCATAAGAGCTTGCGGGCGGGTGACGTCCTCCGAGGTCCTCCAATACGATGAACGGCATCCGGTCATTCTTCCGTACAATTGTCATTTTGCACGTCTCCTCGTACATTTTACGCACCGGATAACGCTGCATGGCGGTAATCAACTGATGGTCCGGCTGATCCGTGCGAATTTTTGGATACCCCGGGTAAAGAATCTGGTCAAGTCCGTAATCTTCTCCTGCAAGGTATGCGTGATCCACAAAAGGAAATTACAGACCCAACTCATGGGTGAATTGCCCAAGGAGCGGACATCCTTTTCGCGTCCATTTACATATACAGGCATGGATTATGCGGGCCCTTTCGATATTAAAAACTACACCGGACGAGCCTGTCTCGTTACGAAAGGGTATGTGCTAGTGTTTGTGTGTTTTTCTACAAAGGCAATCCATCTGGAACCCACATCCGATCTGACTACCGAGAAATTTCTCGCAGCCTTCTCGCGTTTTGTGTCCCGGAGAGGGTGTCCGCGCCAAGTTCAGTCGGACAATGGGAAAACCTTTGTTGGGGCAGCCGTGGTGTTGTCCAGAGAATTTCTGCTGGCATTGAAGGAGTCAGTGACGAGTGCCTATAGTCACCAGCAGATTTTGTGGCAGTTTATTCCTCCGGGAGCGCCCCATATGGGGGGTTTGTGGGAAGCTGGAGTCAAGAGCTTCAAAACCCTGTTTTATAAGTCCACAGCCACTCGAAAATACACTTTCGAAGAGCTTTCCACGCTTCTCGCCAAGGTCGAGGCCTGCCTGAATTCGCGGCCAATCGCTCCAATGTCCGAAGACCCCACCGATTTGCTGGCACTCACGCCGGGGCATTTTCTTGTCGGGGGGCCCCTCCTCGCCATCGCAGAACCTGAAATAAAGGGTGCCACGACTTCTATAATCAACCGGTGGCAGCACCTTAAGGCTATCCATCAGCAATTTCGTCTGCGGTGGAAAGAGGAGTACCTCAAGGAGCTCCATAAACGCAATAAGTGGCAAACACCCACAGAGAACCTGGCCGTGGGCGATATGGTTGTCATCAAGGACGACAACCTGCCTTCCAATGAGTGGCGGCTCGGCAGGGTCGATGCGGTGTCTCCCGGACCAGACGGTCATGTCAGAGTAGTGACCATTCGCACTGCTCGAGGTTTCGTTAAGCGCCCTGTCGCAAAGGTCGTCCTGCTACCATGGGTAGCCGCCAATCGGCCGCAATGACTAGTCTCATCCTAAATCCATAGTTCTCCGCGCCCCCTAGTCTAAGTCCTACCGCTACCTCCTACTAATTTTGTTTTTTATTATCCTGTCAAGCAGATCAAAGCAACATGTCTCCACGTCCACGCAGTGCCGCCGTTCTTGAGAGCAGACGAACTCGAGGGATAAATTCCTACCGCTGCCGAGTCTGCCATGGAGTCCATCCGCTACGGAAGTGTCGCCGTTTTCTTCGGCTGAGTGTGGAGAAGAGGCTCCGCGCTGTGCTCGCCAACCGCTACTGTGCGAATTGTCTGGCTCACGAGCATTCCGATGGAGCGTGCCGCCGGGGTGATCTTTGCAAGGTGTGCCAGCAGGATCACCATACATTGTTGCACATGCGCGAGCGTCCGGCACCTCGCCGACAGTCACATCGACCGGCGTCTCCGTCCTCTCGGCGTTCGTCTACCGCGCCCCGGCCAACGTTCACCGCACGTGAGTCTGCTCCTAGCGTTCCTCGGGACGCGGCGGTCACCTCGCAAAGCGCTGCCGACCCGGCAATGGCGCCGTCATTGTCGTCACTGCTGCAGCGGCACAGCGTAAACGTCCTTCCGACGGCGGCAGTGCGGATCGACACCGGGACGCGAGTCTTCGATATTACGGCTCTCATCGACCCATGCACACCGACGAGCTGTATCGACGCCTCGCTGGCTAGATGCTTCCGCCTGCCGACGACCAACGTTGGTGGGGAGCAGATTTGTTCGGCCGTCGTGGGGTCGAAAGTGGATGCCAATCTCCGGCTAAATCTCCTGTTCAAAATTGAGCCGCACGTGCGGGTCCGCACTCCAATCCGTGCGCTGAGCGAGAGCTTGCGGGCTCAATTTCGAGACATCACATTGGCGGATGACCGTTTTTATCTCCCGGCGACAATCTCCGTGGTCCTTGGTGCGGACGTGTATCCGAAGGTGATGCAGCCAGGTTTCCTCAAGGCACAGGACGGACTACCGGTAGCTCAAAGCACAGTGTTTGGCTGGGTCCTGTCCGGAGCCTGCCACCAGTCATGAGGAGCAGCGGATCAAGTTGCAACCCGTATGGTTGCAAGGGGGGCCGGAATGTTCAGGTCAGGAGCCACTATACGGCCGCCGGGCAGAGCGGATCGAAGAGCACCGCTCTTAGCAATCCTATCTCTGCTCTGTTAAACTAGGTTCGGGACCGCGATATGCCGGTCGCCGCTGCACTCCCGCTCTCGTTTTTTCCAAAGCTCTGTAAGCATGAGCGCGGAGTTATTTCTATAAGCTAGGTTTAAGAGTTACATATGTGAAGTCAAATAAACCAGACGTGCGTCTCACCACCACCTCCAACAAAAGTCAACTTCTTGCCACGGCCTGTTGTGCGAACAATTTACCACGAATTTTCAACCCCCGGATCTTGAGCAGCCGGCCCCAGCTACAGAAACATAGCATTATAAAAACTAGCTTGGAACTGCTTTTAGAATTAAAATTAATATATTTTTGACTTAGATATGATCAACTTAAAATTGGACTTTCTTAACCAATTTTAAGGGTATACAAACATCGGTTTCCTTATGTTTTGCTTCCATTTCCTGTTCTAATATCATTTGTAGAATTATTTTATTAAGTAATAAATACCTCTTCAATATTATTACATTTTTTATTTAACTCTCCAACTGACAATATACCTTCTCCATGTTCCATAACTCTCCTTCAATCCAACTCTTTACTGGGTATTGAAACAACAGAAAACCAGAGAAAACTGGACAAGGAGCTGTATAGACACAGGACGAGGGCAAGAAGGATACGATGCAGCCTTTAAGCTGCTGCATACTTTCCGGCTGTGGACCTCGACCTGAACGCGTGTCGCTAAAAAAGTTCGGCTAAATATTTGCGAAAGCATTTTCGCTATTTGCGATGGCATTTCGTGTGGCATGCGGCATCTCTCCCCACCCCTGCTGCAAAGGCAGCACGCAAGGAAAACCCAAAGGATTTCCACAAGAGATGGCAAACGAGCTGCACTTGCCACACTGCGGCATCAATTTTCATTTTGATAAATTATAAAATGGCCCAGAGCCGGCACCCAGAACACATCCTTTTCCCCCGAAGGCTAAATGGATTGCCTGGCACTGGCCACGGCGTTAACCCATGACAGCAGCACCAGCCTTGAAAATTGAATGTCGATGGAAAAACGCTGAAGGGGAAAACCTTCCTTAGATGTTTAAATAAATGAGGTATGAGTTAGGAGAAGAGGAGAGCTTCCGATGGCGATTTTATCGAGATATCAATCATCGTAAAGGCAATTGGGCTCTTAAGCAATTTCGCTGTGGTTTATTGAATTAATGGTCCAACTTTTTAGCTAGAAATGGGGACTTTAACAATCTTTATTTTATGGTTATGATCACAAAGTTGATTATAGAGTTTTTTTCTGAACTTTGAATATGAAGATGATTAAGAATGATACAGTTCTCATTAAATCTTAAACGTTTCTTCATTTATTGATTATCATTTAACAGGACTTCATATTTTTATTTTTATTTTTTGAATACGGAAATTGCTAGTATATCAAGCTAGTGACATTTTTTAATTGATTATATTCCCCGCCTTTTCCAGCTAATAAAGATTTGTATAGTTTGAAGTTGGTCGATTTTGTTATGCACCTGGTCAAACAAAAAGAAAAAAAAAGAAAAAACAAATACTTGGGGTTGGTCAGGATTCAGGATCGGGAGTTAGAATTCTGGAATGGGGGTGGCTCGAGCCAGAGGTCAGGGTCACGCAGGTCACCCCTTTTTTCTATACCAACTTCTCCTAAACAAATATGGAAATGCACGCAAGCCAGAGGCAAGCACGTAGCCAGGATAAAGACCAGAAAAATGTCCTTAGTCCTCTCCCGCCTTCTACTACTCCCTCCATTTGTGTTTATTTGTAATCAATTAAAGGATAAGGCAATCTATTAGAAAGCCAGCTGTCCGCTCCATCATGATGGCGTGACTGGTTTTGGGTAATATACAGCAGCTGAAGGAAGTTTAACCTTTCTCACACCACCGTATTTTTTGTCTGCTTAATTGCTGAGTTAAGCACGCATGAATATATTAATATTTTGGCACTAATAAGGCATATTATGAAGGCAATAAATATTTAAATAATTGATCTTCATGATCGACGTGATTTTAGATGGATTTAAAGAAGGTACTGCAAAATTTCATAAAATATGTTTAAGTATTTGCAATTTTTTACCATTTTCGTTCACCGAAAGAATACATATATGATACACTAGATTTTCAATGCTCAACTCACGATTTATTTGAGAAACATTACAGCAATTAAATTTAATTACATTTACATTTTCATTTACCTATTCCATTATTTTATTTGACGATCACCATCCACTCGTTGTTGTTGTGGTAGAAGAAGTGGTATAGCTTTGATTGTAGTTTCCGCCGCCATTTCGATAATTACCATTATAACCTGATCCATTTCCATTATAATTGCCTTGCCAATTACCAGATCCTCCCATTCCATTTGGTCCTCCCATTCTATTTGGTCCACCCATACCATTTGGTCCACCCATACCATTTGGTCCACCCATTCCATTTGGTCCTCCCATTCTATTTGGACCACCCATTCCATTTGGACCACCCATTCCGTTGCCACCGCGATTACCCATTCCACCTTGTCCCATTCCATATCCTCCCATACCTCCGGGTCCCATTCCATTGCCACCCATTCCGCCAGGACCCATTCCGTTTCCGCCACGTCCTCCCATACCATTGCCACCCATTCCGCCAGGACCCATTCCGTTTCCACCCATTCCGTTGCCATAGCCTCCTCTACCACCCATTCCACCTGAACCCATTCCATTGCCACCCATTCCGTTACCATTACCTCCCATTCCATTGCCACCCATTCCGTTGCCATATCCTCCTCTTCCACCCATTCCATTTCCACCGCCCATTCCTCCGGTGTATCCCCCACCCATGTTGCCACCCATGCCATTTCCCCCACGTCCTCCCATTCCATTCATTCCGTTGCCACCCATTCCGTTGCCACCGTTTCCATTACCTCCATTCATTCCATTTCCTCTACCCATTCCGCTTCCACCCATTCCGTATCCTTGTTGATTTGCTTGGCGTTTTGTACGATCCTCAGAATCTGTTTTAATTTAAGATAAATAGTTGCTTAAATTAAAAAGAAAATAAAGTTAACCTGAGTTCGAAGAGTATTGATCCTTTGCTTCACAAGTAGGATATTCTCCGCATTCATCGCCCTCACGCTTTGATCCTGTACAGATCTCCTTTGATATAACACATCTGTCTCCTGGCGCACACGAAATATCCCGACAATCACGTCCGTATTCTGTTTAAAAATGAATTAATTTATTTCAATTAAATACTGAATTAAGTACTGACTTTTATATGCCTGAACATTTGCTGTAGTTGCAATTATTAAAAATATCCACAAAATATTATTCATTTTTTCAAACGCTTGCTGTTAACGGAAAACTCTCTCTGAATTCAGCTTTTTATCATCCCCATTTTTATACTTTTGTGTTCATTATGCATGAAAATTTATAATAATTATTTCTGACAAGCTAAATTTACCAAATGAACACATTAGTTAGCCGCAATTTAATTTTGTTGATTGATTAGAGATAGTCACGGCTTATTTATTAAGTTTTGGAATTGAAATAGAACGTTTAATATTTTATATAAAATATTTTGGTAATGCCATGACAATGAACCTTTTACAAGGTCAGTAAAAAATTATATTAATCTAATTAGAGTAAAAGAAATTATGATCCTTTAATTTGTACTACACATTGGAATGCAATTAAGATTTTTCTTTTACTCTAAACAATTTCTAAAGACTCATTACTGCTTTAGGTATTTTTTTTTTTTTTAATAATAATCCAACTTTGGCATTATATTCACAAGTGTAATTATCCTCGTTTGTTTGCACATACTTGATATGTTTGGAAAACTGCCTACTTGGGCGCAAATGAGATTATCTTGGCCTCTCAGTGTCCACAATTTACGAGCATAACAAATGGAACAAAGTTTCACACGACCCGCCGACACTTGACGCTTTTCTTCGGAACTCGGAGAATCCTGCAGGATATCCTCGCCAAAGCTTAGACCCGGGAGAAAAGGAAGGGAAAAGGACAGGGTGCATCTTTATGCGCATATGTAAACATTTCCTGGCTACAAGAAGTGCAAAAATCCCATGGCTAAACTAGTTTGGCTTAACACGGCCTCAACTTTTTGCCCAGTTGAAAAACTTTTGTAGCCCCAAAGTACATATACATCATGCTTATATACGTATATATATATCTGTTTCACTACGGTGTTATAATTCACAACTTGAACCGGAAGTGGGCGCAAAAACATTCACTTGAAGAAATGCAGATATTAAATTACCAAAGACAAGTTGGTAATAAAGTTGAGAATTCTTTTCAATTCGTTTGATTATTTTTTATTTTTATTCAAGTGGTTTTATTTTATTTATTATATCCTAATATTTTAATATAATTAAATAATATATAATATTATACAATATATTTTTAATAATAATAATATATATAATATAATTGTAATTTTAATTATAGTATAATTATAATAATTATATTATAAATATTTTCTTTTAATTTCCGATCATTTATTTTTTATTTATCAATTATCTATTTATAGACCCATTTTGACCGAATTAGGAAAATTAGATACAAGCTAGAAACTATCCATCACATACAAAATGGTTCATTTCTTCAGACCAGGTCGAAACCGGAAGTAGCCAGCTGATATTGACAATATCGCAAGCATTTCCTCTCTCCCAAACATCGCGAAACATCGTAAAAACATCGCCGCGCTCCAAAATCGCTGAACGAACTCTCCCTCTCCCGGTCGCTGTTGGAACTTAGTTGCTCCACCTGTCGATGTAAAATTGGGGACAATATCGATAGTCAAAGTACTAGATCGATACTCCGCCATCGAACACTAGCCATCGTATAGTATTACATCTCTAGCTTCAAAATAAAAGACAAAAAAGAACGAAAAGACCTCCGCGCCGGTAAAATGTGAAATAACTTGAAAATTACAGCGTAAAAACCAGTGGCAGGTGCCAAAAGTGCGGGAAAACAGTGAGCCCCACAGTGTAAAGTATAAGTGAAGTGGGGGCAGCTGGGACGCAGTCGTGTTTTCGCTTTTTTCTATTTATGTATTTAGAGTTAAGATCAGTGTGTGATTTGTTGGCTGATTCATTTTTGTTGTTTTTTTTATGTGCAAGTGCAACAAATGTGTAGGAAATGTGTGTGTTAAGTGTGTGCAACACCGTCGATAATGTAAAAGGTCTTTTTCGTTCTTTATTTGTCCGCGATTCGTTTGCTAATTCGCCGTTGGGATCTATAGCAATGCGCAATCTATGTGGGGGTGAGTGCAACAACATTTTCTTGTTTTCCTTATCCTCGAACTTTGCTGAGCTCGCGCGCGCGAATTTTTTTCTTCTCTGTTATTGTTTTGCTCCCGCGTTGAAAGTGGAACCTAAGAGCGAGAGCGCCACAAATTAAACACGATCCACTCTTGGGGCTCTCAATTTTGATATTTGGAGAGTTGGAAAACCGCGTTTGTTTACCTTTTTATTTCTGGCCAATTAGATATGACAAATTAACGAAACTTTACTTTTACAAATATCTTTTTCAAACCTCGTTTTACTATATATATTGTATTTCTACTATTATTAGTTATAAAAATTTAATAATTACGTTTTTTATAGTTTTGAAATAATTGTTTTGAATTTGATCAGCATTATTTATTTCATATGAACAAATATTTTATGTGTTTTCTCTTCTTATTTTCTTCTTACCAAAATGGATTGATTCTTAATAATTAAGTTGCCAAATTCAAGGGTATAGAAGTAAGTTTCCTTTCTTTGTTTTTCATATAAATCTTAAAATTACAAGACTTCTCATCTAACTAAGGGTACAGTTTGTTCTTAGTAAAATATTCAAAACTAAGAGCACATCTCGGATTTATTAAAACTTATTCATCAGTAGGTTTTGTTATTCCAGAGAAAATACATATTGAGTTCACATATCTTTTGTTTTTCAATTGTATAGAATACAGGGATATATGAAGCTAAAACCCTTTGAAACGGAGTGTGTTTGTGCAACAATGTAACACGAAACAATAAACAAAATAGAATAATATCGAAAATACTTTCATTTCAACAATTATTCTGCAATATTTGAATTTCTCTTCAGCACTTGCAAAACCGGCTGACTGACTGACTGAAACCTGGTCATAGATTGGATTTGTTTTCCACTTTTCCACTTTTGTTTTTCTTTTTTTTTGTATATATCCAATTGATGTTGATTTTTTTTATGCTCACAGTAAAGGAGAATTTCACATACCGAAAATTCCAGGCTGGTCAGCCTTTGTTTGCACAACTCTTCTGTGAAAGCGAGTTGAGCTAAAAAATAACATTAAATACACAAATTCAGTATATAGATGAACCTGACAAATGACTATAATTTAGGGTATTTTTTTCTTGGCCAGCTTGTGCGATTAAATTTATGCGTGATAGCCAAAATAAATATGCACACGAAATTATATGTTTTTACCTGTCAAAAGGTTATTGGCATAAATATTTTCTTTGATTTTGTGGCGTTAAAATTTTCAATTTTTTCCCGTGACAAACGGCTCTCAAATAACCGCTTTTTCTTAATTTTTATTTGTGGGTCAGAAAAATGTTTAAAGCTGTGAAAATCGCAGGAGAATTTGATTTTCAGTTTTGATGATTTGAGATATATTTAAATTAGATTTTTAAAAGGAAGTCTATGTACTATTTTCTAGTTTGAATGTTTCATATAACTATTTCATCTAACTATTATTTTTACTGATTTATGCATTAATTTTAAACATTACTTGGCAAGGTAGAACTCGCTTCTAATATTTAAAGTTATAAAGTTACTGGCTGATGATAAATTTGATTGAATTTCCGTACACTTTGACGACCTTTTAAAAGCGAATAGGAGAACAAATTTGGAACTAAAACTGAAACCAAAAGCAGCCCCACAAAATCGGCTCCTGACCACATCCCCTTTTTGGCCCATAAACGGAACGGAGCCATCCTTTCTGTCCAGCGTAGACTTAACAGCTCGACAGCTGTCCGTCTGTGAGTGTGCAGTCGTGCTTGTGTGAGCGTTCTACACTGAGAAAAATATATTAAAATTGGATATAAAAAATAAATATTAATAATGTTACACCCAAGGGAAATTTCATAGATAGAAAATCTTTCTAAAAGCAACAGAAGAGCAAGGTACAAAAGTCTCCTCATGTTTTATGTTATTTAAGCAGAAATAAATAAGGCTTTAATTGTTATATTATGTGTTATATATGGTTTGAATAAATTTTAAACTATAAATATATTTTAAATATATAAAAATTAAATTCCTTTCAGTGTAAACATCTCAAGTACTGTCTGTATACGCATGCATCGTTTAGATTTAGTGCCGCTTGTTACGCTTTGATGTCATGTCATTTATAAGCGACGCAGCGGCAGCGGCAGCAGCTTCGGGCTGACCCCATGCCACGCCCCTTCCATTTCACCACCGCCCCAAATCCCCATCTTGCCCCATCTGGAAAAACCCGCACTCACCACCACCCCGTGTGTTGCTGCGTGCAACAAAATGCAAACTGACAGTTTAGCATGGGAACAAGTTCTCGGGCAGCGGAAAACTTAACATGACAGACCGCGACAATGACGTTGGGCGTTGGGAAACTTAAAGCTAGCTTTAAGGTTGGTGTCAAAGGTCACGTGCCATTTCTCTTCTCCTTTTTCTTTCATCAGAATCCTCAAACACACACACACACACATCTAGCTAAGTAATTTACGCACAATAATCCGCATCGCTGAACTTCCTTCGCTGGCCAGATGATTGATGTATGGACGTGTTAATTAGGTCCACTCGTGCCGCATTTACACTCCACTCTGTTGGTAAAAATAGGGACCAGCAAAGAATGCCAAGTCAAGTTCTAAGACCACTTGAGTACCCATTAATCTGTAGAAGAAGCACCGGTTGCAAAGTCAAAAGAATGATTTTTGGTAAAATATTCTAAGGTTTACAAGATACTTTCAATTGTCTTGTTTCTGTGGTATTTTTAGGATTAAGTTGTAACTTTATATACATATTTATCACAAAACCAATATACCCCTGACACCTAGCAGCACAGGGTAGCAGCCAAAGGCTGCTAAAATTAAAGAGTGAGATTGCTGGCGAAAGCAATAAAAATCTAAGCAAACGAGTGGGCAATGAAACTTTGTTTGGCCAATTGATTGATTTCTGGACAGAAGCCCATTAATCAGGCCAGCTAAAAATGCTGATTTGATCGAAGTCGAAGCATTGGCGAAAAAAAGTTTTATTTTTGGCAGAAAGTCCTTGATTACCAGTTAAGTAGTGTAGCACAAGCCATTAAGTAGAATTTGTTGCTAAAAGTTGATTTGTAATTAGCCATCAATTGTTTAATGAAAGTGTTTGTATTTAGTATTTAAAATATCAATACAATGTTGTTATATATATAAACCATTTTATTATTGTATCTAGACTATAGATTAGACTTCCTTAAAATTAACTTATTTCAAACTGAATACTATTATTTTATGTACTTTTGTTTCATAAATCTTAAAGGTTAGGAAGGTACCCTTTAGCTGCCATATCTGTACGCCATTTTTGCTTTGGGCTTTCGGCCAAACATTGACAAATTCAATTTATTTCAAGTTCTCAAATCAATAAATGAAGATAACTCCGAGAAGCCGAAGTTGGTATACCCTTAAAGTTAGCCGTAGGATCATATTTCAGACAAACATGCATAAATCTCAAGCCTAATATAAGTGTTTTTTAGGTATATTAAATTCGTACTTCAATATGATAATTTTTTGTTTAAATCAAAGATTTTCAACTCTCATAAATAAGACAAAAATGTGGTAATTTCGAATTGGAAAGTTATGGAATTGTTATGGGCTAGTTTTTTTACGGCAAACAAATCTGCATACTTTCTTTAATTTTAAAAATAAAATTTTTTTTGTCAAATTTTCACGATGCAACAACCCCTTAAAAACTGCCGGATATAGCTAGATCGATTCAGCTTTAAATACTGATTAATAATATATATGACTTATAGGGTCGGAAATGCATTCTAATCTTCTGACTAAACTTAGAGTACCCTGTAAGGGTATACAAATTGAACAAAAAAAGGCATAAAAAAACTAAAAAAGGATTCTCAAAGGCGGTGAGTGCTGAAAAAGTGCAAGCTGTTCACTAAATCAAAAACAGATTTCGGTAACAAATTCGTTATGCACGTGACATGTCCAAACAATGCATGTGCCTTTGCCGGTGTGGCCGCCTAAAAGAAAATTTGAATAAGTGAATTTAAAAAGCGTTGGCGGCGACTAAGGCAGCCGGTAAAAAAAACGACGAATAAGATTAAAAAAAAGGTCAAACAACAACAACAAAAACCAAATACGAATATGAGAAAAAAAAGGAACACGAATTTGTGTTCTCATAGTAAAGCCAAGGACACTTTCATGAAATGCAATTTCGCACTTGTAAACTTTTATGGCTAGCATGTGTGTGTGTGTGTGTTTCGGCCCAAAGATGCGCAGGATTTTAGCCATTTTAGAGCTAAAATTGGGGGAAAATATATGTTTAATTCAATGTAAATTATTACAAGTCTTAGATAACATTTATGGTGATTTAATTTGCAATATATAGATAGATATTGATTAATATATTTTTCCAATAACGTATACGATGAATTGTTGCCAGTTTAGAATAAATTTGAGGAAATTTTGAATGTGTTTTGCATTGTAAATTACTATAATTGTTAGGGAAAATGTTTAATATGCAATAAATATGTATTATTTAACCTTTCAATATATTTATCCAAATACTTATATACAATTTTAAGTTATTTCGTAGTTGCCTAAAATATATTTTAAATTTAGGGGGTTCTTCGTATTTTATATCGTTTTAAGCTTTTGTTTTGATTTGAATTTTAACGGAATATGTTTATTATAATATAGGGATAATGAAGTTTATATTTAAGTTAGAAATTGCTCACCCTTAAGTTTAAATAGAGCCTTTGTTAGGTATTAGAAATGGTATATGTTCTTTATGTTATGGTATATGTTCTATAATTTTTCTAATTTCCCTGAAATTTTCCACAACATAAATAGCTATAATATTAGAGGAGCTGGACAGCACCATTGCAAACCTCCTCCTGCTCCACACTCAACTTCCTGGTTTTCACACTCTACACTACTCCTTTTCGCAGGACCTACCCAAAATCCCACCTTCCTATCAGGAACATGCAAATCTGACTGTTGATGGCGCATTTTGCTTCGTCGGGTTTTCATTTTTCCATACTCCCCATCTTCCTTTTTTTTGTTAACTTTTTGCGTATGTATTTCGGTGTGTGTGTATTTTTTTTGTGTGGGTGGGGGAGGAAAAACTTGTTTATTTGCATGTCGTTGGTTTCATTTGCGCCTAGGCCCGAAAAAAGGTAGATATATCTCGCTTTTATATTTGCACACTTTGGCTAATGGATTTCCTTTACTGCCACTCGCTGCTACACTCATTTTTTACATCCATCCCTTTTTGCACTTTTGCGGTTGCACACGGCGTATGCTTAATATTTGTTGTATGCCTCATTTGGCTTGCTTCGGGATTCGTTTTCATTTTCATTTTCATTTTCGTTTTCGTTTCCTTGCCATTTTTCCCCGTTTGGGGCTGCGCCGGGCATTTGCAACGCGTCTTAATTGAAAATTCAATTAGACCTGTGTAAATATTTTTTCGGGGCAGCTGCTGCAAATTGAGTTAAAGTTGTTTATCTAAATAAGAATGAGTGCAGGCTTTGGTCGTTGGTCGAAAGCATCCCGCAGTTTCCTTGGCTCCCGTTTCTGCATTTTAATTAGAGTTTAAATATCTCAGTGCAAATTGGAAACTTTGCTCGACCGCAAAATGAAAGTGGCTTCGCTGCCCTTCGAAGTTTTTACTCATTTACCTTTTGGTTTCGGTTTTGTTTTCTTGGTCAAGCGATCCTAATTTGAATGACCCGAAATAAACAGAGTTGATTGGATAAATATATATATTTAACCTGCTTACTGATTTCATGGGAAATTTTTCATAAACTTGCCTATATTTTATTTTATTTCTGTATACATTTGAGTCTTAAACTTGCACATTTTTATACAATTTACATTGTGAGATGTTACTTCACAATTTAAGCTTACATTTCATAATAGAAACAAAATATAATTCTTCTTTTAAGATAGTTGGAGGTTGCCACAGCAACCAAAAACAAAAAAAAATCCACTTTCCCGATGCCACATCCACCCACACTTTTCTCTTCTTTTCCGTGACTTGGCTCACTGTGTTGCACGTGACTTGATTGTCAGTTGCAATTTAAGAATTTGATAGTTTGACAATGCATTTTTGCTCGTTTCACTGCGTTTCTACTCCCCTCCCCCCCGCCGCATTGTCTAGCTTTATCAATCGATTTCTATTCGATTTGGAAATGGTTTGGGGGTCAGAGGTCAGGCAGCTGTTGGCATTTCACATGCAATGCGTGTCGAGGATGGAAAAAGAGGGAAAAAAGAAACTATAAAGCAAAACATTAAAATGCCGTATAAATAATCGTCTATTTGGGTGACTTGGTCAAGGAATTTCAAATAGCATCAGTCGTCTGGTTAATGTCTTAAATGCATGAATATAAATTTAAGGAAAAACAGACAAGTGAATTAGGTTTCATATGATTGTTTTAAATTGTATTGATCAGAGTTAAAGAAGGGTTAATTGAGTTCAAATGAAATCAGCTTTATTTTGAGCTATTAAATTGTTTTGACAAATATAAGTCAAGGCTTTCCCATTATTCTATATTTACTATAAAGAAAATATGTAAAAATGATACCCATTTTTCTTGAACTACAACTAATTTTAGTTCGTTTTGTAAAGTAATTCGCATAAGATCAATTTAAAAGGATCCTGAGGACTGAACAAATTAATTGGTAAATTGAATGTCCCATGCATCTTTAAACTTTCTGGAACAAATAAATATATATCATATGTATATATATTTTCCGCTGTTCAGTATGCTTTTCATTTTGGGTTTTCCCTCCTGCTCTTTGGAGAGCTTAACTCATTCATGTGCGAAACTTTTCAATGGGGCAGTCGAGGGCTGCGACCACAGTTCATTTAAGCGTGTAAAAACATAAATCAAAAAGGACCGGCCTAATGGACACACACACACATAGAGTTTTCCTCTCTTTTCCACTCTGTCTCTATTTTTCCACTCCTTTTCCTACCGTTTTACCCTCTCTGTTTTTCACCCTCTTGACTCCGCAGTGGGACACGAAGTGTATATAAATTGCCTACTTGCATTTTAATTAAACTGGCTAAAAAAGCGTAGTCAATGTCAAATGCTAGACCAAACTTTTTGCCTTCCTATTTTTGGCCCGAACAATGGCCTGTAATGTGGGCATTCGACTCTTTAATTGACCAACTGACCGCGGTTGACTTTAAGCAAATTGAAAAGGATTCAATTGAGTTGCTGCCATTGTTCAGGGAAAATGTTCCTTGATTTACTAAAAATGAATTGAGTTTTAAAAGTTTTTAAGTACTTTATACGGAAAAAATTAATGTATTTCCTATACCTTTTGTTTCCGCATTAAAGTATACAGAAAGTCATGCAAAATATATTATATAAAGAAAATTTCAAAGATATATATTATCTATAATCCTATTTAGATATCTACAACTTTACTTACAATAAGCTATTCTATTACCATGACAATGATAGCCATAAAATTTTTAAATTTAAAATGAAACCATCCAATTATAACACCCATAAATCCATGCAACTAATTCTATTGCATTTTTTTTGTAAACACTCTGTTCATATTTGTTCTGTTTTTGATTAATCTGGAACACGCCTACATCGAATTCATTTCTCTGCATTTAACGTCGACCGGCCCCCCATTTTGCCCAGGATTTTCCAGTAGCTGTTTGTGGCAGCTGCTGCCGCACTTTGATGTAAATAATGTTTGCTAAATATTTTCCGTTGCAATGCTGCGAGTCTCTCATTAAATTTACATTTTCCCCTTGGTTAAAAAAGTACGCCAAACGAGGAGGGGGTCATACAGAGGCGTCAGTGCAAGGGGGGGGGTGGGTTTGGTCGGTGGTGGTGGTGGTGTCGGCTGGCCATTTTGGTCAACATGCCACTTTCAGTTGACAACATATGGCACCTCTGGCCGAAAGCCTGCCGGGCAATTTGCCTAACCCTCCAAGGGGTGAGGGTGAGAGGTGGGGGGTTGGCAAAAGGGCCACGGAGTGTGGGGCAGCGTGACCAGGTAATGGACTGTAATTATGCTAAATAAGCCATGTAAAAAGTGTGGCTGTGTGCGGGGGTGTGGGTCCTTTTTTGGAGTGGTTAAAGTTCCCGCCATTTGATGGAAAGGGAAAGTTGATAAAGTTACTCAATTTGAGAGTGACCCACCCCATCCCCTCTGCACAGAGTGGAATATGAACCCAAAAGATGTTGACATTCCTTTAATCTACTATTCATTTACTGGAAAATTGAAGTGGAAAATGAGCTGCAATTGAAATTAATAGGTTAATAAGGGATGTTATGGGATACTTAAGTGAAAAATAAGTAGATGGGTGAGCAAATTCTAAAATAGTGCTAATTTATTACAATAATATTTCGCTTAAATGTTGCTAAATCTATAGGAGTGCTTATTTTACAAAGACTTTAAAACAAGCTCCCTTTTTAAAGCTTCATCTGTCAGCAAATGTTTTTACTTTCATCAGGCCATTAATTATATTATTTATTTACATTTATTGTAAGCCACTTTTCAGCCTTTTTAATCCTTAAAAAATGCTGAGCCTGTAAAAAAATGGAAATGTCTGGCACTTGATGGGTAAAGGGAGTTGGGGAGAATGTGGAATGTCTATTAATGCCGAGCAATTTACAGTTCCAGTCTGTCTTTGTGCCAACTTTTGTCTGCCGGTTGAACCACCCATTAAGCCATCTAGCCACCGAAAAACCACCCACTCGGCTACAGGAGGCCTTTACATTTATGATTAATGAGCCTTAACTTTTGCACTTCATGGCAATTTATGCGGCGTCTGGCCATTTGGCTTTTTCATATCTCCTTTTGCCCAGACTGAAATTTCAGCTCCCAATCTCACCTCCCTCTCCCTCTCGGGGCTTCGGCCTTCGGTTAAGTTAAGACAGGCAACAATTGTAAATGTTTGTTGCGCAATTAAAAGTCCGATCCCCACCGGTAATTTGATTTATTCAACCTGGCGAGGCATCGCAATCGAAGCGAGGTAGCAGCCACAAAATAAACAAGGCGTCACAGGAGTTCAGAATTGCGGAAATGTTCAACACTGTGTAATCCGTTAAAATATTTATTTGTAGCTTTTTCAGATGAATACCTTCTCTGAGTATGTGTTTGTATGAGATATTTGTGAATGAAATACGTCGATAAAAAGGGCTTAAATATAATACTTTAGAGTTACCTCTGGTAATATTTTTTAAAAACATTTCATATTTCAATCTTCTTAGTATTTACACTGTATAATTAATATATTTGTATTAAATATCTTTTAAAACTAAGCCTAATTACATGGTTTAACCAAATCTCTTGAAGTTCAAATAAGTTATTTACTTAATACTTTTACTTACCAAAAGTATATGCACACTTTTAAATCCAATCAACAAACTGTTTAAATATACATAAAATTATTTTAAAATGACGTTAACATTTTACAGCTACGATCAAGGACTTTTGCAAATGCATAAAATCTCTTCTTCCTTTGACCATTTCCCATCAATATTAATCAGAATGCATATTTCATAACCCGATTTCAACATTTATTGCGCATGAAACGCGATAAAAAAAATAACAAACGAAATATATATCCTTTTCACAGAGAGAAAGAGAGTCTCCGTTTCTCTGTATTTCAATCATTAATCTCGCCGAATCAATTTCCCAATGCATGACCTCCATTTTAAATATGCATGGCAATTACAATTACAAAATTATATTTCCATATACACAAAAGCAACAAACTACAGCAAAATGAAGCTGCAGAAAATATCAACTTTCATTTGTCATTTATTTTTATAAAGTTTTGTTTTTGTTGCTTTAATTTTGCAATTACGACTGACAAATCCGCAACAGCCAGAAATAAGTTGGTCCGAAGGCAAAAGGAGCGCAAGTGCAACCAATATTAATCATTATCACCGATGATAAGCGCCTGAATTATTTCACATTTGCCGCACATTAAGAGTGCATTAAAAGCATAAATTAAGAAAGGAAAAAAACAACAAAAATATATATATGTACATATATAAATAAGGAGGATATGGTTACTTTAGAAAGCAAAGAATAGAATACCCTTCCCAAAAAATATATATTTAATGTAGATAATTGATTGTTATTATGATGGATTTTAAATCCTAAGCTTTATTGAAGAGGTATTTTGGTATTAATATAATTTTATATTATAATATATATTTCGTTATAATTATATTATATTATATATAATAAATATTTCTTTTAATTTTAATTTAAATATTCCAAATTTTATAATTTTTGTCTACTCCATTTTAAAAATGTTTTAGTAATTTCTGCATTAATTTCTCAAACTGAAACAAATTTATAGAACTTTTAAACGAATAATTTTATTAAATTAATATATATATACGTTTTATTTTATATATTTAATATTTTAAATACATTTTAATATCATTTATATATATATTGTATTAACTTCCTTGACTTGTAGTACACCTCTCATTCGTTGTTTGGCACAAAATGAGGTGCAAATTAATCCGACTACATCCTACGCAATGTGTACATTTTAATGGACCAACCTCCTCCACATCTTTTTCCTAATTTTCCTCCTTTATCTACCACTTAAATTACTCAATTTTTGTGTTTACTTTAGCCACACTTTTTGTTCATGTGATTTTCCGTTCTTCCTCCTCTTTTTTTCTGAGCTCGAATTTCATGCAAATCTAACATTACGATGCAAAGAGAGAAAAATTGCCAACTCAGGCTGAGGGAAAAATAAAGGGGAACTGGCCCAAGGAGAGGAGTGATTGGGCCTAAATAGGCGTTTCGTGACTTGCAGCTGAGTCTGCGCGACTCCCCGCCATTAGTGGGGGCCTAATTAGGCGCGGTCTGGCAGAACCCGCAAAAAAATTATAGAAACATATATAGCAAATCGCATGAAAAATGTGCAAATCATCAGGAAATGGTGGGTGAGGGGACTTAAGCTCTCTGGCAGCTGGCGAAAATTAGCTGAGGGGAAATTAGCACGTTAGCGTGATTCACGCGACAGTTTTACAGGCCAAAGGAACTCAACTCCCGAGGCGGCACACCCTACATCGCAGTCCCTTTTATCCGACAGCCCAGTCTCCTGCTACTGACCTCAACCTAATCAGGCATTGGGAGGAGGGAAAACTTTTCCATTTGATTGTTCGATGGGGGTCCCTGAAAATGCATTCAATTTTATGAGGGCCAATGAGTTGTGCAGAAAAATAAGAGCCATATAACAGCAACTGCAATATATAGAGTATTGAAGTATATGGTGGTATAGTGAGAAAAAAAATATTGTTTATAAATACTTTTTAAAGTATTTTATATTATTTTTTATTTACCCTTTTCTAGGGTATTATCAATTTAGGCAGAAGCTAAAAACTAAGTGAAGGAATCATTTCCGACCCTATAAATCATATAAATTCTTGATCAGCATCAACAGGCGAATCTATCTAGCTATGTCTGGTTAAAATTTAATTTTTTCAAAATTTTAAAAATTTTATAAGGGGTTACATTGTTAAAATGTTTAAAAATTTACAAAAACTTTAATTTTTGTATCTTTTAAATTGAGAATACAGATTTATTAACCTGATAAAAATAAACATAGGAAAGCTTTTCGAATTAAAATTAATGCTTTTTTTATCTTAGTAATGAAAGTTTTAAATTTTGATTTATGGAAAAACAATTCCATGTAAAAACAACTATAAATATTGATGCGAATAATTTAAGCTTAGATATAATTAATTTCTGATACGATCCTATAATTCAATTGCAAATAGTTTCCTTTATTGTAAACTGGTAATTCTTGGATGAACTAAAGTTCCAGTTAAACGAATCTAAGATTTTCACAAGATGCTGTATACCACTTGGGATACTTTTTATACCCTTGCAGGGTATTATAATTTCAGTCAGAAGTTTGCAACGCAGTGAAGGAGGCACCTCCGACTATATAAAGTATATATATTCTTGATCAGGATCAACAGCCGAGTCGATCTAGCCATGTCCGTCTGTCCGTCTGTCCGTCTGTCCGTCTGTCCTTCTGTCCGTCTGTCCGTCTGTCCGTTTCTACGCAATCTAGTCTCTCAGTTTTGAAGCTATCTGAATGAAACTTTGTAGTTAGCCTTCTATATACTCTCACTCGTATATATGTCGGACGACTATATCATATAGCTGCCATAGGAATGATCGGAAAATTTTTACAAAAAAATTTTAAACTTTTTCAGTTTTCCATAGGATTGGATCAAATTTTAGATATAGCCATTTTACTATACTCTACAATTTTGCATACAATTTTATGAAAATCGGACTACTATATCATACAGCTCCCATAGGAACGATCGAGAAATTAATACAATTAAATTTATAACCTTTTCAGTTTTCAACTGATTTTCATCAAATTTTAGGTATAGGCATTTAATTTAAGTCTTAAATTTTGTGGTAAATTTCATGAAAATCGGACGACTATATCATATAGGTTCCATACAAACGATCGTTTGATGTGGAGGAAAAATGCAAATCAGTGAATGTAAAACTGCAAATATAATATGTATAGGTGAATACAATTAAAGCAGGTATTACTTCATTGTTTTTTAACACAAAGATATATAATTTGTATTGTATGGTTTTTTATTCATAGAAGTTCTATCTGCAAGGGTATATAAACTTCGGCGTGCCGAAGTTAGCTTCCTTTCTTGTTTATAAGTAATATATAAAATTTTTTATAACTTAATGGTTCTTGCAAAGTTTAAATACAGGAAAAATATACTAATTTAAATGCAGTTCAAAGATCCAAAACAGTTTTCTTTTACTCTTTTCCTAAACCCCCTGAAAATTCAATTGCCAAAAAGAAATGGCAAAAATTACCACAACTTTCAGTATATATATAAGTTGTACTCAATCCCCTATCCATTCCGTGGTCCATGTTCGCATCTTTTGGCCAAGTTCCTCTAATCGTATTTCTCGCAAATGCTTAATGTCTTAAAACCGAGCAGAATAAATACCAGAGTGGACATGTGGATGAGACAGGGACTCTCTGGCCGGGGCCAGGATATCCTGGCTAGAAAGGAGAGAGCAACGAAGCAACAACTAGCTAGAGCTTTGCTCTGAGTGCAATTAATTAAGCAAAGCTGAAAGTCATGCTCACAATCCCATCCCGCCCCCTCCTTTCACATACGCACAAATTTAATTGCTTACAAGTTGGAAACATGGCGAAACAAGCTGCAAAATCAGGAAAGGGAAGGAGCTGCTGAGCTGAGCTGAGTGGCAAATAACAATTGTAATAAAGCGTCAAGAGCAAAGCTAGAAAAATTGCAACAAATGTTGAACTAAACCATAAAGTGTGATTAATTGAATATTTCTTATGCTGCACGTAGACGCGTCGAGAGCGCACAAAAGAAATTCACTTTAGTGCCAACGATCTCCCTTGGCTCTCCGGCTGGCTCTCGGTCCCCCTCCTCCACCGATTTCCCCAAGTTTCCACTGGCCTCCCCTTTTCCACTTTCCGCTTTCCACTCAGACACAGAGCGAGTTCAAGCTGTACGGTAGCTAAATTTTCTAGCTGGCGGCAATAAATTTAAATAAATATACGATTACGCGTGCGTATTAAGTTGCTTCGGGCCAACGATGCCAGCGAGTCGAGTCCCGGGTCAAGAACAGTGGGTGTCGTTTCAATAATTCTGGGTAGAAATATAAATTATAAAATAAACTATCTACGGCTAGCTCAAGCTTCTATACCTTTTCAGTTTTGTAATCAATTATGGGATCGATTTGAAATTCGATCGTAACTAAACTTAAAACATTCGCTTTTTATGAATCAATACTTATTGATATTTTTACAAGAACATTTTTTTTTGGCAAAATATATTAAATTTGACAATTTAAAAATCTCATAACTAAGCCAAAAAAGCATTAATTTTAAATCGGAAAGCATTCGTAAGTTAGTTTTTATTATATTAATAAATCTGCATACTCAATTTAAATTTAAAAAAATATATATTTTTGCTCATTTTTTAAATGTTAACCCCTTATAAAATTTTCAAAATTTTGAAAAAATTAAATTTTATTCGAATATGGCTAGATCGATTCAGCTTTTGATCCTGATACAGAATATATATGATTTATAGGGTCGGAAATGACTCCTTACGGGGTTACAAGCTTTTGACTAACATTATAATACCCTGTAAAGGGCAATATTAATTTAATATAAATTAGGGGTGGCATTAGGCTGTAGTGTGTTTATATTTAATTATTTAAATATAAGTAGTTCTTTATATTTATATTCTGATAATATTCTGACAAATCTTTTATAGTCTGTTAATATTCAATTAATCTTATAAAGCCTTTCTAAAAATAACATGGAATAATGTATTATATTATATATTTTATTATCTTATTTTATAATTAGGAAATTCATTTCTGAATAATTCATAGACCTCAATTTCTTTTACAAAGGGTTTTTTCTTTATTTTTTATTAAATATTAAGCAATTCAAAGGACACAAATTAAACAGCATAAAAGCTTTCTACAATTGGCTTGAATGATTTTATTAATAAATTATTTTAAAGGGTTTTAGGTTTTGTAAGTGATATATTCCTAATTGTAAATATTACCATATTTCCAGTCTTGTAAAGTAGTAAATTCGAAGGCCTCCGCAGCCTGTGCTCGGTTATAAGTAACTTTGTATGCTAATATTAGTTTGTTAAATCTATTAATAGTTAATATTAATTATATAAAATCTTAATAGCTTATAAATTTTATTTTGTTATTCCACTTTTTTAATATTTACCTGTTAATTTTCGGTTTTCCCCACTGTCTGCAGTTGGGAAACTGCCGCCTATTTTGTATCTAGAACAATGGGATTGCCTTTTGCAATGATGCTCCTCGGCTTCTCGGTGGTGCCCGCTCTCTGCCTGCCCCGTCCTTGGTCCGGTTCCGGCTCCTGGTCCTGCTGTCCCGCTTTCCCCCAGCCGCTTTCCCTTCCTCCGCCGTGCCGCCGCTGGTGGCTCGTTATCTGCTGACTTCTAATTCAGCCACAATAAATCAATGCAACGTGCTGCAGCGGAAAACAGTGGCAACATTTTGCGGCGCAAATGTGTAAGTGGAGTTGATGAGCGGGTGACCAAGGGGCGGCAGTGGCAAAGGAGGCGTGGCCAGCCACACGACAAACCCAAAAAAAGAAATGGAAGAAAAAACTTCCCTCCTAATCGAAATTTGTTGGGCATTTGCGCTCATTTTTTATGCCGTCTTGTTGCCAATTTTATTTGCTTTTAATTGGCCATAATACAAATTTATTGGCCCCAACTTGTTAATGGTTCGTTAATGTTGCGAACTTTTCACTCCAAATCGCTGCTGTCCCTGCATACATAATGTGCTTTCATATTATAACATTATCCAGGTGAGCCCTAAAAAAAACGTAATTAATTGAAAGCCAAAGGAGATTAAATATTTGTCATGGTCAAGAAAAAATTCCATAATTAACTTTTGTAAATTGAAATATTTGGGTATGCTTTTGTTCAACTTAAGTATTAGGGTATTTGTATAATATTCTAAGCTTAAGTATATTAAGGTGCAGTTCTTTAGCTAATTTAAGTAATTATTTCATATTTTTCTTATAGGAATGTAAACCAGTAATTTATTATAGGATTATTTTATTTTAATATTATTTATTATTTATAATCATTTTATTTATATAATATGTAGCCGAAGGATACTGCGTAGTCTAATATGCTTATACCATCTGGTTTTTCTGTTGTTTAGCCACCGAATTAAAGCAATTTAATCTGGAATTGCTTAGCTAATAAGCTAGTAAAAAAAGCTTCGGTATTAATTGCTTACAATTTGTGTTTTTTATTCACAAAAACAGACTTTTTATGTAAATTCAGGGCATTAATTCAAACAGATAAGCAGTCAATCGAAAGTAATTATATAGAAATAGAAAATTAAATATGGTTTGAATTTCAAATTGATGAAAGCCAAGTCAGAATGTGAAAAAAATTAATACGAATGGTTGACTGAATTATCAAATTATAATTACAAAATGAACAAATGTTTTTATAACTCATTAACTTTTTTTTCGTCTCAAAGTATTTGTTTACTTTATTTGGTGCAATTCATTATAATTTAAAATATAAAAAATGATTGAATCGAGAAGTAATTTATATATTAAATTGGGTAAACTTATTTGTTGGAAATATAAGCCGAAAGAAATATATAAAATAGTTTAAATCGGTTTACAGAAAATCTAAAAAAAAACAATCAACATGTGCATGTTAAATCGTATTTCAAGTTCTTTTGTATACTATAAAAAATAGACATAAAGCACTCCATATCTTCGATCGTTATAGCTGTCATAAGCAATAATCATCAGCAACTACTTTGGTCTAGTTTATTTCCTTTATTCTTTGTGCAATTTGGGGGGAAACCTGCTCCAGGGGACACACCAACTTTCGATTTCCGCCAGACAAGGAACATGCATATGTTCCGTAAACACCACTCCACTTTCAGGGGAATCCCCTTCCGCCTGAATACTTTATGATACTTACCTCCTCTATTGGGTTCCATTTCCATTCCCCTTACTTCACCTTCAGACACAGACCCATCGAAGTGCATTCAAATCCATTGTTGTCACATTTGGCACGCGTCTTGGCCACGGATCATCAGGTGCACAAATGTATTTCAACTCCAACTGCCAGTTGTTGTTGTTGTTGTCCATGATTGGTTTTTATTGTTGCTGTTTGTCGACACACGAACACCTTTTGCATTTTGGGACAGAGACATTGAGACAGGAACTTTGAAAACGTGGAGAACAGGAACGATGTATTTGAAATGGGTCGAATGGGGAGTACCTTAAAGAATGAAGTCAAATAAATTTAAATGAAATAAATTAACTAATCTGCTTATAGCAGATTAAAATGTAAATTATTATTAAATATTACTGGTAATACTAATAATAAACATATTAAAAATAAATATAAATATTTTTCGAAAGCTTCAAAAATATATAAAACCATTTAACTAAGTAAATCAGAATATATTTTTCTAACCCACTTATTTCCCGACCCTTTACCCTACCCCAAAAATACCCTGTAAAATAAAGGAGACACTTGCTCCGAAAAGGAGGCAAAACCCGGGGAACCGTCGACACGCAAACTGCTTTGCATAAGAACCGGTTCCCCTCGTGGATTTAAAATGTTTCTTATTTATTTTTTTGTTCCTCTTGTTTTCGTTGCGTTTTAAATTGATTGGAGGATTTAATTTCAGTGGCAGCTGCCGTTGCTACCGAAGCTGAACAAATGTTGGGTGTTGAACACCTTTTTTATTTTATATTTTTTTTTATTTTGGGCACCGGTCAAGCTGCTCCGCACTAAATTGCCGTAAAAAAACGAAGCTTCCTTCCCTTTTTTTTATATATTTATTTTGTTTTTATAATTTTGCACATGTTGTGTAATACGAAATAAGGTTTACAAAAATAAAGTATCATTTTACGGGAAGATATAGATAGAAGCTGTCTTCGATTTTTAAAGAAATTAACATCTAAAATAGGTTAACTTCATAAAGAGGCAGCAAAAATGTTTAAACAGATTTAAAAACTATAGCTTTTCATAATTCCTTTCTTTAATATTTAAATTTATTTGTTTGAAGCCTGGCTTTAAAAAATACAAGAAATAAGCCCATTCACTCACATATTTTATTTAAGCGCTTATGGTTTTAGCTCTTTAAGGCCCTATATTTTTTATACAAAAGTATTCCCAACTTTTATTTAAAATTCTTTTCATTCTTATTTAAATATTTTACTAGCCAAACAATAACAGCTAACTTACTTTAACCACTTTTTATTCTCTTGCACTTAACCCTCAGCAGAGAAACCACAACAAGAACTGGCCGCGAATATATAAAAAAAGTACGGTTCAATTTGTGCATTTTATTGTCATGAATCATTTGGATTATAATGAATAACTTTTGAGTGGCAGTTGCAGCTTTTTGCGTGCTGAAATTAATTAAGTCTGCAATGCCATGACAACGGCAGCAGCGGAGAGGGTGCGATGCGGGGGACGTAGACAGTAACAGGGACATAACACACCCTGTCGGCACGTCATATGCTGCCATTGCCTCCTTTTTGCTGCCACAAGGCCCCTCCTCACACCTACCCTGCCTCCCCCCTCCTGACTCCTGCCACATTTCACCCACACAATTTGCAGTTAGTCTGCCTTCGCTTTTTTTGTGTGCTTTTTTAGGTCTGTTCCATTGTTGTGACCCTGCTTAAATATGAATTGTGTTGCAGTTTTTCGTTATACTCTTTCCTGGGTATTATACCTAAAGTAAGAAGGTTGAAACGCAGTGAAGGAGTCGTTTCCGACCCTATAAAGCATATATATTCTTGATCAGCATCAATAGCTGAATAGCTGAATCGATCTAGATATGTTTGGAGAAAAAATTAATTTTTAAAAATTTTTTGAAATTTTTTTAAGGGGTTACATCGTCAAAATGGTCAAATTTGACAAAAAAAATTTAATTTTCCTTTCCGAATTGAAATTAATGCTTTTTTAGCTTAGTTATGAGATTTGAAAAACATTGATTTGGCCAGAAAATTAGCATACAAAAATATTGATTGAATAATTCTAAAATAAACATATTTTTGGTTACCTTAATAGCTAATCATCATTGCCAAAGTGTAATATATATTGATTTATATAGAACAGTTTTCTAAAGGGAAACTAATTAATGATTGTCTTAGTTATGATCTATTGTATATTCGAACCTTTGATCCTAATGCTAACTGTAAGGGTATACAAACTTCGAAGAACTTCTCGAAATTAGCTTTATTTCTTGTTTTAACTTATTTTTGGTGTCTCATGAATTTTGGGGTGAATTAGTTACATGGAGGGCAAGTTTTAAAATGATATATATTTTTGTATATTACTAAAAGATTATTAAGGAATACAAAATATTAAAGATCGTTAGAAAGCGTTTTAAAAAGAATTACAATGCATTCTTTATTTATATCCATTAAAATATTATTCATAAAAGATTAAAATATTATTCGGTATTAATATAAACATTATAAGTCTTAAGTTTTGAAATTGGAACTTTGTACAGAAATAATAAATGTAACTTACATTTTCTTATAGAAAAATACTTAGTTATTTTTCTTAGGTTTTTCTTTATTTTCGGTACATTTTATTCCAATTTTGAAACCTCTTTTAGGCTGTGGCCTTTGCTGTTTATACTTGGGCATAATTTTTGTTCACTTTTATCGAAGTCTGGCTGCCAAGGCAGCTCTGGCCAAGAATCGAGGGAGGAATGTGCAGGGACAGACGCGTGACCAGGACGAGAGAGAGGGAGAGAGAGAGGGATCGGGGACTCCCAATAAGGCCAAAAACTGTGGCTCATACAACACATGGCCAGGTCGGCTCAAATATGGTTTTTATGCCGGGTCATAAATGTCAATTCCCAATGCATGTTTGCCACTATTTAGATTCCTGCTTTTGCCATTCTTCTAAGCCGACCTCCTGTGTTTCCTCCCTCTCTCTCCTGTTTTGTATTTTTTTATATTTTTATGGTTTATGGTCAGTCCCAGG
This sequence comes from Drosophila serrata, assembly GCF_035046125.1. Lineage (NCBI taxonomy): Eukaryota > Metazoa > Arthropoda > Insecta > Diptera > Drosophilidae > Drosophila > Drosophila serrata. The sequence continues at coordinate 2,543,960 of NW_028257173.1, read as the reverse complement.
TTTGTTGAACTTTTCAATTGCTGAGTCATTTGGCCTGTCGCGTGCCTTTCGCCCCGGAAAATCGGGTGGAGAGAAGGATGAGGATGAGGGGGCGGTTACAGCTGTGGGCGTGCCTGTGGTTAGTCAGCCTGCATGTGTGTGTGTCCTTGAGCAGGAAAAAGGAAAAGTGTGGGAGGGGGCAGAGGAAAGCAGGAAGTGGAATTGCACACACAAAAGCCAGTAAAAGGAAAGGAAAAGTGTTTGTCTGGCTGTGAGGAATCGCACACAGTCGATGATGATAATGAGAACAAAGGGAGCTTTTGTTGGGTGAGTTTCAGTTCGGTTTTTGGTCTCTGGGGTTGCTTGGTAATGACTTTACAAAATAATTGAATAATTGCCGAATGCATAAAATTGAGGAAAACATATTAGTTGGTTCCTTGATTTAAGCTGCACCCAAAAAAATAAATGGGTGAGGTATCTGCTGATTACTTGTAATTGTATGTTTTATGTTTTTAATTATGTGTAAAATGTCTAGACAAGAACTATTTAGAGGATAAAAGCATATTTGATTATTATTTTAAGAAAGCTTCCATTTTAATATATTTTACTCTTATTTGTAAACCACTTAACCCAGCAAAACCACATCTTCTCAAAGAGGAAAGGTATTAAAGGCTTAAAAAAAGGACTCGCTTTCCCCCTGTTATTTTTTATTATTATTTTGATTGAGTCCGAAGCGTCGCAGCGTCAGAAATTAAGTGGAAATGAAGTGAGCACTTGAATTTCAATTGAGTGGCTCCTTCAACTCCATCCCAAGGAATCCCACAGAATCCCAGAAACCAACCCCTAAGAGCATAAAGCACAATTCCTGGCTGAATTTTGAGCTATAAATAAGAACCACAGCAAGAAAAACACAAAAAAGAAATACATTATTCTGTACATTATTTAACTTTTTGCGGTCGTCAGAGATGGGAACGGGTTTATTCTTGCTTTTGGCCCATGAAATTGTTTGACTAATGATTATTTAAGTGAATTACCATTAAGAGTGCTCTCCGTTGCCCGGCTTCACTCCGAGCAATTTGGCCTCGAGTGTAATTGTATAATTGTTGACGAATGTTTTAGCATTGTTTCTCGCCTCTCAGTCCTCCTCTGTGCTCCGGCTTATTAATATTAATAAAGTTGATTAAAAGGCTTACACAGAAAACTAAAAACAAAAGACACTTAAAGACTTCATATATATTTCTATGGCTGTTAAGCTGTGTTTTGTGTTTGTCTTAATTGGAACTTGATTTCTTTGATATATGACTTAAGTTTTTGGTAATTTTTGATAATGAAAAGGTATTAATCTAATTAAATCTATTCATTTTATTATAAATAAGGAAGTAAGGTAAGATTTGTGGAATTAAAAGAAATATGAAAGGCTTTAAAAGCTTATTTAAAATAGTTTATTAAATAACTTGAAGATTACTGACTTCGGAAAAGGTTTATTAAGAAGTGAATATGTTTTAAGTAGTATAAATTAAGAGAGAATCATTCTCTTTGCTTTACAAATATTTCTGTATATTAATATCATTTCCTTTTCCTCTTACAATTGTAAACTAGCTTTCAGCATTTTCCCAGTCACTTTCCAAAGGTGCAGCCTTTCGAAATCAAAGAATTCTGGGAACAAAAAATTCCTTTTGCCTGCATAATGGACAAATGCCTGATAAATGCTTGACTGATGTCCAGTTTCCATTCAGGTTTTGCTTGCCTGAGCAACAATTTCCCATAAACAGGCGTCACTAAAGCGATTTGCATCGGTTTTGCAAGTTGCAACTTGGACCCGAAATGAGGGGGATTCCCAGGACGGCGGCGTTTGAGCTCGAATCGCCGCCCAAGTCGGGCGTAACGTGTGGCATAATGCTGTCAGGGGAGTGCACTCAGATAGGCACAAATTAGTGGTAAATTAAGGCATCAGCAGTGCGGGACAGGGAGACAGAATCACATACATACTTCATCACAGGAAGAAAGTTTATTTTATAAATGTTATTTAATAATAACTTCTAAGATCATAAGCTTAGCTTTTAGACCACAATTTCTTTATTCCATAAAACACTTAGGTATTTAGCTTAAGAAACTATATTTCCCTCTTTACTATATCCTTTTCCCCAGTGTACAGTCCCAGCAAAACATGACAAACTCAAGGAAATGTCACTCCCTGTCTCCCCCCTTACAAAATCCCCAAACCAAAACCCGGTTTCACTTCCAATCCCCAGTCCCACTCCCAAACCCATACTGACCACAAACCCAGCTTTGATGGACGTAAACTCAACACTTTCACCCGACTGACAGTTACACTAATAACCCACCCACCTTCCACATGTCCTTCCTTCCTTGCAACCCCTTGAGTCCTTGTATCTACTCACACTCACACTTCCCCTCCGAGGACAGCTTATCAGTTTTCAATCACATTTTGACTCGAATTTTGGTACATTTTGTGTATGTGTGTTTTGTTGGCCATAAATCAACAAGACGCCCGATAATCCCAATTCACGGCTGCCACTTCACGTGGCGAGTGCAAGGAGAGGCGCGACAGGATAGCCGCGATAGGCACCTTTCCTTTCCTCCCTCCCCCTCGGAAATAGATAAACATTGACAGCTTGACATGTGTTCAAATAGCAAATCCATCCCTCTTGTCGGAAAAGGAGCGGCTCGGAAACGTGTTTTAATTTTTATTGTTGTGCGGTTCAAGGTTGATTTTGTTTTTATATATTTTTATTGTTTTGGGGAAAAGAGCAGCTGGTGAAAAATGGGGGATCAAAGGGATCAATGTTTCTTTGATGAAATAATTTTACAGATAAAAAACAAGTATTAAACATTTCTACATTTAAAACCCCCAAATTAAAACCCCAAAAGTTAAATATAACCACAGTCTTGGCAAACATTTGGCTGACGAATTTCTGCAGCAATTACCGAGCTGGTTAACTGGTGATGTAAACACTCATCGACTGACAAGACACATTCACACACATATCCTTTGACAGGACTTTCGCTGGAAGGCCATAATAAAGCAATAAAAAAAGAAACCGAAGGGAAAGGAAAGCCAAAAGAAAGCGGGCGAAGGAAAAGGTAAATACCGGTGAGGCCAACTAAAGAGCCGCAAATGTCTGTCTGTCCCTCTATCCACACCACACCACACCACACTCCTTCCATTCTGCTGCTGCCTAATTTATCATCAAACCAGGCCAGGACAAAAGGATAAAGGACATGCGGCGGTGCAGTGACCATGGAACCAGCTGGCTTCCCGACCAAAACCGACGGAATACAAAACACAACACTGAACTGTAGGAGTTCCTAAACTGCAGGTAGTATATATACATTCATTCGCTATATATATGCCCAAGTTTATGACTAAATTGAAACAGGTTGAGCAGGAGCAGGTGAGAGACGAGAGAGAGCTCAAAAAGGTGGGATAGTTCATTTCATTTTTGGCCAAGAAGGAAGCAAAGAAAATTTAAGAATTAATTAAGAAACACAGAGCTAGAATTTTTTGTAGTACATCTCTTGATTTTCTATATTAATTGTTAGTTATGGTACTAGTCTCTTTTATTATTTCTTAATTATAAATATAATAATTACTCTAGAGTCCTAGAAAGTAATTAGATCTCTGCTGCATCTTTTAGTTGGAAATATACTTGGCAGAGGCGCCTCAACTTGAAAATTTCCTGCATTTTCTAAAAAGACTCTTCCCTTTCTCTTTATCTTGTCAATCACTTGGCTTCTTCACTTGAACCGATATCTGTTTACACAACAGACTTCGCAGTCGCACAGATCCCAAGATCAAAAGACAGGAACCACTTGAACACTTAACCCTGGTGGCAGAGGAGGATAAGCCCTAACTCTGGACTCAGTTCCCAGTCGGACTGCCCCCGGGGCTTATCTCACTTACAAGTAATTGTAATATTATCCCTAATAAGCAAAAGATTGATAGCATTCCGGGGAAGGGCCATAAAAAAGGGAGAATTATTAGGATGGGCGACTCACTCGACACCGGCTTGAAAGGACACAAAGGATGGCCGGTCGGCAGGTCGCCTGGACGCCTGGCTATCTCCTTACTCTTCTCATCATCACTTGAGTAAACAATGTCATAAAATCATCAATCAAACTCCCCCTTGGAAATGCTTCCTCCCTCGCAGTTGTTTTCCTTGGGTTTTTCTTGGCCTTTCTCTTTTTTGTATTGGTCCTTTGTGTGGGCCCTAAACTGTCTAAGCAAACAAACAACAAACTGGACACGCGTCCGGATTTGGTTTTGCCCAGGATTACCCACACTCCTGCTCGTATCCTTCGGGCCCTCGGTCTGGGGCCTGTTAATACAATTAAGTGTTAAATTTGTTGGTGCCTCTTTCTTGGGTTATTTGTAAGTCGGGGCAAATTGTTTTATGGGCGTGCCGCTATTTACATTATAAGCAGATATGGTTAGGAGATTTTCTTGCGGCTAAATCTCAAATGAAGGGCAAGATGGCAATCGCATTACATAGTTTCTTGGGGAACAGGATGCTAAGGTGCTCCATAAAGTGACCGAGTTAATGTTCAGATTTGGGGTCTTGGGTATTTATAAGACAACATTTACAAGGTGTCAAAAGTGGGATTGATATTAAGCAAATAATTTAATTAGTCTATATTATAATTGGTCTAATAATATATAGTAGTTTAAATATTTATAGATTAAATAAACGAAAACCATTTTATCTCGATAATTTTTAGGAAGGAAACAAAATATTTTCTGTTATTTTCTGACATTGTGTTATCAGGTAATCAACACCATACATTTTTCTACCTGAACGTGGGCTGACCTTTATCAGTTAGAGGTCATAAAACGGCAGGATATTTTAAAAGATTTTTGAACATGTTTGGACATAGCAGGACTTGTTTAAAATTAACTAGAAAAGAAATTGTAGATGATAAAGGTTTAGTTTTACTATTAAATTAACACATATTTCTATTTGTGTATTTTGTATACTATTGCAGGGTATTATAATTTTATTCAGAAGCTTAAAATGCAGTGAAGGAATCATTTCCGACCCTATAAATCATGTATATTATGGATCAGAATTTACAGCTGAATCGATATACCCATCTAAGGCAAAAAATTTTTTTTTTTAATTTTCCCGTTTTTCGAAGGGGTTACTTACATCATTAAAATTGTCAAAATTTGACAAAAATGTAAATGTTGTAAATATAAAAACCCAGTATCCAGATTTGTTAACCCAATAAAAACTATCACAGAACTGTTTTCCGAATTAAAATGAATTAATTTTTGGCTTAGTTATACAATTTGCAAACTTCGATTAACTTAACAAAATTAACATATTAAAATATATATACAAAACAAACTATAATTTTCTGATTAATTCTTTTGAACTATACATAAGAAAAGTGTCATTTACTTTTCACTGAATTTTATTTCAATATTAAAAGTATGAGTTTAATATTAACTGCTCATTATATTTATATAATTTTAGGGAACTTAAATATGTTATGTGAAAGCTAAAGATATTCTCCTTGAAATTCACTAGTTTCTGGTATTCAATTCATTTTTAATTTTACACATTCCTATTTAATGTATCTAGAAACCTATTGACAAAAAACTAATACTGACTATCACAGTTGTATCGAATATTTTCCCTGTAAATTGTATGCATTTTCCCCCATTTTTCCTGACCTGCACCAATCCTACTCGTACTCAGTTTTCCCCGCAAACCGCCAATCCGTTTCAGTCCCATTGAACTGCAGCCATTATCCTAGCATATTAGCAATCCATCATTTGCCAGGATTTTTCTTCTGTTTATTTCGAAGGTATCCTGTTGCCTTTGAAGCATTATTTGAGGCAAACAAAAAAACTATAAGTAAAGGTTTTCCCTGAAAATGCTTCGAACCTGCTGCAACCTCGAATCTGTTTCTCCTGTTCGAACCTCGTCCAGAACAAACTTGAGTATAAGAGTAGACTTTGCTGGAAATTCCGCCAGGTGGCGTTAGTCTTACTGTTCGTGGGCGGACTTCGTATGACTTCGTTTTCCCTTTCGTACGCTCTTCGTTTGTGAGTTCGTGCACATTTAGTGCTTCGTGTTCATGTTGGCTTTCGTTTGGTGTTCGAGTTGCAAGTTCATAACGCAAGGAACGCCACGATTCTATAGGTTTCGGTAGCATTCGACTTCGCTCTTGCGTTCGGCTCGCTCTCGTGTTCGATGTCGAACATGTTCAAGGGGCAAGGGAACTTCGTTCAGAGTATCTTGCGGATGGAAATGAAACTGTCCGACAAATTGTACTATAAGATACCACTGAGCCTCAGCTGGCAACGCATTCAGTTACCTCGACGTCGGCAGAATCGACAGAACACATTGTGGAAAACTCGTGGCGTGCCGTTTCTAACCATTTGCTGCTCTTCGTTGAGTGCGGTTGAATCGCGTTTAATCGAAAATCGGAAATCGGTGATAAAAATATCGAAGAAATAAATTACACAAAAAAAAAAAAAACCAAATAAAATTTAAGAGGATTAAAAAATAAAAACAATAAAATTGGCCTAAATTATTGGTTTAAAGTGAAAAATTACAAAACTTGCGAAAAAAATAATAACAAAGAAATTTAAAGATTTAAAAAAAAAAACTGAAGAAAGTGAAGTAAAAAAATTTGAAACCTAATTTTTAAATAATTTATAATATAATAACTAAAGATTGAAAAACAAATAGCATTAGCTTGAAATTTAATTCGTAAAAATACTAAACATACAAAAATTAATAAGTGCTTCGAAAGCGTTCCAAAAACATCTCAAAATATTTGCAAATTACAACGAATCGTAGGTCAAGGATGCTTGGATTAACGGTACTGCCCCACTGACAGCTGAGAGTGTGTTGTGTGTGTGTGTGCGTTGCTGGATGCGAGTGTATGTGCGTTGTGACCGGTCAACAAAAAATACAAAGAATATAAATAAATTAAATAAGTAAATACATCAAGTGCTTTGGTGCGACAAATTTTCGAAACACTTTCGAAATGCTTCAACAAATCTCAAACAAAAGATGATTGAAAACAGCTGATAAACAGCCCTCAAAAATACTAAAACAAAATAAACAGTGCTCTAGTTTACCAACAATTAATTACCATCCGAATCGCTCATTTATCCAGAAGCCTAAACAAACATCGTTCATAAAAAAAAGGGATCTTAATAGGGGGACCTTAAGACCCCGGAAAAGTCACAGTATACAAAGTAAGTGTAAGATAGCTTAGATTAATTAAACTATAAAAGACAATCTTACAATACAGTGAATATAACTGAATAGGAATTCCTTGAAGTAAGGAAAATTATTAATAAAAAGAAAGTTATTATATTATAATACCAATTTAATGGCTAAGATTTCCCATTTACAACTGAAGATCACTGGGAATGGTATAAAATAAAAGTAACAGTGTTAAGATAACAAAATTCTAAATACATTTTTAAATACATAATAAATAATAATGATAAAATAAATACATTTTAAAATCCTATCTAGAATTTCCTATATTTTATCACTATTACTTTTAATTTTTACCATTCCCATAATCTTTCAACTATTATATATATTATATATAATATTATTATATTTCAATATAAATGGTTAAAAAAAATATTTTACATCATACTCTGAAAACCTGTTTTAAATACATTTTAAATCTCTTGCTACTTTTCAAGCATTTAAATCACATTGCTTATTTTTTTCCGTTTAATTGACCATTATAATTAGGGTGCACTGTTCCAAGAATTTTTGCCTGGGCAAATATTTATGGCTGAAATATTTATGCACAAAGTACGATAAAAAAAAGTGCGCTAAAAAGCACCTGTATAAATAAACAAATATTTGTACTAAGATAAACACGAATACCCACAATAAGGCAAGCCGCCACGCCTACTCATACAGCATCCCACCTCGGGGAGTTATCCTTTTTTCGACCCCTTTTTTTTGGGTCAGCAAATGGATCTGATTCTTCTTTTTTCTCCCCTTTTCCTTTGTTTTGTTTTTCATTTTCAGAGAGAGATAGAGAGAGACACAGAGAGACCGCGTGAGATTTTCCACACATTTTTTTGCGGTGTGCTTCGTTTGGCATATTTGTTTATTCGCTGGCAAAGTTTTTTCTTTCTTTTCGTTTTTTCAAGTCGCAAAAAGGGTGAGCGAAAAATGGGTTTAAAATTTGGCAAATCCTTGGCGGGAATATATCAAAGGACTGTCGAACGGATTTGAATAAATTTACAGCTGTCCAAATGGTTTAATCTCAGCGAGCTGAGCTGTGATTGGAATAGTTTCGAGTGGATCGGATTCGAATTTACATTTCCCTATAGATAAGAATGTTTTGACAACAGTACGGGTTCTGTATGAGATTCTTGGAAAATATTTGCCAATTAAAATCGTTTTTATTATTTGTTTGGTAGGGAAAGAAAATATAAATAAGTCGATGATCTTTGGGAAAAGATTTGTAGCATTGTGTAGATTTTGTAATTTTGTAAAATGTTCCTTTGCGATAATCAAGCTGAAGAAGAAATTTTCAATTTTAAGTATATTATGTTATAAATTTCTGAACCATACAAGAACCATCGAGAATATACATTTAATTTTTTTTTTTTTTAATTATATATTAAATCAAAAGCGCCCTTTTAGGGTATTCTAATTTTAATCAGAAGCTTTCAAATCAGTGAAGGAGTCATTTCCTATCCTATAAATCATATATATTCTCGATCAGCATCAACAGCGGAGAAAATCTAGCTATGTCCGGATAAAATTTAATTTTATAAAAATGTTGATAATTTTTTAAGGGGATGCATCGTTAAAAAAAATTCACAAAAATTTGACATTTTTTACATTTGAAGTTTAATCTAATAAAAACTGACTTGGGAAAGGTTTCCGATTTGAATTTTTGGCTTAGTTATGACCGATTTTAGTTTGGAACCCATGATCCTATGACTATCTGGAAGGGTATACAAACTTCGGCGTATCCGAGTTAGTTTTACTTCTTTTTCCTATCGTTTTAAAATATCTTTGTCACCTATAAACTACTGCATATACTGGTAATATCATTTTTATATTCGCTGGAAAATAAAACAAACATAGCTTAATCCGCTGACATTGATCGCTCTGCACTTTAAGGAGAAAATCCTCCTCTGCTCTCACTTAAAACCTACTTAAAACTATGTTGTAACACATAATCTGACCTTTTTTTGTAAGCAAAACAAATCCAAAATTACGTTAAACATAGAATAGAGAAAACATCCCAAAAACTGACTCCAATTGTCAACGATTTAAGGGACTGCCCCTGTGCGTGCCCTATTAGCCTCTTCCAATAAAAATTAACTCAGGTTAAAGATGGGCGAAAAATCCCAGCAAAGACATAAATCTTCGAACAGGCCGCAAAGTCAAATGAAAATAGCACAAAACAGAAATATTTTCATTAAGAGAGTGTGGAAAAGATTCAGCAGGGAAAATGGGGAGGCACGCAGGGAGCATCAACATACATCAATCTGTCAGTGGGGCCTGTCAGCTGTTTTAAGCACCCGCAAAGTGCTGCTTTCCCCCCCCCCCCAAAAAAAAAACAGAAAAAACCCGAAAGAAAATAATAATAATAATAACAAGGAGAAGTAGAAGACGCCGGCCAGACTTTCAATAAAGATTGAGCCAGAAACATAGGAACTCGAAGAAAATAAAGCAGAACAGGGAAAAACCCAAATGTAAATGTGAAATGCATTTTTCGTGGGGCTTCTACATAAAAAATATCTTTTACTTTTCCTCTCGCTTGTTGTTTTGGTTATTGGGTAAACTTTTTATGGCCGAAAAAAGGTAGACATGAAGGGTATTTTTGTGATTACTTAAAGTATCTTACTTGCATGTAATATATTCCAAGAAATTTTAAGAATTAATTGTAATTTCTAGAGTGTGTTAAACAATTAGCAGCTTATATTAAAAAGAAAACTGCAATTACTGATTTGTCTTTTTCATTACATATTTTTTCTTTAAAAATGGTAAAAACTTAAGCAATCTTTTGTAACTTTACATGATTTTTTACTACCAGATATCTTTTAGTCGCATCCCTCAATCATTGCCATTTGTCTGGTTTTCGGTTAGCTCTTTTTTTCATGTATTTTTTATGGTTTTTTATTTTTTGCTTAGCCACGCGCAAAACGTGCGCCAATCAATTCCCAAACAGAACTCAAAGGAGGATAAAAAAAAGCGTAGACCAAAAAACCCTTAACCGTGTGAACATTTTTTCACTCCCACGGCAAACAAATTAAAGCACAACAGCAACAAAAAACAAAAAAAAAAACATCAAGTTGAAGACGAGTCGTGTTAAAATTAGAGACAAAAGCAATTTGTCTTTGTGCAATACTTATACTTTGGAAACGCTTCGAAAATGTATCTTGCAGATACATTTACATCTGCGACGGAACGAGAGCCGATGGTCTATTAAGCGAACGTGTTGATTGATTTTTATTTTCGGGCATTACACAGAAAATCGACACACTGCTTGAAAATTGTGTGTTCCCATTCCCACTGCGGTTTCTGTTAATGAAAATTTTCCCCTTCCCAAAAAAAAGAAAGAAAAGTAAAATCGAAACGAACGGCTGCTAAATCATTCAGCACTCAGAGGGCTTGCTTCTTCAGTTGATTCTATTAATTAGGGAATCGAACTCAGAAAGTGGGTTTGTCCTGTCTGGAAATCGATGACTTATTAAGGAGTCTCCTTGTCTCAATGGGTCTGGCTTTGAATTCTATGAAATGTGGTTCTTTGGGGCTTGTGGTGAAAGAGACATTTTATATAAATATATTCTATTTTTTCAACAAGAAAATTCAAGAAAGAATGTATTCAAATTCAATATTTAAGAAGAATATCAAGAGCTTGTACCAACAGTTTAAAAGTTTATTGAGTTGCTGAGATAGTTTCAAATGAAATAACTTTATTTGTGGGCAAGGCAATATAACTACCAAGTACTTAAATACTTAAACTATTACTTAAACCTATTCAAAGACTAACCTTTAGTGCGTATTCCCCTTAATACTTTACCATTTTTCCTCCCCTAGTTCTACACTTTTTTTGTCAACACCTCAGCAAATAGATTTCAGTGTCGGACGAGCACTTAGACTGCTGCTTTCAGACCCAAAATTGATTGATTTTATTTGCACAAAATGAAAAAATAAAAAAAGGGAGGGAAACGGGAAAAACTTCAGTCAACTCTTGCTCGCTTCCTTTTCCCCAAAAATACATTTTCAACGCGTTTTGTGGTTCCAGAAAAATAAAAAGGGGGAAAAAGTCAGGCGAGGTTTCTGAAACTGACATTTTGTGGCCAACTCATTTGCAAGGTCTAAACTTTGGGGGCTTCCCGCGCTTCACAATGAGCCAGGTTATGGAAAATATACGCATTAAGTTTTTGGGTTTCCCCCAATGGTATTTGTCTGTTGTGAATATAGAAAATTCCTCATTCATTTATGGGTTGAAAATTGCTTTACATTTCCTCTAGCCCACTTTTCCTGTGGTTTCTCGCCTGCATTATCGATGAGTGAGGGCTTTTCATTTTGCAGGAAAATTCACCTCAAAGCATTCGCTGTGACTCCAATTTTCATTTCCAGAGCTGCAGAGCTGCGAGAAAGCAAAAATTGTCATGAATAAATGATGGCCAAGATGATGACGATGATGACTATGGTGACGATGTTTCGATGCCAGAAAAAAAAAATGAAGACAGACGAAAATATATATATTTAACACAGCAAAAATTGTATTCTTCTTGGCTTCGTTTTCATATTCCTGGAAATTTATGGCATATTCCCAATTGAGATGGTCTCGGCCAAGTTAAATAAAACCATTGTTTCCCTGCTCCAAGCAAAATTTTGTTAAGAAATATACACTCTATCCTTTAGTTTGTGTTTTTTTTTTTTTTTGTAGACAATTAATTTGAGCCCTTTTAGTCTCCAAGGAAAATGTGTATAGAATTTATTATAAATATAAAAGAAATCAAAAATTCAATGAAAAATGTATGGTTAAAGTGGCTAGGCCGGAATTGATTGAAATATACTTAATGTAAATATTTATATTACTTTTATTACAAATTATTTGGTGAGCGAGATCGAGTAGTTAATAAAAATATATAAATGTAAGCATCAAGTCTAGCGAAAAGCTGTTAATACTACTTAACTTAATTGCCTCTGATTCATTAAACAGTTTTATGCTGCCTTAGAGTATATATATTTAATTTATAATTATTAAAAAAAAGGAGAGATATATATACTGTGCAAATCAATAAATATTTGATGAGTAAACAAATATATAAATTACAAAGTGATTCAGAATTTATTCCATGTATGTGTATCCCAGGGTCAACTATAAAAAGTGTTAATATTTCTCTTAATACCCAATATTTATGCATAAATGAAATCAAATATTGAACGTCAGCAAATTTTATATCAAACAAATGGCAAATGTGTGTGTATTTACAGCCAGCAAAAATATTTATGGAGCGCTGCAAAGAAAAAATAACTCATGGTTTTCGATTGATTGACAGTCAAATTAGCGGCAAACAAATGGCGAGAAGCCAAGGCAAATAATTTTAAAAACATCTACGCTACAGATATACGAGTATATACGGATGACACATATATTGTACTTACAAATTGGTTATATATATGGCATATCAATCAAATAAATAATGGCATTGTGTAGGGCAAATTACGGCAAATGGGCAATCATCTACTGGATGCAAATCAATATGTGCAACAGACAATCATTCAACTCGTTTCGCTCGCTCGTCAGTCAATCAAACGGTGCACATTACTGGGACAAGGGGGAGGTGGATGGAAAATGTGTGAGGCATTTTCCAAAACAGCCTCAAGTGGCCGCTACGGGCATAAACAAGCCAGTGGAAACACTTTTTCCCCGAGTTTTTTTTTTCACTCCTCCCTCTTCAGAATTGGCGCCGGCGTCGCTGCAACCTAATTTCCCATCTATTGAACACTTTTCGGAACGATACTGAACTGAACCGGCTCTATGCCTATGGCAAATATGGCAATCATATGCTCTTGCCATCGAATTCCATGTTTACACGGACTGCGGGGGTGGGGATGGTGGCCCGAAAGGAGGCGCACACGCATCATCACTCATACGTCACGTTGTCTGACTTGTATATCAATTTTAGGCGAACTGCGCCTGCCGAGGGAAAGGAGGGGGAGAGTCTAATAAAAAATACAAATGAAAACTCATCGCTGATCGATTTGAACGAATTAGAAATGCTCTGCAGAGGGAGAGAGAGCTTTGGTAGGAATGGGAAATTAGGGTCTATTTAGGCATGGTTTTAATTATGTTTCTATTTAGCTCTTTAAGTTTCTAATTTGACTTGTATATAGGAAAAAAAGCAACATGATTTGACCAAATTAAATGTAACTACTTTCAAGTTTATTAAATAAAATGTTTCTTTATTTGAATTTTAATTTGAGATTTACATACCAATCCCCCTTTAGCCTTAATGATTTGTTGATGAAATACCTCAAAATTGGGTCATGTGAGGAATGCTCTCTCTTTCATACAAATACTATTTAACAATTAACACAGTGACCTAAATAGTAAATGATTTATTTGTTTAATAATGTAATTACATTTTTCTTGTTGTTTGCTTATCCAAGAGAATAAATATATCAAAGGTTTTTTAAACTCAAAAGCTGAAAAAGAAAATGTATCTGAAGTTTTCATTCCCTTGTCTAGAGTCAATTGATCATAACTAAGCCAAAAATGCATTAATTTCCATTTGGAATTTATTAGGTTAACAATTCTGCATACTTAGTTAACACATTTAAAAAATTCAATATTTCGACATTTTTAACGATGTATGACTTTATATTACTTTATTTTTAATTGAAAAAATTTCGAAAATTTGTGTTTCTGTCCAACACGGCTAAATCGATTCAGTTTTTAATGCTGATTAATAAAATATATGATATATATAATCGGAAATGATTCCTTCCCTATTTTAAAAACTTCTGAATGCTAAGGAAGGGCATAAAAATGGGTCATACTTGTATTAAATACCGTGACTTCCTATGTTTCTTAAACTTGATTTTTGGGTGAAAATTAAATGTGACTTTGAAGAATCACAAATTTACTTTCTACGAATAATGAAATGCGTATTAAAAGAATCAAACTAAATCGAAGCTTCACTTAGTTTACCTTAAGATCTCAATTAATGAAATTTGTAAAACTTTAAAAGTATAAACCACATTCTATACTTACAATTTTTTATTTTACAACGTCATTCTTAATGATTTTAGTTTCTGCATTATGCATTTAAATTATTAGACGTACCTTAATATCTAATATATTTTATTGTTCCCCAGCATCTTTCCATAGCAGACTTCAACAACCCCCTTTTTCCATTAGGGTATCCTGCAAAGATCTCTGCTTTTTTTCGACTGGGGGCATCTGAAAGTACGTGCCTCATGCCTCATGTTTCATTCCTCATGCGCCATGCCTCGTGGCTCAATTCAATTGCAGACCAATTGACGTTTGCATAAATATTCCGACTCAGTTTGCCTTTTTTTTATGGCCGCTGGTTCGGCCAGAGTTTGCACAGTTTATAAATTTTGTAAGTTTACCCCAGCGACTCCCCTCTTTTTTTATGCGATATATATACATACAATACAATATAAAGGCAGACCCTCCTTTGGCCAGCTGCCTGTTGATTTTTTATGGCACTCGATGCGTGTTGCTCTTTAGCACAAAATAAACAAATTAAAGCGCCCAAAACTGCTTCGCTTTTGTTGTTTATAAATTATCAAATCACTTTGGTATTGTTTTTGTTGTACCCAGTTTATATTGGCCGGAGCGGAGATTTTCTTAAATGCGTAACCCGGAGGGGGGATTCCTCGCCGGCATTGTTTATGAAGTTTTGAAATCGATTTGGCAACGCGGCAAGTGGCCCTCCCACACGAACGTAATAAATTCTATAGAAACACATTCCTCTTAATTTTGTCTTGCAATGGAATTTCTTTCCTAGATTCATCCTATTTATACTTATATATCTTTTGTTATTTATTGCATGAACTTATTAATTATTTCCCATCATCGTTATTTTTTGTAGCATTTTTTAATTTGGGCAATTTGATCTGCCTTCAATCAAGTCAAGTGGTTCTTTAGTGGGCTAGAATCGCATTAAGTGGTAGTGTTATGGGTTAATTTTCATATATTTATTTGATGGTGGGCTCCCGGGATGTGGCTTAATAAATGGAAAGTGATTTGTGGTAATTTCTATTTGGTGGAAATTGTATTTAAATACAGAAGCTAGTTTATGCACTAATTGGGCAATTATAAATTGGGTTTTAGATTACATACTATTCCCTAATTTATTTGGATTTAGCTGGTTTGTTTTTCATATTTGTGTGGGTGATAAATATTAAGGAATTTTAAAGGCAAATCCAATTAGTTGAGTAAATTTATTGCACATATTAATTATTTCTTTTGTTAAATAAAACTAGTTTTCCCCTCGTTAATAACTCTGTAACTCTCTTAATTTTTGAACCTTTATCATTCTGAAATAATTACTTTATTTGGACTTTAATTAACCTCTGAATATCTGCGCATTTTTACATTTGGTAATTTGAAGATTTTTGTGCTACCTCAGTTATTCAAAACCCACACACACACACACACTCATCTGCTTGGCCAAAAACCAAAATTCAATTACCTCAATACGCTTCGGGCCATGAAAATGTAACCTGAGCAGAGGGAAGCTCTGGGAAATGAGAGCCCTTGGTAAGGAGGGGGAAAATGTGATGGTGGGGGGGAAGGGGACCCAAAAGAACAAAACATTTTTTGGCATATGCTAGACTTTCATTTGAAATGAGGGAAAAGTCAGGCGTGGAGGAGGGAAAGTCAATCACTCACCAAAAAGGAGCTGTAATTGATAACTTTTCAATTTTCCATAGCCTGAAGGGGCGGAAAAATGGGAACAGAGAGAGAGAGAGACCTTGGTAACATTTCATTTTCTATCGAATTTTCACACATTTCACAAAAGGAAACAAAAAACCCACTGAACCACAATGGGGAAAAAGTAAAAGTTTTTCGTATAACATACTCTTATTACAATGCCACATATCACACTTTTAGGGCTTTTTTTCGCTTTGTTTTTCTGCTGACATTTGACCGTTAATGACCATTTGGTTTTGCTTTTAAACAGATATTTTCATTTGTGCAAAAATTATAATGTAATTTATAATTTTGACATTTTACATTCTAATTAGTGCGGTTTTTTTTTTTTAAATAAGAAGAGAAGCTGAGATCCCTTGGGCTCTACTATCTACTCGTTCATTCGATTACACTTTTCCGCCAGTTAACGACGGAATTATGCAAATGAAGTTGCCGAAAAAAATCGCGCAAAAAGATAGCTTTCTGTTTTAGAAAGGAGATTTTTTTAGAACTGCACTGAGAAAAGAAAAAGTGAAAAAATAAGACAACTTTGACAACTTTGCAACAGGAAACTTATTACAAACTTTAAAGATATGTAATGTATATTTTATAATGTTTCATTTAATTTTAAAGTAATAAATAATGAAACACCAATTAAAATAATACCTTTTAAAATAATATATACATATTTTAGTAGTATAAAACATATAAATACAGAAAAAGTTAAAAAATAATACAGCTTAGAGATTTTATAAATGAAAATGCAACAGGAAACTTATTACAAACTTCATAGATAAATAATACATGGCATACATAATATGTTTCATTAAATTTTAAAATAACATAAAAATAAACCCCAATTAAAAGAATACCCTGTAAATTAATAAATACACATTTAAGTAGTATAAAACATATAAATACAATCAAATAAAAACCCACCCATTACCGGAAACTTCCTACCAATATTTGAGTTTTTTAAGGAGAGTCCGGGAACCTGAACCACCTGGGGGAAACCCAACAACCAACTGGGGAGTCCTCGTCGTCTCAGTCACTTGTGACTGTATCGCATTTGCTTTGAAATTAGTTTGCCAGCAAGGAAAGTAAAAAAAAAATTGGAAAAGGAGGAAAAACGTAAGCCGAGGGGGAAAATGAGAGAGAGACGTGTGTGTGTGTGTGACGAAGTTAGGGCCCCGTTTTGTGCACCTGTCCAGGTGGCGGTGGAGGGAAAACTCAACAAAAGGGGGGGATGTGGAAAAGCGGGTGTGTTGCCCATGGTAGTCGGTAGTCCTTGTTGACTGGTTGTTTACGGTGCCAGCGAACAGATACAAAGCGAACGAACAGATACAAGGATCCCACCCAGATACAAGGATATGTGCAAGTCACATTATAGTCGGTTTGGAGTTTTAGTTTTAGCCATCAGTTTAGCTTCGTTACGTTGAATTGCCCAAGTTTACATCTGCCTTTTGAGCCCAGATTGCATGCGATTGCGAACTGTTTTCTGACAGTCATTCGAGGCTCTAATTTATTTGATTCTATTCCATCCGCACCATAAAATGTCTTCTACATTTGTCAATCAAAATGTTTCAAGTGACCTAAATGTGGAAAATAAATATATATATATTTATGTCAGAGATTTTTTGTGTTGCCTTGGAAATCCCATGTCACTATGTATAATTTGTAGTGATTGCACTTATTTTTTAATTTAAATAACATAAATTTGTTAAAGAATATATATTGAATGGCAATTTTCTAATATAATTGCAATTTGATACGATTGTCAGCAGCATGGATGAGTAAATCTTAATTGCAAATGGTTTAGTTATACACTGTGGGAGTTTATTTAGCTTAACTATACTTTTATATTAAATTAAAATAATTTAAATGGATAGATTCACTTTTCTAATAAAAACTTGAGGGAAATATTCTTCCAAATGACATAATTCTTCGGCAAAAACCCAGGATTTTCCATTCATTATCAGTTTTGAGTTCCGTCTTATCCCTCACTCAATCAGGCATATTCATTCATCATCCTGCTGCCTCATCTCCAGCCAATTGATCAATCCACCAGACCTCCGTTGCCCCTTCAGAGGCCCTCAATTATCTAACAATTAGAGATACCGAAGGAGAGGACACACAAGGCCCAACCTTTCCATTTAGAACGGAAATTATTCATGACTTCTATGGAAAACCCAAAAAAGCAATAGAGACCAGGGACACATTGAACCAAACAATAGAAAAAAAAGATTCAATCCGAGAAGAAAGCAGAGAAGATAAATGACCAACAATTAGTCACACCTACGATGACAATCATTGAACGATTTTCCAATTGATGGGGGAGGTGGTAGTAGCTTCCCCAATCGAATTCAAATTCTCTTTTGGACAATGGGCCACAGTAATGAAAATTTAGCAAGCCCAAAAACCCAAAAGCCGGTCTTAATTGCTTCGAGGGCAGAGCACAAAAGGGGGGCTTTTTCCCCCCCCTGCCCAAAAGTGCATGTGTAGTTTTGATTAGCGTCAGGTGCCGTGTCAAACAGCAATTTGTGGCCTCCTCCCCTTGGCCCCCCGCTTTTCGGGGAAAATGACATTTGAATGATGACAGCAAGCCGGGTAACAGGTAACAGGTAACAGTTCACACAGGTGACAGCTGGCACTCTTCCGTTATTGTTTTTCAGGGTCTCATTTTCAGGGTTGGGCCCCACGCCCCGAAAAAAATATATATCTCTATTATGCTCGACCAAACAAGTACAATAAATTGCTGCCGTCTGTCCTGTCGCCTAGCGAGTGACTCAATCGTCGTATCTAATATAATATTAGAAATAATTATTTAATTATTTATTTTCATACTCAAACCAAACTTGTTTCCATTGCAGATACCCAAAGGGGAGCAGGAGGAGGAAACCCATTTGAAACAAAACCGAAATAGAAACCAACAATCAACATGTTTGGCCATCTCAATTTGCTGGCCGCTCTGTTTTTCATTGGCACATTGAAAGGTGAGTTAAATCAACTTAAAGTGCACCTAGAGAAAATGAGTCAAAAATATAGAATAATAAATTTATGTTACATGTTTAAGCACCTAAAAAATACTTTAAACATCTTTGATTAACCTTGTATTGTAGTCTTTAATACAATAGATTTCCCTATTATATTTTTTTAATTTCTTTTAAAACTCACCTATATTTTCCCCTGTCTGTATTTTGACAAAGGCTCTCTTCTCCCATATCCCTGACCAAATGTTAGCCAATTATGCAGACTTCATTTGTCAACGTTTTGGCGCGTATTCAAATATGAAATTTCACACTCTGACTGACATTTCCCCCTGCCATTTTTGGTTATGAAGGGGAGCTCTGTCTGTGACCCCAGCCTGGCGCCTGGCTCCATGGCGTGCCTCATAAATTAATTTACACTTGAAACTGGGCAACAACAGCAAAAAATAAAAGTGTTTTGTTTGCCACAAAAGCAACAAGCAACAAGAAGCCGAGGAAATCAACAGTGGCGAAATTGAATGCCCCAATGACCACCCACAATGGGTTAAAATTGCGAAATTGCAACTGAGAATTGCCACTGGGAATTGGGTGTCTTGAACAGAAACTTTTGAACATTTTCACAGTGGCAACGATCGAATAGAAAGGAGGTACTAAGGTTTATTTCATTAAGGAAGAGATCAATGTTAAGAAATAGATTGATTTTATTTATAACATAAACTTGAAATTAACTTTGAGACTTCCCCTTGCAGTTAGCCATGTGGATTATGAATTCGAATTTATAATGGATCATAACTGAGGACAAAAATTCATTAATATCAAATCTAAAATATTTTTTACCTAGGTGTATTAATTCGATATTTTAATATGATCTTTTTTTGGGTAAATCGTATTTTTTTAAATATTATACTTAAGCCAAAACTGCATTAATTTCAATTCAGAAAGCCTTTATTTGCTAGTTTTTAAAAGGCTAAAAAAACTGCATACTAAGTTTTAAAATATAAAAAACTTGAATTTTTTTTAAGATTTTAACGATGTAAACAATTATAAAATTTAAAAAATTTTCAAAAAATTTTATTTTAATCGGATATGGATATAGATTCAGCTGTTGATGCTGATCAATAAAGAATACGAATTATAGGGTCGGAAGTTACTCCTTCACTGAGTTGCAAGCTTCGAAATAAAATTATAATACCCGACAAAGCCATAAAAATGGTATCTTCGTTCAATCCTTGAAAGATGAGACAAGAAAATATTAGCTTTCTGCTTTTTAATTATATATATATTAATAGATATATAATGTAATTAATTATATATGTTTAACCTAAAACACAGTTGCAAAGCTTCAAAGTTAATTGATTCTCTTAATAAGTTGAGATAATCAATACAATTATTTTAATATTTATACCTCTTCCTTCCCTTTTAAATTTAACACTTAAATAATGTACATAATCCTTCATATTGCTTCATAAAAATTCATAAATTCCTTTTCTCTCCATTTTTGTGAAATTTTTTGCTGCTGTTTTAACCATTGTGCATTGCATTGCAACATCCCCAAGGGAAATAAACTTCTTCAACTTCCTGACCGCTGTGGCTGGGGCTCTCTTCTTCCCCCTCCCGGAAGCTGGTATATATAAAACCCCCTTCAGCCACGCCACTGTGGTGTGGTCATTATCAGCTTGAGTGGGCAACGGGAGCCACGCGTCTGTTTAATTGAAATCGACGCTCGCTGCGCTAACTTTCTTCGCGCATGAATTTGTTTATTAACAATTCCCTAAAAAAAAAAGAAAATACAAGAAACGATAAAGATGTGAGGTGGGGGGAAAACAATGCTGCGAGTGCTGGGCAAATTGCTCTGCGACGGCACTTTGTCGTCTGTCGTAATAATTCCGTTGCAATTGAAATAAATTAAATTGCATGCGGAGCCATTGTCAGCGACATACCCCCCATCCTGTTATTTGTGTGTAACTGTGTGTATGCTTTTGTCAACTCGGAATTGTCAGTGAACCACCCAACCACCCAAAAGAGCCCGAATACCCAGCATACCCTACTATCTGTACATCCACAGATATGTATGGATGTAAACCACCCAACGCACCCAACGAATGCAGATGCATAAACCGCAGCGGGCCAAACCAAAACCCCGGCAAAGTCATCACATCTCTCGTGATGTGCACATGTCACTGCGGCATTTGTTTAATTAACAAAAACGCTCCTGCCCCGCCAGATACTCCCCTTTTCCTCCCTTCAGCTGCAGCTCTATGGATTTGCGGGTGCTAAGTGGTGACCCCCACACCCAACTTTCCACCCAGCTCGACTTTCCATGTGAGCCCAAAAAAGCCTTGCGGTTGTCAGTCATCGTTTGTCTTTGTAATTTGCGCCCTGATGAGTTATACTTTCGAGTGCGTATATTTGTCTGTCTGTCCCAATGCCCTGACTGATTAATGCGATGTGTGTGGATCATGGGCTTGGCGAATGATGAGGACCTTCTTTTTTTCTTTTCGCAAATGGAATTTCCAGAATTTTGAGTTTGGGAAAATGCAATGGAAAAGCATGGTTTTCATGTGATTAAAAGGAATGCAGTTATAAGATTTTAAAGCCTCAAGTCACAGGTCTTGCTAAACATAGAATAAAACTAACAGGAACTGAAGAAGTATATTTTAAATGTGCTAAAGATAAATATATTAAACTATGCTTAAGAGTTTAGTTAGCAACTCGTATTATTCAACCTTTTATTTCCCCTCCATAAACCTCTGAAACTTTGTAAGCCACCATTAAGTTCTATAATAGTTAAGCCAGACATTTAAAACGACACCTACGATGGTTAGTTTCTAATTCCCTGGATCTTATTGACACTAAATGCTTCAAAACAATTTTGCTCAGCCACAAATCAGCTAGGCATTAAAGGTCGCCACACTAAAAACAAAAGTTTCGCAATAAAATGTTGAATGAAACTTAAACCAAACCGACAACCGCAACACGGAAAACCATTTGAACTCGCTGAGAAAGAAAATAAAATAGGAAAAGTGTTGTCAGGGGGGTGCGGTGACATTTTCCAGGAACGACAGAAACAGAGTGAAAGAAAAACATTAATCATTTAATTTGATAAGCCATAAACGAAGTCGCCGATAATCTGTGTACGTGTACTGGAAAAAATTCGCTTATTTTTGTGGGGGTTTAAACTACAACTTGGACTTGTACTTCTCTCTTTCGATTTGGGGTTAGTTCTGGCATGCAATTTCAATTGATTATCCAACACGATCGAAGGAGGGGGAGCTAAAAAGATGAGAGACAGCCAAGGGCAGCGTGAAAAACTACTTTTTGGCTTTCACTTCACTCGCAGACAACAATCCCTAGGGGTTGGCCAAACTTGTCGCATGAAAATGCAATTCAATTGATTTATGTGCTCGATGCAATTACTTGAGAGGGAAGCTGAACGAGTTCTCTGGCTGCGTGCCGGTTGCCAACAAAAATCCAAGTTGCCCCTGCAACTGACAGCCGCATAAATTGCCCCCCCCCCACCCCCCCCCCCCCCTTCGATTCCGGCTAAAAGAAGCACCACCACCCTGGAACAGCAAAAGGATACCCATCCCAGCCATTTGCCACAAGCTTCCTTAGACACCTTGTGACTAGGTGCGGAAGTGCCGCCCACACAACGAAAAATAATCAATGGGCGTAACGGCAGAAGGCCAATTAAATTTATTGCCAACTCTTTTGTGCCTGTGCAAAATTGTTTTTAATTGTCCTTGGCAATTAAAAACACGCCCAGCCATGAGTTCTTCTTCCCCTCTTTGTGTCGTGTGCCTAGGATAATACAAATACAAATTTAAAGCGGATAATTTTCCTGAGGGGTGAAAATGTGTGGTTTCTGGGATTGTGTGGGGGTAGAAGCCATGGTTAGTCCTTGGCAAATTAAACAGCAAATATTTTGGCTTAAGGCCTAAGCTGATCTAAGGAGTTTGTTAAGATTTTCTACTTTACTAAGTTTAGGTATTAAAACTTTGAATGAAATTCAACTTAATCTTGTACAGTTTTAATTAATTATTACTTCCTCAAAGATTAGAAATATGTCAGAGGTGCGGTAATAAAAAAACTCTATAATCGTCTGACACAATTCATCAACTTCAAAAGAATTATTCGACATTATAATAGCGTTTTTATTGGGCAACATATCAAAAAGGCAATAAACCAAGGAAAATAAACTATTTTGAAAATCAATAAAATGGAAACGAAAATTAAACAAATCTTTGAACATAGGGAAAATAGAAGCAATATTTTGTTGGTTTTAATTAAGAATACAAACAGCGGTTTAAATTTAATTTTGTGATCTACCAAACCAAGTTCTATTAAACAGAAAATATAGGAAAATATCTCATAAAAATTCCCTATCTTTAGCTCATTTTGCGATTTGGCTTTTCGCAAATGAATGATTTTTATGAGACTGACTGCAAAAGGATGAAGGATACCTGGATAGCTGCTTCAGCTTCATCAGCCTGCAGCCGAAACCAATGAAAACTTCTTTATCCCCTTATTTTCCATTATTCCGCTGGCATCGGATTTTTCTTTCTTACTTGCTTCTTTTTTTTTTGTCATCTCTGTATACCGTCCAAGGACCTGTGCTTAAAGGATGCAAAGTAACTTTGGGGGCCGGGGACCAATGTTGCCACATCTTGAGGCATTTTTTTGAGCCACTTGCAGCCAGTTGAGCTTCCTTCCTTCTTTGCCCCACAGTTTTTTTTTTCGTCATTTTTTGTTTGCCTGAATTTTCCTCTCTTTGCATAGGAAAATCCACAAAATCGACATAATGCAATTTCATCTTGGTTGTGTGTTTTTTTTTTGCTTTCTATTACGCTACTCCATCTGCTGCTGGTCTTTTTTTATTATCTTTATTAGAGTGCACTTTTTTCTTTGAGTTCTGTTTTTGGAGTGGAAGTTAAACGGAATCTGTTTTTAAAAATCAGTGGAAAAGTTTAATAGTTTCTGAAGGTATATACTTTACTAAATACATAAAATTATTGCTTAAAATCAAAACCACTTTGTTAAAGAATTTTTTTTTGGGCAGTATTTTCCATCACAATCTAAGCTCGTATATTTTGTGTGAGTTCGATTTCGATTTTGGATTGTGTGCGCATCTACAAATCTCCAAATCGGAATCATAAATCAAACTTTTGTTCTATATATTTTTTTTCAGGGGAGATAGGAATCTCTCTCTCTCTTCTATCTCTGCTTATCAGAGAATCCCTCCCGATTTCTGGCCACTCGAATTTCCCTTGCACATTTTATTCAAATGCTACGTGTTGCATTTTTTCAACCTGCCACATCGCTCATAACTTTTCTCTCAACATTTGGCGGTATTTTCCCCGTGACTTGCCCCCCTCTCATGTGTTCTGTTTCTGCTCTGGTTTTAGAAAAAGCAAACAGTAGTAGACGGAGTTATGCAAAAAAATAACCAGGAACCAATGCAAATTCGCATTTTGTAAAATTTATTTTTATTTCCTTGCAGGGTATTATAATTCTAGTCGGAAGCTTAGAATGTAGTGAAGGAGTCATTTCCGACCCTATAAATCATATATATTCTTGATCAGCATCAACAGGGGAATCTTTATAGCAATATCTGGATAAAAAATACATTTTTCTAAATTTTGCAACTTTTTTTTTTAATTTTTAAGGGGATATATAATTGTCAAAATTTTTAAAATTATAAAGTTCAGTAAGCAGATTTGTTGGCGCTATAAAAACTTACTCGGAACAACTTTCCAAATTGAAATTAGTGAATTTTTGGCTTAGTTATGATTTTTGAAAAACTATGATTTACCCGAAAAAATTAGCAAATCAAATTACCGATTTATGTCTAGAATATTCATTTAGATTTAGATGTGATATACCTAGAAAGCATATATTTTAGGGTTTCTTGGAGTTAGACAAGGCCAAGAGTTATATGAATTCTGATATCTATAAAATATAAATAGATTTGCATTTATACTATAATTAAAATCAAGATAAAGGTTTAGTTTAAAGTATATTTCTTTTAATCACAAATATTTGTTTATATAAAATTCTAGAATTCTAGAATAAACTTGTAGTAATTTTAAATAATTTTAAATTATTATTAACAATATCTAAGAAAGAGACTTTACGTGACTCACATTCCCAAGGTATTCCACCAACGACTATTTATGTTATCATTTTGTCAGTTTTCCTTTCCATATTTATTTCCCTAGCCTGTGATTATTATTTCATTTGGCTTCTGCCTGTGGCCCTGCACAGAATTCGCTACCTTTTTCATAATTCTTGGCAACTCTGTTTGTTTGAATTGCAGTTGCAGTTCGGTGGGTGGGTGGTTTGTGCATATTTCCTCACATGTGGGGCCACATTGCCATGTTGCAAGCGGAGCGTGAAACGCGGCAAATTGATTAGCATTTAAATTGCTTGCGAAATGTGTGGCACAAACAGCGACAGCGACAGCAACAGCAGGAGCAGCAAAAATGAAGCCATAAAGCCGAAAGCGGACCATGAACGGTGTGT
This sequence comes from Drosophila serrata, assembly GCF_035046125.1. Taxonomy (NCBI): domain Eukaryota; kingdom Metazoa; phylum Arthropoda; class Insecta; order Diptera; family Drosophilidae; genus Drosophila; species Drosophila serrata. The sequence continues at coordinate 2,518,533 of NW_028257173.1, read as the reverse complement.
GTCCCTGTCTCCTTTTGGCCCAACAACCACTCCCCCACTCTCTTGGCCATTGGTTCATCTGTCGCCCGGCCAGCTCCATCTGTTTTTCATCCCCAAACCCCCTTGTGAAAAATTACACTCGGAAAAATGTAATTAAATATAAATATATTATGCTTTTTGCAACTAAATCTATTTACTTAAAGAAGAATTAAAGCAAATTGTAAGCTTGCTAAAAGATTTTAGAAAAAATGAGCTCATTTGAAAGGCAATGCCTGGTTTTTCCCACTTGAATTACCTCAAAATATAGCACATTTTGCAAGTGCATTTATTTCCTAAAATGAACTGTAAACAATCAGTAATCTACCATTAGATTTTAGAGAAAATAAACACATATTAAGCATTATTTTCTTCAGTGCACCTCCTCCCACAATGCCTGCCTTTTCCCATTTGGATTCCCATGGCTGCAATGAATTGCAAATAACGCATTGACCGCACTGCACCTTTGCCGCCACCTTTTGCGGACAATTCTGGGTGAACCTCAATACCATTCCAGGTGCATATATATCTATGTACATATATATGTGCGATATCTGTCCAACTTTATCCACCCCCACCCCTCCGGCAACCCCTCGCACCCCCAGCCTTTGATCCTTGTCCCTGCATTTTGCGTTGCATGTTGCTGGCACAACAGCAACATAAATGGCAGCAGCAGCA